>NC_045147.1:17803413-18481746 GCF_008831285.2 Nymphaea colorata
AGGTCGAGAACAAACAACTAACAAGTACCTCCCAAATAGATTATCAATGTTTTTTTTTGTGTAATCTAACTTTATAAAGTTTATTTTTAAAAATTAATTGGCGAGAAACATATATTACATCAGTTTTTCAAGTTTAGAGGCATTTGTTTACTCATCAAAAAAATTCATGGCTCCTATAATATGACTCGTAGGAGTTGAACTGGGGCTGCCTTAATGATTGCTGGGAGCCAAATATTTTATCTAAATGATCAAGATTTAAAAAAATACAATATAGATACTAAATTATCTCCAGCCCCTCAAGTTATGGCTCAAATTTGTTACTAGGAATTTGAAGATGATTGAAACTTGGATGAAGTTGTCAATATTTGAGTTGAGCAAACAAAAACATGCCTAATATTAAAATGGGTAAACCATATGGGTGTTGTGTTTCATGGACAAGATTAAAAATATAACAAACGTAAAAATTATATATATATATATATATATATATATTTCTTTTTAAAATCAATATCATAAACTGTAAAATGATGGTCATTCGTTTTAAATTATTATGTGATATTATTATTTATTCATAAAAAACACATTCTTGAGTTAATTACACAAGGCCGAAACTTCAATCTAACTCAAGTAAAAAAAAGTATCAAACACTTTCTGTTGAGCGCGTCTGCGGCTTTCTTCCGGTTCTCAGTTACGGAACTTAGAGAGTGGTATTGTATTTATGGTTGTTTTAATAGATCACCTAAAAAGATTGAATATATTAACCGTCACAACTGAAAGAGCTTCCAAAAATAATAAGAAGCATTCTGTAATATGATTTAGAACTCTGGACCCTTTTTCGCAAAAAATCCCCAAAATGGAAGCGCGAAAAAGCGTACCCGCCCAAGCCCGGAGGTGCGTTTAGGCTTCTTTTTGAATTACATATATACCCACAGTTATTCCGCTAATTCTTTGCAGGAGAGCGGTATCGTCTTCGAGATTTAGTTAAGCGAGAGGATGTTATAGTAGTTTACTCCAGGACGACGAACCTCCATATTCCGTTTACCCCGAGAAAGAAAGCCACGATATCCCATTTTCTTTTCTTCTCTTCTCACGGGGTGACGCCGTCGACGGAACGCTTTCCTCCTTCTGCCTTCGGCGGAAACCCTAAAGTGAATCACAGAAGCAAAAAGAGAAGCTCAGATTCGATCGTATTGATCAAAATTCGATAGGTGAAAACGCTGATCTTTCCATCTTCCTCCCCCTACCTTATTCTTTCTCTCTATCTCGCGAATCTTTGTTGAATTATTCGCGTCGCGCTGAAAGGGAGAGAGATCCAATTGTAGTTCTTAAATTAGGTGATCTGGCTCATATGTTTAGGGAAATGTGGGGTTTCTCTGTCGATTTGTGTCAAAATTAGGGGAATTTTGGGTCTTTTTTTCTGCTGACTTGGGTGAGGCCGAGATGGTAGAGAGGAGCGTCTGGTATAGGCTTCCTGAAGAAGTAACCGAAAGGATTTTCTCCTATCTGCCGATTGCGTCCGTGCTTCGGTGCCGGTGCGTCTGCAGATCTTGGAACTCTCTTCTGAATTCCAGGTCGTTCTTGGAGTTGTGGGGGAGAGTCTCGCCTCGGGATTTCTTCTTCCTCGTCTACCACAATTCCCAGTTGGTTGCTGCCTATTCTCCGAGCTCCGGGCGGTGGAACAACCTTCCGATATTTGATCGTTGTTCTCTAGATCCCGGGCGAGTTCTCCTTCTTGCGTCCTCTGGCGGCCTTCTGTGCTTTAGGAATAGGAATTCTGATTATCCCACGTTGATTGTGTGTAACCCTGTCACTGGGACCAGTAGGGTCCTGCCTGAGATGCTTCGCGTCCGTTACATCGATATAGTGGGGATGGTTGCGGACAAAGCGAGCAATTCCTACAGAGTTCTTGTAACCGGGACTACTGAACCAACTTCTAATGAGAGCATCACTGAGGTTTATGATTCCAGAGTAGAGGGCTGGATCCACCACGGCTTTTCCAAGCTGGATTTCTTGCAAGTCTGGTATGAAGTCCATGCAATTTGGCAGAACGGATCTTTCTATTGCTTGGCTACTCCGGTGAACACTGCTCGTGGCTATCGGTTTATTTGTTATAATTTGGAGAGAAGGCAGTGGTTGGATCTCAATGTTAAGATGCCATCCAGCGATATAAGGTCCCCTTCGTTGGTGGTTTGTGGAGATAAGATCCTGTTGACTGGAAAGATTGTTGTGGATTACTTCATAAGAAGCATATGCATTTGGGAGCTTAACTGGGGCAACCTAAAGTGGGTCAGGGTGGGAGAGATGCCTGAAGATGAGCTGACCAAGATTATGTCTCCATACTCAGTGTTGCTTCAATGTCAAGGTCTGAATGATCTCATGTGCTTTAGCACCCATAGGGGTTGGCAGTCGATAATGTATGATTTGTCAGAGAGGAGGTGGCAATGGTTACCTGAGAATGATGCGTATGAAAAGAATCATACGGTGGCTATGGGGAGAAACAGTCTTATTGGTTTGCCATATGAGCCTAGCTTGTCTGCAAAAGTTTGAATTATCGTCAAATGAGTACACAGCCTAAACTCCTTTATCTTTGCGCCAGTGTTATTGTGACTAGCTCTGCGAGAAAACTTTCTAAACTTTTAGTTGCATGTCTTTTTTCCATTGACTATTTATGTTATTATAAACTTATGAAGTTACTGTTTTTTCCCCTAAAAAGTAATTTTTTTGTGTACTTCAATATTCTATAATCTATTAACTATTTTTTTCTCATGATAGAAACATGTAATTTCTTTCATGCTAGAATTCTTTTGCGGTATAATGAAAGTGTTAACCATATTGTCTGACCAATACCTATTGCTAGCTCTCTATCTTATAACATGCGTCATTTTGGTATAAGTGGTAAACGTCATTGTGTTTTTTTTTCTAACTTCTATAATTCTATTACACAGATTCTACTATTCTAACTCCAAGATTTGAAGTTAATGTATCTGGTATTGTTGTTTGATTTTTCTGATTAATGAAATTCTCCATCTGAGCTTATGCATATCTCTGATTATCTTTGGTAGGTGTGCTGCATTTAGTTATGTTCGTTGCTGCATAATGGCTTCATTCAACAACCCTTTCTTTTTATTCTACCAGTAGTACCACATACCTTTGTTTAAAGAAGCCTCAAGATAAAGTACAATAATGTCTTCTAATTCCACCAGCTGCACAGGCTCCCAGGGCAATCTTTCCATTATATTTTATGCATCAGTTCAGCTTGCTGCCGATCTTGCCCCTAACTTTTCACTGTCTCTTTTCTGTCATTCCAAGTGTGATGGCATTAACATTATTTTTAAATCTTTTTAAAACTATCATACTGGAAAATTGTGTCAATACTTCATTTAGTCTGTGACAAAAAAGAAAAGAAACTGAATATTAGATATATTGATTTGTACCCATGTGTGCACCATGTACTTTTGACTTTCTGAAACCGCAAGCTGATTTTAGCATTTGCGGATTTTCTGAGACCTTAAATTCATGGTCTGTGGCTCTTATTATGCTTTCTCCTTTCCCAAAGTCCTTCACATCTGACCTGCTATGTTGGGGCCTCCCAGTCGTTCAGAATTTCAGAGTGTCAGGGTTTATGCACTTCATCTTCATATGAGTCGAGAAGTTTTTTATTTTTTGAATGGAGGCAATTATCTGCTACAAGATTTTTATGAGAGATGATTGTTATATTTTAGAAAGTTAAGAAACATCAATATGGAGTGAAGAAAACTCTACTAGGAGAAAGCAAGATCTCTTTGACTATTTGTTCTCAACATTCTGGTAAGATGTGGCTTTATGATGACATGTGTCATTATGAGTAACATAACCACAGTCAGCACATGCTGATGCTACCGTTTTGGAAGTTAAAACAACTTAATTATTCATCAGCATGATGTATTATTAACTTAAGTTGTCCTAGCAATCTAGTTCCAGTATGGCACAAGATCTAGTATGATGACATATGTCACATGCTTTTTGGGCATGAAGCAGATTCCAAAAAGCTTACGCAGACACAAAAACACAACCAGCGAGGGATAGTCTGTGAAATATGTGTGGTGATTATATGTCATTTGATCAAACTTCAAAGTGATTGATGGTTCTCAAGGTCCCATGTGCAAAACCATTTTTTGGTAAAGATAGTCGACAACTAGGATTCTGACTTTTAAAGTAGCATTTTGTGTGACACCTAACTATTAATCAATAATAATTCATAATTGTTACATAATCTCATATTTTCTTAATGCACATAATATTAGGGTATACACATGCATCATAGTCATAAATGATAAATATGTACACTACTTTCAAAATATGACAAGGGCAGTCCCATATGCAAGTGAAAGAATGGAAACATCGCTCTATTTTTTGTGAATTTTTGTCAAAAAGTAATTTTTAAATTTTTTACGTTTTAATTTATTTTAACATTTTCAGTATTAATTTTAGTTTTTATCGATGTTTCTGTAGGAAATTAGTGGAAATTTTATATTGTCTCTACCATCCTTGAAATATTATTTTATTTTTTTAATTGCATGATCTTCTTGAGAAAAATAAATTTCTCAGTTGATACCCGATAAAAACCTCGTGGATAGAAAACTGAAAGCTGTATTTGTAATTGTTGACCATGATATATAACTTGACTTTTCCCCAAGCAAAATAAACTTCTGATTAATACCCAAGGAATGCTTTGCAGAGAGAGAGACTGAAGAACAATATTTATGACACGATATATATTATTTGTGGGTTTGGTCAACCAATTCAAGGATGAGCCCAGACAACCTAAATTTGTAGGTTTGGGGAGAAGACTGCTGATATCCTTTGCATATGTTGGATGTTATTACTCTGCAATTTGGAATCAATCTAACAATTTAAAACCCTCATATAAGTCATTCATGCATTGTGTTTTGACAATTTTTTTTTCCTGGACCCCTAGTTTGTGGGTTGTTGGAGCTCATTTCTGGAATCTGATCAGAAAAAGTCTGCCCACCTTAGAAACCATCAACCCAGTTGATCAGACCGATCATAATCTCCATATTTACTTCTTATGTGCATATGTATATATATGTAAATACATACGTATGTATGGATTATGTTTCCAACTTTATCAATCCCCCACCAGCTGTTTGCCTGCTCGTCCATTTCTCGGGAAGCTTTTCGAACTGTATAGATGGATGCACAATGTCCAAATCTATCTGCATAAAGAAAACATAGAAAACCTGTTAACCATCATTTGTCAACTACTGCGTTGCAAAATGCGTCCATTTAATTGCTGTCAATTTTATCTTTGGAGGCAACCATCTAGGGTACTCTTCTTTTCTTCTGCTAAGTATAGATAAATGTAGCCTGTTGAGCTGTTTATACTTTATCTTTATCCCTTGGAAACGGTTGATGGCTGAAGGCTGATACAGTTTGCTGTGGTACTTCATGTGATTGGTCAATCTCTCTCAAGTCATGGCAGAAAATGGTCACTACTCTGTCGGCCAAGATTAGCCATTCTGGTGCTAATGGTTACTTCTCTTCCTGTCTTTGTGTGTGAATGACTTGGTGAACGAGTTGTAGACTGGAACTTCTTTCTCATTGATCATTAGTCTCTGATTGGGAGCTATATAGGAGATAGAAATGGCGATGGAACTGAAAAGATGACAGTGAATTAGTAAGGGGGGAGACCAGGGGCTGTACCAGGCTACCAGCACTTGTCTCCTGTTCCATCTCTGATACATCCACTTCCTGATTCTTTCATCTCTGTTCCTATATCTAACTCCAATGAACCTAAAATTGATGATACTTACAAAGATTGGGTTTGTTGTAAGACTATCTTTTGAAGTTGTTAGAGAATCTTTTGAGCCTGTTTCTTCTCGTGCACTAATTCACACATGTTGCTTTGCTTTCTTAACCAGGAGACACGCACACTTGTTGGTCTGCACTGTTATGTAAAGGCTGTCAGCTGCATGAGATTGTTCCAACTGCTGCGAGTCATGCTTGATCAGTTGATGCGTGTTCATGGTTGTGTGAGATCAAGATTTGTATTCTGTTCGGGTGGTATGACCGGAAACAGGCCGTCTCAGAGGTTTCTCATTCCATTGTGTAGGGGTTAATGTAAATGTGACCTTAAAAAATGGTTAATGTACAAAATTTCTCCCATTTGCATGCAATTGTAATTGGGTCTCAAAGTTTACTTGTGCATGTTTTACAATGTGGTTCAGTTCTAAATTTGCTTATAAATATTCGTGGTCATGATTGATGTAGGAACCATGAGATTCTGAATTTTGCTGCCTTGAGCGGCTCAAGTGTTTTCCTTCACGATCATATCCGGTGCAACGCTGCTGGGGATAGGGTCCCTTCCCTTCGCTGTCATATCACTGTCGCTTGATCTGACAAGGGATCTGTTCTTTTCGTTCTGGAAGTACATAGAATCACCTTTGAAGGTACAATCTAAGTTCCTTTGCAGGGGATATCAATTTGACGTCAAATATAACCATGTGGTCCGCATGAAATCCCGATTTAATACGACTCATACTTGGCTTGAGCATTCTCCCCCTTGTAGGTTTTCTAGAAGAAGCTGTTTTTCATGTCAAACGCCAGCCATAGTGACCTTGTTGAGACCCTGTTGGGGGATTTTCTCCCCCCGTAGCCGTTTTCTTGGGTAATATTTGGCGAATGGTCGATTGTCTCTTCTTTTAGCTATGTCCCCTTGTTTCTTTCTTAATTTTTTTTTCTTCAAAAAAGTCAAATACAAACTAAGGGCACTTTAAATTGAAGTTGAATCTCCTTCTAAAGTTTTTCTAAGGGAAACGTAGCTCAAAACCTTCTTGGGAACGGTAGTGAAATTCTTGAAGTTCTGTTCACTGGAAAGTCTTTTAGTTCTCCACGATCTCATGTTGCATGCATTTGGGTTGAGCTTATGGAATGAGTGCAGACCATATTATGTGTATCTGAATTGCTGTGAAAATCGACCTGAATTAAGTTGCATTGGCTAATTCAGATTAATTCGGCAGCGGCTCGATTGTAGTTAATGTCACAAGTCAAGTTGCGCGGGTGGCCAATGCACCTTGAGTTGGCAACTCTTGTTGTCTTCTTATCCTTTTTCCTGATGAAAGTTCAACCCCCTGCGGGGTTTTTTTGTTTTTTGTTATATATACATATTTCCGGATGAGTTTTTGGAAGTTCTTCCCCTTTTCTGACTTTTACGTCTTCCTAATCTTTTTACTTGAGGACATAATGCCAAGAAAACCAATTTGCATAACCTTTTTGCCTACCTATTTGATTCAAAAACTGATTTTGATAAAATCGGCCAGCTATAATCTCAATGCTCTCCTTACTACTTTGATCTTTTCAGGCCTTCCCTCCATCTGAATAATTAGACCTGCTTGTACTTTACCCCCCAGTGACCCGGGCTTGAAGTCAACACATGCCTGGTTTACATTTGGACTTCGAGGTTCTGATTTTAAATGGCTAGGTGGACAGTAAGGACGTGAATGGTTTGGTTTTCTTAGATAACTTTATTGGAATAATGCTCTCTCGAAAATGATTGTGCCTTCTCGCCCATTAATCAAATGGTAAACCTGGTGCTAAATCGTTAAGGTAGCAGCATAATTTTTTTTTTTGCTTTTTGCTTTTTCTTTTTATTTTTGTTTGTTTGTTTTTTTTTTTTTGGTGAGCAGGAGAGAATCACACCACCTTAGCGAAAAGATCAAGCCCCCCTCTTTTATTCCCTTCCCTTTGAGATCCAAAATTGTTTTAGGAAGCGAGTGGTTTTGCAGTATACCTTTCAACTCAGTGTCATACATGCTACTATTTGCAGTTAAAAGACAGTTCAAAAAACTAACACCCACAAAATTTGAACTGAAGATGCGTAAAAAACTGATAGCTCCTCCCCTTTCTTAAGAGTATAGTGGGAGGAGCAATGTTCGTGTTATTTGAACCATCAGTCTATTACTGCCCCTCCCATCTGCTCTTCCCAGATCAAACCCTTTGGATGTGTACTTTCTAAAAATTAATAAATTTCGTCGTCTATTTTGTATTTGTCTTCTCTTGAGTTCGATTTCTATTTATTCATTTTAATCTTTACGTGGATAAGAAAAACTGTATGTCAATCTTGATTTTATGGGTTTAGCAGTGAATCAAGGACAAACCCAGCACTTCCACCGCACCGAGATGAGACATTTGTAAAATCTCCAATCAAGGCCATCCCGGACCAACCAAACTCCTCTCAAACCCGTGAAAGATGACCACAACGATCTCTCTCTGCTTACATTGAACCCTGACCTGAGTTCCACTTACTAATCCTTATTTTTACAATATAAAGTTTTTGAAGTTTTCATTTTTTGGACGACCTTCTGCCTATAATGTTGAAAAAAAACAAACAATTTGTATGATTTTCCTACTGAAGGCCATATTTTTCATAAAAACTATCAACTAAGGGCAGAAAGTGAATTTCTGTTGACTTGAAAAATAGGAAACTGCAACAATCTGTTCTTCAATCTTAACCTCTACTACTGATTACAATTTTGTCATTCTATCCTCATGCTGACCAGCATCTCCATGTCAAAAAACTGCAAAGTTACAAAATAATAATCAATTATACATATAAAAATTGAATGGTGTCTCCGGCTTTTCAGAGTCATCTAACTATCTACCGTCCAATCCAACATGATAGTTTGTTAAGAGAAAAACAAAAAGAAAAAGGTGATAAACATTTTTCACATCTAATATTACTTCAATTTTTTTTTATCTCTTAACCATCCATCTACTTTAGATGGATGGCAACCGTTGATAAAAACTCCCGTGGTCCAATTGTTATGTACGTTTTGGATCAAGACGTCTTCGGTCTTTTTGCCACCATTTCATCATCCTCAGGTTGTTCCACATCGTCGTGATTTAGTCCAGATTGTGTTGGACTAAAGGCTGGATGGCGTTGCGCAAATTTGTTGAAGAAGAACAATGTTGTTCCGATTTTCCCAGAACCACTTGTGTAATGAAGTTTTCTGGTAAAAGATCAAGTGGCTGCCAGACAATCTATAAAACAAAAGTATAATATTAATATATATTTTTGTGACTAAAAAAGTATACATTTTTTCAATACTTGCGTTTCTTTAAAAATACGCATGTACTGTTCAACGCTTTTCTTTTCTTTTGTGTTGTGATAGCGTTGTGCTAAGGAGTGCATCCATTCAATATGTAGTGAAAACTCTATCGACAAAAGAAAAGTTAAAAAGCGCAACCATGAAACATGTTATTGCAGTCTTTCAATAATGTCTATTTATTACCAGACATAACTATAAATTGAAACCATGCTTACTGTTAATGTAAATGAAACCGACGAAAATGACCGTGCTCCTCTCTTGCAACTTTTTGCTGCCCAATGAAAAAGGACAAGCAAAGCAGACCCCATGCATGCTGACCAACTTCATCAATGTTACTTTAAAAAAAAAAAATTGAAAGAAAACTAACAAAACTACAAATAAAGGATCATGAGTTAGGCAGAACTAAAACAAGCGAACAAGAAATAAAAACATGACAGTTATTTAGCAAACGCTAGATAGTGGAACTGCTATAGTATAAAAGCAAAGGCCATCAATTAATAGGTATTCAATACACCTGCATAAATTTGTCTCCATAAGCATTCTTGGTTACAGAGATAAGCCACTCTGTCACATAGGCCTCAATCATAGGAGAGAATGGAAGAAGTAATGGCGGATGAAGTGATGATGAAATTGCAGCCATGTAGTTGCCCATGGCAGAAAATTTCATTTGTGACGATCCCTGCTACACAATATTGTACGTGGTACTTCTTCACTCTCAAACGTCCAGTTCCTAGTAATCAGTTGGCCTTTGATGCTAAATTTAGCGGTGCTTTGATTTGGACTAGTTTCCTGATTTTGGGGAAGAACAGCAAGCTAGAAGGCAATGAAACCTCAATGTGAATTTAGATCTTGATCCAAAGGATCAAATGAATGATGATGCTCTTATGTTGCTTGATTGTTTCTGTTCTAGTCACGGATAGATTCAAAACATGTTGCAATCAGAAGTATGCAGCATACCAACTTTTCGTCGACTTTGCATGGTGGATCTGTTGGCTGTTGCATATACTCTTAGCAACGTCAGTTGTAAAAAAAATTGAAATCCCTCTCTCTCTCTCTCTCTCTCTTAGAAATTATTCATCCTACTTTTGTTCTTAGTTTCAAATAGACGAACTTTTGTTGGCGATTATGACTCTTGTGATCCTCAAATTCCTTGTGCTTGTATCGCTGATTCTGACGCTATATGCTTCACGTTCACTGAGAGGAGAAAGTAGCTAGTGCTGTCAATGGTCTGGATTCTAATCAGATATACTTTTCCCATTACTGCTTGTTCATGTTTATATATCCAGATTCAAATGTGAATGAAGAAAAAACTGTTCTATAGATGAATCCCAATTCAAAGTCACAAATCTGAATCCAAACCTAATTCGTTTTTTAGATACTTAACATCTCTGAACCTGAATCCAAAAGATACTACTTTCAAAATGTATGGACATGGCTATCGATATTTATTTAAAATTGTATCCAATCTGAATCTTTATCCGATTAGATATTTACTTAAAATCCGAATCGGATCAGATGTCATTTCTTATCATTTCTTAAATCTGAATCTGATTCAATCCTTAATAGAATGCCAACTTTTTTTTTTATATTCAATTGACTGGTTCTGTTGGATATCAGATTGAATCAAATATATAGACATCCCTAGGAGGGAGTTGAAATTGAATCTAGGGCAGATATTAAAACTGGAAAAATATCATGAAGAGAGAAAATTCCACTAGCTTCCATGAAGAGCGGAGGCCGGCGTGGGCTAAGTATGGGCAATTTTCATGTAAACCTAAAAAAAAAATTATTTTGATATGGATATTTCTGAGTAATGTTTCTCATTTACATGTTGGTGCTCTTTAAAAATTTAAAATTTAATACCTAGCGTCCATTAGCCAGATTTTTTATGGTTCCGTGAAGTGAAGCAAATTACAAAAAGTGGTTTTTTCAATGTCTGGACCTGTCCTTACGAACAATATGAATATGCACACAAAACCTAAGCAATGCTTGCTAAATCGTGATTAACCACCGGTTAAATAGGCCAAACAATCCAACCTCTGGATCAGGGTGGCGCCAAACTGAACCCAAATCCAAACAATATATGACACAACTAAATTTTTTTTATTTTTTCAATGTAATTTTTTTTTTCAATTTGTTGGGGGGGGGTGGGGGGGGGGTGGGGCCGCCCGAAAATTTGGTATAGCAAGGTACAATTTTGGCTATCCTTTAGGTAACGTTTCAAATCCCACAGGCACCACTCTCCGCAAAACACCCACATAAGCGCCAAGGCGAGGATCCGAGATGCCGGGAGTATGACTAAGTCTCACAGCTCAGACATGGTTTCTAGCTTCCCCAAGTAAAAATACAAGGGAAACGTACTGGTCATCTGTTGTGTAGCTACCGGAGATTCTTGAAGAGAATTAGGTGAGTCAAGTCTGGTCAAGTTAACCGTCGTGGGGACCAACGCATAAGCTGCACCAAATTGTCACACTCACAAACAGTATTTGATTGCATCAAACGTGAACAAGTTCACTGAACTTATTGTGATCGCTTTGGTGCAGTACTATGACTTTCAGTTGAAAGGACATGGAGCCAAGTCATTAACAGCCACAAGGTAATAGTAGGGATGTCAACAGATCAAATTCATATCATATATACCTTTAATCATATTCACCTTTTCGAATATTCACATATGCAAATTCAAATACAAATAAACAAGTCATATCCAAATCCGAATCTGAATCTGAACTTGATTTTTATATTCATACCCAAATCCGAATTTTAAACTGGATTTCATCAATTTTCAAAATGTAATAGCATTAGATATAGGATATTTGTCTGAAAATAAATCTGATTCTGAATCCGATTGTTTTCCTAAATCTGAATCCAATCCGATTTCTTAACGGGCATTAGATTTTTTCCCATATCCAATTTTTCATATCAGTTCGGTTAGATATTCAATTCAAATCAGATATATTGACATCCCTAAGTATGAGGTAATCTTATAAAATTGAACCAAGCTTGATGGCCATTGTTCAATTTATGAGGCCCTTTTCTGTCATTATGACAATTTCCATTGTACATCTCTTCCTACATATGGAGAGATAAACATAACACTCCAGAAAGAGATGTAATGTACTATGGAAGTTGCCACAATGACAAAAAGGGGCCTAATAATTCTGGGAGATCTTTTTTTGTTCCTTGTTTTAATGGGCCAATTGGGGTTTTCTTAAGGCTGGGGCCCTAAGAAAGCATGACAACTATTTGACCTTTGTTTCCTAATTATTGGGAAGAGCTTAGAGTTGTCAGAGATCTGACTTCTAGGTTTAAAACTTTTCTTCTACAACAATGTAGAAGAAATAATTCAAACATGATTGCTCTGTAGAGTAGCAGTAAAACCCTTTTGAGTATGCAAAATTTGTTTTCATTTATTAGGTGATCAAATTCTATTGTCTTATGTTACGAAGAAGTTGTTTGGCAGCTGGAAAACTTGGTGAGTGTCTCTTGAACCTGTTCCAAAGGTTGGAGCATGTTCATAGAACAATAATATTGCACTAGAACTGCTGTTCTATGAACATGCTCCAATCTCTTGAATAGTTCTATGAACAAGCTCCAATTTATGGAACAAGTTCAAGAGATACTCATGAAGTGTCCCTTCTGCCAAACGACCTCAAAAAGAATGAAATTAGCCAAGCCGTGAATTCGATAGATTGGCCGAGTTGTGAATATGCAAGTATGTATATGTGTCAACTGGGTAGTTGGATCTGGCCCCGCGTTTTAATTTGAGAAGCTTTTGGATGGTGCCCAGCCAAACTCACTCTAACTTTATGTCATTATTTTTGTCCTCCTTCCTTCTCAACGGCCCGCATCCAACCAACGTCCTCAGTGATTTCTTTTATCTTATCACATATGTCGAGATATTCGAATATTTTTAGAGGACAAAAATATTTTCATTGTATTTGTTGAAACATGTTTGTGCATATACCTCATTTGGATGGGATATATAACTGAACATTTTCATAAAAATTGGATGTAGAAAAAAAAAATATCTAATTAAGAAATCAGATCAGATACACGCTTAAGAAATGACATTTGATTCGGCCTTAAATCAACAACTTAGATTATATCCTTATTGACATAAGGAAGCTAAATTTACACATCAAGAGAAGGAGTAGATAGTTGCAACTTACTCATTTTTTATAACATCTCCATTGTTACAACAGTAAAGCCTTTGCTCGATGTTATAGCAGTTTCATCGTCGCTATCTTTTGTTAGCATAATCCTCCCCTTTTCTTTTCCTTAAGAATATCACGTTATTGTTTTGAGACCATATAAGAAAGATTTCACAAACCCTCATTTTTTGCCCGTGGTGAAAAGCAGTGTTTGTTTACTCTATAAGTCCCATATCAAAGGGATTTCAAATCAGCTTGTATAACCTGAGATCTTAATATATCAAACACTAAATTAAACTCAACAATGCTTATTGCACTAGCGGCACGAGAAAATTTTTTCGGAGGCGTACTAATTCACATATTTTCATACATGAAGGGGCACTTATATATATAACAAAGTAAATATTAGAAGACCTTAATATAAAAATGAAGTAAAATTGAGGGGCTAGTGTAGGCAACTACACACACCAGTATATATGCGGCTCCGCCACTGGTTTATTGTTGAGCTTTGAGTAACCTCGACTCGTCGTGCAGAAATACAGTTGGGTCTTTGCTGACGATTGAGTTCCTAGGTATGTTGTTGCCTCATAATATAATGGAGGGAAGAAACTGAATTTATGCAAGGACCGCTCATATGATAGCCTTCCATTATTGGTGTTGTCGAATGACATATGGTTAAAATTTAAAAATTTATTACTAAAAACCAATTACTAGATTGGTATTAGTCATACTTATAGATACTTATAGTGAGACAATGGCTTATAGCGGCTTTAACGAGGATTTATAATCCGCAACTTTTTAAATTCTAAGCATCCAACAATTATCCGACATAAGAAGGATTTTATACCCTTCATAGGATGAAAAAATGAGTAAGATTTTAGAGGAGCAAACTGGGACTTAAAGGAATAATTGAAGGGAACAAAAAAAGAAAGAAAGAAAGGATCCCAAATGAACAAAATCGAGCTTGAAACACTCTTTTTTTTGGTTCTCCAAGAATGATGGACAAGGGGATTGATTGAGAAAGATCTCTTTCTTCTCCTCCTTTTTTATATATATATATATATATATATATATATATATATATCCTTGCCTTTAAGGCCAGTAGTTGGTGGTTGGTGGTGCAGTGCATATTAAATGTACTCCGTCATTGGTGGATAGCAATGATGCTCCCTGCTCCCATGTGGGTGATGATCTTACCCTTATTTAGACGTGGCCATGCAACAGCCATGTCTCTCCCATCTGCTTACTTCAGCCCCATGACGTCATCACTCATTGCCGGATATTTATAAATACTTGCTCACCTTTTTTTATGTTTTATTTATACGATTGAAATATTATAATAATTGTTCGTGTCTATAAAAGCAAGTACCACACACGTGCTTCTTCAACGAAAAGCGTTAAAATATTTATACACGGAAAAATAACTTTGCTTTAGTAAAAAAAAAAAAAGTAAGTTCTTTAAAGATGGAAATTTTGCTCATCACATTTTTAAAGCCGATTTTTCAATGAATTTGCGTTTCTAGTGCCCATTTCTCTCTATCTTTCGGCTTATAATCCCACTGTAAAACAAGGATGAAAATGTCGTAACAAATAAGTTATTTTGGTAACTTTATAAAAGGTTTAGATGATTTTTCTTACTCGCAATAAAAGTTGAGCTTTTCCTACAAATAAATATACTAAAGAGAGAGCATTGTTTGGTATGCGTTTATTTCTTACCTAACCGCTTCAAAATTTGAGAGAGATAAGCAAATGGGTGCGTGAAGCTTTTTGACTTTAATAACTTGCTGCATGCAAATTTGATGGGTCACATCAAACAGGTGGCTGAATCAAGAGCGCAATTTTAACAATTTTCAAATTAAATTCAAAATATTTGAAAGTGTGGCCGATTTACGAACACATTTTGTTTATTATACATAATTTATTTTACCGATTATTGTTTTAAGTAGTTTAAAATTAAATTTTTATGGACGGAACGGATTGATCCGATATTATTTCAGACAAGTTTTTTCAAATTATTTAAACTTCAATGTCTCACTGCTGTCACAAACATTTTATCCATAAGTTGCTTTCATCGTATAGGTTCTATTTTTTTATTGTGGTAGGAGACAAACTGGTGCCAGCATAGTTAATTGGATTTTTGTAGGCGTCACGCATGTGTACGACCGTCTATGCCTTATACCATAGGGTATCTTGTGGCGGAGCTAAAATTTTTTTTAGAGAGACATTGATTCATGGATTTTTATATTTGAAGGGACACTTACTTGTATAACAAAGTAAATATTAAACAATATTAATGTAAAAATAAAAGAAAATTGAGAACCTGGTGTGGGCAACTGCTCACATCAACCTATATGTGGCTCCGCCATTGGGGGCATCATACCCAATTGATAATACAACGTTACGAAACTAGATTTAAATTCTGAGAGCGGAAAAAATGAATGACTTCAAGGACAAGGAGAATGGCGGAGGGCTCCGGCTTCAATGGTTCATAATCCTTAATCTACATGATTATTGCTCTCTCTCATTGATTTTGGCAGCCGTATGAACAGTGGAGGGTGCTGCTCAAACAATGTCACTTTCATTCAACTTTGAAAAATGATGTTGATAAGCACTGAATCATATTAAATTGTGCGTACCTTTCATTTTTATGTCTATCGGAGCCACTATTTTCGCTTCAACCTTGAATTGCAAAATTGATTGATCCGAGATAGAACCTTCCTGAAAAACATAAATGTAAGAATAAGACTTCAATTACTTAAAAAGATAATTTTCAATTTTGACGATAATTAAACAGGTTTTTATAATCCGATGCAGGGTGTGGGCAACCTATGGGCAATTACCCATATGAAGCCACAAAAGACACTTATTTTTAAATTGATGCTTTAGAGTAATGCTTTTTTTATTTATATGCTAATGGTCTTTAAAAAATTTAAATTTATTAAAAGTGCCCTTTGGCCAAAAATTTATAGCTTTCCTCCTCAGTCAGTGGAAGCAGGTTATATATTGTGGGGGCATAACATGTTGTAGGATGAAATTTACTAAAATACCCCCATTGGCTGAATGTTTGGTCCATAAGAAAACTGTTTTATTGGGCTTTAGTTTAGTCCGTTGGGGTTCATTTAGGTCTTTTAATACCTGTTTAGGGTTTCTTCTACTTTGGTGTCGAAAGGACATAGATTTTATAATTAGCACCTTAAAGTTAGACCGGTCCATTCGAGTCAGGTCAGGTACGAATCCGATCAGTTGACATCTCTAGACTATGCCATGATCAGACGTTTACAACAAGCTTTGGAGGATTTAGGCATTAGGAAATATACTGAGTCATGCAAAAAGGAACCATGTTTTTTTGCACATTATAATATTGCAACAAAAATGACTTTTCATGTTCTTATATAATTAAAACATTTCGTAAATGTTGCATGGTAATGGTAGAGACGGAAAACAAAAAAGTCCAAAACGCATTAATAAGCAGAGATATATATAAAGATTCAAACAGCTGGATGGTCAAAAAGTGAAAAGCTGCTGCTGAGAGTGTAATAAACTATTGTTAAAAATATCATAAGCCACTCCTCTAATACTTATGTCCCTGATTTTTTTTTTTTAGGGAATGAAATTTTAACTTTAACCCTACACCAACATCGACATCTTGCCTACTTGAGATCTCTAATTTACAAATGTAAAAAGAAAAGGCAAAGTTTTTTTTTTTTTTTTTTAATAATGAATGGGTTCTTAGATATTTGACATACATGGGCGCAGATGCCCCTCAATCTCCATCCAGCTCTGCATATCTTGTAGGAATCTGGTATAAACACTTGAAAAAGTGATTGAAAAACTTATAGATCACCGGATCGAAGCGTATTTCAATAGATCTACAGTGTATTTATTGGGAAATTCAATAGATCTACAGTGAATTTATTGGGAAATGATTGTTTTAATGACAGATTAGTTTGAATTTTTGAAATGAACAGGTATGACTAGGAGATTTAGAACTTTTGAGCCTGATTTGTTTTTTGTGGGGTATTTATTTAATATGTTTAATTTATTAAAAGTACTTATATATATATATATATAAACAATCAAATATATCAAAACATTAACATAATATTAAACTAAATTTGTGAAGCCTTTTAGGAGTAAAAAGAAGGCGTCATAAGAAATGGAACTAATCATACCGCAGCACAAGTTGCATTTGCATGGTGCAAAATCCATCCATAGTCTGACCGTAAGCAAAGTAAAGCGAGGCAAAAAGGGGAGGATTTTGGTGTACACGATGTCATTTTCATGACCAGCCAAGCCGATGGTTAACTTATTGAGCCGAAGCTGGCACTGGCTTTTGATAAATAGTACAATTATTTTTATTTTTTATTAGCAAAAGCCAACTACATATTACACATTTTTTGCAAAATTTCAAAAGATTTTAAAAAGGAATATTTTAATTTTAAAATAGATATATTGTTAGTAGTAGGAAATTTAAGGGTGTCGATTGGTTTTAGTTGATTAACAGCTGACTTTGGTGCCGTTTATTTTTGGGAGGGGACCGCGCCGGAGTTGGCGGTGGCGGTGGCGGTGGCGGCTGCCGCCAGCCGGCCGGGAGGGACGCCCGCTTTCTTGTCGTTAGTCTAGAAGGCCAGGGGCAGTTAAGTCAATTGTGCTGACCAACGGCGCCACATCATAGCTGCTCTGCTATCCCGCGGGAAGCGCAAGCCTTCGGTCAGTCAACTCGGGCGGTGTAAAGAGAGAGAGAGAGAGACGTCTGGACGTTCCTTGTACGCACGGCTCCGTCCTCCTCCGGCGTCTCTCTCCGTCAATCCGCACGCGCTCTCTCCCTCCCTCCCTCACTAATAATCAATATCTTCTCTTCGCTGGCTCGCTCTCTTTCTCTGAGAGGGGGCTGTTTCTTCTTCTGCGGCTTGGTGCTGTTGTGGATCTTCCTGTTCTTGTAATTGGAGAATTTGGAAGGCGATTAGAGGGGGGAGGTTTTGAATGGAAGCTGGTTAGTTGATGGCACCATCGCCATATGTTTACGCGCCTGTTTGGATCGGATAGGAGAGGCAGAAACAAGGGAGCGGGTGCTGGTGGCGCGTCGCCGCCGTCGCCCATGCCGACGGAGTCCAAGAGCGAGCGGGGGGCGAGGCGCCGGCTGGACCGTCGGAACGCCGTTAAGAACATCCATTACGACGCCTCCCCGTCGTCCTCCGGCCCCACCCGCCGCGTCCGCTCTTTGGAGACCTCGCCTTCCGACCCTTCGGCCGTCACCAGCTTCCGCATCATCGATGGCCAGTTTGGGGACATCTACGAGCGGCTCGGGATCAGCTCGCCCGAGGACTTCGGCATCCCGGCGGCCGCGTGGGAAGTGATGAAGGCGCGGTCTGCTTCCGATATGTTGCCGCGGTCGCGCCTTCAGGACTTGAGCAGCACGGCCCGTACTAGCAGCGATCCGGTGGCGCTGGAGACGGGTATCCGGGAATTTAACGCTGAATCCCGGGGGGGCAACGGGCTGGAGCGGGCAAAGGTAGCTGTCAGTGGTGGGGAAGCCCCTGCCCAGGAGGCGCCAAGGCCGGAGGATAAGGCTAGGGTTCCGGACACAGAGGGTAGGGCCTCGGAAGATGGTGAAAGGCTGGTTGTAGGGAATGAGTTGCGGGATCAATGGCCTCCTCGTCGGACGGAGACCTTGGGAATTAAGGGCGTCCGGCCGCCGGCTCTCGCGTCTCCCCTTGCGCCTCCTCCTGCAATGTCTCTGCCCAGAATAGATAACGGGTTCTCGACATGGGATCTATTCAACTCATTGGCCCCCCAGGATGACGAACGGGGAAAGAATACTCTCGTAGAATCGTCAGAGAGCGACGAAGAAATGGACAAGGAAGGGGAAGAGGAAGAGGAAGAGGAGGAGGAGGAAGAGACGGTAGAAAGGATACCCCTTAGCAACAACATCTCCGCCTGTTGCTCATTCACTACTTCCAATGATGACGATTCTTCCACCACAACGACGGAATCCACATTTGTATCTCCTATTGCGAAAGCCAAGCGGGAGATCAAGTCATGGCAACGGGGCGAGGTTCTGGGAAGCGGATCGTTTGGGACGGTCTATGAAGGAATCAGCAGGTACGTGGCTTTCTTGATCTTTGCTCCTCAACGGCATAATTGTTTCATTTGTTGATAGATGGTTTCTACTAGTTGATTCTAAGTGCGCAAGGAAGAGCATTAATCGATGTTATTGTCCTGAACTTACGGTAAGCTTAGCTTAGTTTAGAAGCCAAATAATTTGGTGTCTGAGCTGCTTATTTATATCCACAGCAAATTGCAGTATACTGTATATGCATTTTGTGGATAGAATACTCAGAAAAGCTATGAGGTTCATCCATATAGAAGGATAAGCTGGATTCTACTTTCTGCAGCTTTATGCAGTGTAACATTACCTTGATAAACTTGAGAGGGTTTCAGGGGCATATCTATCTTAAAATTCGTTATGAATAAGGTAGATGTTCTGGACAATGAGTGCATATGAAAACTGCCTTAGTCAATCTATGCTGTATACAATCCATTTGATATTTGAAATAGCCCCATAGTCTTCATTTTTTACGGGCACATTAGTTTGCCCTGAGTTTTTACGAATAAGAAAATGCGATGCCACGATTTATTATTTAAAAAAGGTTTATAACGCTATTGCCGTGTTGCTCTTATTTTCTCGTTTTAAAAATGTGCATGTTGTAAGATAAGAGATTGGTTAATGACAAGGCATTTATATCCCTCCGTTGGCTAACACTCACAGACTTATGTTACCGAAAGGAAGAGGGAACATTTCATGAACTTACAAGCGTTGAACTTTTAAATGAATTTGTATACTGTAGCTTTTTTTTTTTTGACAGCTGTGAGTCATTATAGAGTCGCTGGTCAATAAGTTTTCTTTCAAGGAAGATCTTGGATGAGCAAAATTATTTTCATGTAGATATGACATGATATTTGGTTATCTTGTTCTAGTAGAGAAGGAAAGTTGTGTTATTTGCTTGCTCTTTCTTATGATATGTAAAATCTTCTTTTTTCTCAGTGATGGATTTTTCTTTGCGGTTAAGGAAGTTATTTTGATTGGTCAAGGCGGCAACAACCAAATTACTCAGCTCGAACATGTGAGTTTAAGCAGAAGCCTATTCCACTTTCTACTTTCCAATTGAACTTGCTAAATGTGAATCATGATAAGATCAGATTGCTAACAACTGCTGGTTACTTGAGCATTTAGATTATATGCTGCATAGTTGGAAGGCAAAGTTCTCCCTCTAATCACACCCTATAACTTGCTTCCTTTCAGGAAATTGCTCTGCTGAGTCAGTTCGAACATGAGAATATTGTTCAGTATCTAGGTACTGACAAGGTGAGATCGCTTTGGTGCCTTTCATTAAGTCATTCTTCAGTTTTTCTTGAATACTCATTGTTTTCTTAAATTCCCAAATGATCACTTCAGAGTTCAGAGGATGATTTTGATAGAAGTACCACAAAATGAATAGTAAGTACAGACACTTTGATTAGACAAGTGGGGAAGAAATGGTGCCAGAAAAGCTTACAATATTGGTAAATTAAGAAAACAAACCAAATATTGCAAAGGACTCGAGAGGGATGTAATATCTTGAAAACACTATCATTTTTTTTTTTCTTTACAAAGGTAATTTCCTAAAGGATTATATGCTACTCAAGAGTAGAACAAAAAGAAAACAAAACAAAAGGAAAGATATGAAACACACTAAATTTTGGCAGTATGAGCAAAGTGGACCACAAGCACTTTTGCAGTTAGTTTGGTGAACAAAATACAACTGGAAAGCACTACTAATCTGAAAATGAATACCCGAGCTTCCTTTTTTTACTATGAGTTGGATTATACCTGAACTTTTTTTGTTATGTCTTGGATGCCAAACAGTGACTGTAAATAACCACTTATTGTTTCTATTGGTACAAGTGTGTCCATTGGACCTGAAAAAGGAAATATGAAGCTTGTGCTTAAATGACATTTAAATGCCCTTTAAATGGGATAATTCCTGATTTAGTTACTAAATAATGCTAGTGAACATTCTGTGTTGCTATGTCATCATGGTTGTATAACGTGTCTTTCCTGTTGAAATGTAATTTTCTTTATAAAACCGAGTTTACTTTTTCAAATGTATTTTTCTTTCTACATTTGCTTTTACTATGAAATCAAAGTAGCTTCACAGATTATTGCTTGCTAAATTGGTTTTTTGTTCATCCATACATCATTCAGTATAGCAGTGCATCTGTGTTTGTTGGTACTATATGTCAATTTATTGTGTTGAAAGAACGAGAAAACAAATTGCTGTATTTAAGTTATTAACTTCGTTTGATGTTTCTCTATGTTGAAAAATATTTGGTCTTAAAATTTTGTTGTTTGATTTGTACAGAAGAACGATAAACTTTATATATTCCTCGAACTTGTGACACAAAAATCTTTGGCATCTCTTTATCAAAAGTATGACCTGCAAGATTCTCAAGTATCTGTTTACACAAGGCAGATCCTGAATGGTCTGAAATATTTGCATGACAAGGGTGTATTACACAGGTAAGATGCTAATTTTTCTTTCAAATTTTGTGAGTTATGTTCATTATCACACATTTTGAGCACTTAGGGTCTCCACATGTTTACGTAACCCGGTATTTGGGCTATAAGCCCCTTTGGCATTGCTAATACAACACAAATGCTGTAATGTTGCATAAATCCCGAATGCTTATGGTTCCATGCGAGATGATTATGGTTGTTGATGGCTCATTTAGGGTGGTCCTTTGAGCAATAGTCTCGTGGAAACACCAATTTGCTTGTGTCATGGCCTCTCATATACTATTTCTAATAAAAGGGTTACAGAAAACATTTTCTCTTTTGCCCTTTTAGGCATGTCAATATGGCATAGTCTTTAAGATATCTTTGTGTAAGATGCTGCCAGCTATCAATAATGTTTCAAGAATTCTTTATCGTCTCTGATATATGTGAAGAACTTAGGGAATACTGGTGTGAAAGAAATCTGAGCGTCCACTATACAGCCTAGCCATTTCCACATAAGGTCTGTTGGGGTGATAGGCACAGATGTGGATATGTAAATATGTACATTTCATTTGTCTATCGGTGTATGCATATGGTTATACTGTGTCGGTGGGTCCAAAACCACAGTATTTGCTTGTATCTATAATTTAGTGCTTAAATGATTGCAAATGCTATAAGCATTTTTGGCTGCATATTGAAATACTTGCAGATGCTTGAAAGCATTTAAAAGTTGATACTAGAATATTGGAATAGTTATTTTTGTGGGCTTAATGTCATGTCCTAATGGAGTGTGAAAGTGCTTTAATGAGTGTCAACTCATATCAAGCGAACTTCACTACAGCAGGAGACTGTTTTCTGTTTTCACTTTCAGCCTTAAGCATCTATACTTTTTCCCTTTCAGGGACATAAAATGTGCTAACATTTTGGTGGATTCAAATGGCATGGTGAAGCTTGCGGATTTTGGACTAGCGAAGGAGGTCGGCCTTGAATTTTGCTGCTATTTTTTTAATTGGTTTCATTGTGCTGAATGGCATGTTCTGGATGAACCCATCCTTTCAGGTGGACAAATTAAATATGCTGCAGTCTTGCAAGGGCAGCGCATACTGGATGGCTCCTGAGGTTTGATTTGTTACCTTTTCTTTAGAGTTTTAGCCATCAATCATCAATTGATCCCTCTTAATATTATTTAATATGCTTGCTTCTGCTTTGTGTATTACATTATGCATATAAGATTGTCAATTGCTTGACTTGTTTTGCAGGTTGTAAATCCTAGAAAGACATATGGCCTTCCAGCTGACATTTGGAGCCTTGGTTGCACAGTATTGGAGATGTTAACTGGTCAGGTTCCGTATGGAAACTTGGAATGGGTGAGTGTTTATCAGGGTATATCTTTCAAAAATAGTCCTTGGCAAATTCATGTTATCTGGAAATTTGAGTTTATCGCAAGTTGGTTTTTATGCTACTTGAGTTTTGCTGCCTTCTAAATTTGTTTACCTTCGACATCCCTGATTCTGTATGTGTTGCTTTCTATGCATCAGTGATGGTTTTTCCTCCTAAATCTACAAGCATCTTTTTTTTTTGTTCTTGGTGCTTTGTTTCATGCAGTTTCTTGAGAAATGTAATCAATTACTTTCTGTGGGAAAGTGTTTTGTAAGCAACTGAACAACTATTGCCTCTGAAAGTTCTTACCGCATCTGTAGCTTTTTATGGTTCCATTAAGCAGGAATGTTGTTACTGTTAGCCAGAGTGTTGTTTGGCTGATCTAAAGGCAAGCTTGTAGTATTTTATGTAGGCAGATATCACCAAACACCAATTCATAGGGTTATATTAGAAAATACTAGTTGAAGTTTTCGAGTTATTCGGTTGGGCATATGTCTGCTCTGTGAAGCCTGGGAACCAAGTTATAATGGGCTAGGGAGTGAAATACTAATGGGATGGAGGCTGTACGTGAACTTGGAATCTTACCATCTGTTTTTGTCTGGTCTGAGCCTTTAACTAATGTTGGCAAAATGCCTGTTACAAGGATGTGGTTGATTTTGACTTCTTTCCTAAATGTCTGGCAAGCTCATAGTATTGTTGCTGAATGCACAGTTTAAGATGTCGGTGTATGTCCATCGATATTAACCATTTCCGCGATGCATTACAGACTGCTGCAATATTCAAAATTGGCCGGAATGAACCACCGCCTGTTCCTGATCAACTATCAAAAGATGCATGCGATTTTATCAATCAATGCTTACAAGTGGATCCAGATATGAGGCCCACTGCAGCTAAGCTTCTCGACCATCCTTTTGTCAGGAGATCCTCAATTTCAACACGGGGTCATGACAGGCGAGCTTAAATGCAAGAGGGTTTTCCATTCTTTCTTTTGCCTCGGGGCTAGTGATGCCTACCATTGTCCCGAGTCATATGGTTTTGTTTACCCAATACTAATGGAGCAAGTATTCGTGTACACTTTGCATTTGAGCCACGAAATTGCGTGGGAATATGTGAAGATTCGAGCTGCAGAGATGGAGCACTGTGTGGGCTTCCCATACTGCTTTGCCGGCATATTTTGCTTGTACCATTTGATTGTGCATTATAGGTGTCTTGAAAGTAGCATGCCTAGTTTGCATTGGTGTAATATATGGTTCAAAATGTATTTATCTGTTGATATAAGGGTTGTATTGATAATTTCGGAGGTTGTCTTTCCTAGATTCATTTAATTGTAGCTTGTAAAACGAATGGAAATCAAATTAATCTTGGTGGTTGCCTGGCCCATGAATCTTGTACCTTTGTCATCTGTAATGCGATTCCGGAGTTTTTGAAGATTGACATGGTAGATGCAATCCAGATCATTATTGTCATAGAAACTGTGATGGTAGATGCAATCCAGATCATTATTGTCATAGAAACTGTGTCTTTTTAAAAAAATACGTGTTTTATACGTCAAATATTTAGGTCAGCTGAAAAGGATATTTTTTTGGAAAAATGTCAAAATGAAAAAAATGCCAAAAAAGTATGAAAAACATGTTTCTTCATATTATTGTTTTTTTTTTTGCATTTTTATTACTAAATTTATGCATTTTATTTTTAAGAACTTTTATTTTTTAAAAATTCAGTAAAGTTTTTTTGTTTAAAAAAAACTTTACCTTATTATACCGAGAAAAAGTACATTGTGTCAATGGTTGAATGGTAACATTTAAATCATGTCTTGCTGAATCCTGTCTAGGGAATAATAATATTGTGTTTTAGATCTGGAGCCAAGACCGAGATATTAATATTAAAGGTGGGAGCAGGTTTGTCGGCAAACCCATGTTCTTTGAAGTAACATAGGGTTTTCAAACATAGGAATAAGCCAAAAGTTAATAAGGAGCCTGCCAACGAATTCTTAAATGTAATTGACATGATCACCATAATATTAATATAAAAGGATGATTTGTTGGACAAAGCTTAGTGTGAACCTTTGAATTAAATGCGTGAAGCAATCTTTGTCTAAAAGATCTTCATGTATTTTTTTTTTATTGATTAGGTTGAATCGAACTCATAAAATCAATGCACGTTAGATTTGTCAACCTGCAGGCTCCTCTAGCCTTGCGTCTTGTCTTGTCTGGTACAAACGAACCCAACCTGACATGATATCACCAACAACACCTTCAAGCGCTTGAATGAATTTTGACAGTGTTTGCATATTTAATGTTGATTTGCATAGATGAATTTACCAACATCTACAAAGTGGGGGTGATTATGCCAACAGCTCGTAAGGGTGGACGTATTTGGGAAAAAGGAAATATTTTGAATGTTTCTGGTTTATTCGTAAAATTATTTTAAGTCCATCAGTATCATTTTTTTAAGAGCTATGCCCATTTTGGAGATCTTAGCCAAAAGACAAGCTGCCAAATAAAAATTTCACATGAAGAAATTTGATCTGATTTCATAAAATCCATCAGCCACTTCGCCGTGTAAATATTTTGCAGTACATACTTCAACTCGAATGTCGTGTAGCGACAATTTAAAGGATAAAAAACAGTCAATCTAAAATTTTTCAAACTTGAGTTTTGATTATCACATTTTGATAGTGTAAAACTCTAAAATCGGTTTCATCTTTGAATTACAGTTCTAACCTGAATTGCGTAGTCACACGTTCACATTATTTTTTGACGATCTAACTTGTTCGTACTGTTAAAATAATACCTAAGTCTTTTCATGGTTAACAAAAACGATATGTAAGATTATTTAGGACAAGTCAATTGTTTAAAGAGAGCCATTGTGTTTTTGAAAGATAACATGAAAGCGTACATAATTTTCTTAATAAATATAGCTTTCCATGAAATAACTTTATACTATTAACGAAGAAAAAAACATTGTTCAAGAAGAGGAATGAGGGACCTTCAAACTTTCTTTTTTATTTCGTTTTTTCAATCACATCAACGATGGTTAATGTTTTATCGGATGGTGCAAAACTCAAACGTGTGTTTGAAATTATGCAAAAAATAAGTTTGTTTTTTTATTGTTGACAGCATTTTTGGGTGTGCTTGTGAATGACTTCCAGAGGAAAAAAGACATGTTAATCACGTCCCGAATTTCGATCCGATCCGTTTGACCCCGTCCCTTCCTCCCTTCATCTTCAAGCCCTCTACGATTCGCCGACGACATCTCTCTGCAACTGCAAGAATAAGTTTCTGATTCGAGCAGGAAAGGAACTCTCTCTCTCTCGTGCCCATGGACAACGCCGACGCCTTCGCGGCGTCGACTGCGCCCGTCACATGTCACGATTTCCTAGAGCGGATGAGGCACCCTTCTGCTTCCGACTTCGTCAAGTCGATCAAAAGGTCCCGGTCCATCTACCACTCGATTCCTTTTTAAATTTTCCTTCTGGGTTTTGCCTTTGACGGCGTTTTTTGTTTGATGGATTTGATTGGTATAATTATTATGGAAATTCTTTTTGTCAAAGAAGAAAATGGAAAACTCTGATGCAGTTGGTTCTGATTATACCATTATATTAGTCTTTATGAATCCAGAGATACACATTCTTTCCCCTTCCTTATCGATTACTCAATTAAGGTGTATTTAAATAGGAAGGCGTCTTTTATGCAAACTGAGGCAGATAATAGATCGTGAAAGCTTGCTTTCGTTTTCTTCTCGATTATGAACTGGAAGAAGAAGCCGATGGCGCAGGAGGAAGACAAAAGAACTTATTTCCTTTCCAATTCCTTCGTCCGATCTTAAATTGTGGAGATGAACTGATTATGATTTGTCCATTTAATGCCGTTTTCTTTTTCTTTTTCCTCTGATTCCATCTTGACATCCTTCTTATCTTTGGCGCTTAGGTTCGAAAAGTTTTAGATTTCTGCATTATTGAGTTATGTGTAAGCTGATTTTGTCCACGGTTTTCTTCTGTGTGGCAGCTTCATTGTCACGTTCGTGAATAACATGCCTAACCCAGAGAAGGATAGTGCCTCTGTACAGGAGTTCCTCAGCAGCATGGAGGGCGCCTTTCGCACGCATTCGCTTTGGGCGGGTGCATCGGAGGAGGAGCTTGAGAGTGCATATGAGGTAAATTCCTCATTCTCTTGATTGCTGATGGATGAAAAATGTTTTGATTTTCTGCATACGCTTCTTTTATTTTTGTTTCAAACTTGGTAGTGTCTGCCGATGCTTCTATTGTTTTTATTAAAACTTGGTAGTGGTGTCTGCAAATGCTTCTATTATTTTTGTTTTAAATTTGGTAGTGGCTTCCGCAAGCTGGTGAATCTTGTTCTAGTCTTTGGTTTCAGTTTAGTTCCTTATGTTGGTGTTCCCCACTTCATGGTTGTGTTCAGTTTGCTTGCGCAAACTGGCCGTTTATTTGGTTACTTTTTTTGTGTATATGGACGGTGTGTCATTTTGAGCAAGCACCTAGTTCCCTGTTCCTTTTTTTTTTTTGGCAGGCGTGTTGGAACTCCAAATGCTAGTTGCATCGTGAACTTTCTTACACTTCAAGTTGGACTGTTCCTCAGGCCTTGCTGCATTGAGATTGTCTACAACTGTCATGGAATCTATTTCAAAAGGAACAAAATGGCCTGCTTAGCAGGCTATTCCTTTTATTATGGTGTCTGTTCTTGAGATTGTTTCTTGGAAACCGCTGCCATCATTGTTCTTGGTAATTGCACCGAATTTGTCAGCTTTGTATCAAGGATCCTTTGGATTACGTTGATCTGAGTATGGAGGGAGAGTATTCATTGAAAAACTCAACCCCTCTGCAACCAGCAACCCCTTTAAATATTTCCATTCTGTTTCTATTTATGCCTTCTTCCTTTGCATTAATACTGATAAAGGCTTACGTAATTATTTGACTTCTTCTTGTATCTTCGGTGGTAGATGTAGCCATTACCATTGTATAATGTGAAATTCCTTTTTCATTTGCAGGGACTTGAGAAGTATGTAATGACTAAATTATATTCTCGTGCATTTGCATCAGTTCCTGAGGAAGTAAAGCATGATGAAGAACTGTCAGAGAAAATGGCTTTAATACAACAATTCATTCGGCCAGAGAATTTGGATATCCAGCCAAATTTCCAAAATGAAACATCTTGGTTGGTGAGTTTACTGCCATAGTATCACGATCCTGATGTTAGATACGTTAAATTTTCTTGATGTCAAACATGATGTATGCATGATGCGCGCAAGCATGTTTTGTTCATTACTTATAGAAAAGAGAGTATACTTTTTTTTTTTTTTTGGTTATCAGCAACAATTTTTTTGGACTTCTGCTTTGTAAAATTTAAGTCACTTTATTCTTGACGGGCATGAATTGACTTTAGCTTATTGAAGCCTGGACCTTTCATATAGTGTATGGCTGACAAAATCATGACAAGTTGCATAGTTGGACATTTATAAGCTTGATGGCCATTATTTGTTGGAACAGGGCATAGTGCTTTCTTTAATCTATGCTGTAAAGCTTCACATGTGTTCTGATTTTTGGTATGGAAATGTTTGTGCTAGTGGTTCTGCTAGTCCAGGTCCACTGATCATGCTTTTTAGATTATTTTATGACATTCATTGCAGCCATTAGGTGGTTTCCTCATGGTGAAATATTTTAGCCTTCTTCCTTGAGATGGAACTATTACATGGTTTGGGAAGAGTGATCACTTAAACACCTTTGGCTATTCCTTTTGTCATGGTTGTATTGTGCCTGTCCTCCTTGCTCTTTTGTTTGTATTCTTGCAAGATGTGATCAGCTTTGTCTTTTACTTTAGGTTATTTATGTTTGTTTTGAACCACTTAAAATGTTTTTCATGTTTTAAAAATGCTTCTGGAACCTCTATGTATATGGGTCCTTCTGTACCTAGTGGATATGCTTATGTGACTTGGGGTTAAAGCTACATTCTTTTTCAGTAATGTCTAAAGGAACAAGTTAAATTCTCTAATGTTTTGATTTCTTTTGCTAATTATGCAAAAGTCTTAGTACATACTGGAGCCTATTATTATCAAAACGCCATTCCTCTCACATGCACATTTCTCTGATAGATTGATTTACCATGAAAACATTCATTTGTGAACTGGTTGTTAGATAAGGGCACATACATTTTTGTTGTTTGCAACTTTTTACTTTGTTTTAGTTTTTCTATTGTCGGGTCATTCTTTCCCATCTTGCAGCTTGCACAAAAGGAACTTCAGAAAATCAACATGTACAAGGCTCCAAGAGACAAACTTGTCTGTATCCTGAATTGCTGTAAAGTTATAAATAATTTGCTGCTGAATGCTGCTTTAGCAACAAATGAAAATCCCCCTGGTGCTGATGAATTTCTTCCTGTCCTCATTTATGTGACGATAAAGGTAAATAGTTTTGCTTTTTTGGCAATAGGATTCCTAATTTAGTTATGTCATTTTATTGACATTCTTAAATTGATGCAATTATGCATGAGGGTTGAGCTTGTCTTCCCAACAGATCTTAAGCATTAAATCATTTTTCACTGGTTGAGTATGAACACATGTTCTCAAGTCTCTTGTGCTTGCCCTGGGGGGTTTGGCTTACTGGAGTTGGGCCTTATCTGTTAGATGGACAGTCGTGGTTCAAGTTCTATGGGTGTTCGCGCTTCGTACAAGCGAAAATATGTATATGCCCTAGGGAAGGGGGTGGGGTTTTATGATCCTAGGTGAGCAACTAAGTCTGTCGACCTGGTTGTGGTTTCCACGTAATAAAGTAATAAACAAAAAGAACTCTGCTTTTCTGATAAACTAAAACATTTGTTTTGCTCATCCACTCGATCATCATTTTTACATAGATAAAACTGTTACAGGTTATTTCTCGGAAACCAATGTCCCTAATTGATAGTATTTCTTGACATGTTTAGGAAAGTACTTGACATAAGGGTAAAACAAGCCTTTGATTTATAACGGAAATGCTATGCAGGCCAACCCTCCACAATTACATTCAAATCTACTATACATACAAAGGTACAGAAGGCAGTCAAGATTAGTCTCTGAAGCAGCATATTTCTACACAAACATGCTCTCAGCAGAGTCTTTCATTTCAAGCATTAATGCTCAGTCCCTCTCAATGGATGAAGTTGAGTTTGACAAGAACATGGAATCAGCTCGTGCAGTCCTTGCTGGCCTTTCTGCTTATACAGAACATGCCTCCGATCCAACAAATTCAGACCCAGAAATTCCAGAAGATAGAAAACTAAAGGTACTTTCTTGGAAGCCAAAAAATTTGCTTAACAACTTTCTGCCTGCACGTGGCGATCAACATTCAAATCAAGGCTCTGTAAAGTTGGATGAAACTAAAGTGGAATCAGATGTGAGGGGGTCTTCAAGACCCGAAGGGTCATCAATCTCTGATTTGGAAAGGAAAGGTGCTCTTGCGCTTTTAAAAGAGGATCAGATAAGTAGATCTTTCCGAGAATATCCATACTTGTATGCTCGTGCTGGTGACCTAACAGTGGAGGACGTAGAAGCATTGCTTGAGAGTTATAAGCATCTTGTTCTGAAATATGTTTCTCTTTTAAAAGGCACTGGCAGAGATGCATCCTTGCCTGACCATGCAATGCAGAGGATTCCTAGCAAGGAATTTGAAGGTTCAGCAGATTCAGGGATAACAGATATGAAAAATGAGATGGCAGAGCTTAAGAATGAGAACCATGATGGAATTGTTAGGGTGGATAGCATGGATGTTCTGTCTGTTTCTGGCCTACTCCCTAGTGATGCATCACTTGCAGAAGAACTATCTCGTGCATCAAGTGGATAAAAATTATTATATCCTTGGGAATTCGCTCCCAATGCACAAGGGATAGTGTTCAGTTTTCACCAACAATATTGTCCGAGCAAACTGTGGTGCAGAAATGAGACACAGTATGGAAACTGCACAACTTATTTGCAGCCACTGACTACTGATCTTTGTTGAAGAAATTTTCCGTACCAAATTTCTTGTTGACAAGTTGTTGATGCTCAGATACCCTTCTGGAAGCAGTCATGGGCTGGTCGTCTTTGTTTGACAGAGGTTGTTGAGACTGGTGCAACGAACTTTGTCCAACATGGTTAAGATTCGCTTTTGAGAGCAAACTTGCTTCTGTGGTTACGTTGAGGAATTTGGTCTCGGTGGTTTCAGAGTGAATCTTCGCTTCAGAATATTTATGCTTGGTTGGCACTCAAGGAATTCTGGAGGAGAATGCAGCGGCTGATATTTTTTACTGTTGGGCTTTTTGGCATAGGTTTGCGTGAGACAAACAAAATTTCTGCTGTAAAGATACCTGTTCTTGTTTCTTTAGCTTTCCACTTCCGTCACAACTGGAAATCTTCAAATTAAGAGAAACGGTTCGATGCACAGCTGAGCAGTAGCTAAAACTTGTATGAAATTGTGTTCTAAGATCGACGCTGCGTTGAAGTGGTCGTTGCATTGAGTGCTAGGTTCCTTTGCAAGAATCTACCTCACCTAACCGTTGAAAATAAAGATCTGCCATTTTTCACTTGGTCCAAAACTTATGTAGAGACCAACGCGAACTGATTTATTATGCAGACATGGGATTCATTTTGGGAGCTACTAATGCAGCAATTATGGAGTAGTCGCGAAAGTCATGCTCTTTCATTTTCCTAGAATAAGTCGCTTCTTATAATAAAATCAAATTTTAAAGCATGCCATCATCAGAAAGTATTGTCCTAATCAGTGTGCATCTGTAGGCTAGATGGTCCAACCCATGCCTTGTCCAAATCTGCAGCTGAGCCCAGTTTCGTATGGTTGAGTGTCAATCTTAATGCTGCTTATACTGGGCAGGATCTTATTTGGTCACCAGTACATCAAGATCAACCTGGGATTATTGCACTATCAAACCCTGTACTCGTTGATTATTCAGTTTTTATTAGGCACTTTAGGGAGGTCCTAACAGTTTTGGGTCCAGGAAAAATGTTCTTATAACCCAAGACTAGCCCATCAACATCCCTAGTCAAGCCTGTCCAAAGACTGGGTCTAGCTCGCCGAGCTTGGCTGATTATCCAACCCTGTCTAGTGACTGTTTTTGGTGTAAACTTCATGGGGTTCATTAGTTTTTCTTGATCAAGACATAATCAATACATTTGTCCTAATTAATGGATAAAAAGAAGAGACCAATATGAAAGATAATAATCCAGATTGGGAGGGCTGATTTTCTTTATGCCAAACCAGCAAGATTGCTATTTTAGGTAGTGGACACTGTATGAGGGTAAAGGTTCCACTTTTGGTGAATCCAAACAAGCCAATGGGTTGTTAAAGATTTCAAAAAGCAAGATTATCTTTATCCTGAAAAAAGTTTTAAATAACAGCCATGTCTCAATTCTTTATTGTTAACTTGGTATCTTTTAAGAGTGGCAAGGGAAAAGTATAGAGACAGTCCCTGAAGTGAGGAGGGAATATCCCAAATAGCTTTCTTGTCTTTTTACAACAAAATATGTGGGGGTTCAATGATGCATAACCTAATTGTCGCTTCTGGCTAGGAAGTAAACAGATCGGGTCTCGTCATACTCTCTTCTTAATTGAATTTAGAATAGAATTCGCATAGGCTCAACCAGAAGCAGGTCCAGATATAATTTTTGAGGAGAAAAAAGAAAAACTCAGCCAATTGTGGGATTGATCTATGAAACACGTTTGGATTCAGATAAATGTAAATCGATCGGTTCTGAAACGAATAGATTCTAAAGCAAGTGAGACATGAAAATGAGTTGGAATAAGTTGGTTCATTTCCATAATCATTTGGGTACAACTTGGCACTGTGCATAACAGATCAGGTACGAGCAAGTTCTAATATACAACAGATTTGAGCCGTATGAGAAAAAAACAATCCGGTTCAAGTTAGAATTGGTTAGCCATATGAATAAACACCCATTTGGGTGAAGCAATAGTTCAGTTGAGTCCAATTAAAATGTCAATAAAATCAGATTTTGATAATCTAATGAAGAAATTCTTTCAAGTTGTACCAAACCTTTCCGGTATGCTTGGCAAACTGACCCATAATTTGAAAATTTTCAAAGGGAAGACATCTTTCTTTCGCAGAATTTGCCTTTGCCTTGCCAATGACTTCAACGTTACATGCTGGATTAAGCTAAACTCATCTCTTCCCTTGGAACAAGTAGAAATCTGATTTTGGTATAGCAACTGACCGTTCATAGAGTCATGGACCAAGTGAATTTTGATCTGATACCATTGCTCAGTTCGCGTTTCTATTGGCTTCCGGTATGGCTCTTGTCCATTCTCGAAAAGAAAAAACTCACCGTTAGAAACTCAGGCCCTGTTTGAATACGTGGTATTCCATTGTAGAAGTGAAACTTCCAGCAAGAAACAAACGTGGAAGAAATCTGCGGAGACTTTTTAACAGGTTCTAGGACTTTGGTACCAAGAATAAAATTCCACATAAACATGTATAACTTTGAGCTCGGGTAAAACCTGTTTGTACATCAAGAAAACTTTCATGTACAAATAAACATGAAACTAAAATGTCTAAAACCAAACGTTCTAAGTCATTACATAAGATGGTGCATATCGGATCTAAAACTTTTGTTTCACCTGAAAGCCACTCGGTATTAAATGCCCAGCATTCTAATACCCCGGTATTTAGTACCACTTATTCAAGCGTTACCTCAGTGTCCACTTCTTTATCTTCTGTTAATTATCTGATGTGAAAAATAGAAGGAAGTATTCAAACTGCCAATAAGATCTTTGTGCACCAAGTTAAATAGATGATTTCGGGCATGTTCTTAGCAGGGATCAGCAGAGCTCCAACTTTTCAATCCCGACAGTTTCAGGAATATGACCTCTTGGAGGAAGAAGCCCCACCTGTGTAAGAGCCTGTTTGACTGCATGGAGGAAAACGTCTCTGACATACATAACTTCGAAGAAAAAGTCCCAGCTTTAACATGGTATCCTAGAGGATGTCAAGAGAAGTATTATACAGTTGAGACAAAACGGCCCCGCCAGACATAATTCTCCACAATTCAAACTCGCGTGATGATTTTTGGAGTCTTAAATGCCATGAAAAGAGCTTCGCATTGCCCGGAGATGACAATAGATGCAAGTGGTCATGTCTCGATTCCCAATAGCGGTTTCTCTACTGTCATGTATGATTAAACTGAAGGCCGTTCATTAGACATATGGCGAATGAGAACAGTTAAAGAGCATCCGAGATTGGTTCATGCTCCTGCTTTACTTTCTTTTTATTCTTTCTTTTTTCATATCCTTTTTTTTTTTGAAAAAAATTACTTTGAATTCGATCCATTATTGACATCCCTAAACAAATCGATTGAGTCAACATGATTATATCAACATGGTCTTTTCGAAGACATGCAATAAAATTGGAACATAGTTATACACGATGCAAACATTCTAATCAACAGTTTGAAGTTACCCTCCTCCATTTATGTGGATTGCATTAAAAGTCTATATATTACTTGAGCCAATGGCACTCTGTTGGAGCCACAAGGAACATGGTCTGCAGTTCGGTCAGCCTTTGGAACCACCCAGTCTAAGCAAACCATGCCCACCCATTCGATGGGTCCAAAAAGATATCAGTGGGCCCTTGAGTGCAATGTTTTTCTAATTCATTATCCCACAAAAATCTCTCCCCCTATTTAAAATCATTCAATGCCCTACACATCTCCAGGTTGAGTTTGACCGTTTCCACGAATATACATACATACATATACATACATATATACATATTAGATACAGCATGATTCTAATCGACGAGCTTTTTCATGTTATGTATATAGTTTCAAATCAATGCTTCCCAACCTTATAATTTAGAATTAAGAAGAAAAATCAAAATTGCTAAGAAAGAGCATAGAGTATTTGGTTTACTGGCTGTACTAAATGCCCTCGAAGTTTATAATTTTCTACGTATTTAGTTGATCTGAATCTGACCCCAGTATCTTTAACATATCATCATCTTATAATATAAAGCCAATGAGATGTTGTCTTTTCTTTAAATGCAGAAACCTTTTAAGCTCCGATGCTTAAACTGGGTCACCATTTCTTTTATTACTGCAGAGGGAACTAAAGAGGTGAAATTTCACGCGTTTGCATACAAACATGAAAAGTTTCCACCTGCATTAGAATGTGAAGGATAAGATGTTGGAAGGACAATCCGCTTCGGATTCAATGATTACTTTCTCTGAAAAGTTTTCCCCGTCAAACATGGAAAAAATTCACTTCCTCGATTGAGTTCACTACAAGGAAAAGGTCAAGCTGAAACGGTGCTGCCACTCTTCACATCTCTTTCTTGTCTCAAGCTTTCCCATCTGATAAGATCACTAGTGTTATTGTGATAAAGAACAGATCTTTTGACCAAGCAGCGGGACAAAGTCAAAGGTTATCTGGGTAGTGGCGAGGGCTAGGTTTTATGAGACTCGAGCTCAAGCTCAAGCCTGGAGAGCCCAGTAGGTCCGGACCATGGAACCTTTGGGTTTGCTTATGGCACTCTCAAACTGTCACACATTGGCCGGAAAAAGAAATCATTTTCCGGCAAGTCAGAATTTAAAGCCATCAAAGAAAAAGAGAGAAATAGTTAACGAAAAAGGAAAATTGAGGGAAGCCAATAAAAAAAATAAAAAGATATTTCAATTTTTATTTTTGAAGGGCGGAAGAGGCGCAGAAAAGAGAGGGGTGAGTTTCATACGTTTCTGTAACCAACAGACTGAGAGAGAGAGAGAGAGAGAAAAGAGAGAGAGAGCAAGAAGAGGAAGAAGGAAAAAACAGAGGCAAGGAAAGAATCCCGTCTCCTCTGTTGGCTGTAGTGTGGTGAGAGCACTGGCTAGAAGAGCATCCTTTCTACCTAAGTTTCCCGAAGCCCGGAGTTTAGCGGTTTTTCCGGCGGTGGACGCCTCTCTGAGTCTGTTTCTTTCTCTGTGTTGCCCTCTTCAGAAGGGGAGAGGATTGAACGCCTCCTGATTCCCAAAGAGGTCACGTTTTCTCGGTTTCTCTTTTGGGTTATCGGTTTCGTAAATTCTGACGTAGGTTTTTTGTTTTTTGGGGCGAAGGGGAAAGTGGGGAGGAAGTTTGGGTGGGTTTAGGTTTTCTTCTGGGGGAAGGGGAGTAGCGGATAGAGGGCGGGGAAGTGTGTTCGGTTTTCCTCTTGGCTTGGGCATCCGATTTTTGTTTTTCGGGGTAATCGTTGGGTTATTGACTTGTCTTTCTTTCTTTTTGTCTTTCTCGTTGTTTATCCTCTGGAGGTTGCATCCTGTTTGGTTTCTTTTGGACGACTTTCCCTTCTACTCGCATGGTTTCTTTTAGGGTTTTCTAGTTTTTAGTTTAATTTTGGTACTGGCTTGCCGGATTTTAGGGTTTCTTCCGCCACTCTTCTCTTGTGGTTCATCGAGAACGGCTGTTAGGCCGTTCTCGCTCGCAAAGAGAATTGCCCTTCTGAGTTTTGGGGCAATGGGTGGATTGCGCGGCGGTTTGTAGCTATGGCATTGCTGGAAAATGAAGGTGTTGGGGTTTAGATTCGTGGGGTTGGTTTTTTGACGATCTGCCGGGTGTGGTAGCGCATTCCTCATCGTTTCTCTTCATCTACATCAGGCTCGGTTTCCAGGCATGCTTTCCCTGCCCTGGTTAATGTGGGGAAGATTTCTGATTCGGTGAAGAGTTGTGTTGTTCCGTGTTACTAAGTTGATGCAAGATTTGGCGTTGGAAGGAGGAATTTATTGCCGGAAAAGTGGAAACTGTAGATACTTAGATAAGTTGGGTTGCTTTGCTGATTCATCGAATTCATACGTACCTCTATGTAAAGAAGAATTCATCAGGCTCTCTCCATTTCCAGTATCGTCACTCCTCCACCTAGGCACGAGGAGATGATATTAATGTCATTGTTGTCAGAAGGAGGCTTGCCGAGCTGGTGATCGAATGTAAATTTTGGTGAGAGATTTGGGTCTTCGGTTAATGCCGTTGTGAACGGGATACTATATAGTCTAGTCGTGGTGAAGAAGGCTCTGGCGAAGGTTTAGTCTTCTTGAGTTTTAGACATCTAGAACGTGGGGAAGGTTTTGCCCTTGATTTGAGGTTAGGATATTACTAATTTCCCGATTGTACAGACGACACAGTTTCTTTTGCAATGATAGTTTGTTGAATATACTATTAGTACCTTGTGGTCGCGTGTAACTTGATAATGGTTGAAAAGTGCTATGGAGAAAGGTGAGCCAACATTTGTTCCTGAATGGTTGAAGGCATCCACTGGGAGCTCAGTGGGGGGTGTAAGCACCCCCCACCATCTCAACTCAAATTCCCAATCGGGTAAGTTATATTTCTGCTTCATTATGCCGTTCATTGTTGGTATTGGCAGCTACTCTTTTGCACATTGTCTGAATTTTATGTTTATCTTCAAATTCATATTTCTATTTGTAGTAATTATATTTTTTTTGCGACACTTGTTTCTTCACAGATGACTCTCCTGTCATGCATTTGAGTAGAAATAGATCATCTCATTTGCAGTTCTCCGTTCCAAGTGTTATTGATTATGATGCCCCCCGTCCTTCCTCATTTGTGGAGAAAAGTTCTACCTCTCATTTTCGTCGGAGTTCTAGTAGTAATGGTAGTTTGATGCATGACAAGGACACTCCATCATATTCACGCACATACAATAGCTTTGGACGGAATCATAGAGGTTACGCTTATGAGCTTGATAAGGATATTGCACGATTTGATCGGAGTAAGGACCGAGAAAGAGACTGGGAGAAAGATAGAACAACTTTGGGTGATCTTAGGGACAGGGACCGTGATTATGTTGATCCTCTAACCAATAATGTAGTGGGCAGTAGGCTTGAGAAAGAGACCTTGTGTTGGTCACAATCCACAATTTCTGGGAAAAAGGGTGAGAGGAGCGACAGTAAGGTTAAAAGGCCAGGGAATGATTTGGGAGGTACAAATAATGGCTTGGTTAACAGTGGAGGTCTTGTCAGCAGCATGTACAAGGCAACATTTGAAAGGGATTTCCCTTCTCTAGGTTCTGATGACAAGCATGGACGATTGGGCACAGGAGCTCCTGATATATGTAGGGTTCCCTCTCCTGGACTCACCACAGTTGCTCAAGGATTGCCATTAGGAAGTGCATCGGTTATTGGTGGTGATGGCTGGACATCTGCTTTGGTTGAAGTTCCAGTTATAATTGGAAGCAACAGTTCCTTGATTCCATCTGCTCAGCAGACTTCTTCTGTAAATGCAGCTTCTGTGCCGCCAAACACACATACTGGTCTTAATATGGCTGAAACATTAGCTCAAGCTCCTGCACGTGCTCGGTCTACTCCACAGGTAGTATTCCGATGTATTTTGATTTCGATACTGCCTGCAAGAGTCTTCTGTTTTCTGATTCTTTCCCTCCTGTATGCAGCTATCTATTGAGACCCAGAAGCTTGAAGAATTGGCTATCAAGCAGTCAAGACAATTGATACCTGTGATACCTTCAATGTCTGCAAAGCTGGTAAGCACATTGTATTGTCCTTTTTCTTTAGCAGATCCAACCAACTGATAATTGAAATGTTAGTTGCTAACTGAATCTCCTTGGGAACATAGTGTTATGATTTTCATGCTTGGGAGATTTAAACCCAAATGTATGACTAAGTTCAGCTTAGTTTTTAAACCCCTGGGGGTGCAAGTGCAGTTAACTGGTAATGATAAAATACTTTAATATGTTCTATGTCCCACCATATTGCTCTTGATTATCAGGTAGACTTACTTTATGCATGAACTTCCAAGTCTTCCCTAATGCATGCCTGTATGAGTATGCACAGTGTTATGGGTGTCTAATTGATCTCTATAACACGTATCTGGAAAAAATGTTCCTTGTATACACTTCTTCATTACTTCACTACTCTTTTTTTTTTTGGTTTCTGATCTTTCCACTCCTTTTTTATGTTATCTCAGTTGATCTAAACTGCTTGACTTTTGGAAGCTTTTGTTTCCCTTTTTTGTGTTTTGGGGCATGAGGAGAGGAATTGAAGTCTAGTGGATGTGAACCTTGGTGTCTCAATGTGCAAAGATGCTATGAGATTTAAGCTAGTGTTTGTGGAGGCCATGAAGCCACTGTATATACATAAATATGTTTTTGTCTTGTGCAAGTTTTTTAGTTGGTAAAAAAGATTACATGTTTTTTTTTGCATGATCATGGGCATATTTATGCATCCTTCTTCTTTTCCTTCACATTTCTAATTACCATTAATTTTCCATTGCCTTTAAACTCTAGGATGTTTCTATTTAAATTCTGTTATATGCCTTTCAGTAAAATCAAGCTTGGTGATCTCTGCAATTTACAAATGCATTTGCTTGTTCGTGTGTAGCCTCCAATGGAAGCTTTCTTGGGTACACTTTTAGATGTAGAATTCTTTGATGAGATGGGAAAAGAACTCCTTGATTAATGTAGGGTAATGTCGTGAACATAGTTGCTGCAATGATTGACATGCCAGTACTCTCACTGAAGGATTAGGCTAAGAGCCTTGGATATGATGCTTCTTTTGTAGGTCGAGGTGCCTGGCTATGATGTTTCTTTCTACCTTTTAGGAAACTTGTCAAATGCTAGTTTATGTGAAAATAAAGTACGTGGTGATATGCCAAGGATTTAATGAACTAATGTAAACTTGTAAAGTCTGTTCTGCAAGTGCGCATACCACTCACCACAAGTATGGATGTGCCAATAAGAAAGGAAGTGCAAGAGACAGTGTCCTAGCCACTTTTAAATCATGCAAAGAATTTAATAAGGTTAATCAAGCATTGCAGCCAGTTTCTGTGATATGGGAGAATGGATGCTCCAGAATCAAACAAAACATGAGCTAGGAATGACTGGACTAGAAGTGTACCTTCCATCAGGTTGTGGCTGTGTAAATCCTCAACCGTGGTTGCATATAAATAATACATGTTTTTTATATAAATACCCTTGCCTGACGCGACATAAATGAGATGTGTGCCAATAAGAAAGGAATTGCAAGATACCATGTCTCATATGTCAATTCATCAAATGTTTGAACAAGTTCTATTTGTGGAGCAAATGAGCTATTTTTGTGAAATATTTAAAATTGTTCCGTCTGCTAGCTTTTCATGTTTCGCAATTGTTTGCCAATGCAGCAGGAGAAAAGAGATTGTGATCAGAATTAGTTTGTTTTTAGAAATAAAATATTTCAGTTTTATTATTATATTATATAATGTTCCTTCATGGTATCTAAATTTTTCTGTTTCTTTTGCCTTGTGTACTCTTGTTGCATTAGATGGTTTTCTTGTTTTGTGTTATTTTTTATTTTTAAGGTTTGAGAACCTTTTTTTTTCCTGGTTTTCCTTTTTCTTTTTTGAATTTGATTCCTTGAAGTTTGATGTGAAAATCATTTTTTTGGAGTCTTCGGACTAAGGCACAGATCCATGGGATATGCAGCTTAGAGGTCTATAATAAAGAGATGCCTTGGGATCCCACTTTTATGAATGATGGTTAATAGCCTTCAAGCCCGTCTTGAGTGAGCAACTGTCTTTTTCCTATTTTGTGATGATTTTCATCTGGGACTCATACAATTGTTCACAATTGGCAACATGGCCTTGGAAGAATGCAATTGAGTAGTTTATTTGATGGAGCTTGGAGGAGAAAGGAAAAGAGGGGAGGAAAAGATATAATCCCTGGTGTTATATGGAAACTATTTTATATTTATATATGTGCGACTCTAACACTATAGGGTTCATTTGCTGTCTGGTGGCATGTCACCTCTCTTTTAGTTTTACATGCATAGATGTGCGTGCCTATCTGTATACACATACCAAAACAGGCAGAGTGAAGTGGTGAATCGATCAATGCTTAAGAAGCTGGATAAATGACCAATTGACCATGATTATATGATACAAATGGAAACATGAAAGAGCAATATCTGTTTGATTTTGATTTTCCAAACTCAGTGTAGCTGTCCAGCAAAAAAAGAAAGAAAAACATGGGAACATGGTTAGGCTGAAACACAAAAATGAAACAAGAAGTATTAGACAAATGTATAAAGCTGTAGACATTTTCTATTTTAAGTTTGAAATATAAATAAAATTGAACTTTTGAACATAGCGCCCCATCTTAAGATCTTTTCCATCTATATAAGTGCAATTCAGAGATAAATAAAACGATGTAAAATTATTGCACTTTGTCTATCCTATAACATTCCGTTGAGAATGAATCAAAGGAACTGCAATTTTTTAATTAAATCAATAATGAAAATATTAAATATTCTGTGACAACTGATTTCTGGAGGCTGAATATATTTCTTCATAATGAGAAGCACCTGTTTTTCATGCATGGTAAATAGTCATAATAACATGTCCTGGTGTATGGGCAACAGGTTAATGGTTCATGCTATTTGAAACTCACCTGTCTGACTTTTTTTTTTCTAGCAATGTAGTTACGTATAATTTGTTCTCTTGTTACTGCTTATGTTACTGCCAGTGATATGGCAAAGAACGTGTTCATTTGAAGTATCTTCAAGACTTTAAGCTTGCTCCCAATGGTTCTGTTATTCCTATCTAGGCAAGAAAAGCTGTAGTCTGCAGGGTGGGGATGTCACTGTTTCCTTTCATGCAAGCATGATATTTTTTTTTTATTTAATGGGATAACTAAAACGGCAGAGGCTCCTCTTTCTAGGTGGTGCCACCTAATTCCTGCCTAGGCATTAGTTTCTGCTAGGCCTTAGGGGTTTCCCCACCTAGGCCCATACGGGTGCTGTTGCTTACAATATGTAGGTTCTCTAGAAGTGTCTACCAGTAATACTTTTTGGAGTTTATAGATCTTTTGGTGTTCTCAAACCTTTTTCTAGCTTACCTGATAAAATGATATTTTGCATTTCCACTTACAACCAAGTGGATTACCTACCTATTGGCCAAGTATGGCATTATATTCTGAAATTCTAGCCTCTTACAAAAGGTATGAAAAAGATGCCAGTAGTGTCTCCAAATTGTACCATCTTAAAAATGGCATTGCTAACTTGATATTTTTAGTCCCAAAACTGCCTAGGCATACTTTTTCTGATCCAAGGAATGGGATATAGTGGTATCTTCACTTTGAGTGGCTGACGTGGAAAAAATGCCCGTGGTCTTATAATAAGTATATATGAAGTTATTTCTCTTTGCAATTACAATAGGCTCTATTTAGGAGAAGGTATTTGCATGGACGTAAATGGAGTTGAAAGAAATTTAGTACTGGATTCCAAGGACAATGATTTTCAGGACTTGTAGTTACCTCCCTCCCTGTTGGAGTTAATGGTTCCTACACGGATTCAATCTTATGAGTTATAACTCGTCAAGCTTCCTTATTTCATTTGAAGAACAATTTAATGTAGCGGGGAATTTGGTCTAACAATAAACATAAGACATTTTAGGAACAGATTTTTTTGCATCAAAATCCAGATTGAAATCTACAATGAGTTCCAATAAAGAAGTTGCATGCTTACTATTAATGAGGGAAAATATCACAAAGAAGTAAGCAGAAAAGAAAAATAAACTACTAAAGAACATTAGAAGGCTTAAGATGTTTGAGGTCACACACACACACACACACACACACACACACACACGCAGATATGGAGAGAGAGGGAGAGTTTCAGTTGCTAGACTGTTTCCAAAACAAGTAGATGTAATTGCCTCCTTCCTGTGAACGAATCGAATGGAAGGAAATGTGGGAATTAGAGGGCCTTATTTCCCGTCCAGAATAATCTGTTCCACCTAGTTCCTTTTTCCAACTGCTTGCTTCAACTACATGAGGGTGTCCATCAAGGCCAACTGCTTCCGATGCTCTTCCTGGTTCCAACTTCTGTGGCTTCATGGTACCGGTGCAGCGTAAGTTGAGATACAGCGGCCAAATTCTCACCTAGCCTAATGAGTTTTGTCTCAAGTTGGGGCTGTTTGAAATTTGAATTTACTGATGCAGTGTAATGTGATCTAATTAGTTGAAAGCCTCTTTCCAATTCATTTAATCTGTTTGTTGTTTTTTGTTTAAACATTTTTGGATAAATTCACATTAAATTTCTTTGCATCTGTGCATCATGGGCAGGCACTTGGCTCCTCAGATAAAGCAAAACCAAAGACAGTGCGACCTGGATCTCTGCTTGTTAACTCCGTACGTGGACCTGTAAGACCTGATTCTCCCAAGTCATCTCAAGGTGGGAAGCTGCTGGTTCTCAAGCCCAACCGTGAAGTGAATGGAATATCTCCTACTTTGAAAGATAGTTTGGCATCTTCAACCAAAGTTCCACTTAACTCTGCCAGTATCTCACCATCAGCTGGATCTGGTTCTAATAACTCAAAATACACAAAGCCTGTGGCAGATCGTAAATCACCAGTTCTGTCAGCAGGGCAGATATTTGATGAGAAAAGATCCTCTACTCAAGGCCAAAACAGGACTGAGTTCTTCAATTCTCTGAGAAGGAAGACCGCAAATGCAACAACTTCTTCAGTGCAGCCTAATCACGGTTTGCCCTCTAATGCAGATAAGTTGGAAGTGCAGGATGGTGAGGTTGTCTCTGTCGATCAGATGAAAGATATCCATGATGCAGATATTGAACCTGCCTTGCAGGACAATGGTGATGTGTGTGAAGAATCGATAAGCATTTTGGGTGATGAAAAGAAGGATGATGATTTACATGGAATTTCAGTTGCCCCAGAAGAAGAAGAGGCAGCTTTCTTGAGGTCCCTTGGATGGGACGAGGGTGCTGGTGAGGAAGCATTGACAGAAGAGGAAATTAATTCCTTCTATGAGGTCATCTCTCTCCCTCTTTCTATCTCTTCTGCACGTGCATTTGTGGTTGATTCTATGTTTATGCATGTCTACCATCTACTGAAAACAGTTGGTTTTCTCCACAGCTAATGAAGCAAAGGCCATCTGCTTCATTCCATCAGAGAGTTCAGTATTTTAAGGATGGAACTTCTGAGCCTAATGCAATCAGTAGCGCTGGGAGTACTTCTGGACTGAGCTCATCTGATTCTGAGACTGATGGTTGACTAGTTTTGTAGGTTTTTCTGCATCAAAGGTTTCTATTATAGTTTTCAGGATTCATCTGAAATTGAGGTCTCAGAGATAGATTGCAGTTGAGGAGCGTACTCCGTAAAGATCAACAAATATATGTTACACATGAGTTCCTGGAAATGGAGGTGTAATAAATTGCTTGCACCGGGTCTTTCTGTTTGGCCTTTCACTTCTTCTAGTGGTTCTTCTCTGAAGTGTGGTGTAATGCTCCAAAGCTTTTTGTAAGGTTGGGGTGGTTTTTGTCATTTACCAGTCTCGGAACATCAACCTTGGCATATCTGACAACTGTCTTTGTGTCGTCTGGAAAATTTGAATGGCTGCTCTCGATGCTATTTTTTTGAGAAGAGGAAAAAAGAGGTGAATGTGGAAATATTGAGCTTGTCTAATTCTTCTCCCTTTGTTACACGAGTTTTTCTTTTTTCTGTTTCTGTTGCAATGAGTGGAGCGACCAACACCGGATACTCGGGGATCATTTCACGGTTCCATCTTCCAGCACATCACGGGTGTAAGACCTTCAGTTACATTATTTTGGTCCCCCTAGGCCTTTTTCATTCTTTAGCTGCGCAATGTGGCAAAAGCATCCTGCCAACGTGATGCTTTTCGACTCGCAACATCCTCCATGATCTCCAATTCGATCACCAAAGCCCTGTAAGTTGATAAATGGGGTATACAAAGACTTGTAAGAACAAACCTTTCATCCTTCACCTGAGTGAGGTTCTGATTGAGTGGTATGGTTGAGGTTGGTGTGTGATCTTTGGGTTCATTAGTGCATGAATGATTATATCTATTACATAATCGCTTAAAATCTCCGCTCATTTGGCTCGAGGGGTTTGAGTTCAGACTTTGTGCCTGAGTTGACTAACCTGCCTCAGAATTAGAGAAGTTTTCATCACGGGATCAACTTTTAGTTCTAATTTCAAACGCAGGCTTCACCTTTCTACTTTGCCTGATATGAGCTTGAACTTTACTGACAACCGCTACATGTGGGTTTGGCAATGGTTAAAGGATGAGTTGGGTGCGAAAATGATAAATCTGTATAAATCTGTCCTTTTCCCTCATTAAAGGGAAAATCTATTTTATTTTTAGCTTAATCTAGCTTGATTCTTCCCTCACTCCTTGGTAAAGCCGTAGCTGGCCGTACATCTTGACGTTGGGGAAGACGTTGAGGTTTTCCGTCAAGTGCATCACTACTATAAGCTGCTAATCATTGTTCAAATAATAAAAAAATGAATGTCGTAACACATAAAATATCAGGGATGAATTCGCTAATTGCAACAAGGAGAGAAGAGATACATTAATTGCCTCTAACTCAAGGACGATTTTGATTAAATCATGAACAAAAAACCACTTAAATATGAATAAACAGCATATCTGTATCTAGTTGTTCAAATTGAAATCTACGACTTATCCTGCCTTTTAGAGTTGTTACTAGTTAATAAAGTTTAGACTATACAAATTCGCCAGTTAACCTCTCTTCTTGATTTACTCAGCATGGTATCTTTGTGTGTGTGTGTGTGGGGGGGGGGGGGGGGGGTGGGAGAGAGAGAGAGAGAGAGAGAGAGAGAGAGGCCACGAACAAGCATTCAAGGCTCTTAAAAAACCAATGGCCTACAATTTCTTAATATGACTTTAGAAAATGTGTTGTTCATTGAAGAATGATCTAAGAGTTCGTTTTTAACAAAAGGACAATCTTGAGTACATGTAAAAGATACCAGAACAACATAGATCCAGTTCATATTCCTACATAAACTTTAACTTCGCTTCCAAACATTGCATCCTGCATTGAAGTGCTGCATTAATGTGCCATAAAGGGGACACCAGGACACATTTTCAATCATTTCTATGTATGGGACGTTTCATTTTTGTTTTTCTATTATTCTGACAGAAAATATGCATTAACATCATAATGATCGTGATCTTCCAAAGGGGTTCGACGCGCTATCTAATGCCTATGCTTATGTAAATTCCAAAACATAAATGCCCTGGCCGCGGTAATGGCCAATAGAAATTGTCTCAAAACTCTGAAGTTAGCCGAATGAAGAAAACTAGGATAATGTGATCTTCACGATGAAACGAAACTCCCATTAATCAGCATATAATGCACAACAATCCACATTTAGCTTCAACTCAATTTGTCCTTTTCTCTTGAACTCATCATGGTTGCAGTTTATGCTGGCTTGAGTATCCGTTGTACCAAGATCTTTGTGGCTCTTCACTTGCTTCAAGACTCATTTCTGCAAGTAAGTGACCAATAAGTTCCCATTCATTTATAGTTCAATAACAAAATATTGCTCGACTAAGTCCCATGCATGCATGCATTCCTGGATGCTGTTTCTTGGTGGACATGCACCAGAGTAATCGCACAAGTACTAGTCTCTGACTTTTTGATCCTCACCCGGATGCCATGGACAATATCTGGGGTAAACGCATAAGTTTTTCACTGGAGGTGAAAAATGAAGACTTGCAAGCCATTCCGTCTTCCCCAGCTTCTCCTTGTCAGAGCACCAGATACATATCATGCGCAAGATCCAGATTTATCTAACCAAAGGAATACCATCAGAGATAGCATTGGATATCAGAAGTGGTTGGCGCAATATAAGAATAAGGAAAGCATTAAAGATGAAAGTAATGATCTTGGAGGAAATACTCTTAATGATAATCTCGGAGGCCTAGATTATCTTGCCTTATCTTGTACACAAATTGATTGTGATAACAGGAAAGTATCCTCTCCAATTCCACACAAGCCAAGTCAAGCTTGAGCTCGACTCCACTCAGCAACTCCAGCTTGAACTTGACTAAGATGAGAGTCGAGCATAGAACATAATTGAGTTCGATGATACAACGTCCAGTTTGAATTCGACTCTTTTAACTCATTTATGATAAGCATGTCTTATTTTTTTAACTCATCCAACTTTATTAACTCGTTTAGTTGCTGCTTGTTTAATTATTTTCTCATTATAATTCAACATTCATTACCTAGTCGAGCCGAGTCGAGTTCTTACAACTCGAACTCTACTCAGTTTAACATTTCGAGCATAGATTTTGAGCTGGAGCTTGAGTTGTTCATGAATGAGTCGAGTTCGAGGCAGGTTTTGACTAATAGTTTGAGTTGAAATCGAGTTGGTTCGACACCTTGTGCAGTTCTCCGTTAGTGAGGAATCTCTTAGCAAATTCTCTCCGTTAGTGAGTGTAATCTCTTAACAAATTCTCTCCCGTGTGCTTGGTGAAGGAGAGCGTGGACGTCGGACTGTCCAAACTCCGAACCACGTGAAACCGCCGGGACTTTCTCTCTCTCTCTCTCCCTCTCTTTTACCTTTCTTTCACTGCGGATCGATTGATCGCTGCCAACATACTGCCGCATGTATGCTAACTCTGTGATGATTGAGTACATAATGGCCGGAAATGAGGCTGTTTTCTATCACCTGTCTCAGTTCGTCCTCGGGGCCATGGAAAAACCAGCGCCATTCTCTCATTTCCGCCATAATAAGCACCATTGGACTCACCACGGTGGTGTCCACGGCTGGCTGTACTAAGCAATTCTTACTCGTATTCAGAGAGTGCCTTCTCCGCAGACACTGTAGGTTTCATGTAAGCCATAGTCTACTTCTTCAGAGCTAGTCCAAGGCCAACCCCTGCTGCTCAATGTTTACCCATACTCTGCATAGTATGCTCATGAGCCAGAGCCAGATGTCGTATCACTTGTGCTCTCTCCTCTGCCCCTTTGACCAGTGTTCAAGGTGGCGGCTTCGCTACCATAATCTCTTAATGCAATGGGCGATTCTGCCTATGCTGCCATGGAGAAGGTCGGGGACTCAATGATGGAATCGGGATCTCCGATAACTGGTTGGCTGCCCGCGGGGTCCGGCGCTGCTACGATTTCGAATGCGCGTGCCTATAACAATAACTTGATTGCTCAGGTGTTGTCTGGAAATGGCACTCCAAGCAGGCCGGGGAAGCCATTGGAGGCGAACCTGTTGCTATGTTCAAAGAGGATCTCAAGCCAGGGGAAATTACTGAGAACTTTGGGCTCTTCTATCCTTACATGCAGCCTATGCACCCAGTCAACTTCCATCCGCGACTCTAGGCGCCAGAAGCATGGTATGGAAATTAGGAGCTTAGAGGTGTTGCCTCTGGTTTTTGTTATCTAGAGTGATGATCATGTGTTTGGAAAAATAGAATTACCTGACTTGTCTGTTAACAAGTTTAGGAGGACAAATGTTTTGTATACAGCTGGTAAATTGAAACTATGGATTTTCCTTACTTGGGTATTCTTCTTTCCTTGTAATAATCAGTCTTTGTTCCCCACTTTGACCGTCACCATTGTTATATTGCTATTTTAGACGCATACCTTGCATGTCTGTGCATCATGTGATGTTCCTCCTTTTTGAGTATTTTATTAGTCTAAATTGTTCTACTGGATCTGATCCAAGGAACCTTGAGCTCGATCTTCGTGCAAAATGTAAGACAATGCTGCAGGTAACCACAGGGTCTGCTAAAAGAGGTAGCCTCGACGCGGAAGGAATTATAATAAATATGTAACCCATAGATCGGCAAGTCTGGCATGTCTCGCAGATTTCCCTCACTATGGAGAAGATCACAAAGTAGGCATGAAGTTGGCTATCTCAAATATGGATTTATAAAAAGAACATAAGCCTAAAAAATTAGCAGTGACAATGGCATGACCCACTCCGACAAGCTTCTTTCGTTGGCATACAGAAATAGGGGTCCTAGACCGGGTAAGTGTTTAGACATATCAGATCAATATGCAGAGAATCACCCACAGACACACATATACAGAGAGAGACAGACAGACAGACAGCCGACAAAATCGGATGATGCATCACCAACATACAAAAGGATGGCAAGTGAAGCCCAAAAAGAAACAAGAAATAAGAGAAAAAAATAGAGAAACACAAACCTGGCAAGGCAGAGATGAGGAGGCAGGAGAGAGGGAGAGGTCAATGTAATTATAACTTAAATGATTATGAAGGGCTACAATCCACTTCCAAGATAAAATAATTATGAACTTGAGTATTTTGTGCTCCAGAATTTTTTAAATGTGTGTGCGGATGTGCATGTTATGCTCGAGTTTTAGGAATTTGAAATTTTGTTCATATCATATCTTTTTATGAACATGTTACACATATTGCATGCTAATTTGGTACAATCCCCCGAGAAAGACAAGTAGAGATTTGCCAATCGCATTCCAGCTATGCCTACTTGGATTCTGAAGGGAAACATTTTTTTCCTGTTTTGCTTATCAATCTCCAAGTTATCGCCTCCCCAGAGGAAGCGTAAGTGAAAAGCACGTTACAAGAACATGAATTTTATGACCAGCTTGTTCTTTCCATAAGAATCGATGTCGAAAATAACATGGCTAATGCGGTGGAGTTATCCATTCTGCAATTAAAACTGCACCTCTGCTAAACTATGTATAAGCAGGTCCATATATACTCCACAGTCCATATTGTGTCTCATCTTGCCTTAGTTTCTGTTTTCTTCGTATCTATCATGGCTGTTGTTCGTGCAGGGTTGAGTACCAGTTGTACCAAGGCCTACCTGGCTTTTGCTATACTGCAATATTACCTTACTTTCAGCAGTAAGTTGACAGCTTGGTCTTCCCCAATTTGCTGTACATTTCAATTTTAGTCTCTTTCTCATTTCTATGTATGCTTCATGCCCACTGACAAGTCCATAAGAATGTTAGGCAGGAGAGAAAGGTCAAGCATTTCATAGTAGTTATGAAACAGAAAAAAGGAAAGGGTGGAAAGGAAGACTGTTTAACTCATCATTTTTCTCCTTACCATTTTCTTCGGTTTTCTTTCTTTTCAATCGTACCGAACTTTTGGAGAGAGTTTTCCCATTTCTCCTCTATGTTGGCAGTTGTCTATGCTTTAGGTAATGTGGAAATAGTACAATTCTATCCCCCAAAGTAGGTAAGTACCAGAGGCAACAAAATGACTGTGATGTACCCACATAATCAGAATATCAAGCCGTAAAAGTTGGTAGCCGATAAAATTTGTAGGTTGTTGATATCATTTGAGTCAATTAAGAGTAAACATTTTAGTTTTTCCTCTTCGTTTAGTTTCACCAGGGCATTACAATCAAGAATGGTGTTCCTCACTCTTAAAACTACCATTTAAGCTACTGCTACACCGTAGTTCATTCATGATCGAATGGCAAGATTCTGCTATGGATAACTTTTCTAATTCATCGACTCTGCTTCAAAATTCAGGTGCGCAATCTATTGGTGTTTGCTATGGTTTGGTGGCTGACAACCTTCCTTCACCATCAGAAGTGGTGGACATGTACCACGACAACGGCATAACCAGTCTCAGGCTTTATGATCCCAATCCGGGTGCTCTCAATTCTCTCAGACATTCAGGTATAAATGTGGCCTTGGGAGTGAGGAATGAGGACATACAGGCTATTGCATCTTCTCCGGCCGCTGCCGATCACTGGATCTCCTTGAGCGTGAAACCTTATGCTTCCTCTGTGTCAATCAAGTATGTGACAGTCGGCAATGAGATAATTCCAGGCCCGCTCGCGCATTTCGTCCTACCAGCGATGAAGAACCTCCATAACTCTCTCATGGCCGCGGGCCTAGGGATAGTTGGTGTCACCACAGTGGTGTCTATGCCTGTGTTGGGCAATTCCTACCCTCCCTCACAGGGCGCTTTCTCACCAGATGTTGTTAGTGTTATGGCTTCCATCGTCTCACTCCTTAACGCCACAGGCCGCCCACTGCTTGCCAATGTGTATCCATACTTTTCATATGCTAACGACCCAGTTCACATATCTCTTTCCTATGCTCTTTTCACTTCCCCTGCACCCGTTGTTCATGACGGACCGTTCCTGTACCAAAATCTCTTCGATGCAATGGTCGATGCTCTTCATGCGGCCATGGAGAAAGTCGGCGGCGCCGGCGTCCTGGTCGTTGTCTCGGAAAGCGGCTGGCCGTCTGCAGGCGCCGGCCCTGCCACCATCACGAATGCGGAGACGTACAACAACAACCTCATCGCTCATGTGCTCTCCGGCAAAGGCACACCAAGAAGGCCAAGGAAGCCATTGGAGGCGTTTGTGTTTGCGATGTTCAACGAGAACCTCAAGCCTGGTCCGATTACTGAGAGGAACTTCGGGCTCTTCTATCCCAACAAGAAGCCTGTCTACCCTGTTAAGTTCCACAAATAAGCGTTCTTTCATTCTCCGTTCACCCTGTTAAATTCCTCGAATAAACATTATTCTGTTCCTATCTTGCATTTAGAAGTTTTTGTTGCTCAATGTATGTTCTATTGGAAAATATCAATGCCATATTTTTTTTACGGGTCAAGATATCATCCATGTACAGCTTATCCAAATTGTCTTACACACTGTGGGATGTAAAATAATCGGATATAATTATTACTGATCAATAATTCATCTAAATAGATAAATTGGTGAATAAATCTGGATCTGATTATTAGTTGAATTTAGGTTTGGTGTGCCATTTGTATTTGAATTAGTACCTAGATCCGATGGGATGACCCATTTACATATAAATCTAAGATCTTATGCTGGTCGGATCCAAACTCAATTTTAAAAATTAAAGTTCTAAATACGAGTCCCATTGAAACCGAACTACGTAAAATATGATTAGGTCAAATTCTGGAACAGTTTACATCCCCTAGTTTCACTATTTCATGGGTCCTAAGACACCATTTACTTCCTAATTGGATATTCTTGTAGAAACATTTAAAGTAAGCCATTAGTAGAGCTGTTTGACTACCAAAGAAGGCTTCATTTACTTCCTTTCAAGATAATGACCAGTTCATGACACTAATTTCCTTTCATTAGTTTCTATAATGAGCGGCAAGAGAGAGTAGCTACTAAAATGTCAACTTAAGCATTCCTATCTTACCATGAAAATTTCATATATTATTCTATCGAGGGAGGGAGAATGGTCACCTAAACAATATTAAATTGCAATCCTTTTGGTTCCCTTTCCCTTCCTTCATACCTCATCATATGGCGGTTGCAGACGGAGCTCTGTGGACATTCAGTTGCTCAACGGTCTTGACTCTTTCTTTCTTGCAATTCTTCCTCAATGTTGGTAGTAAGTTAGAAACATGTTTTGATTGTTTTGGAATATGATTTGACAGATGATATGGCTCACTCACGACGATAATTGACCGACCATATGTGCTTATCAATTTATGCTTCCGAAACATTTCAGGTGGCCAACCGGCGGTCGGCGTCTGCTACGATACTCAGGCCGACAATCTGCCGCCGGAGAAGGAAGTGCTGCCGCTGTTTGAGAGCAGCGGCATAACCAGCGTCAGGCTGTTCCGACCTGACTCCGAGATGCTCGATGCCCTTCAGTATACAAGGATAACCGTGGCATTGGGAGTAGACAACAGTGAGGTGCAGCTTCTTGGTACCTCGAAAGAAGCAGCCAGCGCATGGATATATATGCACATCACATGTACAGAGCTACCATCGTTCGGTGATCATCAAATACATCATCGTCGGCAATGAACTCATTCCTGGACCCCTTGCTCCCTACGTCTTGACGGCCATGGAAAACTTGGATGACATGCTCAGCCGCCATGGCATAAGCTCAATCAGTGTTACCACCACGGTCCTCATGGATGTGCTCACCTATGTCTATACACCTCCCTCGCAAGCCTTCTTCTCATCGAGTTCTGTGGATTTTATGTCATCCCTGCTTTCCTTCCTCGATTCCAGAGGCTACCCTCTTTTCGTCAATGTCTACCCTTTCCTTGTATACTACGCTACCGGGAAGATACCGCTTCAATATGCGCAGTTCACTTCCCCTGTACCGGTTGTTACAGACGGTAGCTTCTCGTACCTGAATCTTCTCGATCAGATGGTTGATTCATTGTACGTGGCCATGGAGAAGGTCGGGCAGACGAACGTCACGCTTGCAATTGCCGAGACCGGATGGCCGTCGGCGGGGGTTTCAGGCGCATCGGTCGGCGACGCCAGCATCTATAACAACAATTTCGTCGCTCATGTATTGTCCAGTAAGGGAACGCCGAGGAGGCCCAATACGCCATTGGAGGCGTTTGTGTATAATATGTTCAATGAAGACCGGCGGTCCGGCGTGTTTGCAAACCTCGGTCTTTTTTATCCTGACAAGAATCCTGTCTATCCAGTGCAGTTTGGTCTATCGTGATCGAAAATTAAAGGATAAATTCGGGAGATATTGATTTCCTTTTCGTCTTGTTTAATTATAAATTGTCTTTCTATGAGTTATTTTTTAATGTTTATTTCACAGCCTTATGTCATCAAGATTTTGGATTGTTTCGCGAGATATATGATACATCATCCGAATTTTTCTTTGAGAAATTTCATCTGTATTTCAACACATGAAGAAACAAGATGGATATGTTGTCCTAACTCTACCTGGTGGTCCTCATCCGAATAAAAAATTGAGAATTATGTAACAAATTTTTTTTGTTGATTCCTACGTGTAATGTTTCTTCTGCACTGCCACCTATTGGTTATCCTAGCATGCAGTTCTATTGTGTGCATATATAATGCACACTCTCTTATCTTCTTCTTACTTTTAGGTTTAGAGCTTCAGAGCTGCATCAACGTCAGGGTGTACAAACCAGTTTTAATAAGATCAGGCCATGAATGCCCTGTAAACGCGGAATAGGAAAGAAGGAGAGTGTTGCAAATATAAAAATAAAGACAAGAAAGAAAGATAAGTTCATAAATTATCAACTTCAAATGTTCAGCACGAACATCATACATATGTCAAACGGTTGAATGTGAACATAATCCTCCTGCGGATTGGAGTTGGCGATTGCATTTTTTGAAATCAGTTGAAGACGGGGTAGACAGGCTGCATGCTAGGATAGAAGAGGCCAAAGTTCTGCTCGACGGCCTCCCCTGGCTTTTGGTTCTCGTTGAACATTGCAAACACATAGGCCTCTATGGGTTTCCCCGGCCTCTTCGGGGTACCGTCGCCAGAGGTTACATGAGAAATAAAGTTATTGACATACGCCTGGGCATTCGCGACGGTGGCCGCGTCGCTGCCGGCGGACGGCCAGCCGCTCTCTGAAATCACGATCCCTACGCTACTACCGCCGGCTTTCTCCAACGCCGAGTAGAGCGCATCCACCATGGCGTCAAAGAGGTTATGGTAAGACAGGGCCCCGTCCTGAACAACAGGCGCGTCGCCGGCAAAGAGTGCATAAGGCAGCGCTATTTGCCCTGGGCTCCCGGTGTACGCAAAATATGGATACACATTGGCAAGGAAAGGGGAGCCGTTGCTGCTGAGGAAGGAGACGATGTCGGACATCACGGCGGCCGTCACGTCGGAGAAGGCGCCCTGTGAAGGAGGGTAGGACGAGCCCAGCACGCTCATGGACACCACCGTCGACACGCGTATGCTGCTGCTCAGGCTGGCGGCGGTGAGCGACTTCAACAGATTCTGCATCGCCGGGAGGACGTACTGAGAATTTGGGCCTGGAATGACCTCATTGCCCGCTGTGATGTACTTAATCTTGACATCGGAATATGCTGCTACGTTGGTGTGGACCCAGTCGTCGGCAGCAGCTTGGGAGCCGGCGATGGATGCCAGATCCTCATTTCTTACTCCAAGCATTACCTCAATTGGTGAGCCTTTAAGAGCCGTGAGTGCATCGGTGTTGGGTTCATAGAGCCTCATGGCGGCTATGCCCTTGTCTGTGAACAACTTCACCACGTCCACCGGCGCCGGCAGGTTGTCGGCAACCATCCCATAGCACACACCAATCGGCCCCGCCGCACCTGCAAATTTTTTCAGGAAAAAAGTTTAAACCATGGAGTGCCTACCCATGTGCAGCACAACGTGAAATGCGCTCTCCCGTAATCTTTCGTCACATCGATAAAAGCATGCTACATCAGATCCATGGACTCAGTTGGATGAGAAGTAATCAAACATACAAAGAAGAACATTATATATATATATATATATATATATAGAGAGAGAGAGAGAGAGAGTAAGTACTGGTCAGAGTGGAGCAGTGTTGTAACAGGAAGAGGAGAGCCAGGGGCAAAATTGAGGAACAGGAACTGAGCGTAGCCATTGCAGTGGGCAAGAAAGAAAGATGGTTATCGACACCTGGGAAGGGGTACTGCACCTCTGTATGGAGCTGTTAGCAACTCAGGTGTCCCCCTTTTATTGCTAGCTCTGCCTTTCTACAGCAGTGACTATCAAGGGAATAAAGAGATACACCCCTCAAACTTTGTGGTTAATTTTACAGCACCATTCATTTCATAGATTTTCCTGCAATATTCTACACCTTAATTGCCTTTATTTTTTCATATTTAGTTTTTTCATTTTCACTTTGCAGATTCATCAACTTATTATTTTAGGAAACACCAATCTTTCTATCCAACAAACTCAGGCAATATTGATCGGATCATAACGTGTGTTCAACATTGCAATTAGTTTTTACAGTTTGTTTTTTTTTTTAGTTTTTAAAGGGGTTCTTTTCAATCTTCTCATCACCTTTTTCATCTTCTATAGGAATTCTTTCTTGTCTTTTTGACATATATTCATAAGTTTTTTTAAAAAAATCCATTGCTGTATTTTTCGTAAGAAGCCGCCCTATTGATTCAGTTCGCCACATATAATATAAATAAAAATATATATATATATATATATCATTTATTTGTATGTCCTGCTTAAGTTTTCACTTAAGCTGTAAGTCGTCCTTAATTAAAGGACAGAATTGCCCAAGAAAGAACTATGGCTCTTAACCCGAAGCAAAGCTTTGCAAGCTAAGGAAATGTGAAGGATGGATCAGGGAAAAACGTCAAAATTAATGAATGGATGTTTAGGGAAGATTGCTAATGCAGATAGGATAAGGAGAAATCTCTTGTTTACATAATTGGATCGCCAAATCTTGCCGAGCCTAAAAAACTAGCAATACCCTAAGGATTTCTCTAGGTATGTCAATATATCATATTTGGATAAGACATCTGACTAAACAACTTAAAAAAAAATTGGATATGAAAAAAAAATTAATATTTGATTAAAAAATCAGATTAAATTTAGGATTTAAGAAATGACATCCGATCATATTCAATATAAATATCTAGTCAGATTTGAATATGCATAAATATTTCATCAGATTTAAATAACTACTCTACATCCCATTCTTTTACATTTTCAAATCGAACATATTGAGTTCAAAGTTTGGATTTCGATTGTAAAATCATATTTTGGATTAGAAAATGACTTTTCTTTATTCATATTCGAATCTGAGTTTCAATTGATGATGTAATTAAGGGTGTATCTGATTAGACTCAGATCTGCTGACCAAGATTGTGATTGAGGCCATTTGGATTTGGATTCAAGACTCTTGACCGTCATATAGTCTTTAAGCTCTATGATCATCTCTAATTTCCGAATTCAACTTTTCATTTTGACTTTTCAAATTCATCACCTGATTATTTTAGAAACATCAATCTTTCTATCCAACAAATTTAAGCTGTTCTTTTCAGTCTTCTGCTCACCTTTCCATCGTCTATAGGAATTCCTTTTTGCCTTTTTACACATACACATAAATATATTTTTTAAAATTCATTATTGTACTTTGAATTAAGAAGCAGCAATATTTATTCAGTTAGCCATATACATAATTTATTTGTATGTCCTACTTTAAGTTTTCACTTAAGCTGTAAGCCGTCCCTTAAGTAAATGGCCAAAATGCCATTTTATTAAGAAACAACTATACCTCTTAATCTAAGCAAGGATTTGTAAGCTAGTAGAGGAAAAACGTCAAAATAAATGTAAGGATAAATATGGAAGATTGCTAATGCAGATAAGATAAGGTGAAATCTCTTTCTTACATAATTGGATTGCCAAATACACGTTTTTTGTGAGCTTCAAAAACTAAAGATACTCTAGGGATTTCGTTAGTGACGTCAATATATCCGATTTAGATAAGACATCTCACTGAATAGTTCAAAAAAAAAAAAATCAGATATGAAAAAAAAAATAATATCTGATTAAGAAATCAGATTAGATTTGGATTTAAGAAAGGACATCCGATCAGATCCAAATATGCATAAAGATCTGATCGGATGCTAATTGGGATGCTCATCAGTTTAGCTTTAAATAGATATTCAGTTCAAAATTCAGATTCCGATTGTAAAATCAGATTTTGGGTTCTGACATAACTTTTCTTTGTTCATATTCAAATCTGAATTTGAATTTGAATATGTGAATATCCAAAAACAGATGCAATTATAGGTATATCTTATTTGACTCTGTTCTGTTGATCAAGATTGTGATTGAGGCCATCTGATTCTGATTCAAAACTCCCGACACATTTACCATATCCACATCCAATTCTCACCCTGACGCTTAATATGCAAACTGCCGGTTGCGATGTAGGAGACATGAAATTGAACTGAACCAATATCTATTAATTTATTTAGAGTTGGAATGAGACGATGAAGCACTCATATTATTTTTTGATCAAATTTATGACATCTCAAAGGTTTTAGTTTTATATTGAAAATTATAGAAAATCTTTAAGGGCTTATTTAGGGTTTTTTAAAAGTGATTATTTTCCATAGTTTCTAATCTTTTTGGGTTGGAACTGAATTTGCTAAGGGGCAGCTTAAGATCCATCAAGCTAGGAGCCCAAATCAGGTTCTTATAATGGTACAAAGTTAATTCAACACATGGACCTGGCGTGCCACATGTGCAGATTTGTGTATGTTAAGTGGGGTGAATTATATACTCCAAAAGTTTAGTTCCATATTAAAAATTATAGAAAACCTTTAAGAGCTTGTAATGGGGTTTGGTTAAGTGATTTGTTTTTCACTTCCTATCCTTTTCTTGAGACTGAAATTGAAATTGCTTTGGAGTAGTTTAGGATTCACCAAATTGAGACCATGAGCCTGGTATGAGAATGAGGAGTGTCATTACAAAAACTAACCCAAATAGAAGGTTGTTGCATAACTAGCTGAAATAGCCTAGGTAGTAGGATTAATAATAAATCTAGATATTTATCTTGTTCAAGTGCTTGTGCTTACATGTAAATGTAATAATATTGATCCAAGTCTCTTGGTTATTGATACTACCCAAAGTCATCCATTTCTTGGTTATTGATACTGCACAAAGTCATCTATTTGAAGCAGAAAAACAAAAAGAAAAATGTGTGAATAAAACTAGGTGACAAAAATGATAATCTCATTTTTTTCTTTGTTTTTCTCTTAACTGTCTACAGAGCTAGTTATATGGTGGGGTGGCTCTAAAAGACCAAAATCTATAGTCAGTTTTCTTGATATTATGGGTAAATACTAGCTATCACTTGACCATTTAATCAGGCATCAAAAACAAATAGATGATTGAGAGCAAAACAAGAACAAAAATGTATAAATAATATTATCAGACAAATTATTTAAGAATGATTATGTTGGGTGAGTATAATGAGTATTTTATCCTACTATCCAACAAAAGGGCCGAAGTTGCCACCCTTTCCTCCATCTTCCTTCGAGTACCAGGCCTATTTCTAGTGCTTTAGGGTAATGGATTTGGTATACTTCTACATGCATATCATTGTGGTGTCTTTTACACCACAAAAAAGTTGATGTCCCATAAATTCGAAATAAAAAATGGCTGCCTAATAGCCTCTGCCTTGTCCGTTGCACTACCCCCCTCAGGGATGAATGGGGATTTCTATTAATATATTTGGCATATAATGAAATCGTACTTTCTTGATTGTATATGTTGAAGCATGGTTGTTCTTTTGGATGAATCCAAGCATATGTTTGGTTATATGACCAAAGTTAATGTACATACTGGCACATCATTCTTTGAAATTTATAAATCTAAATGAGCCAGGTAACGCATAAATCAACTTTGCACATAAATAATACCAAAGTTTCATATCCAATCAGATTGATTTAAATTGAGCAGATTAGAGACATCAACATCATTCCATTGCAATAGAGAACTACGTTGGTTCTCGAAGGGCTTAGTGTAATGGATGTGGGTGGAGTTGGTAGGCAACTAGTATTCTTTTTAAATATTTATGTTATTAGCTTTTATTACAAGGACCACTGACGTACAAGTTGAAGCACGGCAATGTGAAGTTAGCTCCGGCCATTAGCTGAGTTAGGGTCCCACCTGCTTACCGAAACAAATGGTACGAAAAACAGATCGGAAAATGTAGCTGACAACGAAGTGAAGAGAAAGAGAGAGACTCTCCTTCAGGTTGGCATCAATGAGCTGTACTACCCACGTATTCTTTCACTATCAAGCTGGCATTTTGGACTTGGATCTGTTATTATAGATTAAATATCATATTTGATCTGTTGAATATTGCTGAGACTCGAGAGTTCGAATCTAAGTATAACGCGAATGCAGAACGAAGTTTGAATTTCTACTGGGATTCGGAAAAACAGGTCACATCGGATTCGATTCCGTTACGGTGACTGTATTGGATTCTTTTCAAATCGGGTTGGAATTAAGTGCCGGCTTGTATCCGAACGGTCAACATGGGCGGCAGATCGAGCCACGGATCTCTTCGAGCGAAACTGCTGACTTGGCGGTAACCATTTGAAAAAGGGAGGGAGAGTGGGCCCACTATCTTCTGACTCGAACGAGACGAGGGAAGAAGGAGGAAGAGGAGTTGGAGGGGAGACGAAGGGGAGGAGGAAGCCGTCCCCTCTCTCTCTCTCTCTCTTTCTCCCCCCCACACTGTCTCCCTCTCTCTCTCTTTCTCTCCCCCCGCCCACTGTCTCCCTCCCTCTCTCTTTCTTTGTGCTCGACTTCCGTGGGGGCAATCAGACGTCCTCAGACAACGAAAAGGAGGAAGAAGGAAGATACCAGGACCCTTTCTTTTTGGGGGCAGAGGGAAAGAGATGAAGGGTGGTCGGGAGAGCCGTGAGATCATCAGGAGGACGAGGATATTCCTCCTCTGCATTGCCTGCTTTTTCGTCGGAACGCTCGTCACCAATAGGTCCCTACCTCTCCCTCTCTCTCTATTCCTTCTTACTGTGGTCGTTTTTTCCTGTTCTTGGTATCAACCATGGATGCCCATCTTCGCAAAACATTCTGAAGATCTGCCACCCAGATGGGAAATCGAAAATTATTTGTTGTCATCCTTTCACAATTCTCTTTGTTTAGTGGTTTTCAAATAATTATTGTTCCGAAGATACAACGAATGAAGAATTGTCGACTTGACGGATCCGGTCGAAAAGATAAAACGGGTAATTTTTCTGGATCAATTTGGGAGAAAATTGACGATGCAGGGATTTGCGTTGATGATGCCATGCAGCGATTTCCGTTGATGGTTTCCGAGGGAAAAGAGAAATACTACTTGTTGATGCTTTCGTTTACGGAGGAACACTTCCTGGTTCCTTATGTGACTAATCTGGACAGATCTAGAGCCTTTAACTGAGGAATTTGATGAGTTGGTGCCTCCTGTTGATGATTTTGGAGATAAAAAAATTATGATGCTCTCTTTTATGGAGGAATAGTTCTTTGTCCTGCTTATGACCAATGTGGACAGATCTAACGGATTTGACCAAGGAACCTGACAATGCAGTCTGCAGAGAGAACATAAGAGCTTTCTGTTTGGTGATGCCTTCATTTATGGAGGACTGGTTCTTTTTCTTGTTTGTTTGTTCATTCTTTTTTGGTCCCGATGGGTATTGTCACTATCCATGGTTGGTTAGCAAAATTAGGCTAGAGTCCATTTTTTGTCTTTTTAGAATGAACTTGCACTTTCTCTTCTGGAAAAGAAATAAATCATATATGATTTTGCTAAACTTCTTGATTGGTGTTTTAGGGTGTGGTTTCCTCCCGAAGCAGGTGGGCAAATTATCACGAGAAGACAGCAAGAACAGGGGCTGAAGATCGTAGATGGATGTACAATGAAGAGGGTTAGTAGTGTTGCACAGAATTTTGTCGCGAGACATATCTTTGTGGTTGTTTACTCAGTGGTATGCTGAGTCCCTGTCTATTCTTTCCCTTCCTATCAGAAGCTTGGCCAAGACAGAGGTGCAATTGAAGAGGTTCACAGGACCTATGAAGCTGTCCAGTGAGTAGTTTTTCATACATGAGCTTGCAGAAGTCCAAAATCTTCATCTAAATCATGTTAGAAACCATGCTTTAGGCCGTTCTTGAATATGAAGCTGAGACCTCTATAGAAACTTGCTGTTCTTTCTTTTCTGCCCTCAATGAGTTTCAATTGATCATTCCAGGATCTTGGATAAAGCTATATCTACACTGCAAATGGAGCTAGCAGATACACGTAGGAAACAGGAGAACAACATTGAAGGCTTACCTCCGGCACTGAAATCTTCTTATGATGTTCAGTCACGGAAGAAAGCTTTTGTTGTGATTGGCATAAATACAGCCTTTAGTAGCAGAAAGAGAAGAGATTCCGTTAGAGAAACCTGGATGCCACAAGGTGTATTTTATCATCCTGCTTATTCTACAATCTCTGCCTGTATTTGAAATATTTTAAATCATACTTGAAACCCTGGATATCTTTGCGATATTTTGGTCATACCAGATAATTCTGTTGTGAGGGTAAATTTGTCTGAAACAGTGTCCGGGTTCTTTCCTTTCTGCATTGGTTTATTTTACTCTGTTCACGTGCATGCTTTCAATATGAGGATTCAAGGCATATCATTCTTCAGAAGACCTGCTTGACTTGTTTGGCAGAATCAAACATAGTCATGTTCTGCCTTTTGATAGAGCTTTAGTAGTTGATCCGTATATTCACATTTTTATCCCAGGTGTTCCTGTTTTTGTAACATTGTTTCCCTTTTAGCTAAATCAGCTTCATACTTGAGAAATGGTAATTATGTATGCTCGTTAAATAAGAGGAACTTGCAGTTAGCTATTGAACAGTATTGCGTTTACTGCAAAAATGTTTTACCTCACCTCAGTTATGAATTATGATAATCTACTACAAGTTCCATATTATTTTGTAATTATCCTGTTGTAGCCAATTATACAATGGGAGACCAAATGTTCATTTTGTAATAACAACCACTTATTTGTCAAATTTGTAGGTCTGACTTAACACTTTATGACTCTGTCTCCGAGACAGCACTTAGTGCTATCATCATTATGATCAAGGACAGCCATTTTTTAGCACCAGTAGTTTTAGTGGTTTTCTGTTACTACGCTGCAAATAGCCTGTCAGCTTTGTTATTTGTAATTTTGTACTAATAAATGATGTCTAAATTTGAAAGAAAGATACTTAATTTATGAAGCAACTATCAGAATTCTGTTGCCTTGTCATATTTGGAATTTTGAGGACGTCGGAGTAGGACGTTTCTTTGACATTTTACCATTTCCATCAATTAGGACAGAAGCTGATGCAGTTAGAACAAGAGAAGGGAATTGTTGTCCGTTTTATGGTTGGTCATAGGTACATTCTGCTCTAGTCACTATGTTTATACAGAACTTTCTTTTTTCCTTCTCTAACTTCCTTTTTTATCTCTTAGACCTTGTAATGTCTAATAAAAAAAATTTCTATGCAATATGCCGCTCTTTTTTATTAACAGCAATATACTGCTTCTCAATGTTATATATGTGTGTGTGTGTGTGTGTGTGTGTGTATATATGTATATACAATGTGTTGAAACAAAATGGCGAGGGGGAGAGCAAAAAAAAAAAAAGGTAAATATATTGCCAGAACAAACTATTTAGAAGAAATTGCTCAGATCTATCTAAATTTTTATTTTAAAAGTACATAGTCATATTTTGAGGTATATTTTCTAATAACAGTAAAAAAATCTTAGAATGTTAATGGAAGCAAATTCTTACAAATACCATTCTTCGAATTATTTTATATACCAAGTATATTAAAATGATAAGATTTTGTAAAATAAAAAGAAAACATTATCAAAGGCTGAAAGATCATATTTTTAGAGTATATGAGGTATATTTTCTAATAACAGTAAAAAAACTCTTAGAATGTTAATGGAAATAAAATTATTACAAATACTATTCTTTGAATCATTTTATATACAAAAGTCTATTACAAATGCAGTCTATCAAAGTAATAAGATTTTTTTAAATTAAAGAAATTTTACATTAAAAAATGCAATGAAACATATGTATGAGGAAGCAGGCCACACCATATGAACAACTCAAAAAGTAGCTGATCGGGCAAAGGAGGTCAAATATAGGGAACAAAATCAAGCACCGGATTGACATAATCAGAGAATGAAAGAAAGATGGATGAACGCCAATTGTAAATGATCTATGTCACATGAGTGTGGGGTGCGGGTGCAGATGCGGGTGCCGGTGCCGGTGCGATGTATCCCAAAAAATTTGTGTGCGAGGGTGCAGCGAGGTGTATATATATAATATATTTATTATACATATATATAAATGTATGTATTCATAATATATATAATTTTAGCTTGTTTCTTAGGTTAATGTGTCCTTTCTTTTACTTTTATTGCTATACATAGAGAAAGAAAGGGACAGGGAGAAGAAAAAAAAAAGGAAAATATTTTGAACTTGCATAAGAAAGGATGCGGTTGGGGTGCGTGTCGGAGCTGCATCAGCGTCGTGTCGACACGGGTGCGGCCCCTTTTTTTGAAGAGTCCTTGTGACATAGTAAATGATGCATTTGAGTGTGTGAGGTTTCAAAATGGGGTGAAAATGAATCAAAAGAAAGGATACATAAGAATCTAGTATTCTTGGAGATGGAGAGAGGAAGGTTGGTGGTGTGGGGGGGGGGGGGGTGTGAGGGGAGGGGAGAGAGAGAGATTTAATAACACATCTAAAGAGGGCAGGGAAAATTTTGTAATTAGGTAAGACCTTGCATGAAGAAAGTATGCGGTCCCATGATGGAATTCGAAGGTCTTTTCCTCAATAACGAATGTGTGCATTATGCTAATGATTGCAATGAGTTTACCAAAAACCGTATATGCATGTGATCTCTCACGATATGGATGATTTACTGAAGGATATTTACTTGTCATTGCAAATGTGTCTTTTTTGGCGAGATTCTTTTTCTAAAGAAGGGACAAGCAAGGCAAGAAGTTAAGAATTTAATGGTTATACATATGGGAAAATGAGGACAAGAAAATGTTGCAACTAAGGGATATAACAAGTAATGAGTTCTTGATTATAATAATAAATAAGCACATCAAAATGAAATACATATCTGTTTATGTGTTTGGCCATCAAGAAATGCTTTGAGTTTGATTGTCATGGTGTTAGAATTGGTAGAACACTAGAAGTCAAAATCTGTATACGAACGTATGAAAACCATTGTAAGTTGCTACATGGGAATGCTTGCTAAGTGAAAAATGCATTTTCATAGAAGAGTTAGTTATTTTTTCAACTTTCAAAAGGATTTTTAAGTTGGCAATATGTGAATTATTTGATTTATTTGATTAGAAGGCCCAGAGTATTGATGAATTCTCATATTTCATGTTTCCCAATGCATAAAGAATATGTGCTTATGATAAGATAGTGGATGCTAATGAGTTGGCTATAAATTTGTATCCCTTATAGTATTTAAAATAGCATTAGATATCATTTGTACTTTTATGTGTACTGATTTGCTGCTGTTCTTATCTCACTTCCCACCGTCACATGACCTCAACATGGTTTCTTGAGCTTAATTTTGCTCCTATCATCATGTTGCTTTTGAGTTTTGACACTTGGTGAATGATGCATAATATAGTATATGGAAATTAATTTTTGTGCATTTGCTAATTCCATGGCACTTTTATTTGTTTAATTACAATTATTACATTGTATTGCATAGATTTTTTTTAATATGTATAATATATAAAGTGCTAATATTCTTATTTGTATAATTAGCCTTTGTTGCTTGCTATTGTATCATTTATGCATTCAAGATTTCCTTTCCTGATGTGGTGTAAACAAAATTAAGCGCTTTCTGCCATTTTCCTATTTCTCAATGAAATCATTTTTTTATTAATGTCAAAAGTGGCAGGGATTGGTTACAATGTTACTAACCACATTCCGTCTTAAAATTCAGGCCCAGTTTGATGTTTGGCACATGTATGCATTTGCTCTTCATTATGCTTGTTTGCTTTTTTCCCACAATATCATGATTTCTTTTATTTCAGTTTTGCTCTTCCTACTATTTATCGTCTCTTCTTGCTGAGCATTTGTTCCTAGTCAGGAATGGTTGTTGCATTGATATGTAGGAGTGGTAAGCTGAATGGCTTTTATTTTTCAGTGCTACATCCAACAGTATCTTGGATAAAGCAATTGATTCAGAAGATGAACAACATAATGATTTCCTTAGACTGGTACCATTCATCTCTGCTTTATCAGTAAGGAAATGTGGAACATGGATGTTGACATGCACAGTATTTGACTTGCTGTATCAATTGCAGGACCATGTTGAAGGATATCACGAACTTTCTGCAAAAACAAAGATATTCTTCTCCACTGCAGTGGCTAAATGGGATGCTGAGTTCTATGTTAAAGTAGATGATGATGTACACGTTAATTTGGGTATGACTTTCAAGCTCCAAGTGTGCATTTGTCACTTGCGGAATAATTTCTTGCCTTTGCAATCGTGATGTCATTGACTTGTTAACAGGCATGCTCGCTGCCACTCTTGCCCAACACCGTTCTAAGCCTAGGGTTTACATTGGCTGTATGAAGTCTGGACCAGTATTGTCGCAGAAGTAATTTACTTATAATAAATTTTCCAGTTCATTTTATACATTATTGGTTCATTAAATTTTCCAGTTCACTTTATACATTATTGGTTCATTTTTATTTTTCTGTTACACTTCAGGACTGTAAAGTATCACGAGCCAGAACATTGGAAGTTTGGTGAAGAAGGAAACAATTATTTCCGGCATGCAACTGGACAGATATACGCTATCTCAAAGGACCTTGCAACTTATATTTCGATCAACCAGTAAGTGGGATTTATGGGTTCTGCTTCATCGATACCCTGATCAGTCACCTCATGTTGATGCTTGATTCTCTAGGCCCATCCTACACAAGTACGCAAATGAAGATGTCTCTCTTGGTTCTTGGTTTATCGGGCTGGACGTTGAGCAGATTGATGAGCGAAATATGTGCTGTGGAACTCCACCAGGTAAAGATCTCTAGGCTCTAGCAAAATTCTTCTCTGAATCAGGAACAATTTTTCTTTTTCAGAAATTTGGACTATCATTCGGTAAAGGTCAAAATCAGTTTCATTCTGTGCACATTCTGTTTTATTTTCAAGATTGCGAATGGAAGGCACAGGCCGGAAATGTGTGCATTGCATCCTTCGATTGGGGTTGCAGTGGCATTTGCAAGTCAGTGGAGAAGATCAAAGATGTTCATGCACGATGTGGTGAAGGAATTGAAGCTGTTTGGAGTGCTCTCTTCTAAATTTTAAAGGGATCGGTGGACGTTCGACATTTCTGTTATTCTTTCCTGGGGTTCTCGCTGATCCCCTGCCTCAGGCTGACTTTGAATTGATGATAGAGGGCATCAATATTACACATTACGAAATTGGGGCTCATACAAAATGTTCAAGTGAGCAGTACTGCATGCCGGTGGCATGTGCGGTCCATAGCCTTTGTGTTCGAAACCGAGCATCTTTCTGTCTATCATTCTTGTTTATATTCTTTTTGCTTCTAAATTGGGCTTGCAGCGTTTTCTCAGGCTGCAGGCGAATGTTGTACTTCAGTCTCTAACAGCAAAATTTAATGTACTTGGCCGTTTTTTTATCCTTGTCACTGGGAGTTGGGAAGCTTTTGTGTTCTGGAACAGAATTAGGTTTGAGTAATTACTGGCAATACCCAGCGAAGAGGAACAGTCAATGCTTCCATGCTGCGGCAAATGTGACGGGCCTGAAAAGAAGTCAATGTATCTCCATTCTCTAATTGCCAGTTTTTCCAGTCCAAAATGTCAAGTCATGCCAATGGTTTCTCAAACCATCTAGGCGGTTATTACAAATTTAAATGCCATTATGTTTAATTCATCAATGCCAAGATATTCAGTTTTTCATGAATCTATCTTAAATGTCGAAGCAAATTAATGAAACATTACAACTAGTGTTCATCTCCCATCCTTAGGACAGATTGATGGGATACTCACCGAGCATCCCTGCTACCAAATGACCCCTAAGTTACTATACAGGACAAAGTTAGTTACCCTGCAAAATGCACAGGCATAAGTATTTTGTCATTTATCATCAAATAATCTTCTCCAGACCAATGTCACACTTAGTGAACTTGTTCACTTCAAGCTGAACATGATCACCTGATTAGTCTTAAGGCTTCATTAACATGGGTGAGAATGCTGAGGGAGACTGGTAGACCTTGGCTTGACTCGTCTCTTTCGAAACTGCATGCCAGTTGAACCTCACCAACCCTGACCAGCCTACATTTGTGACAGCCGGGAATAATGGTTTTCCACTTAGGGGTGCAAAAATCGACTTACAGACGACAATACAAAGCCAACTCAAACCCGCATCTAGGGCCCAAAAAAATGAAAGCATCGGCGACCAGACAGCGAACTAAATAGTATATTACCAGGTCTGATGCTCCCTCACTATGAATAAAATGTTTAACGGCTTTGAAGATGGCAGTAAGATAAATGTGTACAAATGTGAGTACTACAATTGTGTTATGATACATGCACTAGAATACAATGGCAATCGACCTGTACAAAATGATAGCCGACTTATTTACAGTCTGAATGAAATCAGTGTTCAACTTTCAGTTGCGAGCTCAGACCAGTTTCCAATGCGAGAACTTCTGTTTTCAAGGCAAGAACCTTCTTTGGAATGTTCGGTAATGAGATAGTACCCTGATCATACCCATTCATCAGTAGTTTGCCAATTTTGGACTTCCACTCAGATGGATCTTCAGTTTTATTGTCGTGAACAACCCTGTCACAGTAGTTGAGCATTGATCCTAACCCAGTGTTTGGTCTCCAACCATAGTCCTCCAAGGTCCGTGCTTCATCTTCTGTCAAATCTTCTCCAACCTGGTAGTAGAGCGAGAATCAGTCAGGTACAGAACTTGAATAATATTGTACAAGGGCATAATCATAGTTGACAAAATGTATATGCCAATACATTCATGAGGCAAACAATGATTTTTGCTTAACCATCAGTTTTATCCACATGGAACTGAAACCAGGTGCCAGTTGCCACCGATTTATGAAGCAAATGAGTACTTTTTGCGAGATCATCTGCTATTCAACATCAGGCGAATCAGTTTTTATCTACATGGAACAGAAACCAGGTGACACCTATTTATGAAACAAATGAGTACTTTTTGCAACACCATCTGCTATTTAACATCAGGCGGTCACCAATTACAATGCACAAAGCCTGACCAGGACGAGTAAACAAAATGAACAGTTCATCAATTCAAAAGTGTAGCCTCTGTCGTTTAAATTTAACCACCACAAAATGGACAAACATTATACTAGCAGAGCACACAATCATCGTTGACAACAGATATATGCAATACATCCATCAGGTAAGCAATCCTGGATAGGACTACCCATGGGTTTATCTATATGTAACTGAAACCAGATGGCTAACTATTTATGAAACAAATGTTCAGTTTTTGCAAGTTTATTGGCTACCAATACCAGGTGATCACCAATTACAATCCACAAATCTTGGTTCGAATGAGAATGCCCAATGGACCATTTTGATTTCAAGGACGTTATGCCTGGGGTTTATGTTGGACTTTCGCCATTACAAAATGAAATCATGTGAAGTGTGAACAGCAACTGTGAACATTAGACAATTAGTAGATCAGACTACATAATCAGCTGTTCTATATAATGATGTTACAAACCAGGTTAGACTACGTAATCAGCTGCTTTGTATGATCATGTCGTAGACAGATTGCACTGAACTGAGTTTGAAATAGTTCACCTAAAATCCGAACTAGTGAGTAAAAATTTCAAAACTCTATGCTGACAAGCAATCACAATCACTCAGTAAATGCTCCAGAATCAAGATTTTACCTGGTCTGCCATGTGTACAACCTACCGTTTCTGCAATTTGCTATATAACTATGGGAGAAAATCTGTCCCCTGTTTCTTGTTTCAAGGGACAAGAGAGTGGCAAGGGATCCTTTCCATGAGAACAGCTAAAAAATCAGAAGGAAACTTGTTTTCGAACTCCAACTTAACCTTTTCCCAAAAGCAGGATAAAGAAGTATTTTGTGCAAACTTAGAAAACAGATAAGAGCTTCTATCCTGTTACATCAATCATATGCTTTGGCAGAAGTTAACATCCAAGTAATCTAGAAGAAACGGACCCACTCTTAATATGCGGCCATACACTTTCAAAGAATCCAACCACTACAGGAATCGCCTAAAAGAACTAATGAGAAAGAGAACTAATGAGAAAGAGACAAGCTGAGAACCAGTACTCCATATATCTTACCACCAATGGTCTGTTCTCAAGGAGTGTTGATCTAGTACAGCTTGTGAGTTTCATTGCAGCAATCAGCCGTCTGATTTGCCAATCAATAGGCAAGGAAGGCACAAGCTCAAAGAAGTATGTAGCATAACCATATTCAGGACGCTCCAGAACTATTCTGACTCCAAGAAGCAACTCAGAAGTCAAGACAAGAAACTCAGTAAACAGATCGACCCAAAGATAATCAAACAGAGAAACTAAATGCCACCTGTTGTGCCGTTCAAATACAAAAATAAACGAGAGCAGATCTCTACACCATCCCCATTCAACTGACCACTTGTGAAGCTGTAAATATCGGGTCTACAAATCCAAAAATAACACTTCCTTCAGGCACTAAATTATACATTGAAAAAGGGAGGAGTACCAGCAAGCTTGCTAAGAATAGCATGTGGACAAGATGTACAAATGGAAAAACTAAATGAAAATACCAGAAAATTTCTTGCCTGTTCAATTAGTGAAATTAAACAAGCCAAGCAATAACTGGCTTTGGAACCCTTATTGTGAAAAACCTTGGCCAACTTCAGTATCATTGCCGGACGAGAAAATAGCTGCATACATACAAGAATCATCATTAGTAAACATCAACAAGCACTGAGATGAAGATTAAAAGCCACAACTTAAAATTGTTAAGAGAAAAGGATTAAACAAGGAAAATCGAACATATCCCATACCATGCAGGGAAATACAGCTATGATGACAGTACATGAGAACTTTGAAAATCTAAGACATTGGGACAATGATTGACACACATATATGAGCAATCATCAACTAACAAAATGGAGATTAGAACCACCGCTTTTGCATTGCTTCACCTTTCAAGAGAACTTCACTTCTGTCTAGTAGAGTTTCAGCAAATTTTTATGGCATAGGAAAAAGTACGGGTCACATTCTCTTGCTATACCTGCTCTAAGAGAGCCATGGGTTGTTGAATACACCAAACTCCTATCGCTCTGAGTTGACAGCTGGTGCATTCTCTTGCTATACCTGCTCTAAGAGAGCCATGGGTTGTTGAATACACCAAACTCCTATCGCTCTGAGTTGACAGCTGGTGATCCATGTGACATGGGTGTACTCAGGTTAGGTTGATTCCCACCAATTTATGCCCAAGATCCAGCCTACTGGATTGAACTTTTAAGGACCTTACATCCAACCCCACTTAGCAAGTAGATGTAGCTCTTGTTGGAAGAGGATGCAAAAGGAAATAGAAACTAACTTGTCTGGTAATTAGCTTGCTGATACAAAAAAATCTCCTTCATCCTGACAAACTATTTATAGGCTAATCACCTCCAAAAGGCACAACATTTTTGCTGAAAGAAAAAGCATCCCTCTAGCAATGCACCAGTGTGATGCAATTCCCAATATGACCTATCCCACATGGGTGCAACTGTGGCATTTTTCAAGAACTCTTGGATGCTGGTGCAACACATGTGCACACACATGCAAGTGTGTGTCTATACAGTAACTCAAGCTTATGTATGTATAACATTGTATGTACAGTTAACTCAATGCTACATATCTAATCCTGCAGACCCTACATACCCCTTTGTAATACTCTATGTGATGTCAGACAATTCACAATCTCTCCTCCCTGCCATAAATATCAGGAGGTGATATTCTTACTTAACACCAAACCGAATTGATCTTTCTTATATAAAAATGGTAATTCCACCAATTTCTTTGTTCTCATGACCTGTGTTCCAGAAAATAAGTCACTTCAATGATCTTCGATGGAAAGGCAAACAAGATAGATATGTTGTCTGAACCATACCTGGTAGTCCCCATCCAAATAAAAAATTGGGGAATTATATAACAAAATTTTTTTTCGTTGACTCCTACGGGTACTGTTTCTTCTCCACTGCCACCTATTGGTACTATTGCAGTAAAATTGACATGCAATATAAAGCCTATAGATGTAACCGTTTGCTCAATGCTAGAATCCACAATTGAAGTATCTGAGATTGCATCTCTCATGCATACGCAACATAAGAGATTGTACTAGCTCTTAATTTCACCAACAAAAGTAGGTATTTACCAATCTTTTGTCTTTTTGCCTTTTTTGTAAGAACAAATTATATTAAATAGGGTCGTAACAGAGGGAAAAGAAAAACAAATCACACATTCCTCTAACACGTGAAAAAAATGCCTCTCTTAGTCTTGAAGTTGTAGGCATTATTTGTAATAAGATATTAGTTACAGATGAAGAAAATGCCTCTCTCTCTCTCTCTCTCTCAAATATATATATATATATATATATAGAAAATACTCGATCTGTCTCTCTCCAGTTCATTGTGTGCATGTATAATGCACAAGTTATATTTTTCCAAAATAAGCTTGGCATCAAGCTATATTCTAAGAACTCTCTGAACTTTCTCATGTCTGGCGACCTACTTGCCTTCTGTGTCAAATGAGCAGGTAAGTTTCCTGCAATATCAGTACTAAAACAAGCCAATTGCACTACACACACACACACACACACACTGGTCCACTTAAGTCAGAGAAAGGCCGGACCCTTTGAAATAGATTGTCAAAATAAGTTTTGTGCAATCTAATCTTATAGATATGATATTAAAAGTAATGTCAGAGGAAACATAATGGCAATCTGAGTCAATCATTTTTCAAGATTAAAATATTCTTTTAATCACAAAAAAAATAATGGCTCTTACAGCATAAAAAATTTGATAGTGGAAGTTTTTTTTTTTTTTAAAAAACAACTTGCATTAAAGCATATTATGCTAAATTAATATTCACAAACATGTTAGCATGTTCATTTTTGTTTGATTTTTTTATAAGAATGTAAGTAGTCTGGTTTCTGTCCCTGGTCTAAGTAGTCTGAAAGATACCTTGTTGGCTTGTTCTCTCCAAATGAAAATTATGGTCACCATTTATGAGTTGTCTGCGACTCTGCTGTCTCGAGTCTCGACTGATGGTTCATAAGGTGCTATCCTTAAAAAGTGAATGACAATTTATATTTTTACTTTGGAAAAATAACTTTACACATGGCACTTTGTAAACCATCGACCAAGTTGATCAGACCGCTCATAATCAATCTACATGGTTTTCATATTTACTTAGTTCACATATTTTATGAACTATATACATACTATATATACATACATATATATATATATATATATAAGTACTTACCAGCCTACCAGATCCTCATACTAGATTAGATGAGAGTTGTACTTCAATTTCTTGAAAATACAATTGGTTTACATTTTTTTCAACATAATCTCCACCGTATGATCTTTTTCAAGTCAATAGTCTAGCCAATTCTCATTAAGTCTGGCATACTAATAGGGGAAGAGCCAGGGGGGCAGCAGGGGCCATCGCCTCACTTCAAATTTTCAAAAGAAAAATTTTACATGAAACTTTAAAAATTTTATAAAAATGTTGAAAAAATATATTTTGGCTATGTTAAAATTTTGAAACTATCGTTCGGCTCCTCTAATGAAAAATTCCTAGCTCCGCCCTTGCAGGTCTGGTATCTACTTGTTTTTGTACACACACACACACACACACACACACATACACACTCAATCTGGTAGCTCATTGGGCAAAGAACTTCGATACAAGTGAAGCAAAGGCATGTGTGTGCACACACACACATGTGCCTGCATGCGAAAAGAAGTTTATATGAATACCGAAAAGTTACATGCCTCGGAATTAGAGTGTAAGGCATGACAATTATCCATCATTAACAGCCACACCTCCTAGGATGATGCAGCCTATTTGCAGAACAAATTGTAAACAAAGTGGAGGATGCAAGTTGTGGGAAACGTTCATGGCAAGTAAATTGACAAGGATGAGGCAGCCTAGATTTTTTACAAAGGATTGTGCATTAGAGAGTACTTTTCAAGAATTTCATTTGGTATTTCAACATATGGAGGAACTTCATGAGTCCTAATTCATGGTTTAGAAACTTCCATTTAGCAGGGAAGATATCAGATTTGCAAACTCAATTCATTGTCAGCAACAATATTACATTCCAATATGGATTTAACTGTGGATCACAAACCTTAGATATAACAGTTTCAAGCTCTGCAAAACCATCAGCATCAGGTAACGTTTCATGCCCATCTTCATTTTCCATGTTTCCATAAAGCTTGATTTCGTCAAGTTGCAATCCTCTCTCCAGCAAAATCTGCTAAGTGAACATCACAATCATGAACTGTAATATTAAAAAAAATAGATCTGGAGTGTAATCCTCTACCTGTAGAAGCCCAGGAGCATCTTCTTCAAGGGCTACCTCCACAGAAGACCTACAAATTATTGCCAAAATAATAGCCTCAGAAAATCATTTGAACCAACTAAATGTGAATAATAATGTAGACAGATGCTTACGTTGGTGTTCTCTTCTTCCTGCTCTGAATTTTTAAATCTCTTGCCTTGTGATTCAATAATTCAGAAGACTCATGTTCTGGCGGCAAGGTCCTTCCGGCACACTCACCAAGTTCGCTAGAAATACTTCGTGGGGAAAGCTTACTCTGCAATAGCATTTTGGTGCGCTCATGCAAAGAAATGTGGTCTAACTCATCCATGAAGTCATCAGGATTTTCATTTTTGATACTAACAGGCAGATCCTGTGTTACGGAGCTATCCAATCCATTACAGACAGGAACAATTGCATGACTTTCAATAGGCTCAGTCTTCACTTTCACTGGCAAAATAGACAAGGCAGTATCAAGCATATGGCTGTTACTGTTGACATTCCTTTCCTTGTTCACAAGGCTATCATCAAGTTTCATCTGTGGAATAATGTTCTCAGAGCTATCCAATTCATCATGAAATGTGACCATTGGAGCATCTTCAATCTGCTCAATCTTCACTTTAACTGGGAAATTTGACACGGGAGCATCTACAACTCTGCCATTACCATTGACAGTCATGTCACCATTCACAGGACTGGTCACAAGTGAAGGTTCTGGTATCTGACCTGAACCAATACAATTCCCTGCTTGTGATTCAGCCGCAGGGCAACTTCCAGTCATATCCTCAATGGAGCATGTGAGGTAACCAGAGAATGGAAGAGAATGAGCAGTTGTGCAAGGACTTGCTCCAGCAGCATCAGCAGTAGAACGATCAAAACATTTAATGGCACTTATGTTGGATGAATGACATATTTCTACACTTTGCAATGAAGGTAAACAACAATCCTCATCAATTCCATCTCCAGCAGTCAAATGTTCGTCAACACGACTGGATTTGAACAAACATGCATTTTCTTCTTTCTGCAAATACAGCAGTAAAAATTTGACCTCAAAAGAGCAAATTGCTTTTCCATAGTCTAGGAAAAGTATGTACCAGAAGGGAAAAAAAGAACAGACTTTGATACTTTGCAACAGACTAGAAACTTTAAGCACGAATTGTCCAGGTCTTTTAACAAGACAGACAAAAAATTGGGCAATGACATATCCAGATTCCAGGATTTCTAGCCAGAGACAAGAAACCTTTAGAAAACTGAAGCAGATCAAATAAGCTGGCAGACAATGTAAATATGATGCTGTTAGTTTTTCAGGTAGTAACATGGAAAGGTTTTCATTTTGATAATAAAGATGAGCATGAGACCATTACATGTAGTGCCTTTCTGTCTAGTTTCAATTATGATACCATCATATATGCCAGAGCATGGGTGTTGGTACACGTACCGGTGCAAAGTATTTTCAAAAAGCTTGGTTACTGGGACATGGCCCTGTGTGTGTGTGTGTGTGTGTATCTTAACTGAACTGAAAACAAATGCACAGCAGCAAGCGGAAGCAAAAGGTCAAAGTGTAGAAGATGTTGGCAAAAAAGGCAAAGCATAGATGCATAATCTTTTTTTTAAACAAACCTAAAATTTGGACGATTTTGGATTCAATCAATCTTTGACGGAATCAAAAATTGGATGGATTCGGCCTTCGGTGCATTGACCACACTCAACACGGTCAACCCTGCATCTGAAAAGTCTCCAAGGCAGTGCCAGTACCAATGTCGACTCGTGCCAACACTTGGTACTTCGCTCGAATAGGAGTGTTCATGTGACATAGTTCTCAGGAATATAATTCACTCATTCCATTCCTTTAGGCTTCTTCATTTAAGAAAAGGTTCCAATGAATCAATCGGTTTAACTTGTTGAGATCTTCTTACTAACATCTCCTTTTTCTAAACCATTATTGGGCATCCCCACATCCATCTGACCATTGACAGAAAGTAACTGCTAAAACATGATCAAGAATGACAAATGGAAACTAAAAAAACTTGCAAACCTACCTGATATGTGCAAGGATTTGCACTTGCATTTTCTTGTCTATTACACAACTGACTTTCATCATTTTCACGAACCAAACTGCAATCTCCCTGCAACAATTCAAAAAAGATCAACATTGATTAAACATCAGAAGATGCAGAAACCAGTCATTGGGGTTGATAATTATCATGGAATAGAAAACGCTAAAGCACATGTCAGGTGACTCAAAAAAAGTTCTACGTCAGTAAATTTGTTTCTTCAAGGTTAAATTTGATTAAATATGAATCCCAAACTAGTCCGTAACCTACTGTTTTTTTCGTGTAGGAGCCATATAAAGTGATCATCAGTAGATAAAATGGACATGAAACGTGGATCTTGAAACAGCAGCACATGATTAGACTAGACAAGACAAGACAGAAAAATAATAAAGGCAAAAAATGTGAGGACAAAAGAGCAGGTGGGCAGAACAGGAAGCATAACTCAAATAAAATCTAAGAACTTTAGAAACGTTTCCACCATCATCCCTCATGTTCGAAAATAAAAGGCCAACGCTAACAAAGCAAAGCCTTTCAGCTTATCAAATAATCACACTGACTGAATGATTCCATCAATATAGTGTATAATGCGAACAATAAGGCACTTCTATCATTTAAACCAGAAGACTAGAGGTCCATTTCAGGTTAGAAAATAGATTCTTACATGTTTATATTCATTAAACTTAATGTTCACCCTATCAAACAGACGGTGTTCGACCGTTTTTTGTCATTAAATCCTGGGAACCACGTTTCTAGGAACTTGAAACTATACAACTCATGTTCTTTGCGTTCAGAAACTCACGCAAAGGCTCCAAAGCCAGTTTGTAATCAGCTGGAAAAATGAAAATCACGTTCACAACCAACCATCAGTGTCTTGGCTCATATACATCAATTTCTACTGACTAAAATGTCAACAATTTCCCTTCGAAGAAGCCACCACTTTCTGCAGTTAACACAATCATGATCCGTACGCAGAGACCGATTCTAATTTGAAAAGGAAAACCGAAACCCCAGATCTTCAGTAGATTTCACCAAGCTTCCAGTTGAGAAGGATGAAGAACTTCAGCAAAAAACCAATAACAAAGAAGACATACTCTCGACTCCGCATTCCCTCTAATCTGATGTTCCGCTTGACTTTTTAACGAAAGAAATTGATTCTTGTAGTGTGATGCCTCCGCCTTCCAATGCACGACCTCCTTCTTCAATGCCTCGATGAGCCCTTCATGATCACAAAGTGCTTGCTCCTTCCGCCGAATTTCCTCTTCCTTCATCAACACCAACCTGCAAAAGCAAACAAAAACGGTCAGCATATCCCAAAAATTCTCCTCAACCACCAGAAAGACACCAAAAGAAATTGAATTGGAGAATGATAAATGTCCAAAAAAAAAAACCTTTCTCTCGCAGTAAGAGCATCGTCGAGCTGCCCCCACAGGAAACGGAAGGCGTCCCGGTGGGCCAGGAACTGATGTACGGTTGGTGCGAACTGGGACGGATCCGGTGAAACCGAACTATGGCTAGGGTTAGGGTTAGGATCAGGATTGTGGATCGAGGGCTGAGGGCGGAAGCCGAAACCCGTATCATGGGATCGGTGCTTCCTCTTCCACATCCCTGCGCCATTCTTCTGGTTCCAGGGAGCTCCGTTCCTCTCCATAGTTCCTTAATTCTTGGAGAGAGAGAGAGAATGAGAGATGGAGACTCTACGCTGCAGAAATCGCGCCAGAGGTCCCACCGTTCCCCGAAGCATCGCGACGACTCCGCGCCGCCGTCGTCGTGCCGACACAGCAGAGAGAGGGAGAGCGAGAGAGAGAGAGAAGACAGGCGCGCGGGAGATCCCCGAGAAAGAGAGGGAGAGAGAGCGAGAGAATGAGGATACCGGATAAGCCAGAATGCAGCCAACACGATTCGGACCATCGAAAGAACCGGGACGTTGATGTCCATCCCGCTGTGGGCCAGTTAGGAGAACGTTGTTACGATGAAAAGCTAATCATTAGCCTCCCAAGTTTAAGAAAATTTAGAAAATACCGTCTATTATGTAGAAATTTATGTCTAGACCCTTTGTTGGGAAAAAGAATCTCAAACAACCGACTCACTGGACGGGCAGACCGTGAGACGAAGAGCCCGAGATCATCTTCACTTTATTGTGCGGCCTACGACACATAAGAATAAAAGCACCTGACGCATGAGTTCAGTTCAGCCCCACGAAAGTCCTAGACTGTGTTGCCATACTTGATTTCTAATAAATATGCTGCTACTTAGAAACTTGCCATGACAAACCAAGTTCAATTTGTGAATCAAGCACAAGTACTGTCGCACTATATTTCACAAAGTGCACTAAACAAGATCAGTTGGAAACTTGCCCAAGGAGACCAAGTTCAGTTGAAGAATCAAGCGTAATGTAGCGTCAATCTGACAGAAAGTTCAAGATTGCATTCCAAAAGGACTTGCTCATACAAACAAGGTAAAGGGCAAACATGAGTAAATGAATAAATATATAAGATAAGTGCGTCGTTTCAAATAGCAGAGCAACTCTGGAAAACCCCAAATGAATCGCGATTTTCACCAAAGCATGACTCAAGATATCATAACGTGTTGCCATACTTGATTTCTGGTTGTAGTTACCATCTGCACTGTACTGAAAAAGATGCATGCTCCGAGATTTAGCTCCTTTTGTCCACCTTTTCAAGATACATTGCTCAGGAATCCGTTTAATCTTCATGTGGTCAAGAACTTTTAGGGTGTGACAACATAAAATTCGCAAATTCAAAGTTTTTGCAACTACAAGAAACTAATTGTTCTGTAGCTTCTAGCACCACAAAATATTCTTTAACGCTTTCAACCGCAGTGACCTTATATTTGAATGAATTTCCATCTTCTCCAAGATAATCAACATCACAGTCTGCAACTGCCAATGCTTCTTCTCTGAGTTTTTCAAAAACATTTGGACTGTATGCCTTTGCATCTTCTTTTAGCAGAGAATTGCATAACAAAATTGGGGTAGATTGATTGGAGCCATACAATCCAGTTGAAGTTCAGCTTCTCTCCTATCTTCTAGCACTCTCAAAATACTCCAAAAAGGATGAAAGGTCCATGTCTGAGGTCAAATCGCCTTTTAAAACCCGGTTTATATCTTCATTTCTCCGAAATCATATCTGCAGAAAACTTATCCCGACCATAAGCTAAGGCCCATTTTTCCTCGTCTCTGAACAACTTCTCTAACCATTCATTACCCACAAGATCATGCTTTCCTAACATATGATTCCATGCTGAAAGAAAGCTATCTTCATCATCACAATCAAGTAGACACCTGTGAAAATCTCTTTCAATGCCCTTTTTGTTGAACAAATGGCTTAAGTGTTCAGATGCATTTTGTTGAATATAACATATGCATAGCCGGTGATGTGTATCTCCCCATATATTAGCTATTGCAGTTTCCATTGCTTCCGATCGATCAGTAAGAATTACTTTCGGCCTTTTTCCTTTCATGGCCTTTTCCAAGCTCTGAAAATAACCAGTCAAATGCCCCTGTTGTTTGATTGTATAGTAATGCAGCACCAAAAACGATACTTGTTTTGTGATGGTTAAGCGTCAGTAAACAGTTCAAATGGCCTCCTCGAATCATTTATTTGATAGGTTGTCTCCAAACATACAACATCTCCAAAAACCTCATTGTCTAACCTTGACCTTCCATCTGCCCAAAAAATATTTGTTACAAAGCCTTCTGAATCTAATTGTATGGAGCTGAAGAAAAAAAGGGTCATTTGCTGATTTACTTTCTAGATATTGCATCACAGCTCCTGCATCTCTAGTGGTTGGTGAACTTGTACATCTTGTTCTTAGGCAGTTTTTGCAATCTAATGGCAAAAGTGACAAAGCTTTCACAACCTCCGGCTTCTTCTCCTAAAAATGTATGTCCAGCTTTGGTTCTGATGCCTGCCTGCTTTGTCAAATCAGCAATTTCTGCATCAGCATTTCTCGTTTTCCTATGTGACCTTAATGTGCGAGCTTTAGAAGGAGTGGCTAGTTCATGATTGTGATGTGGCTCAAAATGAGCCACATATAATTTGCCATTCAGTGCTCGTTTCAAAATTGTTCTCGGGTTGCAGCCAAATCTCATAGTCAACCTCTTCTTAGTTCAACTTCAACTTCCTCCTTATGTGAGCTAGGAAAACTTTCTTTAGAGCACACAAGGGACTTGCGCATTAACAAACCATGCTTATTGGTTCTCGAGTTCTGAACTCGAACACCAAATCCTTGTCTAAGAGAGCATATGAATTATAAAACTCTTCTGCCTTGCCATCATCATCAAACTCCATATCAATACTTGGCACATAAGTAGGAGAGTTCAATTTAGTAATGTCAGCCACAGAGTTTTGCTGTTTGCTACTTTCATTAGCATCATCATCTATCATTCTAACATCAACTTCATTTGACCGATCAACCATTACCTAGAGATAGGAAAATAAAAGAGAACGTGATATGTTACAAAAGGGAGTTCATGCAATACAAAGGAAAAAGAAAAATCAAAACCATGATTCCTAAAAGTAATTAACAAATCAGAGAAATCTTTTTTATTGTACAAGTTGGGTACTGGACCGCGCAAGTGGATACCGATCCAAGCATAGGATCCCGATTCTATCTATTGTCGTCTAGCGTTATGACTCCACGAATATCTCCTTATCTAAAGCGTCGTCTCGTCCGTTGATTTAGCTGTTTACTTCATCTGGAAATAATTTATTGGCTCATTACTCGGAGAGCATCTAACTTTCAAATTTGAGGAGTTCCGGAAAGCTGTGAAGGTGATGGCAGGAGGTGGGAATCTCAACAACATACAGCCATTGGTGGGCGTACTTAAAATAACAAGTTACGTCAGCAATTTCAGTAAAATAAAACTCTATGGCAAAGTACCCCGGCCCCAAGACTTTCTCCACTTGTGTCCAATAACAACATGAGAGAGTAAAATAGAACCCTCGCCTTCTCACTTTCTCAATTCCCAGCTTTTCTAGTGAAAGTACATTTGGATGAGAGTGCACACAACTATTGAGGCAATTACGGGCAATCACATGATCTACTGTTTGATAGTCTCCAATCTTAAGTTCATGGTTAATGTGAAGCCCATTCTACATGAGGTCCACACTCACACCAAACAGAGGATCATAAGAGAACGGACGTCAGATCCATGTATATATATGTGTATATATATATCCAGTTATTATAGATTGGAGTGTTTGGCAAAGAAACACATGTAAGTATTCCACAAATCTATTATTGAAATTGAGGCAAATTCATATATAACACTAAACATTGTACTTTTGTTGCCAAATGACCCCTAAAGCTATTATATGGTTCATAATTATGTCAGAAATTTGGAAATGTAGTCAACCTTTGACATATTTAGAAAAAAGCTGCTTAGCATTTGAAAAATCACAAGTTAACCACCTAAGGTTTTAAAATAGTTCACAATAAACATGGGCATCCGGCCGGGTACCCAACGGGCACCCCGTACTCAGCCGGAGTCAGCCTTATGGGGGTCCAATTCGTCTGATAACAAATAAAAATTTATTTTTATTTTATTCAATATATATATATTTTTATTATTATTATTAAAAATATATTTTATATTAAAAAACATTTAATTTATGTTTAAAAATTATTTTTTTATTGTCACCGAGTCAGGTCAAGCCGGACCCAGGATCGGGTTTTGAGCATCGAGCGTGAACCCAAGCTCAGGTTTTGAACATCAAGTCGGTCTAGACCCAACTCTAATCAGGCCGGCCCGATGCCCGGGTCTAGTTCACTTGCTTATTCACATGCAAACCATATTTTAAATAGAACAAAAAAACATTTAAGTATAGTTTGAACGACCATTTTATGGAGGAGAAAATACTTTTTAGATACAACGCTTTTTATGGTCTACAATTTTTTTCATAGCTTCTTCTTGTTTTTTGCTTTTTTTTAAGTGACAAAAGTTAGGGCTGCGGGGGAGATCCTTTGTGCGAGATATTTGGAGTTACTGAAAAGTCGACTTCATATTCTTGAAATTTCTGTTTTTTTTTTTTTAAGAAATTGCCTTTCGCTATTAAGGATAAAATAACCCTCTTCATGAGGTATATTTTAATATCTTCCATTAGTGAAATGCATGTTTCCAATTATTTTATAAATTCAGGTAGACATTTGCAATTTCTCAAATCTTAAAGTAGTAATATATATATATAACAGCAAAACCCAGATTCATTAAAGTTAATTATTTTTTTTTTAGCAATTTAACCTTAAGAGTCATTTGGCGACAAATATATATTAAATTAGTCGTTCTTTACTTTAACAATATTTTTCGAATAATAAAAAATGAACACTCTTATAACATCAAAAATCTAATAATAGGAAAGTCATTTTTTTTTTCAAAAAATGACTTGAAGTAAGAAATGATTTATATTAATTTTTCTTATTTATTCTTTCATATGGTGCCCTTCATGGACAAGTAATAGCAATACAAATGGTTGTTTGATAGGAAGAACACTAAAGGAGTGTGCCTTAAATTTTGAGGCAGGTTCAATTTGTTCACGAAATCTGCCCCCAAATGAAAGAATTTGTTGATTGTTCCATGAACCTATGTTTCTCATACCAAACGACCCCTGTGCAGATTTTTTGCATCGCAGTTTGAAAGTATAGTAGCCGTTCGATATATTCTCCCCAGTAGGTATCATTTTAGTTATGAATCTGGACGGATTTGTGTGGAGAGTTCATAGTTTGAATACTTGTAGTTGGTGGGCACAGGAGAAATAAACGTTGTGTGATAGGGATGGTGACAGACCGTCCATGGGGATGAGCTCTCACCAACCACGATGTCAAATTTCAATGGCGTCTGGTTTTGGGTCATCTGCTGAAGACGATGGTTGGATCGATCTGTGTTTTCTTCTGGGTGTGTTTTTCCTTTTGTTTTCTTGGAGGAGATGGCCATGGGGCCGTCCATAAATAACCTGACGCTGCAGTTCGCCTGTAAGTCATCATCTTCCCGCACCTGGATTTTTTTACTTCTTCTCAGTCAAGAAGTAGAAAAGTAAGTCAAATCCCGCACAATGTTTCCCGGGATATGCTTCTCCGTGCCAAATAAAACAACGATAAGAGGATGAACGCTTTCTCTCATAGCTATATGTACTGCCAAATTCTGCCTTTTTTAAAATCCATATGATGATGACCAAGATAATTTGATTGGTGCTATATATATCAATGGTTTTTGCTTGATAAGGAACTAAGTTTGTGTTTGATAACCCCAGACCTAAATTTCGAGATCGTATTTGCTGTGTAAATCAGAGGTTTATGAAACTCTAGGTTTCAGATCTGTGAGAATGCTGAAATCCATGGCTTTAATTCCCAAGATTTTAAAACCTTAGACCTTCGATCCGAGGTTCTAAAATCTGCCCTGGACCTAAGATCCGAGGCAATCAAAGCCACCTAAGTGCTAAATCACATTCTTCTGATGCATAAAAGGGAAGATTAACCAAATGCATAAGAAAAAGAAAGAAAGAAAGAAAGAAAAAACCAACAGTTTAGAGTGCATGAAAACCAATGGATTAACAAATATTAATCATGATGGGTGGTCGAGATATAGCCTTTTGGGTACATGTTTCTGCTGATGTTAACGTGAATCAGGATCTGGATCCAACTCTTGTTATGTAGGAATTTGAAGCAGCAGCCGAATGGTGGCCTGTATGAACTCTTCGTCTGCGCAACAGGTTCACTAGCGGCGTCTCCAGTTTGCACGTGAAGAAGCAGCGACAACACTGACTGTTGAAAGGAGTCGAAGAAGAAGAAGAGAAATAGAGGAAGAGAGAACAGAAGCAGTGATGATAGTGTCGTTCCCGGGCTTCCTTTTGTGAGGCTCGCTTTAGGGTAATCACCAAAAATTAACCCTAAATTGGTGTATTGCTCGGTTTAAATAGACAGTCTCACAGGATATCCTGAAGCGCAACTTGCGGTTGGGCGCATGAGAGATTAGCAAACGGTTTTCAAGTTGATCTCTAACTGCTAGTGGGCCCCCTTGCATTTAAGAGATGAGCAAGGTTTGGTGAATTTGGATCGAGATCTAGATCCAATGTGAACCTGAAAGTAGTGGGATTGAACAAACCACGAGAAAATGACGTTTCCAAGCAGCTTTTCTAAGGGCTCGCCTAATTTATTTCCCCTCTTACAGGACGGGGGTCAAGTCCAAAGTCAGACAGCCTGTGCTCAAGAGATGACAAAAGTTCGGTTCCAAGTTGCCTTATTGGCCTTCCATTTTCTGGGTTCCCATCTCATGTTTGCAAAAATAATAATGTCAGAAATAACTTCACTCATATTAGTTTCAGTTTTTTTGTTTGTTGACATGAAAAAAATCCGTGCTCTTTGTCCCTTACCAAGAGACTTAATGTATTGAAGTTAGTATATTTTGTCCTTAAATGCATGTTTCAACTTTGAATAAAAAGTTGACTCTTACAAGAATCGAACTAATAACCGACTTCACATCAGCTATGACATTATATATATATATATATATATATATATATATATATAAACACGTTTGAGTCAAAGTTAGGCCACAAACCTCTCGCTCATGGATCCTTCACCTACTCTTTCCACCCAACAAATTTAATCATAACCCATAGTCTAATCATAAATATATATATATATATATTGTTTCCTTAGAAGAGGTGGGGAGGATGAAGCGCGGTCGCCATCGCACCGTTGGCCACCAACTCTGACCTACGGCCGAGGGAAGGATCACAAGGCTTTGTTTACCAACCGTATAGGCAACTGCCACGTGTCAGTTAGAGATATAGATCTGGTCAAACAAATCCCTAGCTAAACCCAAACCGGCGGGTTCAAGTAGGGCTGGACATCAAGGTGACCCGTGCCACCGGTCCCGGGCTTAGGCCTGACCAGTGATTTGAGCCAGCCTGGTCCAACCCGATTTTAATAAAAAAAATTGAAATATATAAATTTAACGTATAAAAAAGCATATGAAAAATAATCTTGTATAGATATTGTCCAATCCCAGTAGAGCTGGACTTGAGAAGTTGTGGAACCGAAGAGAAGCCATTTTTATAGCCCAAACATCGCCGCCAAGTTCCCAACCTGGGCCGGCTATCGAAAAGCTCGCCGGATTCCCAGCTCGACGCCCACCATCAGATTCAAAACATACGAAAAGAAGAAAGACTTCAGCCATCATCCTTTATGGGAAAAAGAGTCCCGCAAACACGTGATTTTCCAGTTGGCAGTTTCAATTAATCGCTTTGCAAGTTGCACTGGACACAAAAAGTCCCATGCGTAGGGCACCTCTTATATATATATATATATGAGGTGTCCTAGTTGGAATGCACGTACATACTTACCCACTTTATAGGGAGGGGCAGGGCAGTATCCGTTTTGTCATCTACCTTCTAGAGGGAGAAAAAAGAGGTTTATATTCGTTAATAATCACAAGCATATTATGGTTAGAACCATATGGGAGCGCGTCTACTTGGATTCCCACTAGCAACAGAATCATTCCCCACTGTATAATATGGTGGTAGATGGAAGATTCATGTACCTTTTATGCTCAATCATTAATGTCCATCGACGTCACATTTCGGATCTGGTCCTGGACAATACGTGCTGACCCAGATCCCAATACGCACCGACGGTTTGCTTTCCCTTTAAATTATCATTAGCAGAGCGAGCTGGAGTTCATTATCGACCGACTGGAGGAACGCTTGCTGTCTTCTTCCTTCTTGCGTGATTGAAAAGTAAAAAAAAATTCACGACTTCTTGTCCCACCTTCAAACGAGACCGGTGTCACCAGAATTCTCTTCAATTAAAGAGGTGCACAATCAAACGCGTAAAATAATCCGCATTGGCTTGATGTTCACTTAGGTTTCCTTTTCCCTTTAGAAAAGGAAGCCATTTAAGAAGCAAGCAGAAGCAGATCTGCAATTATATGTGGGGGAGGTTGTACGTATGACTTTTGCCAATATATATAAAACTAACATTCTGGTACTTCGATTTAAATGCCTATCTCGTGGGCTGACTCAAAATCGAAAGTCCGGTTATGGGTACGAACAAACTCTCAGCCAAATCCAGATTTGAATACACCAGCTGTCGGTGATGTACAAATACAATTGGTAGACGTGGTTATTGGATTGGTTGCAATGTGAGCAACATGACACCAGATTAGGACCATTGATCGGACAGATCCTAACCCATGTCCTAGCAGGTTCGGTTTCAATCTCTTATTAAAAAAACATGACTTAACAATCTTGTTATAAATCACGCAAGATCCCTCTCAGTCTTCAATATAAAACGTAGATTCACCGACGGATGCGTAGAAAAAAGACCGTAGGTGAAAGTCCATTATTACAGAACCCTCATTATAATTGAGGACATATAAGAGAGCTCCAGAGACGTGCTTGCTGTAAAGGGAATAAAATACCCTCACGGTCTCACCATGTGTTGAATTGCCTAAATAAAGCCCTTAAATATACTTTCCAGATCCAAAATCAACTCCAAGCCTGATTATCTATCATTCGTTTACTAAATGAATGTAATACCCCGATGGTATCTAATTCAAATCCGATCCATTTATGTTCCCATCATCCAATTGACACCCTCTTGGTTGTCGATGACGTTGTAAGTTTTCCAGATCCAGTTTGATGATTTTGTCAATTTCTAGTGTACCAGGATCCGATTCGAATCCAACATCTAATGAATCTTTCTGCACCAGATCCGACTCGTTTGTGACGTTAGGTGTCGGTGCCCTAATCTTTTATGCAGCACTACGCAACCTATTGTTAATTGTGAAAGGAATTGGTAGCAATTGGTCAGCACTAATATATTTGGTGACAGTTGGAGTCCATGAGTTCTGAAACTGCTTTCTACAGATCTGGGAAAAACTTTTCTTGTCTAATTATATCTTATTCATGAAGGCCGGCCCACTGCTTCGTTCCCCCACCTAATAAAACCAGAACTCCTCGTCCATAGATATGTCCAAAAAAACCTGCTTCTCTTTTTCAAAATTCAAAATTATGTTGTGCAATTCACTTCTAACTTTATAATGATATTTCAAATGTCATGCTCATCACATAAGATAATACTCTTAGGGTTCAGGGTTGCTTTGAGATTTGGGTGATCTACGCTTCTATAGTACACCGTTTAACTTATCGTATCAAACTGAGGGCACATCGTTAGCGCAATCCTCAAATAGACAAACTATGTTTTACCTCTCAAGACATATTTCTAAATGCATTTGTTTTTCTGCTTCTATTTCATGCACCCCTTTCTATATCCTCCAATTATATCTTTCATGCATCTCACCAATTTGGCTCATTAATGTTTCAAGCGAAATGGTAATCTACATAAAAAAAAAAAAAGACACTTGGGTGGTTGACAATGTTTATAGTTACTGTATTTGAGATACATAGTGGTAACATGCAAAATTTTTGAAAAAAAAAAAAATTAAGGGGTTTGGTAGACTCATGCCAAACAATGATGCCGACGAAGAGCGAGGCCGCTGTGTACCATTTTTTAAGCTCACCTAAATAACGTCGCCCTCATCTTTCTTAGGTGCAAAGTTTATGAAACTTAGTAATAAGGGTCAACGGGAAATATACTTTTTCGCCTCCAACATCACTTTTGAAGAAATGTGTGTGTGTGCGTGCGAGCGCGCGTGAGTCATTGCGCCTAGGCTATGGCCCGCCCCGAACTAGCTGGAAAAAAAATTACATTAGAAAAATAAAAAAATTTAGTTATTCAATGATTTTTTTTTTAGTTAGGTTCAGTTTGGCCCTACTTAAATTTGAAGTTGGATTATTTGGCCCGTCCTTAAACGAAATCCTGGAGCCTCTGGCCCCCTTAACAATTAATCATCAACAATCGATCGCAGGAAATGTTGATGTCATTAAAAAATGTGATGAGTTTTGCTTCATACCTCAAGTTCAAAATTATGTCGGTGCTTAGTATGTATTCAATCTACAGGCTCACCGCCGACAACAAGGAATGAACTAGCTCTCTGGCCATTGTTTAAAAGACTCGACCTGAATCGACCCAACTCATTCCTGACATAGCCTGACTCGACCATGACCCACCCGATTTAAGCCATTTTGAAACTCAAGAGAGTCGACGAGTCAACTACCAACCTAGTGACCCAGTCATCTGGGTATCAGAGTCCAAGTCACAGGTTTGTATTGGTCAATTCTAATATAGACCAGTAGCAAAACGATTCGATTCACTGTTTGATTCAAGAAGGCTAGATGCTAACTATTATCTATTTTCTAAAATAATTTGAAGAATAAAGTTATATTTGATTATTTAATAATTCAAGAATAATTCTATATTTGATTATTTTATACGTTTAAAAACAAAATTCAGGTCGTATTCGTGATAGCCAAACAAAATTCAAATGTGATGACTACATGGTGAGACTTCCAAAGAATGGGAATGGGGTTGGTGGGTTGCAGGTCCAGGCCGGCATAACCCGGAGTGGACCCGGGTCGCCGTCCACCACCAACCAAACCAGACTGGATCCGGCTGCACGTGGAACCGTTGGACGGTCCAGATCGTATCGCGAAGACGGTCCCTAGATGTACGCAGGCTCAGATTTTGGTCACATCCAGTCTTTATCAAATTTCTGGTAATTAAATCCTACCGTAATTGAGACTCGAACTCAAAAAATCCATTTTTTAACCATATTCGGATCTAACTAGCACAAAATCTGGCATTTGTATCCAATCCGGTAGGACTTTTGTCATGTCTCCTTCTAATATCTAATTTATATTTGGGTTCAGTTATAAAAAAAGCATAACCTAAGCTAGATTTGCTTTGTAATTTGATCTGAATTTCTTTACTAAGTCCAACTAAACAGATCCAAAATCAGATCCATAACGAGGCACCCTCTCTACTAATAACTAATAAGCCAATTTCCTATATCTAATCTAATATGAGTTGAAGATTCAATTACCTTTCATGCAAAAATCATCACCCCTGTTCTGATCAACATGATTGGATATCTTGACCAAGATCTCAACATGTACCACCATGATTTTTATTTTCAAATCATGTTGATGAAAGTTATATTTCCTCGTTGAATAACACATAAGAGATTGTTGCATTTATTGATTAAAATTTTGAACTTCTCCATGAGTGTGTTCTCCTGTCACCTTGTGTTTTGGCGCAGATAGATCTTCGAGTTCGAGCAAGAGTTTAAAGTAATCCACACTGACTTAATGTTTGAGAGATGATGACTTAGGGTCGTCGTCAGAGCAAAATTTTTTTTTTTTGTTTTTAAAAAATGGGGGACCAATTAAAGAATCACATGTATTCTGCATTTATATTACGAGGCGGCTGTTGCATTTATGAGTTAATCGCGAGCACAAAGTAATTTTTTTTCTCCGTATTTAACAAGTATTTTATGAATCTACTCTAAATTTAAAGAAGATTCATGAAATTAATGCCAAACCACTCATACAATTTTGTTTTAGAACAACTTATAGCTTAACGTTGATATTTTAAATGTCACAACTTATGAACTTCCATTTAATGCATCGCTTTTGAATCTACTCTTCACCCGTTTTGGGTCATAAATGTTTTTCAAGGAAAGTGTTAGTCTATACAATAAAACATAAGGTACTTAGGTAAATGACAATGTTACTATAAGTTGGTAGATATTATTGACACTTAACAGGATAACATAATAGTAACATTAGGTTTATAACAGTAAGTTAGGTGTTATCTAGACTTGCCAAAGATTATGCAATTCAATAATGAAGGTCAATGGAAAACATCCGTTTCTGCCTCCAACATTACATTTGAAGAAGATTAGACACGATCACGTTCCAAATATATTTTTAGACGGTTCATTTATTCCTCTCTTTCTATCTCTTGAAGTTGTTGGTCCGGCCAGTTAAATCCGATGCATGTGGTAAGGTACTATTGATGCCTACAAACAAGCGATAGCGACCCAACACTTTATCCCGAACTGTTTTGATCTGATCTGATCCGACCCGTAGGTGTCGGCAGCGGGGCGGGGCGGGGCGGGGCGGAGCCGATTGTGGGAGACCCGAAAGGCGGGGAGTATGGTGTTGGTGGGGCAGGGGCGCCGCCACCGTGCACAGCCGGGTGCCGAGTAGACGCGTCGTCGCTGCCCACCACCGTCCGGAGCACATCTGGCCGCGAAATCCGACGATCCAGATCGCATCTCTGACGCGGAATCTCGGCCGTCCGATCCGGTGGCTGCTACTGTGGGCAGCTGGGAGCTGCGTCGCCCGACTCGTGGTTGTCTATAAATTGCCTCCACGAGGCAAGCGGGGAGTCTCGCCCAAGAGCGTCGGTAGAGAGAAAAAGGGGCCTCCTATACTCTCGAGCAGATCTATTCTCTGCCCTCCGCTCTTTGTTGCAACTCTCGATCTAAGGTTCGTTGTTTCTCTCCCTTCCGTTCTTGGCTTAGATTTTTTTCCTGTTTAGAGCCTTGGATCTGAGTCTTCTGCATTTTCTGGTTTGAGATCCGGAGGTCTTGTTTGGGTTCGGTGTTGCGGAGAAATTTTAAGGGCTTTACGCTGAAGGAACTAGTGGGTTTTCTTCATGGTTTACGTTTCGAGAGTTGAATTTTGCTATAGATCTGTTTGCGTTGTATGGTTTTCTTAGATTTCTTGAGATTTAGACCGTCCGTGGCGGTTCTCGTCTCCGTATTTGCTGGTTTTGGTTCGCGTCCATCTTGTATGTGTCGGTGGATCTCTCTCGGTTGTGTTTGATTGATTTGGGTAAGGGGGTAGTTGGAAAATCTTGTGACTATTCGAAGAAGATGTTGATGTTGGGTGCTTTAGTTTAGCTATTATGGTTGTTTTTTTGGGCGGTAGGTAGTGGAGGGGTGGAGAACTGTTGTTCTGTTCTTTGTTCTAGTTTATCTTAGTTGAAGTTGCTTGTGATCTCCCATAACATGCTGGGAACATGTTGGGCTGCTTTCCAACTCTTAGATCTGGTTGTTTTCTACTCTGTTTTCCTGCCTTGGCTATCCATGATGCATAACGTAGAGCGCTCTTCCCTCGATTTGCTATAGCTTGTTTGGCACGATGATTTTATTCTTTTTTCTTTTCATGTTTCGTATCAGAACTAGTTGGGTCAGTGAATTTTTTTTTGAATCGTCGTTTGTAAAAACTCAATTTGTTCTGCTTACAAAGAGATCTGACTTTTGGATCTACTTAAGAAATTAGATCTAGTAATTAGCATCTCTTGTTTTCTACTGACCATGGCAGTTTTTTCCTTCCGGAGATATATTTTGTGATCGTCATTCAGAATAGCTTGTGCGGTTTTGTCTTCTCCAAACGAAATTTTATTCCCTACTTTGTCTTCCTTTTTCTTGCATAAAAAGTCATTTGTTTTGGCCTGCAAATGGTTAGAACTTGAGTATCATCTTATATGTTTGTACTTCACTGAGCTCATGTGACAGTCCCCTGTTCTTAAGTTTGTCAAGAAAGGTTCGTCCCGATTTCGTCTACTCTGTACTTGATGTTCATAGATCCCAGTATTTTTTTTGGTTTTTACCTTTTATTTCTTTGTACTTATCTATAACCTGATCTATCGGAAAGCGTAGTCCCTCTTGCTGATCTAAATCTGCTCTGCAAACATTGCTGAGCAAGTGTCCGTGTTTTGTGTTGTGCATTTAGACCATTTCATGCTGTTCATAATTTACCTTTTTCTTTTCCATGTACTCCGAAATCGTTTAGTATAAAATCCTCTCTGCTACTTAACCTTTACCTGCTTGGAATAAAATTATCGTCGTTTCTGGTTCTATCAGGTTAAGTCTTTTCCATTTCTGCCGTATCTATTTGTAGAAACAGAAATTGCAGTGAGAATTAGCATATTCGCAAGATTCGATGAGTTACGCACTATTCGAATCTTTTATACTTTACAAAAGTTGTTACCTTTGCGTCTTCATCGGATAAACTTATCTGATCTCTTTTTCTTTCTTTTTTTTTTGGGTGAAAAAAAGTTGGGACTGGCTTCTATTATTCGCATGTTTTCTCCGAGTGCATATCTTCGGATGCCATTTGGAGATTATTTAAAGTTCTTATCGGTTCCTATGTGTATATTCTTTCAACTGTAGATTGATTTCCAATTGGTTAGATCACGGTTACAGTAAACTGACCTAGTCCTTTTTTGTCATATGCAGCTCGGAGAAATGGAGACCTTTCTATTCACCTCAGAGTCCGTCAACGAGGGCCACCCCGACAAGCTGTGCGACCAGATCTCCGATGCCATCCTCGATGCGTGCCTTGAGCAGGATCCTGACAGCAAGGTCGCTTGTGAGACGTGCACGAAGACCAACATGGTGATGGTGTTCGGCGAGATCACCACCAAGGCCAATGTAGACTATGAGAAGATCGTCCGCGACACCTGCCGCACCATTGGCTTTGTCTCCGACGACGTTGGGCTCGACGCTGACAACTGCAAGGTCCTGGTGAACATTGAGCAGCAGAGCCCTGATATTGCACAGGGTGTCCATGGTCACTTCACTAAGCGGCCTGAGGAGATTGGTGCCGGTGATCAGGGACACATGTTCGGGTACGCCACCGATGAAACCCCTGAGTTCATGCCTCTTAGCCACGTCCTTGCTACCAAGCTCGGGGCTCGCCTCACTGAGGTCCGCAAGAACGGTACTTGCTCTTGGCTGCGGCCTGATGGCAAGACCCAAGTCACGGTGGAGTACTACAATGACAATGGTGCCATGGTTCCCGTCCGCGTCCACACCGTTCTCATTTCCACCCAGCACGACGAGACGGTGACCAACGATGAAATCGCTGCTGACCTGAAGGAGCATGTCATTAAGGCGGTCATCCCGGAAAAGTACCTTGACGAGAAGACCATCTTCCATCTTAACCCGTCAGGCCGCTTCGTCATCGGTGGTCCTCATGGTGATGCTGGGCTGACTGGTCGGAAGATCATCATCGACACCTATGGTGGTTGGGGAGCCCACGGTGGTGGTGCCTTCTCCGGCAAGGACCCAACCAAGGTCGACAGGAGTGGTGCGTACATTGTCCGCCAGGCTGCCAAGAGCATTGTTGCCAACGGTCTTGCACGCCGCTGCATTGTTCAGGTCTCCTACGCAATCGGTGTCCCTGAGCCTCTGTCAGTGTTCGTGGACACCTACGGCACTGGGAAAATCCCTGACAAGGAGATCCTGAAGATCGTGAAGGAGAACTTCGACTTCAGACCGGGGATGATCTCCATCAACTTGGAGCTGAAGAAGGGTGGGAACAGGTACTTGAAGACCGCTGCCTATGGTCACTTCGGCAGGGACGACCCCGACTTCACATGGGAGGTGGTGAAGCCCCTCAAGTGGGAGAAGCCCGCTGCTTGATTCTTTCTCCTCTGGTGTTCTCTCTCGGCTATTTGGGTCCTTTTTCCAAGTTTTATTATCGAAAAATAGGTCGAGTCAGTTGGCATTATCTATTTTAGTTTTCGCTTGTTTTCTTAGTATCCTTGAGTTGTGCCTACGGCCTCTGTCAGTAAGGCGTTACAAGAACTGCTGTGCTATTTTTTGTGGTTAAAGCCAATGTTTTTCCCTTGTTTTATTAGTATCCTTGTGTTGTGCCTACTACTTCTGTCAGGACGCGTTGAAGGTCTTCTCTGTTAAGCAAACGGGATTTTGCTAATTTTGTGCTAGATTAAGGCGCTGCGTTGTTGATTCCTTATTAGATCTCCGCTGATTTTATCTATGTGCTGCCAATCGTGCCGCCATTAGCCTGCTTGAATGGTTGAAAGCTTTTTCATTAAAATAAACCATGGAATCGGTGGGTAGCATTATATAGGGTCGAACGAGGAACTCCACTTTTACACGGAAGATCATGACAAAGATACGAGGCTTGGTGATCTTAAATCGTGAAATTTGTATTAAATATCTAAAATTCCAACGTGAGAGCAAATGTGGTTGATAATAAATAACAAACCGTAAGAAAACAATTTTTTTTTAGGTTTGTTTAAAAGCAGGGTATTCCGTTACTTCAACTGAGAGCGTTCCAAGGTACTGACATCGGTTGTGCTTTTGTTAACAATTAAAATCTTGAAAGGAGGTTTTGCTAGTTGAAAGTTGTATGATGCACAAGAGTGTTTGCATAAAGAAAGGTCTACCGTGTGAAGTTCCGGAGATTCTCCGATCTCCTAATCCGGCAAAGAAGAGCTCTTTGTGAACCACCTTCCTCCTCCTTACTGCCATGCCATTTCCTTGTAACATATTCTCTCCCGTCATACTAGATCCATTGTCATTAATCTACACAGGGCCATGACAGGATTCCACTACTTAGCCATCACGACTGAAAGTAACCAGGGTAAGTGAGAACAGTAAGGAACTAGCTGTTGCATTGGACTTGATATTGGAGCTAGGTATGCACACCAATCGTTTGATCATTCGTCTCAGCCGCTATTGCTGAATCTCATTCTTATCTTTTTCTTCTCTGTCACTTTTCATTTGTTTTTGGTACCATAGTGTTCTTTAAGCATCTTATGCTATTATAGTTATTATGCTCGGTAGTTTGTGTGGTCATCACGATAATTAACCGATTTCGTACCCTGAAAGCAACATGAGATTCATTCTTGACAGGTTTGTGAAGTCACAGCAGTGGCTTCTGCCGAGTAAAGGCGATGCTTGTCATTACGGTCACACCAGTTCCTAACACAGCAATGTAGCACCATGAACAAATCATAAATGCAGGATAAGTGCAACCTGCACTTTGGCAGAAAAGAAAAGGAATAGCAATGAACACTTTGCCACAAAGGGAACATAAAGGAAGATAAAGAAAAGAAAGTGATGTGGAAAACGCTTGGAGCCGACGATCATGAGGAACGAGAACGGCCAAGCAAAAGAGATCTCAAGCCAGAAGTTCGGTGAGGCCGCTGGGATTATGGCCAACTCAATCGAGTGATGATTTTCTGTTCTTCTTTGTTCTATCTCATCAATCTTAACTATCTTGTCAGCATGTCTGTCTCAAATGCTCCCTCTAGCTTGTGCCGATGGTTAAATTCAATTTGCAGAAATTCCTTATCATCCGTCTGGTGGTTCTCTGTCTAGTGTCTCCATCTGCTCATGTGTAAGCCGTACTGTTCAAGAAGCTTTACACGAGAAATTGTGTGCCTTGATGCAAGTCTACGGTTCTCTAAAGAAAATGGATGCAGTCTAATGAATTAAATGGACCCAAAAACTTTTTGAATTTTGTACATCAAGTTTGAATCATAATTTACCCAGAATCTCAAAGTGGGCGGTATTGATCAAGGCAAATTCTAAATGTGACATTAAGTCCTGTTATGGTTCTCTTTCTAAAGGTATCGATGTCTTTGTTATGGTTGTTTTCTGTAATTCCTTGCCTATGTTCAAGCTGATAGCACAAACTACAGGAGTCAAAAATCCCAATTATCGAATAAATGAATCTATCGTAGACGTACATGAACATCTAGCACATGATCCCCAAGTCTATTGCATGTTTGATAAATCAATGCCAGAAACCTACAGTTGCATCCTCTAGAAAATGCTTTGTAACAGTTAACGCTTTGGTTATGGGGTATACCTTCCTGAACTTCAGGAAATCCTAAACTGGAAGCAGGACCGCAAATTGCAACATTGAAGAACAGAAAGAGGAAGAATATATATATATATATGATGAATCTAGCTTTTCTATACACTAGGGACATCAGATTTGGATCGTTCGGATATGATCCATATCACCCATCTCTCTCTCCCTCTCTCCTTCTCCTTCTCCTTCTCTCTCCCCTCTCCCTATCTTCCCTCCCTCTAACTCTCACAACCTCTCGTCTTGCAAGACGAGCTGCCTAGAGATGCTGCCGGGCATCGCCGGCAGGCTGGCAGAATGGCTTCAGGCTCGCGGGCGACGGCAGGAGGACTCCCCTTGCCTGTACTATCATGGGTAGAGGAAAGGAGGAGCCCCAGTGGCTCAAAGAGAGTGAAGCAAGATCTGGGCTAGAATCAGACAGCTCAAACTTGATGTCCCCATGTCCATAAAATATAGAGTCACCTTTCAGTTTTCCTATGTATATTATAACGGTCATTATATTGATATGCCTCTTTCAACACAGAAGCCACAATATATATATATATATATATATATATATAAACTGATAAAACCAAGATTATTTCAAAAGATCGACACAGATTTTAATTAGTCCTTCCATACTTTGTGTGTCTAGGGTAACTCATCCGTTGACTTCTTTCCATCCCTTGAAAGTGGACCATGTCAGTCAGATTTAATCAGTTTCCCTACCCAATCTTTTTTCTAAGATTCCATAAAAAGGTTTTCCTTTTTGGGGTGATATGTTTGTATAGATAATTTGGTCATCATCTTCTCAACTTGGGAGCAACATACTCTTCAAACAAGGAACTTCAATATTCCACCCAATGTTAGGCGCTTGAGACTCTACAAACATATTTAAAGCAAAGCAGATTCATGGAGTGGCAAGAATACTTTGCTAGTGCTCCATAAATCTGGTTGAGACCGATTCACGGAGCATTACCATGAATCTGCCCAGTCTTTAGGTCAAATTCTTGAAATGCTTTGGTCAGATTCATAAAACACTCACAAAGTGATCTGCCTCGGATTCATGAAGCTCTAGACAAGCATTCCATAAAACTGCATCGATCAGTGGGTCAGATTCATGGAATACTTACAAAGTCTTTGGGGCAGGCTCCTCCAAAGCTCACAAAGTGTTCAATGCACCCAGATACGTGCATGCACAGTGTAATTTTTTAAATTATTTCTCTTCCATCCATTTGGATCATGTATGAAACAGCTCCTTCAGCAATCTAAGGCTGTTCTCCTATCTCTAATATCTCAGCGTGCTTCAGCAAGAGCGAGGGACTGGCTACCATGAAAACTCAAGCTAGTCATGACTGGTTGCCTACCAGCAGCCGATGGGCCTAACCAGGGGCTGACTACCTTGAAACTCAAACCAGTAATTGGCTGCCTACCAGCCGCTGGCCTAACTAGGGGAGGCAAGCCCCTTTGGACACATATTAAGAGAGCGATAATCATGCTGTATGCACAACTCAACAAGATATAATGCAGCTGAAGAAGGCAATAAAGTTGTCCTGAAAAATCATCCGGCCATGGATAGCATTTGCACTGCCATTTTTATGAAGATTGTGACGGCGACGGAATGCAGGTGTCTCAAAATCTAAAAGAGCAACAAATTAAGAAATCAAATCTGACGAAACATTCTTGACAATCCTCCATGTAACAGCTCCTTAACTATATATAGGAGCACAATATGCCGAGCGTTAAAATCTTTCTTCTTTCTTTTTATTTTCCAACACACACCTGTAGTTTACTTTCAAGGCTTCGTAATGAAAAAGATGCTTCTATAGACTTCTACGTGATCTCACTTTCAAAAGGGTACTCCTCACGTCCCCTCAAAAAAGGAATAGAAGGGAAAAAAGATGCTTTCAACTACGATAAATGGATCTTTTGCTCGACTCTATCCACGATTCCAACTTTTCTTCTTTTGCTGCAACTTGCCTTCATCTCTCACTTGAGTTCCCTCGGTAATTCAATTTATTCTCTTCTTCCCAAAAGAATTTCGGAGTTCGTTAAAAGGTCCTCATGAATTTGACTACTTTGTCAATTATATATATATATATATATATATATACAAAGAGAGAGAGAGAGAGAGAGAGAGAGAGATGTGGATGTTCAGGGCCTTCGGCACCATAGTTTTACATGGTTGACATGGCCAATGTAACAGATCCCTCACCCCAATAGCGGTTTCTCGAAACATATATTAATGAAAAGAGCATCATTCATCTGACTTGGACTTGAAACCTCTGGTTGATATTTAAATTGTGTCGCTTGGGCATAAACGAATAAAATTACCAGCTTTAGGCTAATAAAATAAAAAAAAAACTTTCCTGCGTGTGCATGTGTGTGGACCTTTTTCAGTCGGCTGCCAATTTCTTGTTCTTACTTTTAGAGTTTGGTATACAAGTCATTGATCTTACGAAAAACCATGAAATGGAGACTTATCTGTTTTTGCCAATTATCAGTTAGCTAATGAAGATAAGCTACAATGAGATTAAACCAAACCATAAGCATAGAGCTTGCATTGGTGCGGCCAAGAGCAGGTTCATTTCAGTTTTCTCAAGATGATTGATACGAACCTTTTTATGGTTGTATTTGGGAGCTTTCAAGGAAATGATGACTGATGTCACGATTTCCAGAATGGAAAAAACAAACCAAATTAATGCTTTTCGAAAAAATTCTTTATGGTAGGGGGAGATACCCGAAAAGACTGCAGTCTTCCCCCATATTTCTCTGCCCTTGGGTCCAAAACTATTTAAGGGCATGAGTGGGAAGCAAGACACCCATCAATTAAGCATCGTGCACATGCCTTTTGCATTTTAAAGAAGTAGCGCCCACAAAAATCGAATTGTTGACGGGGCTTTACTGACCAGCTACCCTATGCCTATGCATTGAGGGGCCAAATGGTTCTTAAAAGACAAACCTAAGTTCGGGCCCGGTAGGCTTCAAAATGTGAGATTCTGGATGTTGTGAGATGGCTACACTAAAATCCGTTGCCAAAAGCAACAACAACTGTCCTGCACCATAAACTATCACTACTGGCAGATAAACTGTTTATACATAATATATGTTTTTTCCGAAAAGTGACCTCGGGCTAGACTGAAAGAAATGCATTCATCACAAAAAACATATCAAATGATGTTTCTGATGAAATTATAATGCATACATGTACTTTTGAATGATTATTTACAAAAAGTATTTTAGATCAAGTTATTTTAACCAAAAGAGTTTAGTATTATGATTTATGAACTTTGGATTTCAGTATACATGAATGATGGGTGCAGGAGGGATGAGAATATCTGCCACCCATGTAGTTAGCTTTACTGATAATTCAAGTGATCTAGGGGTAGGTTAGACCTCACTAGAAGGTAACGTTGCAAACTGTTCCGGAGACAAAACATATTAGAGGTCAAATGTAAATCAGAATCTATGCACTAAAAATTAGGGAAATCTTCACACTAGATTCGGACGGCTCCTTGCCACCCTATTACTAAGAAAAATATGACAATAAGGCATGTTAATTCTTTGTCTTGCCTGTCCAACATGTGGACAAACCCATTCTCTCTCCACGTTCGTTTTCTAACTGTGTTCCTGTATTGAATATGAATGATAATTACGTTAAGTTCCATCATGAAATTATCAATGTTGACAATGGAATGTGGACTACTGTGAGCTATATCAGTTACATATTGATGTGATCATATATTTGGAATTTTGTTAGTATGCTTGGTAGCGATGACAGGTAATTACTACTGAGTTGCTAATATCAAGGCATGGAAAAGACGGTTAATTACTTCGAGCAGCCGGTTTAGCCACACTTTTAGGAGACGAGATCCTGCACCATCTGTTGCAGAAATGAGCTCTTCTATCTTTATTGACAAACGGTGAGCTACTCGTTCTCCAATTCTTTTGTATTGTTGTCAAACATGTACATTTAATACAAGGAATAAGAATACCGTGAGATCAGCACCCATTTCAGCTTCTTATGTTGCCTAGCCGCAAGAGCCTTTATTTGATCGAGTTACCAAGATGATTCATGCAGAAGGTGACTTGAACTCAAATATTCAAGCTGGTTTTAATATACCACACAGATAACTTCTGAAAGGCTTAGATCAAATGTGTACAGTTCAGTGGGGGCATGTAGCATGTTTGGTTGGATTTTGCTTTCAAAAATCCGAAGCTATAAGTTTCCAAAAAAAATCGCAAAAATTGGATGTGGAGATTCACTTTATGACATGATCTACAAAGATATTATTAACTTTGGGAACCTTGAAAAAGTCCGTCTATAAATGACTTTTTTGTGATTCTTGTTTTGATGCATACAGTTTTTTTGATAATCTGATCCACAACCAAAATCTGCCACACCTAATGTTTGTGTGTGCATACGTGCATGTGAGTGCGTGTGCGCGTGTGTATAATGTGTGTGTGTGTGTGTGTGAGAGAGAGAGAGAGAGAGAGAGAGTAATTGTTCCGTGGTCTTTTGTCAGTGCACATGGTGATCCATTCAGAAGTAAATGGCCGGTGACATTTATCTTGTTAAGAAATGGCTGACCTTACAATCATATATATGCTTTTATTCACATGCTTCAATAGATCTATTTAGTGTGTTAGTTAATTTTTCACTTAGCTATATGTACAGCTTTTGTACATGACAAACTTTGAATACGAGATGACAAAAGATGGTGCTTTGCACCCTAAAACATATTGATATAAGGCTCAAGCTTAATGCAAGAAAAATTGGAAATAAATCCTACTAAACATTATCCAAATGCCATCTTTGATGACAAATAAGCATTTAAGGAAGGTAACATCAGGTAAATCTTGACCACCTTATTCAAGAAAATCTATTTCAATCAAACCTTGCCGCCATGTCTTCAAGGGTTGCAGAGAAGTTGATGGGAGATATAAAATAGGATGAGAAAGAAGATAAAATAGGATAAGAAAGAACTCTTTGGGAAAGAGATGGATTTTATTGACAGGAGGTGAGAGCCTCAATTCACACCCAGTTTTTTCTGATGCCGTTCGACGCTTAACATCCCTTTTCTTTCCCTGTTACAATTATTTTCTGTAAATACATTTGCTCGCAATAAAGGCAGCGACCCCATCTCAATGCACTTCTTCCAATGCAAGAATGGTGCAGTGCTGTAGAATACAGTTTTTGACTTTCATAGAATTGTTGTGCTTATTATCGGGTTCATCGCTAGAACTTCTTTCCGAATAATGGTTCCAGTATAAGGGCGTAACCGTGTTTGCTTGCCATTTTTAAAGTAAACCATGTCCTGCAATATCAGTAGATCCCGTTTGGTGTCTTGTCCCAAGGTGAACAAGTCACGTGAGTTTACAGAATTTGTGTACCTCTTCTCTACCACAAAATTTGAAGAGAATGGGAAAGTCTGATCTCCACCCCCGTCTTTGGTCAATGGTGTCTGTTTTCTCTGTAACATGCATTGGGGGAGACTGTATGTCGGCAATATCTCAGTAAAAAATTTGTAGCGATGGTAGGGTGCTAAAGAAAGTTCCAACTGCAACCTGTAAAATCTAATTTTTAAAACTTTTCTCTTTTGTTGGTACCTCTAGGAACACCCCTTTAATCATGTGATCGCATTTTCGTGAATCTAATTCTCTTTCTATCATGGGTATATCACAAAACGCCACTTTAGCCGTTAGACTTCCACCTTTTTATGCATTCATCTCCTCTGGTTTTATTCATTCATCTCTTTCTCTCTCTCTCTCTCTCTCTCTCCATTTTTTGGACAATTCTTTCTTCATCTTCTTGGGTTTGAGAGAAATTAAGGCACCCCAGTCTCTGTTCTTTCTCAGAGAGGAAAATTCCCTCCCTTGCTATAAATACCCATTACTACAGAAGCCTTTGCCATCATTGAATGATAGCCACCTTCAGTTTCTGAAGTTCCTTTGTTTCCCTTTTGTTATTATCCTCCCCCTCTCTCTCCTCAATGGCCTCCCGTTCTGCTACCTCTTCTTGGACTTCGAAGCAGAACAAGTCCTTCGAGAGGGCCTTAGCGGTGTATGACAAGGAAACTCCCGACCGCTGGAAAAATGTGGCTGCCATGGTTGGAGGCAAGACTGCGGAGGAAGTGAAGCGCCACTATGAGCTCCTCATGGAGGACCTGAGGTCCATCGAGTCAGGCAATGTGCCCTTCCCTAACTATAGGTCCTCCATTGTCGACAACAGGGGAAGAGCTACTACTGGATTGACAGAAGAGGACTATAGGTGACTACACTTATCTGCTCAGTCTTCTGTAGCTCGTCTTCTTAAAATGAACATGCACTCAACAATCTTCGTTTTCCTTGCATGCCCAAATTGTTACTTGCCCTTTTCTCTGCTTTCCTGCAGGTTGCTGATGCATTTGAAGTTGCAGCATCAATGAGGTGTCGATAAAAGGGAAGATATTGTTGTTTCATCATATGTTGAATGTAGGTTATCTGCATATGGACTTCTTCCAAGCTGATCAGTGTGCTTTAGTCTATGTAGAATAAGTTTGTGCTTGAATATATCAGAGTGAAAAGTCTCTTCTCCCTTGTTCCATGACTACTTATATCCATGCAGGCACATGAAAGTATATATTAATATATAAAAATGGTATAGAAGAAATGCGGTCATGGATGCCTAGGAAGTGTAACGGCATTCAATATCATATCTGTAAACTGTGGGTTCACAACAATCTGTAGGCTTGCCGTATAAAGATCGATCAGCTCTCTTTCTTCCTGTCTCTCTCGCACACATGCACAAACACGCGTCGCAGAATTCTGCATTTAATTCTCCTGCTATTGCAAGAGCAACGTGAGGTGTGTCGCTATGAGGTCACCGTCTTCGAACTGTCTGAAAGCGTTCATCTCGATGATCCTGGCTCTTGAGATGGATGGACCCGGTAGCACGCTCTTTAATGTTCGTCACTTTCCCTCTTTGTTTCGTTCTGTAGATTCACCAGACCGCAGTGAGGCTCTTCCTGCAAACCGCAGCCCTGTAAATGGATAAGACGGTGCATGTGATGCAAGATACATAGTCAATCTCGACCGTCGACAAGACATTACATGCGAAGTAAAATAGTCCACAAAACCTGCTTTCTTAGTTTCTCTTTTGACCTTTTATATATATATATATATATATATATATATATATATATATATATATATATATATATATTATAAATGATGACTCTCTAGAGTCATGTCCAGAATCATCCGACCAACCAACCACCACCTTTATACATAATGGAGGATTTTACGAGTATCAATTGAACCGAATCAAGTATTTATCCAGAACAGAACTAAACGCCTATTTAAATGCCGACGCATATTGTTTAGCGGTGGAATTTCAGCGATACTCCAAATTCGATGTAGTCACTGACTGCCAATGTGATTCAGCAATCCATGTTGGCTGTGATTCGAAGTGCTTGGATCCTCTTTCTTTTTCCTGCGGTTGAAGTTTGCTCATGTCGCTTAACCAGAGAGAATAATCAAAATGAATTTAGATTATGATGGTCATAGGACCTAAATATGCGTACTGGGATTCGATAAGCAAGGTTCATCCGACTGAGATAATCCAGTAAGAAATGTTCAGAAGAAAGCTTCAGGGGATCAGATTGGGGATAAAATCTGCTGCTTGCAGCTGTCATCGCATCCGACAGTCTGGCCTCGGTTTGAACTTTGGTCAAAAGGAAAGCGTCTTCCTTGGCAACGATTCTTCCTAGAGAGACTGATGTCTAGAAACAAAGATGCAATTCAGACTATGTAATATTTGAAATTCATATTTTACAAGCTACTACAGCCCCTGCTTTGCGATTGATAACTTGAAGCAAAGAAGCAATTCGACTACGTAATATGTCAAATTCATATTCTAAATGAGATCTGCAACCTTTTTTATGTTATGAGCATTAGTGATAGTTCATCTTTTAGTAGGTTAGACGACTTGCATTGAGAGCGTTTGGATGAGTTCGATAATGCAGTTCCCTTTGGAAATGTGTCTGCAAATGATCAGTTTTAATTGGAAGCCAATTTTCTTTCCAACGGCGCTTTCATTTTTCACGGTGCTTTTTACAAAGTTATTAGGCGATGAACCATATTCATTCAAAGAAACATATTTAGTTGCAAGAGCTTAGTCGACCAGACAAAGGATTTGGAGTTAGCTTTCAGGTGGGGATGCAAAAGATCTGGCTTTACACAAATTAATTCGTTAGACGGCGTCGTATCGAAAGAGAATTCAGGACAAGTAAAAATGCCCAGAAAACAAATTCTAAACCGATCTATTTGCAATCCTAATTAAAGGTCAAGGATTCGAACTGACTTAACTGAGGTGCTTCCTTGGCAAGCGTCCTCTTTCAATCTGCCTAAATTCCAACCAGAAAAAGGATATAAACTCTTCCAATCAGAGGGCTTAACTTAAATAAGAGGGATAAATTTTGCTGAAAATTTGCCCTTTACTTGGTCCAAAATCGGGGACTTTGTGCTTTTGTACTGCCCATATTTTCGTCAGTCGGTGTATAATGAAAGACCAACTTTTTTTTGACCCTCGAGTGGTCTAAGTTTTTTTATTTGCCCTCGAAATCCTGCAATTGTTAACTTTTTAACTCAAATGCTTAATTATTCAATCTGAAATCAATTGTCTATTCGTTCTAATTTTTCAACTGAAAGATGGGATCCATGAACACTACAACTGTTTCGACATAGAAGGCAGGCACTCGCGGGCTTGGAACTGACAATGATGCCTTGACCTAGTTTCTACTCCGCAATCTGTGATTGCCCGTTGCTCCCACCAGATGACCATATTATATTCGTTACAGTTACGAATTGGGTTTCGTTTCATACCCGGTCCACTTACGAACTTCAGGCGACTGTCTGTAGACCGTATCAGACTACGTTTCAAAAGGGATGTCCGTCCTCTCTTATGGTCAATGTGCTCAAAGCGTGCAAGGAAAGAAAAATTGAACAGGCCATAGTTGGTCGTGGCTTTTTCCTCGTTTCCTCAGTTATTCATCTCAGGATGAAAGACGTTAAGCAAATGGTGGTCGGGTTTCTTTCTTTCGGAATCTTCGTTTTGCTCATCAATATGACCACCAATCGACCACAGTTTGATCCTGAGAGTCTTCCCCTCCCGGTACCTTTTATTGGTTACCCTTCTTTTTATTCTTCTCTTTCCTGTTTGTCTACGTTCTTAAGGTTTAGATTTTGTTGTTTTCTGGCTTTCCCCTTTTCTTTTGCTTCTCGCATTCTCTCTGTGTCGATTTTTTGATGGCCCATTTTCTGTTTTCTGGAAAAATTTTTGAAGAGTGTGAATGAGTCCAGTACGGTTGGCGACGGTGTTGTGGTGAACAAAGTAAGTAGGGAGAAGCAGCGGCGATTATGGGGTGAGCCTGGACCTTTTCTCCAGCCCTGCTGGGAAGAGCGTTTGACGGGTTAGTTACTCTTTTGCTCAATAATTAGCTGCAGGGCAATCCCCTTCTTTCGTTTTCCTTGCCTCATGGTATATATCCATTCCCTGATGATTGATTCTGGCTTTTGTTTCTTTTTATGAGTTTTCTACTTTGTACATTTTGCCACTTAAATGATTGGTCATGGTAATGCACCTATATTTTTCTTCTTTCTCTTTATTTTAAATGCGCGTAAGTAGCACTTTTTTCCTTTCTTCTTTCAACCAGAAAAATGGACGGTTGGTCGTTGTTTTGGTTTTGCAAATTGAAGCTAGTTCCTTCCACGATCGAGTCTTGCATAACGAAACTTCTTTTTTCTGGACGATTATATGAGCTTGTTTTGGTATGCGGTTGCCTTTCTTTGGATCTCACAGGAGATAAAACCGAAAAAGAAAAAAAAAATGTATTCTAGGCTTGGGGTAGAATTGCATGCCACTTCTGATAGCTGGATGGGCTTTTTCGTATAGTGAGTTTGATTGTAGAACTTGCATTGATTGCTGCAAATTTTGAGCCGTTTCCCAGTGGTTGCACAGCAAAATTTAAGTGTAGCATAAGAAGATTTCTTTGGTAGAGATATGGTGCACAGTTCTGCGTTTGGAGAAAGAAATCCTCCTTCAAGTAAAGCTTTTCCAAAGTTTGCCTTTTTTTTTTTTTGAAGTACTGATCGGATAAGCAGCAATTCCACAAAGACAATGTGAATCTGAAATATTCGTCCTTTTCATGGAACAGCTTTCCTAGCCAACTCTACTAATCATGCAATGCTCATTCAGTTGCTGATACCATTATGCATTATGTAGTTTGAAGCTCTATGATGATGCAATCATGAAATGCTCATCATGTCAGCACATTGTTTAGGTATTGAATTCAATGTGGAATTCTTGGACTTGAAACAAAATTGTTCTCGAGGTAAAGGAACTGGTGGATCAAAATGTAGGAGCTCAAAACATAACTGAAGCCCATTGAAAGCTGAACAAAATTAATATGTTATCTCAATTACATTACACACCTTTTTTGTTCTCATTTGATGGTAGATATGAGGTGAGATCTACCCAGTGAGTCTGTTTGTACGTCCCACACATAGTTTCCAGCTTATTTTCTGTGATCCTATCCCCATCAGTGGAGCTCATACTGAAAACTTCACAAAAGGGCCTCATGCCAGTGCATGCAGCTGTATCCATGCGAGATCAACTGCATGCTGTCAAATTTTTAAGTGCTTCTTTGTTTTGGTGGAATCTGTCATCGTTTAAGGCAATATCTAGTTTTCTGAACTCTGAACCATGTAAATATGACGGAATGTGCCATTGGCTAAATTTTTGGTTAATGGGATTGCTTCGTTAGGGATTTAAACCTCTGCATACTGCAGTCTGGCTTTTCCCGCCTTCCTCAGTTGTTTGGCTGTGTTCATTTCCTCTTGATGGTCCATAAATGCTAAAACTGAAGTTTCAATTGGAATTCTGAGTTTAACATCCTGAAAGATTGAGTTTCTAGCGTATGGGTCCTCAATTCATTTTGATTTTCTATCTGCAGTGCTGAAAGAGAGACCTTGGGGCTATATTGGTGTTGTACTTTCAAATGGGCCACAGTACCATCATATTCAGGTATAAACTTGATTTTGGTACGCAACCTCTTTTGTCAATAGCAAACAATCTAGCAATGAGCATGGGCCCCATAAACCAGCTTGGTTGGTTTGTAAGCTTCAAAAAGTGTTAGACATGCTGAAGTCAGTAGGTTTTCAGTAGTGTTAAGCTGGAATCACGTTAGAGTCTTTGTAGTTATGTTGACTCTTCAGTCTGAAGTCGGGTTAGTGGGTCATTTAGATGGACCCTCTCTGCGGGTTGGGTCATGGTAACAGGTAGGTATCCCACCTCAGCATACACTTTGTATAAATTGAGCAGGGATTAAACCCTAAAGGAGAATGAGATTTACCCTGTTTAGTGAAGGCTGGGCTTTCATTAAGGCTGTGTGTGTGAGTTTGTGTTAGCTTGGGAAGTTAACAAAAAGGCAGATGGTTGTTTCTTTCTATTTGTTTATCTGCTTCTTCATTTGTGCCTTAGTTGAAATTGTATGTTAAATATACTACTATCTAAGAAATACCAAATGAAAGTGCAACAGTCTTAACTTTGTAACAATTATTTTCTTTTCATGTTGGAAAAACTTTAACTTTTAATAAAATGCCTCTAGTCATGCCTTTTCTTTAAGAAATTTTTATTTGATCTTACTGCATGTTGTCTTTTTCTTTTTGGATCTAGATATGCATCTCCAAAATGACATCACATTTATTTTGGTCATTTGGTATATCACAAATGCTACTAATATGAACATGTTTTGTAGAGATTGGTTACATCTTTATGCCCTATGGCTGATTAAATGTTCGCTGCTGTGATGTAAATGATTATAATCTGTCAGTTTACTGTCTATGGGAAGTGTAACTTCCTCATTATTATTCATTTCTTCAGGACAAAGCAATTATTCTGACTATTAGTACATCTTTTACTTGAAGATTTTTATTGGCCAAAAATCGATAAACTGTCAGTTTGTTACTTGTTAGATGGCTGAGGCTGTGGTGATTGCAAAGTATTTGGGAGCAACACTTTTGTTACCAACCATCAAGAATAGTGAGAATGAACCTAATGGGTGAGTACAAGATCTGTTGTATCTGAAAGTATTAAACATTCAAATTGTTATTTTCAGTTGTTTCTAAATTGCAAAAGAGCAACTGTTAGCTATCCTGAGAATGTGTAACTAGACATAGGCTGATTGGACCTCAAGGGATAATTTTCTGCAGAACTTCCCAAAATACATGTCATCTGTTTCTTCCAAGCTGACATTTACCTCTTCTATTGACATAGATTGGCCTTAATTTGTTTCAGTTTTCCCTCTTAACAGCACCATGCACTGTGTTATTATTCCTTTTATTTGGCTATGAAATCACTGCCAGGATGTGGTGCATGTACTAGGTGTAGGTGCCGATGGACTTACCATTAATTCCCTTTACTAGTGTTTAGCATTCTGTTTGTTACTTACCCACATGATCATCTTTTGGTGAGATTTTCCTTCTTGATGTGGTGCATTTTAAGCTATTTTTATCATTTCCTGAACCTTAGTGCTTCAGGTTATTTTGTGGATAACAAACTGAGCAAAAATGCCTTTTCCTTTTTGGAACCCACACCCCAGCTTATGATAATTGTAAATCACAATAGGGTCAAACCTCAATAATGTGTCATATAAGCGGTTGAGAACTAGTTGTGTAATGGACCTTGTTTGTATTGGGTATAACATCTCTGATTTTCACTTAATTTTCTTCCTAATTGGGCCTTCAGTTGCACATGTAATATGCAGGCAATTCGACAACATTTACCACACAGGAAACTTCATCAAGAGCCTGCAAGGTGTTGTGCGAGTTGTTGGTCGTCTTCCTGATGATCTGAGTTCTGTTTCTCCAGCAGTGGTCAATGTTCCTTATGAAGCCACACCAAATTTCATTGAGGAGGACATACGCCCTGCCTTGAAACGAAGTGCTGTTGTCATTCTTGGGAATTTTTTTGTCAGTAGAAACAAGATGAAGGAAGAACCACTTCCTGAACTTGAGGCATTGAGGTGTCTTGTTATGTATAAGGCCTTGCAGTTTCAGCCTTCTGTTGCCAGACTGGGAGATCACATTATTAGCCGTTTGAGGGAAGCAGGTGGAAGTGCTGGTCGTCATTTTGTATGTATTGACCTGTCGACCGATGGCACCATCCCTAAAAATTGCAGCTCTAGCAGAGAAGCGTCTGAACTTCCAAAAAGTAGAAAATGTGTTGACATCACTGTCATCGGAACATTGTTGGTGAACTTTGGATTTGAAGATGATACCGCAATATATCTGACACAATCCCGTCATGATCCCAACTTGGAACCCCTAACTAACATATTTAAGAATGTGCACACAAAGGTAAGAAAGAGGTTACAAGTTGATTACCTGTAAATATGTACTAATTATGTCCTTCAAATTGAATGCTTGTTTTGCTGCTTGCTTTGACTCGCTAATGTGTTTGCGAATAACTAAATTTTCTCAAATGCACTGATTCCGCTGGGATATAGTGGCAAGAGTTGATTGTAACCAAAGCCTGATTAATTTGTCATGGTGAGAGTAAAAGCGATGTCAGTGTTCTAGAAGTTGGGTTTCTTTTACAAGGTTGTTGTAGAATTTTCTAGCATTGTAGCTTTTAACATACTGACGGCATTTTGCATGAGGTGCCACCATGATGCTTAGTGCTTGCGTAGATTGTAATATGTTACTTATTGCAGTTATGAATATTTGTAAATTAACAAGCTTTGTTGCACACAATCGTCACAGTCGTAGACACCACAACCCTGTCTCATTAATCACAAATTTTAAGCTGACCAGACTGAAATACTATTCCTTTTCTGGTTTCTGAACAGGAGTACAGCATGCCCTTCAATGAAGAGAAACAGGTGCTTTACTCTGGAAGGACGCAGTTCGAGAAGGCATTGGATTACTACATATGTAGTCGAAGTGATCTTTTTGTTCCAACAGTTTCAAACATGTTTTATTCAAATGTAGCTGGAGAAAGAATTCGTTTACAGAATACCCATATGCTCGTTCCTTCCTTTCAATGCAGATCTACGAACTTTAGTACCTGCACCTCACGGTATGTTACAGAAAAAGATCATTTTGTATATAAATGTATGTGCCCCGTCGATGACAAGTCTTAGAACCGGGTTTTCTTGCAGCCTTTCTATTGAATGAGCTTTCATGTCTTCTCTGCTTCTAGTGGGGTGCCCACTATTACTATTCTGTAGCTTAAGTGCATACCCTTGAAATACGAGTTTCGGTAACAAGTTAACGAGCAAGATCGCTGGAATGGGTGCCGGCGACGCTTGGGTCGGTGAGAGTCTTTGAGAGTTTGATTCAGCCTCGACGCGCGCATTTTGAACCTGCAACGTTTGCATCACTCGCTCAATGTCTTTCCTCAAATGATTAGAAAATGTTGAACTGGTAGGGAAGCGTCGACGAGAGTTTTCGAGGGTTTGTTTCAGCCTCGACGCGTGCATTTTGAACCTGCAACGTTTGCAACCCTCGCTCAATGTCTTTCCAGCACCTGTCTTTCGGCTTCAAATGATAGGAGAATGTTGAACTGGCAGGGGAGTGCAATTTTTTTACCAGTGAAAAAATACTGAATTAAAAGAGAAGACATTCTTTTTTCCCTTTCACCTTATTTTAAATAAGGAAAAGTTGGAGGAGAAGATTCTCTGAATATGTCAAAATCTCTCCTTTTGGGTTTATGACTATTTTGGAAGGGGAGTGGGATACTGGCCAAGTAAGTGTGGTGCACCTACTGTTTCAAACAGTTCAAGAGAGTAGTGCCTGTAAGAATTGGACTGACGATCGACCTTTCACTACTTCATCAGTTTGAACAGCTAAGCTGCGCCCCTTAAATGATACCACTGTTGGTGCAATTCACTTTTTCTTCACCAGCAACCAGTTGGGTTGGATATTTCTTATTACTCTTACTCCATCAGGTTACTTGTGTCAAACTTTGTCTTATCAATAGAAAACATCAACAAGCAAGATAAGTTGGTGTACCATTACCAGCACACAGATCGATGCATGTGTGCTTTTGGTACAACTATGATGCCTCAGGCATCACGATATCAGTTACCAATTTACGGGAATCTGTACTCAACAAGGGTGAGCTTGGGGAATATCTGGCCATTTCCAGTGGTGGAGCCACATATAGTCTGGTGTGGGCCACACCAGCTCCTCAATTTTCTTTCATTTTACATTAGGTCTTCTAGTATTTACTTTGTTATATATGTAAGTGCCTATCAAAATTTGTGAATCAATGTTCCCCCAGAAAAATTTTCTTCTAACGCATGTACTGTAAAGCATCAGGTGTCATGGATTGTCAATCCTTGGGGGAATCTATAGCAAAACAGTTGGTTGGACATTTCTCACATTTTCTAAGGGGCGTTTGAACAGCACAAAAAAGGTTGTTGGAAAAGAATTCCATGTTGCATGGAGGGTGAAATTTTTCTGGTAAAGCTGAATCCTCCAAGGCTAACTATTTTTGGTGAAATTTTTGTGTTTGAGTTCAGCCACGTTTGTTTTCAAAGTGAGAAGTTGAAATTTAACTCATCCAATGTACCTTTTTTTTCAAATCATTCGTCCCTTAAACACCTCCAAAAGACAAGGCCAGTGTACAAGGTGAGCTGTCTTAAGATTTAGTTGTAACCTCTGCCACAATCCGTATATCAACTTGAATCACACAGCTAGGCATCGGTCCACGATTTTTTCAAACAATTTTCCTTCTTTCTAAGTTGGACCCGTCAGACAATCCCAAGAAGACCATGAACAGATGCAAGCAAAAAATGCTATCTACAAGCCAAATTTGGATACAACAGGAACTGCCAGTAAAAGGCTACTGCATTTACTGGTTGTCATGTTCTATTTCAAACAGAAACTTACCCTGCAATAATTGCCAGCGAAGATGATAATTTGGCAGGGGCAACTGTACTTACTTGATTTGTTGACGTGTTCTCTTTCAAACAGAAACTTATGCTGCAATAATTACCAGTGAAGATACTAATTTGGCAGGGGCTACTATTTACTTGTTGAATTGTTCTATTTCAAAAGTTTATCTAGAAAATACACTTCAGTATTTGCATTACGCCGTAGATGTCACCCGAATTTCTATAATGCTTCCCCCTTTAGTAGAACTTTCACCTTCCAATGATGGTGATCGCCAGCACGCCACTGTAACATGATTTGACATGAATGGACGGGTGCACGGTCAAAGTTGTGGACCTTGTTATTGGATGAAGCGGCCTCAATCAGAATGGGCATTTATTTTATTATCGGAAACTGGTCAATCCATGCCCCCTGAAACAGCTTTGGAAAAGAAAAAAGGTGATGATTACAAGTGAATAACCACAGGAAGAAAAAAAAAAAAGAAAACTAAATGGAAAGGTGTAAACCAAAAGTTTGAGGTTTGAAATCTTCGAAATTGAAAGTATGATTTTCCTCATTCTCAGAAATATTTTAGTTTGAACTAAAAGGGTTTTAAGCAAATAATACTCATTTAGAAAGCACCTTCGCTGTTGGGGGAGAACGTCAACTCGATAAACGCTTTCTCCTACCAATATTGTTTTTCGCAGATCACCGTTTAGACATCTATACCAACTGAAAAATCGGTAGCTTATGAACGTCATCATCTTTAGGGAATGATCCACCCAGAAAAGGAATGTGGAGGAGAACTTAAAAGATACAGGGATGACATTACACTATCAAATACACGACTGAGCAATATGCTACAGACACATTGCACACGACCTAGTCAAACCTGTTAATTTACATAAAAGCAAGAAAGTAGTCCAGCCGCTCATATAGGTCCATAACCCAACAGCTCCCACCTAAAAGGCGGGAAGCCCAAGAGGACAGGTGGGCCCTTAAATATCAAGGCAACACACACACAGACTGCAGCAATGGCTACCATCGAGAGCACCACTGGCCGGTACACGAGAGATGACCTGGTGTTCCTGTATCTCAATTGTTGAGCGCAAAGTTTACAAGGCTGTTTTCTGTTGCTGTCAATTTGCATTCCTGAAACTTCATCGTGACGAGGCGTTTGTTTGAAGGACTTATTGGGACCTATCAAACCACTGGCTATGTCAAGAATCAAATGTGCAGATTTACATTTTTCATCAACTTTCTGCTGCACCAGCTGATTGTAAGCAGTGTAGCCTCTCACTAATGCGTAATCTTCAGGGGTAAGCCCAGCTTTATCTTTAACACGCTTCCAAGCCTCAGGGCCCACCTGTATACATGCAAAAAAAGCTATCAATATAGAACTTGGGAATAGATGAAACAAAAGTTGATCTCTCTTCCTTTCCATCTTTACTGCAGAAAGAAATTACGGGATTTGTAAGTTTCAGCACCTTATCCCAGAAGGTGCAAAAGCAGATTACTGAAGAGCACTAAATGGTGTGCTCGGATCAGCTCACTGAAACCAGAAAGATAGCATTAAGTTGGGAACTTGCATCACATTTGAAACTGCAGTTCCAGCTTAACCATTTTTCTGTACAACCCAGTGAATCAAGAGATCCAGCACTAGTTTATTATACAATTTGCTAGAGCAGAGATTTCACTTAATAGCATGTCCATTTTTGTTTCCACAAGAAAGTTGATGATGATGGGGTATGAAGGTTATGAAGAAAATACCATTCGCGGATCATTGATGAGCGCATCCACTATAGTCTCCGCACCACCTGTACTGGCCGCAATGTGAAGAGGAGTCACATCAGCAGGCCCAGCAAGGTCAGGTCTAAATAAATAATCATTACTGCCATATTCGTTATGTTGAGCTTCCGTTTTAGATGAAGTCCTGGGTGGAACATATCTTAACAAAAGCTCGACCATGGGCCTGCATTTTCTGCTAACGGCAACATGGAGTAGGCATAATTCAGAAACAACAAATTTGGAAGAACTTTGTTCCTCTCCAACCACCCTACCATCAAATAAGATGTCCAGAAGTTTCTTAACTACAGCACACCAATCACGATTTATAGAGAACTCCAACAGCCTCTTGAACCGTAAATGTGTGAAAGAGCATGTACTTGAAATGCTGTGATCCATCTTAAAGATCGCCTGACTCCTCCTAAGAATCCAACCTAGTTCATGCAAAAACTCCAAGGCTTCAGCCTTGTTCTTCAAATTGTCAGCCTCTTCCTTGTCATTATCAAACTCAGCAACCTCAAATGTGTCCTCCAGCATACATATTTCAGAGCACATATCTTGTTCTGCCACAATGAAGGGAAAGAAGCAGCTGCTGAGGCCATCATCTTCAACCTAGATAAACACATGAAAGAAGTAAGCCTACATGATATGTGACGCATCAGACTTAGCAAGCAAAACCCTTTTATATGGTACCTCAATAAAACCTCTCCCAGATGCATCAGGGAAAGAGCAAGAGAAGCTGAAGTTCTGGATACCCTCACCAGAACTACCACACGCATCAGCAGCAGAAAACACAGATTCTTGGGCTAAATAGTTTCCTTCAAATGCGCAAAACCACCTGAAAAAAGAAAATAAGACAGATTTAGGTGCATACCTATTATTCATCCTTGAACAGTGTCTGTCTCCAGATGTATGCATGTACCCAGAAAGAGAGGCTACCTAGAGGCTGGATGCAACAGATTAAAGCCTTTTATTCTGAAGGTTGCTTGCTGAGATTTTGTAACAGCAAGAGGGGAGATAGTTACGATCCTTGGACGATTTGAAAAATTGATTGGAAAAGGAGAATCAAGCACCACTTGACCTAAATGACATACAAGAATAGAACTCAGTCCTGGAATAACAAGTCGCCGAAAACTTCAACAAATTAAAATCTGACACTTGACAACAAATATCAAGATACCATTGTTAATAAATGCCATCTGATTTTGCACCCTGGCATATATCCATCCAGATCTCCAAAATAAATCATCAGAAGTATCAAGAAGTTTCTTCAAATGTACACTCAAACTGTTGCACAGCTGCAAGTCAAACCATAGGATGTTCAAAAGAAAAACAACGGCAAGCAAAGTTCCATATTACAAGCAAACCCAAATGGTACCTCATCCCACACACACTGCTGCAACCGTATATAAAGAGTCAAAACAATGCAACCAGGCCTTATGTAACTTTCCATGTCTGTAGGGCTATTTTGTAGCCATTCAAGAATCTGAACACATATTCCAGATAGACAATCATGACTCCAAACATCATGCGGCAAAACCAACTGTTTTCCACAAAAGAAACAACCTTGAATCATTCACAGCCACAACAGAACAAAACATAAAGTACCTGTCCTCTTAGAGAAAGGGGAAGATCATGTGGTTCTTTATCAAATAGTTTGAGAATGATACGATCTGTCCGATTCTGACATGAAAAGAAAATAGAAAGATCATAAGCAGAATACAATGGTACACTAAGAGGCACGTTAACAGTGAAATGTAGACATTGCATCATTGCAAGCAATTGTAGATTAAGACACAAATATAATCAACAATTCTATCCTTATGACTATTAACAAAATACTACTCAATCATTTGAAACACTATCTTGAAAAAATGAAAGGATCTTCTTGAGCACACTCCAAGTAAATAGTGGACATGGATCCAGATTCAGGACAAGATCAAAATTATTAACTGGATAAACAGAAAGATAAAAAAAGTACATCAAAGCAAACATTTTGGTGCTTAATACTTAATCATTTCTCCAGAAGGCCTAGTTATGTCTAAGCTGAACAAAAAATTATGAAAGAACAAAGGAAATATCAAAGACCATTTTGACCAACAAGAAAGCATGTCCTATCCATGATCATTTTACAGGTCTCGACCAATTCCCATATGTTGTGTGGCAAGATTAAATGGTAAGGAACAGCATCCTAGTCATATCTAAAGTCTAAACCTATCAGGTCATCTATGACCAGGAGTCAGGGAATTTATGACATCTTAGAACACTGCAAGTTGAAGCCAGCAGGTACAGGAAAAAATTTAGCAGGCCAATAGTGTAATTGGTGATGCATCTCCTAGTGTCAAGTCTGCCGAACATTTGGAGTAAATGTGATGTTCACGAGACATCATTTCCAATATTTCACATACTTCAAATTTTGAATAAGCAGAATTTAGTTTGCTATTGAAAAGACAAAAGAGCCTTCACTGCCAAGAGTATAACAGCTTCATTTTGCTTTTTGTAACAATTTTTCCAACATCTTGCAAAAGTCTGACTTTATAATTCAGTGCAATTATATATATATATATATATATATATATATATATATTATAATCACACTGGGAATGGTTTTGTTTAAAACTTTAAAGCTCCATCACCAGTTGAAATGTTTTCAGAAGCTGGTTTCATGCTGAATCCACAAGTCTTTTCAGTTCTCTAACAGTAGAATCAAGAATAGCAGACTACTCATCAAATTGACACTGAATTTCCTTTTCTAAATTCAGTCCATCTTTATGGCAATAATACAAAAAAAAATCTTTATGACAATTTTATTCTTTGAACAAAGGAAATTTTTTTATATCAATTAGATCTGTATTTTTTAATGTTTTAGAATAGCATGTTCTATAAATCATATTTGTGTAGCAGAGCAGGAAATTTGAGTCAACTTTCTCTATCATCTCAAGCTGCCATTTAACACTTTCAGATAGGAAAGTAGTTAGATGTGCTTGTTGCAAAAATTTTATGTCATTAATTGCAGGCGGCCAACATCCCAACAGTCGTAACTGTCAAAACTTGTCTTTTCATACCAAGTTCATGGCAAGAAACTAAAAGTAATACCAAAACAATATGGTCAGAAAAAGGATGGCATTTACATGCTATTACAAAAGATCCACTTAATCACAATCAGAATAGGCATCTTTAGTCCTCCAATGAATTCAAGAAAGAAACTCAACCTGGACTGCACAACTGACGATAGGACTAGTATAAGTTGGAAATGCTGGGCAGACCTTAGACAAATATAGGAGCAAAGACAACCATATAAAAGAGGAATCCAAAAAGAAAAAAGAAAAAGTAAAAACATGCAGAACATGGAAAGCTTACTTGACCCTCGCCATTAGAACTTGATGGAGACAAAGTAGATGTTGAATCTGAGTGAATGCTTGTTTGAGGTGGGCTTGTCTGGTTTGATTCTTGCACCATCCATGAAGGATAGTCAGGTGAACCAGCTCCAAACTTAGGAAAGGGTGGAGAAATATGGCATACAGGACTGACCATATATTCTTCTGATTCATGATACACACTGTTCAAATCAAAATCATTTAATTTGACCTTTTCCCCTTTATCTTTCTGCCATGCATCTGCTTGCTCAGTATCACCAGAACCTATCCTGTCAGCAAATACGTTTTGTTGCATGCCATCTGGCATGACAACTGCAGAAAGGTCTATGCCCCTCACATTGAGATCATGCACGCCATTAGAACAAGCTCCTACTTCATTTAAGTTAATAGGCAGAGGTGAACCTTGAGCAGTGACATTGGCAGCACTTGTTGGAACTGCAGCAGAGGATTTTTGTGGTGATGTTTCAAGAGGGCCACCACCATTTTGTAGTGTTTGAGAAGACTGTTTTCCCAACAGACCTTGTATATCACATTTACCAGCAGCGCTTGCTAGGTTGCTTAACAAATGAGACAAAAGATCCTGATCCTTCGCATGGTCAGTTGGATTAGCTGTATAACAAGGAAAGTGATATGAGCTTACTAAAGTTTAGTATGCATAACAGATAAATTCTACACAGGCAGGAGGGATTTTGCATCTGGATTTTCAGAAGTCCAATTCTACAGATTTGTTTGACACAATTTCCACCCTAATCAGCTGTTGAATGTCCGAGTCTGACACAAGTCACCATATTAGCCTAGGTAGTCAGAAAGCATGCACATGCTTAACAAGAAAGTGCAACTAATAAATATGCAAGTACTTCCACAAATAAAAAATAGGAGCAAGCATGTGTCCAGCAAAAGAAAAACTAAAGAAAGTGTTCATTATACATGGAAACAAAAAAAAGTTTATAGTTTTCTTTATACAATGGAAAAACCAAAAACAAAAAAAAAAGTTTACCTTGATAGCATTAGTTGTAGCAAGACAACAAAGTACTCCTGTTATGACAGGTCTTTTATTTCAAATTAATGACCAAACAGTTTCTCACAAGTCATAAGACTTGCAACCAACAGGAACATGGTACTTCAAATTTTTAATATTTTAAGCATCTATAGGATTTAAGATAGCATATTTATGAAATTCGCTAACTCTGAATGAAGTAACAAAAACCAATCAACTACCCATTCATGCAATAAGTTTATAACTTTGAGAAGCTAAAAGTAAAATATTCATACAAAACCATGCCTTTCTATTTCTTAAGGATTGCAAATTTGAGCATATTCTTGTCAAATATTCATTCAAGCTATACAAATGTTTTCATTTTTCTGCTTTCTGCAGAAACATGGTTCACTATGAAATTCCTCTTTGAAGAAAAGAAATGTCAGGGACTCAGGATGATATTTTCCATGATGCCAGCAATTAACAATGGCTCTCGATAGACAAATTGCTAATGGATGAAAAAAACTTATCAAATGAAAGGAAATTTGGGCATGTATAAGCAACAGAAATCATAGTGAGAAAGATTTGGACACTTTACAATGTAGATTTGAGAGTATTCTCAAGAGACTAATCAAGATGTAGCCTGTGGCACGATCAACATCTAGTGAATTTGCACCAACCACATTTTCAGGATGTGTTTTCCTTCTCCGTATATTATGACCTGCCAAACGCCTCCTACAGCTTCTCTTCCCTTCATCAAATTCTTGAAGAACATGAAACCTAAGCATAAGTCATCAAACATATTTAGTAAACTGATAATGGAAGCAAAATAGCAGTAATGAAAATTCATCACACAATGTCAATCAAGATGATATACCAACACAAATAATAGACAACTGTCACTGCCACTAGCAGAAAGGATATCACTCAAATAACAGAAGATTCATATGCAAGTTGGTCTAGAAATGATAAACATTTCAGGAGATACCAACATTTCAAGAAAGATTGAGAAACAGCCAGAATGACGAAATTTAAATTTGAAGCTCACAAGTGAAAAACTGAAGCTTTTCAATCAAATTTATGGACGTATGTATCACAGCTTCCATATCAAGTGCCAGGTGGGGAAGAGAGAGAGAAGGGGAGAGGGAGAAGAAGAAGGAGAGAGGGTCCATCCCTCACTGCCTGTTGCATCAAACAGGGAAATAACAAACAATGACCAAATAAATTCTAAAAATGCTAGCAATAATATCCATGGAAGTGTCTACAGTGAACCGAGAAGAAAAAAAAAAAAATCCATGGCCAAAGTCGTTAAGAAGAAGCTCGTGAAAGAAGGTAATAATATTCTTCATTTCCTATTTAATATCTATTGTGTTATCATTCATGCGAGTATATCCTGTGCCAACTTAGCAGTTCATAGTTTCACCAAATAAGCTGGGATCCGACAAAACAAGTCTCTTAGAGGACAATAAGAAACTGCTTACTTAGCAGAAGGAATTGAAACGGTAACTACCGATGGTTGCAAGGCATGATTTAGAACCTTAGATAAAGTGCCACAAAAAGTTAACAAAAGAAACAACGGAAATCATAACTTAATATTAAGTATTCTTAATTAACAAGTCAATGCCATCACAATTACACTCAGTTCAGGCCAGTAAGAATGTAAATAAAAACACAATAGAAATCATTTCAGATCTGACACAACAACTTGGACTGAATCAGTAGCATTTTCAGATTACTGTCACCATTCTAAAAATATCCATGAACCATAACTACAATACCAGCAAACTGTAAGCATTTCAATAGTTACTAGTGCCCCTACTATAAAGCAGTTAAATCAATGTTGCTTTTAGCAATTCTACCATGAAAAGGGATAAGAAGTTTATGTTCCATTGAACCAAACGAGAGAAGCTAGCGCCAGAATGTTCACATACATATATGCCACAGGAATACGTCAACAAAACCTGTTTCACGGAGCCCCAATGCAATGTAATAAACATCTGACATACACAGGATATAAGGTGCTCCTTCCTACAAATGAATTCTAGAGAAACAAAAAGAAACTGGCCAAGTCCGAACCTGCTACACTGCTGACAAAACCTCTGCACAATCCCGCCAACGCGCACCATGCTCGCTTTAGCGTGTACCTCACAGACCTTATGGCGACGATGGTAGTCCTTGGCGCTGCTGAGATCGACCCTGCAACCCTCGACCTGACATGCTGGCCGTCCCGCCGACGAAGACGTTCCTGTTCCCCCTCCCTGCACCTTCGATCTCTTGCAGTTCCTGCCATCCACCCCGTTCGCCTCGCCCACCGGATACACTTGCTCCCCCAGTTTCAAGGCCAGAAATCCACCTCCCTCCACCTCCTGCCCCTCCTCCTGAAACCTTCGCCGCTTCTCCACCTCGCCCTTGCCCTCATCCGAACCTTCCGAGGATCCCTCGCCGCCCGACACTGGCAAAAACTGCCGACCGGCCGGAACCCCGCTCAAGGGTCTAGCGACGAACAGATCCCCGTCCCACCGCCAATCGCCCACCTCCCACTCCCGGCTCTGCACCAAACCCTTTCCCTTCACAAGAAACCCCGGCACGCCACCCGCGCAGAACCTGCCGCTCCCGCCACCGATCTCCGCCTCCATCCGGGAACCCGCCGCCAGAACACCCGCCAAAAAAATTCCCCGGAAAATTTCCCTAACCCCTGTCCACAGTGAAACAGCAAACCCTACCTCCTCCAAACCCGAAATCCATACAAACTCCCGAAAAAATCAACAAAAAAACCCAGCGCAAACCTCAGAGCAGATCGAATAGGACCAATCGAACGGTGTAGCTGGATATTCCTCTCGCCTCCATCAAGAATTGCAGGAAACAAGAGGTGCTGGGAAGCCTCCGATCGACGAGATAGCAACTACTACCCCCTTCGATTCCCTCCTCTTTCCCCCGGATATAAATTCCAACCAACGAAAAACCGAAAAAACAAAAGTGAGAAAGTGAAACTACAGGAAAAGCGATCCAGGAAAAACTAAGAGAACCACATTTTAGGAAAAACGGTGAAAAATAATAAACCGAGTTAATAAGTACGATAAAATAAAAGTACTCCTAGGAAACAGCGTTCTTACGGTGCGCGTCTTTCCTACGGCGAAAGAGCTACGAGACAAGGAACCAAAGCGTACTACGCACTCCGAATTTTTTTTGCCTTTTTTAAAAAATCGGTGATTAATTTAATCGCTTCAGGTAATTAATTATTTTTCGAACAAGCAAAAACAAAATGGCTTCTCCGAGAGGAGAGACTGAGGATCTGGTCAGAGGGACCCATCGATGTCTTACCGTGGGAAAGGTTCTCAGCCGTCCATCTTGACGGGTTTACGGCGGAGAACAATCCGACGTCCGCATCAGGTTCTTGGACCGGCACGGGTCCAACCGAGCCCTTCGACACCGTTGATGTCTGAGATGGACGGCTGAAAGTTGGTCTCAACCAATGGCGGGAAGCCGTTCATCTTGTGAAATGAACGGCTTGGGATCATCCCTTATCTCTTTTTAACTGTCAGAGGTGTCTTTGACCTGGTCCCCACTCAGGTCAGGAGCGCCTTTGGAGAGGGAAAGAGACCGACGTGTTTGATTGCAGGAACGGTTTGACAAGAACAAGCAGCGGATTTGAGTATTCGAGGATTTCAAATCCACAATTCAATGCAAAATTTGTGGATTTTTAATCCGATCAAGGGGTGGACAACAGATCCTCATATCTGAAGGAGGTTAAATTCGGATCCAAATAAATCTGTTGATTAAGTCAAGATTCGAGCTTTAGTGAGAGTTTTGACCACAAGAACTGTTTGACAAGAGCATTATTGGGCTGCATTTGGTAGTTTGCTTTCAGTTCCGCGATGATATGAGATCCGCATTGCCGCCCATGACTCAAATCTATAATCTAAACAAACGGTTTCGGATCAACAAAAAATTATGGATCTCTACCCAAAACAACAGGAGGCGAATGATAGATCCATGGATCTAAGATCTATACAAATCTCGGCTCGGACCTGAGATCAGAGGCAATCAAACACAGCCTAAAGATAATTCCGGTTCAAAAGACAGCATCTAACTAGATTTGAGTTCAATGTAGGCAAAAGTAGTATTAAATTCAGATGCAAACAGTTTCAAATAGCAAAATCACATGGGCATTCTATATAAAATCAGATTCTCTGGCTTCTCGGCTCAGGGTGGTCGGAGTTGACCATAAATATTCCTCTTAAGAAGCAAGATCAATATTAAGCGGTCTGGTCTTTGGAGGATTCGGTTGATATTAAATAGTACATATACTGAAACGTTGTAGTATCTCTATATATAACACGCTTTAGCCATTAAATGGAACTACCATGATCGACTTAACTACAACAATAAAGATTATGCGGCCATTTATTTCACTTTTACTAAGTCGCCCAGCAATAATATTCTCTCATTTAATTCTCAACCTATTGGCGATGTTTAGGGGACTAACATATGATACAAGTTGTTATGCAAGCACGTGCAAGTGGGGACTATCGATGGCTGGTAGGAGGGCGGTTACTGGTTCGAGCGGCATGGGTGTCAACTTCTCTTGTGCCAATAAGGGAGAACAAGGATTTGGCTGGCGTGCCTTGGAGGCTCATCACCAAGTGCTGATGCAACCCTACAACTACTTAGGCACTCACTTGGGTGGTAGGATATTCCTCTTGCTCACCCGAACTGCACTAAATAGACAAACTTCTTGTTGGTTGAATAACGGTCGAGCATGAACTGTGCTCCTATATAGCAAATCACGAATGCAAAAAGGCAAAATGGAAGTCCATGTAGGGCTGAACAAAAGCAGAGTCGAGCCCGAGTTCAGCTAGCTCGAGCTCGACTCAACTAATGAAACCTCAAGCTCGAGAATAGCTCGACAAAAACAACTCAAGCTCAACTCTGCAGTTGTGTGTTGAGCTCAAGCTCCAATTGATTAAGGCTCAAAAAACTCTTTTGAATATATGAACTATTACTTTGTCATAAATCGAGCCCGACTCGATTAAGGCTCGACAAACTTGAATGAGCTTTTGTAAAAACTTACATAATTAATTAACGTCAATAAACCGGTCGGATATTTTAAAAATTGCTACACATCATTTTCGAGCCAAGTCAAGCTTTAACAACTCAGGTTCAATGAACTCGAACTTGACTCGATTATTTGAACGAGTTGACTCATGAGCTCGAGCTCGACTTGTTAAGCAAATGACTCGGCTTCAACTCATTCACGAGCCGAGCTTTAACGAGTCGAGCTGGAGCTCATTGTTCATTCCTAATTCCATGGGCTTAAGTTGATCCACTCAGTATATGCCCATACTTGACACAAGAGGCTGTGTGTGTGAATATGTGTACGTGCACACGTACGCATAGGGTTAGTGCTAAGTAGCTAAACATGGTGTGAGTTAGATCCATAAACAGCTAAAAAAGTTTTGGAAGAACCCATAAATTCCTAGTTATGTGTGTAGAAGGCATAACTATTTGTTTGGGTGACATTAAAACTGAGTTTAACATGATCTTGGTGGCATCTAGATAACATGAGCATGTAGGGACTGCTTGTCACCTGACCTTTCGCGTTCGAACCCAGCAGTAGGCCCGTCTGGGCTTAGAGGTACATATTCTAAGCTTGAGTAGGCAGCTTTTTTTTTTTTTTTTTTTTTTTGGTGTGCAAGAACAAAAAGTTCTCCTCCATAGAAACTTTGCCAGGCTAAATTAAATGTGAAGATTAGGTGGGAAAGCAGGTCATGTTCATGCGTCAAGAAAGCAATCCAAGAAAAGGAATTGGATGAATGAACAGTTCTGCTTTTGGGCAAGATCATAAGATGGTGCCCAAAAACCAAATCTTCAATCCGGTGGAGTTTCTTGTATAGAAATAGAAAATTAAGAACACACCATAAAAAATATGTGGTGGCTGCTTTCTCCTTCACTTTATGTTGTAGTGCACGGTGGCTTTGTAAAAGGGGGAATTTTCGCAATAATTCAAAGTCCTAATTCATTAACGTAACCACTTTCCGTTCCTAGACACATACGAGTGCCTCTTTCCCATGGCTATGTGCTGCAAATAGAACAAATGTCACTTCTCGACCTAGCTTTTCAGGTTTTTTGAACAAACAAATGTGGCCTACAAACTTTGTGCAACAGAAAGGTTATATATATATATATATATACACACACACATGGGCAGTTTAAAATTGAAAGAAAACGAATCTGGTTTGAAGATCAAATCTTATAAAATGAGTAGATTTGGTAGTCCAAATCCATTTCATACTTTCCTCTTTCAGTTGTATGGTTTTGTAGCATATCTTTGCAATTGCATTCTAGGTCAGCAATACAAGTATTTTATCCTACCTTATCTTTAAGAGCTGAACTCTTTTCCCCTCAAAACCTAGTATAGGATTAAAGTATGTCAAATAGTATAGTGCTCCTACTCCATTGGACAGAGACATAACGCCCATAAGAATCAAACTGATGACACAAAATTTCACTGGTGCCGACCTGACCCACTACACTATGACACTCGTAGCTGAATTAGCTCGCCGACTTTGATCTTGATTGGATGAGCAACTTTAACTTTAGGCCTTCAAGTTGAAAAAGGTCAAAAAAGTTCAATAACCAATGCATTTTTGAAAATAATATGGTGAGAGTTGGCCCACCCAATCTTAGCAGTAAAAAGTTTGATAAAGAATTATTGAGAGAAAGAAAAGTATAGAAGGCATTTGTGGATTCATCATGGCATGAGTGACCTAAGCACTACCCATATCTTGAGGTACTAGTTGAAAGGATCTCTTCCTCCACAACAAAGGTCAAACTACTTTCCCAGTTTCCCCACCTACCATAATTCACCAATCTGTGCTGCACATTGCACTAAACATGAAATGAAGTTTCCCAGCAACTACTTGATCTTTACTTTAACATCAGCCTCATTGGATTTAGCAGGTGGGAATAGTAACATAATAGTCATGTTTGAGAATTCATATTTGGGGGCTCATTCAACTGCATATGAAGAAAAATGCATCTTGGTTATGAAGGCAACATCCTGACCATTTTTTTTTTTCTTTTTAGTTCTGAAATGAAGCTTCAAGCTAGGAATTGGCCTTAAGATTTCAAAGCAAAAGGCGGTCAAATACGGAATTGTCTCTTTCAGCGTGGTATATATAGTGAGCTAGAGTCTGCCTAACTCTGGCTTGACTTTTTAAAGCGGAAGAAAACAGACAAGACCTCAAGGGGCTTTTTGCCATCAGTAACACATTGTTACTGTCTCATGAAAATGAAGCAGATTCATAACTAGGGTTAATGCTCGGAGGAACCATCGTGGACCATTAAAAAGGTGACTTGGTTCAATAGTAGAGATAATTCCCAACTAAGGACAAGGACGAGAGGAAGGTCTGCTAATATCCAAAATACTCAGCTTGTTGGTCTCCAAAAGGTCCACAATTCTTCTGAACAATGGCGACCATTTGTGGCCCAAGTGGACTGGTCAGGTACTGATAAAGCGTATCGTGAATGAGCAAGCGTATAGTTGTCGCCAACAATGTTGCAAATGGCTAGCTAGAAAATATCTTTTGCAGTGCCTATATTGCTTATGCCCACATATGCAGAATATTTTCCTTTTTTTTTATTTAGTTCTCTCAAGTTGGGCATCTCTCTCTCTCTCTCTCTATATATATATATATATATATATATATATATATAAAACACTAGAAATCACTTTGGTTGATCTTTCCAAGACAGAAGGTTGAGAGAAAATAAGAAGAAAAGTTGTTGATGAGTTCTAGATGTATCTTATCTCTTTTCTTCATTGATTTTCTCTGACTTTCATCTTCACGAAGATCAACGGAATGATTTTTTTAAAGGTCGTGCAGCTAAGCATCATGTATATACCAATTTCTCTCTCTCTCTCTCTCTCTCTCTCCCTCTCTCTCACACACACACATCTTTTACCCTTTGTTGTTGGGAAAATCTTTCCCATTTGGAATGTCTGGATATAAAAGAACCTAATATCTATGTTCCAACTTGGACAAATTTTCCTGTGTCGTTTTTTTCGCCACTTGCGAACAAATCCCTTTCACGTGCTGGTTTGGAAGGTAGCAGAGTTCCTTCAGCACTGCCCTTCCTAAGCCACCAACCATTCTTCTCCAGGTCTTGGTCACGGTACAACACATAATGCACAAGTGTAGAAGAAGCCTCTGGATCCGCCATTATTCGTTTGGTACCACCTGCACCAGCTCTCCCCATCCTATGGTGGTGGAAGTGTGAGAAGGAGAGCAACTTCATTTACCCCATGTCAAAACAAATGGAAGGTCCATGGGCAAAGCAGAGAAGAAAAGGCCTACTAGGGTTTTCTTAGCCGCCTGCCATGCATGGTACATGTAGATGCACATGGGTACGTACATACAACGATGGGGAGATTAAGACTTTTCGCCAGTATCGGTGTAACCTTCAAATTAGATAGTTGTTCTACAACATATGTTTTATGAACACCATGTTCTTGTTTCAAGAAATATGACGGGATCACGAATGCTATTTCTAAATCTAACAATCAAACAGTACATGTGAATGCGCCATGTTTCATAAACAAGGATATTATGCTTTTGGAATATGTGTTTTAGGATTATATGTTCTAAGAACATAGTGTTCTTCTTGCCGAATGCCTTAAAAAGTTGTGCAAACATGTTTACCATCTTATGTGCAAATCAAGATCCAAAATGTTGGTCGGTTGCTTATTGAAAAAAATTCATACGTACATAGGCAAAATGAAAAAGGGCATATTTTGGGTTTTGAAAACAAGAGTTGCATGTTCTGAGATTGAAATGACCAGAATGCCCTTATTTTTAAAAAAGAAAACCCAGACCTCTAAGTACAAAAATGGGAGGAAAGCAAAAGCAAGGGGAGAGGGCGGCATCTATTAAAAGCCGAGGACACATTAATCACCATGATTTGCCCATGAACAAGATTTGATGCCGAGGAAAAAGTGCCTCTGGAAAGAAGCATATTCTTCCGGTGTGCTCATCCAAGCTTCCTTTTATGTAAAATTATCTTAGTCTGTTTTTCTTTTTAACAGGAGATCAAGGCCTACTAATAACCACCTTAAGGCCCTTGAATTCCTGAAAAAATGCATTTTTACCAGCAAAAACTTTTTAAAAATTAACCTAGTCCACCCAAATGACTCCAAACCCTTTCTTAAACTTTTTGGAAACAAAAACGAGTGCCCTGAAAAAAAAAAAAAAGTGGATACACCATACATCTGCAGTTCGATTCCCACAAGTGCTGCTTTCTTTTTATGGCATTGAAGTCCTCCACACCCCCAATTATATATGTATATAAGAGAGAGAAAGGGTTCATTAGATGTTATATACTTTTATTTCGTACTAATTGAATATGTGTAATTGAATAGGTCAAAGAGCTAATGTATACAACAAAGCATGGGGGTCATTTAGGGAGAGAGAGAGAGAGAGTTACTGGGAGTGATGTTAGAGGTGAAAGGCGAGTGAGAGGGTGATATGATAATGATGGTGAAGTTGGCGAAGGTGGGGGGCCTTGTACGCTACCAATGGTGACGAGTGGTGGACACGCCGGCCTTGGTACCCACGCTTGTGGCCTCATTTATTTATGATGAGGACATGATTCCGGTACAAACACCAACCCAACGTTGGCCCCTCAACCTCACTCTCTTGTGTTGTTGTGTTATATATATATATATATATATATATATATATATATATATATATATATATATATATATATATATATATATATATATATATGAAGAGAGAGAGAGAGAAAGAGAAAGAGAGAGAAAAAGTATATTATAATAAAAATCATTGTCCTTGACATTGATGCATTATGAAGTGTCTCTTGAATGGAAACAGGACCAGGGAAAGAAGACCAATGAAATAATAATATTATAACTCGATCTCTGTGGGCCGTGCCATGCTTCTTAGATGCCTGTTGCTAAGAAAAAAAAATGCATTGTGACCTTAAAATACTTGTTCTACGGTACATGATTCACAAACACCGTGTATACATTATAAAAAATGTGATGTAATTATAGATGTTGTTCTTAGATTCAATAATAAAACATTCAGTATTCATGTTTTCTTACTAGATAAAGTTGGGCAATTTCTAGTATCATCCTGATGTCATGTTAGTATGTTAATTCAGGGATTTCCAACTTTGGGATAGCAAACTCGTGTAATTCATAAATGAGCATATGCTAGAAGACAAGTCTAAAAGAATATACGTTGGACATGAACTTCCAACCCACATTCCCTATTTGAACATGAACTTCCTAATTAAACATGGATCTCAAATATCAAATTTGGGATATTTGTTTGGATACATTAATACTTGGATCCGTAGTATTCAACCATGCATCTAACGGCTTGGATCAAAGATCCAAACAAGCTCGGCTCGATCACCAACCAACGAGTGTTGGTCAACAGACAAAGGTTCAAATTAGTAAACTCTTGACATTCCATTGGGTAGTTACACGAGAGAAAGAGAGAGAGTTTGCACGTGTTTTGTTTCTTTCTATTTTAACTGCGGAAGAAATCTATGAGATTGATTTTGTTGGCCGTGACGGTTTGAAGGTCAAAGTTTAAATTTACGTTCCCCCTCTTTTGTAGAGTAAGGCAAGGCACAAAGCAGTCGATCCAGTAATCATAAGGATTTTCAAGAAGATTGAATCCTTCAACTCTTCTTAGATCTCATGGGGAAAAACAATGGAAGCAACAATACTGGTGGGTGCAAAAGCAAATCAAGAATGGGGAGGTAGAAGATAGAGATAAAGAAGATCACAACGAGGAGGCTCGTCAGGTCTGCTTCTCAAAGCGACGAAATGGGCTCATCAAGAAGGCCGGAGAGCTCTGCATCCTCTGTGGTGCAGAGATTGCCATCATCGTCTTCTCTCCCGCTGGCAAAGCCTTCTCCTACGGCGACCCTTCCATGGATGCCGTCATCAACCGCTTCCTCGACCCTTCCACCCACGTCCCCACCCCTCCCGATGCCCACCGTGCGTCTACCATTGACGAGCTCAACCGCCAAAACGACGAGCTCGTCCAATAGATCGAAGCCGAGAAGAAGCGCCGTGTCCTGCTGCAGAAGCTGCAACGGAGCTAGGGGTGCGGCCGCATGGGCAGCGACTTCTGGGATGCCGACGTGGAGAACTTCTCGCTCAAGTAGCTCGAGGTGTTGAAGGGCGCCCTGGAGGAGATGAGGTTCGGGAACAACACAACAAACTCTCCTTTCACACTCTCAAGAGGGGGTTAGAAGTAACAAGAAAGAAGACAACGATTTACGTGGTTCGAAGCAATAATCTCCTACGTCCACGGTCGCACAGATCTCTTGTATTCTCTCTCTCAGAATAACATACAGACAGACACAAAACAAGCGGCGGTCATCCTCAAAACATAAGGATTAGAGCAAACCCGCATTTGCAAATGAGTGTCCAGTATGGATCAAGTTCCATACACCAACAGCCAACCGCGCCAACGAGCTCATGATGGGAATGGCAGCGATGCATCTACCGGCAGCCACCAGTCACCACCACCAATTTCCTTTGTCGTCGCTCCCTCCTCTTCTTATGCTTCGACCAGTTACTCCTCTGCTCCTCTGCCATCCAGCTCCTTCCTTGGTGGCCACAACACCAACTCCATGACCATCCCGTTCACTTACAGCAACAATGCTTTCATGGTGTCGTCCTCGAACTTTCACGGAACCACGGCAACCTCCGGCGATTATTTCCTTAGTAACCAAACTGCCGGCTGGCCAGTCTACCCGCTTTAAGGATTTCTCTTAATTTAGCCAGACCGGAACATCTAGTGTCCATGGTCTGCATGCTAGATGCAAAGTAGAGTCTAGTGCACTAGATCATTTTTTATTGTTCATAACTGTTGCTTGATTTGTCACATTCTTTCAATAAAATTTGGTATTTGATTTTTTGAACTGATAGTTGCGTCTGGTTGATCAATTGTTTAGAGATTATATTGAAATTTTCGATGTATATTCTATGGCTTGCAGCCATCTATTTTTCTTGGCCAGAGGAGAAAATAAAAAATAAAACAGAAATTAAGTTGCAAAAAAAGGAATACGTGTTACTGCATCTACGCTTTAGTGCAAGAATCGTGGGTTGATAATCAGTTCAATGCACACATTAGTTAATCTACCGAACATTATGACTTGTGCTTTGCATGCACCCATTAAAGATCACTTGAGTTCTTCATCATGTGCAATCGCTTTTCCTTTTGATAATCATTACATCTGATAACAAAGATACGAGCAGCATGAGATTTATTGTATTTAATTAGTGATTACCACTTAACAGAACTTTAAACTTGCCTAATTTTTCTTTTCTCTATTGCTGCTTCCCTTCCCATAGTGAAATGGGTAGTTTTTACACGAAAAAGGAAAGAGTTACAGCTGTTACTTTCTTCAATCTCACTGCAGCATTAAGAGTAATAAGGACCTGCTCTACACCACCTTTGACAGTGAAAGTATGAAGTGATTGAACTAATGGCACTGAGGGGGTTTGGCACACTACCTTGAGCCGAAGCTGGTTATAGACTTGTGCACCTGGGTATTGTGCAGAGGCGCATATGCTTGATACCTACCCTTTGAAGTGGGTAGAAGAACACAAGTCATGCACCAAAAACTATATACGGTGGAACGGGATGCACATAACCACATCAAGCATTGAGCAGATGGCTGGTAGGCAGCCGGTTGTTATAGACAACATTGATGTACATCAATAAAATACCTTGTAGGTAATATGAGTGTGTGGAACTGCTCTTCAACCTTGAAAGCAATAAAATATGGATCGAATATGGAATTAATGAGCATATCAAAGGCAAACTAAAATCAAGCAGAAAATCTCAATAGAAGCTCTTTATGGTCCCCGTAGATCAAAAATATTTTGAGTTTCATTTCATGATAATAAAAAAGAAGTTGTAACAACTCCTTAACATAAAAGAGCAACGTTGGATGTATGATTTCTATATAATGAGATGCTACATACACTATCAACCAATAGCTGAGCCACATGGTGGCTAGTGTTGGCAGTTGCCCACACCATCCTCACAAATTTTACTTATTTTTATGTTAATAATTTTATATATTTGGTTGTTTATATATATATATATATATATATATATATATATATATATATATATATATATATATATATATATATATATATATATATATATATATATATATATATATATATATATATATATATATATATATATATATATATATATATATGCCCCTTAAAACATAAGGTTATTGAACTAGTGGCCCCACCAGCTAAAATTTCTGGCTCCGTTAATGCTATCACCTAAGGTCTATGGGTTTGGCCCTTTTGTGGATGTAAGTGATTACACAAGGAACCATGTTACATTTCTTCTCCTTCTTGTTAATTTTATTTTATTTGAAAATGGTGTCAGAGCAAGATGCTTGGAGAAGAAGATTAGAGCCTCAAGATGGTCGGTAGAAGAACAAAGATATCACCACCTTTTTCACTAAAGTGGAAACTCGATCCTGATGAACAAGCAGCAAACTTACCTTTCTATTTTGCCATCCAGTTTGAGGGAGTATGAAAAAAAAAATACAATATGGCTTCAAGCATAGAATAAGCATTATAAAATGCAAGTCAAAATCAAGAAGAAAATCTCAATAGAAATTTTTTTTGGTAAAAACATGGTGTTGTAAATGAAAAATATTTTGCATTTACAACACCATAATGTTCTACCACAAAAATCTCCTATTGAGATTTTTTTTCTTAATTTTAGCTGGTCTTCAACCTGCTCGTTCCATACTTGATGTCATATGTTAATAATAATAATGAAAGAAAAAATTGTAGCAACTTGTTAATATAAGAAGCAACTTTTTGATACATGACTTCTATATCAGATGTTGCACGCTATCAACCCTAAGGCCGACGGTTGTGGCTTTCCATGGACGTAGGTAATTGAACACCGAACCACATTAACTTGCTTCTTCTTCTTGTTCATTTTATTTTTTTTTTCCAATAGACCTGCGGTTGAAACCCAGAGAAGACTGGTCTGGGCTAAAAGCCCCTACCTAAGCTAATTGAGTCAGCTCCTTTGCTTTTTTCTGTTTCTTTTTTTTTGAATTTATTTGGGTACCCAATATTTGAACCAAATTAGGTCCCTCACACAAAAATTCTCCTCCCCATAAACTTTGCCAGGCTAAATTAAATATGCAGATTAGGTGCAAAAACATGTGATCAAGTTCATGGTGTCAAGAAAGCAAACAAAAAATGGAATTGGTTGAATGAATCCTACAAGGTATTTTGTTAGTGCCCAAACATTAAGTTTCATGATCTTTCACTTATGTTGTAGTGCACAGCGACATTTAATGGCTACTTTGACGATCTTTCATTTTAGGTTGTAGTGCACAGGGACATTGTAAAAAGGGGCAGTTTTCAAACTAATCCAAGTCCCGACTCATTAATGTGATCATTTTTCCGTTGTCTTTATCAGTTTTAGAAAAAAGCAAGTGCTACTTTCCCATGGGTATATACATATATACGTGTGTGTATGTATGTACATGTGTGTGTATATATATTGTATATATATGTATAATCTTTTGCATGGTATCATGCTAGATCCACCTAAATAAACAAAGGGCTCACGTCCAAGATTTTGGACTATTTTAATGTCAACGGCATATCCTTCAACTTGAATATCGTGCCTTATTACTTAAAACAAAAAGTATAACATTCATGAAAATGGAAATACACATGCCGTCACTAATTATGTTATGCCATATGAGAAAATTTGATTTTTATTTTGGAAAGGAAGGTGCGATCTCAGAAAAATCTCATTTTATATTTAGATGATGAAGCGAGTGCGCCTTTTTATACACCCAAAATGTGTTATCATTCATGCGAGTATATTCTGTGCCAACTTAGGAGTTCACAGTTTCACCAAATAAGCTGGGATCCGACAAATAACCTGATATTCGAGTACAAGGATTGAAATTGGTTAGAGATCACAGCTTTCAATAAATATTTTGAGATCAGTTAAAAAAGGAAAAAGAAGAAAGCGTCACCTGCAATTAGTCACTAAATGGTGAATGAAGACAGAGATCTCCATCTGAGCAAATTGTGCTCCAGAGCATAGCCTTGGCCCTCCACTAAATGGTGTAAATATCCCATCCATCGATGATTTCTTCTATACTCAGATAGCGCCAACTTTTGATTAGTTATAAGATGTATCAAATCAGCCAGTTGTAGGACTGAACTGCAAAGCCTTTACAAGTTCATTACCTGGATGTCATCTGATTTCCATCTCCACGGGTTGAAAGCCAAGGGGGATTCATGGTTGTCCTTCTCCTTGTGGACAGCATCTATTAAGAGAATGGCGCAGGTGCCTTTAGGAATCACGTACCCGTCAACTGGGACATTCTCCATGGCTTCTCTGACCCCCATGTTCGCTCCAACATCAAGCCTGAGCGTCTCATTGTTAACCTACAAAAGTTGGCTAATCCGTCAGGTATTCATTTATTGGTACGTAGTTTGCCGCTTCCTGCAATTTTTTGGGAGAGTTCATCCTCATAACCAGATAGAGTGCCATGGCAAACACGTCTATGGTGGTGAATTATAATTCAGATATTTATTAAAATTTAGTTGGCATAATGTGGCTAGTATACGTATATCTAATGCATGCTCGCCCATCGAGTAAATTTCATGTATTTGTAGTCCTCCCAAGTAAGTCTACCGGCTCTTCGCTATGGCGTCTTGTTCTTCCTGCAGAAAAAGAGAAAGTGAGTGGAACACTGTTGTTAACATAACATATTGATCGGATCCAGATCAAGGGAACATTTATTACCCTTAGTTTCAGAAGAGCTTCGGGGTTTTCAGTCAAGTGCTTCACAACAAAGGCCAAGGCCCTTGCAGAAGTATGGTGCCCGGCATGCACCAGAAAGAGGACGAAATCTATGACCACCTCATTTGGCAGGCGGCTCTCTTGATCGTTAAGCAACCTTGACAGAAGATCCTCTCCGAATGCTTTTCGATTATCTTCCCGCTTCTTGATCTCCATCTTCATCCTTTCCACCAATGCTTCCCTTGCCTGACCCATGGCCCAGAACATGGTTAGCACTTGCATGTTTAGATTTATTCACGTACCAAGATTTGGACATTCATTCATTTTGTCAAGCAGGAAGCAAGCAACCGAGCTTCAATATTTTGACATCAACCACGACATAATTGGGAAAAGTTTTCCCACAAACTTGAGAATTGGCTTATGACTGTTATGACAGGATTCGCCCCATTTACTTTATTCCGAGAACTAGTTTTTGCAGATTAATCCATCATGTTTCGGACTCTGCTCAGTAGGATTTCAAAATGGCTGTGCAGCTTCAAACTTTTTCCATTGGGCTGTTTCGAGTCCCATTGACTTGTCAATGAACATTTATAAATTGAAAAAAATTGTGTTTCTTGTGTCGACCTGTTTAATCTAGGTGACGTTAAGGACCCAAAGTTTGCGGAAGTATGGGAGAGATTTCAAAGCTGGCAGTGAAGAAGAAGTCATCAGGTGCCCCACCTGACGTCAAACGGACAGATAAATACTAAATTATGTATGTTACTAAAGCATAATAAATAAAAAATATAACTAAAAACTCATGAAAATTATTGAGTTGTAGCGGTTCAATGTATTTCCTCACAAGCTAGAAAATTAATTGAAGTCAGCTTTTTAAAGAGATGGATCTTAATACTGGTTCCAAACTTTTAAAGAGATTGCCATCATGCGAAGCCTTCTCCTACAGCGACCCTTCCATCGACGAGTCATCAACCGCTTCCTCGACCCTTACTCCCACGTCCCCACCCCTCCCGATGCCCACTGTGCGTCTACCATTGACGAGCTCAACCGCCTAAACGACGAGCTCGTCCAACAGATTGAAGCCGAGAAGAAGCGCCGTGTCCTGCTGCAGAAGCTGCACTGGAACGAGGGGTGCGGCCACATGGGCAGCGACTTCTGGGATGCCGACGTGGAGAACCTCTCGCTCAAGCAGCTCGAGGAGTTGAAGGGCGCCCTGGAGGAGATGATCTACCGGCGGCCACCAGTCACCACCACCAATTTCCTCTGCCGTCGCTCCCTCCTCCTCCTTATGCTTCGACCAGTTACTCCTATGCTCCTCTGCCATCCAGCTCCCTCCTTGGTGGCCACAATGCCAACTCCATGACCATCCCGTTCACTTACAGCAACAACGCTTTCATGGTGTCCTCCTCCAACTCTCAAGGAACCATGGCAACCTCCAGTGATTATTTCCTTAGTAACCAAACCGCCGGCTGGCCAGTCTACCCGATTTAAGGGTTTCTCTTTTTCTTACTCTTTAGCCAGAGCGGAACATCTAGTGAACATGGTCTGCGTGTTAGATGCAAGGTAGAGTGTAGTTCACCCTAAGACCATTTTTTATTGTTCATAACTGTGGCTTGATTTGTCACATTCTTTCAATAAAATTTCGCATTTGATTTTTTGAACCGATAGTTGCCTCTGGTTTACCAATTGTTTAGAGATTATATTGCCATTTTCGATGTATATTCTATGGCTCCTTTGCCAGCGATTTTTCTCGGCCATAGGAAAAAAAAATGAAACAGAAATTAAGTTGCAAGAAAAGGTATACGTGTTACTGCATGTACGCTTTAGTGCAAGAATCGTGAGTTGATAATCAGTTCCATGCTCACATTAGTTAATCTACTGAACATTGTGATTTGCGCATTGCATGCACCCATTAAAGATCACTTGAGTTCTTCATCATGTGCAATAGCTTTTCCTTTTGATAATCATTTACATCTGATAACAAAGATATGGGCAGCATGAGATTTATTGTAATTAATTAGTGAGTACCACTTAACAGAACTTTAAACTTTGCGTAATTTTCCTTTTCTCTGTTGCTGCTTCCCTTCCTATAGTGAAATAGGTAGTTTTTACACGAAAAAGGAAAGAGTTACAGCTGCATACACTATCAACCCTAAGGTCGAAGGATCTGGCATTTTTGTGGATGTAAGTGATTACACAAGGAACCATGTTAAATTTCTTCTCCTTCTTGTTAATTTTATTTTATTCAAAAATGGTATAGAGCAGCATGATTGCCCAAGAAGATTAAAGCCTCAAGATGGTCTGTAGACGAACAAAGATATCACTGCCTTCTTCATTAAAGTGGAGAGTCGATCCAGATGAACAAAGATTTGCAGCAAACTTAGCTTTCTATTTTGCCGTCCAGTTTCAGGGAGTATGAAAAAATACAATATGGCATGAAAGCAATGCAATATGGCGCCCAGTATAGAATGAACATTATCAAATGGAAGCCAAAATCAAGAAAAAAATCTCAATAGAAGATTTTTATGGTAGAAGAACATGGTGTTGTAAATGAAAAATATTTTGCATTAAATGCAACACCATAATCTTCTAGCACAAAATCTCCTATTGAGATTTTTTTTCTTAGTTTATCTGGTCTTGAACCTGTTAGTTCCATACTTGATGCCATATGTTAATAACAATAATGAAAGAAAAGTTGTAGCAACTTGACAATATAAGAAGCAACTTTTGATATATGAGTTCTATATAATGAGATGCTGCACGCTATGGACCCTAAGGCCGACGGTTGTGGCCTTCCATGGACATTGAACACCGAACCACATTAACTTGCTTCTTCTTCTTAATCATTTTATTGTTTTTCAATAGACCTGCGGTTCAAACCCAGCGAAGACTGGTCTGGGCTAAAAGGTGCCTATCTAAGCTAAGTGAGTCAACTCCTTTGCTTTTTTCTTTTTTTGAATTTATTTGGGTACCCAATATTTGAACCAAATTATATCCCTCACTCAAAAATTCTCCTCCCCATAAACTTTGCCAGGCTAAATTAAATATGCAGATTAGGTGCAAAAACATGTGATCAAGTTCATGGTGTTAAGAAAGCAAACAAAAAATGGGAATTGGATGAATGAATCCTACAAGGTATTTTGTTAGTGCCCAAACATTAAGTTTCATGATCTTTCACTTATGTTGTAGTGCACAGCGAAATTTAATGGCTGCTTTCACGATCTTTCATTTTAGGTTGTAGTGCACAGGAACATTGTAAAAGGGGCAATTTTCACACTAATCCGAGTCCTGACTCATTAATGTGACCACTTTTACTTTGCCTTTATCAGTTTTTACAAAAAAGCAAGTGCTACTTTCCCATGGCTATATACATATATATGTGTGTGTATGTAGCCATGTACATATATATGTGTGTATGTATGTATATATGTGCGCGTGTATATATATATATATATATATATATATATATATATATATATATATATATATATATATATATATATGTATAATCTTTTGCATGGTATCATGCTAGATCCGCCTAAATAAACAAAGGGCTCATGTCCGAGATTTTGGACTATTTTAATGTCAACGATGCCAACGACACACCCTTCAACTTGAGTATAATGCCTTATTACTTAAAACACAAAAGTATAACATTCATAAAAATGGAAACAGACGTGTGGTGACTAATTATGTTATGCCATATGAGGAAAATTGATTATTATTTTCAGAAAAGTCTCATTTTATATTTAGATGATAACGCGAGTGCACCTATGAATACACCCAAACAGCAAAAGTTCATGATGTTTTCCTTTAGTAGTCCTATATCCTTGTCCACTCTTCTCTAGAATCTTAGGTAAAGTGCCACAAAAAGTTGATAAAAGAAACAACGGAAAGGATTAGAGATGATGGGTTTGCCACTTGATAATTAATTACTCGCAGAGTTGTATTTGAGTGAAGCAAGTACCCCACAAAGGATTGCTATGATGAACACTGTTCTATTTTTTGAGCACCTAATTAATTGAAACAATCAAAATGTTGTCACAAAAAAAAAAAAATTCCACGGAACGCTGCGATTTCTTACACTTCAGCTGCCTTTTTCTTAGTTGTCATCATCTACACTTAGGTTGAGAGTGAGTTGCATGTGGTGCGATTTCAAAGTACCATTAATGATCCATAGAAGAATAAAGAAAATTCTAATTTCAAAAGCAAGGAAACTTGAAATCGGAAGGCATTGGGGCAAATAGAAGGTGATCGTTCCAAATAGATCCCTGCAGAGGAAACACCTGTTTGTGCGAGACATCTACCTGTAGTGGGAGTGAACTCTGCCGATTGGCCGCAGATCTCTGGCCTTTCTTATCGCCCACCGAAAAGCACGAAGATCAGATCCCCCTTCCTAATCGCGCGAGCAACCAGATGGCCCGTGGACCTCTATTAAGAAGACACGATCATCAGGTCGCTCCGATCGCGTCGGTGGAGGGAGCGAGAGAAAGAGAGAGAGAGAGAGAGAGAGAGAGAGAGAGGACTGAGGAGTGCTTGTTGAGGGGTTCGACCGGACTTGTGAACTGCTGTGTCCAAGTGTACGCGCTTTTATGTTTTGTGCTTTTCAATTCGACCTCCTCTGCCCGGAATTTTATCCTCTTATTCGACTTCCTTCTGGACATCCTTCTGGACAGTAGCATGTGAGATGGGGAGTTCATGCGAAGCTGACAAAAATCTGATTACAGTAACTTTAGTACAGAAAGCAAAAGAAAGAGAGACACAGAAGGAGAGATAGATTCTCCAAAATGGCAAATATGGGTAGGTTGCTACTGGAAACCATTGAAATCCTCAATTGGGGATTGGGGATTTCTAGAGATCACAGTAGTGGGGGAGGAAAATTTATAAGAGGGGAGGAGAAGGAAGGGATGGGGCCCTCCCCTCTGTGGACCAATCGGTTGGTTAGAAGCCACTTTCTAATCAGAACAGATCCAGAAAACAAGTGTGTGTATGCATTGATCTTCTTTCAATCACCTCTCATCTCTTTTCCTTTTGGGGAGTTCACCGATCTCCTTCTTTTTCTTTACGTCCGCCATTAAAAGGGGCATGGAGTTCTGGGCTCCCTCAACATTTACGGCTGTTTTACAGTGTGCCCTGTTAAATTTGAAAAAGAAAAAAGAAGAAAAACCTACAGAAATCCATTTAAAAAAGGGTGCAAGGGTGGTCCTTCCCCGTTCCTGCCTCTTTAATGGTTTGCCCAATCCCTTTACAGCTTTCTCCCTCTCAGTCTCTGCTTCTCTCTCTCTCTCTCCGAACCTTCTTAATTCAATACGGCAAATAGCTGTTTGGTGGATTTGAAGTCCATCTCCCGAAATCAATGATGGAAAACAAGTTTCTGGGCTCAGAAACTCTTGTTTCTGTACTGTCATTCAACGTTTTCCTTTTGGTGAACTCTCCAAAAGGAAAAGAGATGAGAGGTGAAAGAAAGAGGATCACCGTATTGAATGAAGAAGAAGGTTCGGAGAGAGAGAGAGAGAAGCAGAGACTAAGAGGGAGAAAGCTGTAAAGGGATTGGGCAAACCAAGAGGCAGGAACGGGGAAGGACCACCCTTGCACCCTTTTTTAAATGGATTTCTGTGGGTTTTTCTTCTTTTTCAAATTTAACAGGGCACACTGTAAAACAGCCGTAAATCTTGAGGGGGGCCAGAATTCCAAGCCCCTTTTAATGGCGGAAGTAAAGAAAAAGAAGAGATTGGTGAACTCCCCAAAAGGAAAAGAGATGAGAGGTGATTGAAAGAAGATCAATGTATACATACACACTTGTTTTCTGGATCTGTTCTGATTAGAAAGTGGCTTCCAACCAACGGAGGGAGGGCCCCATCCCTTCCTCCTCCCTCCCCCTCTTATAAATTTGCTCCCCCACTGCTGTGATCTCTAGAAATCCCCAATCCCCAATTGAGGATTTCAATGGTTTCCAGGCTTTTCTGAATTCGAGAGGCTTGGTTCAGTAGCAACCCTACCCACATTTGCCATTTTGGAGAATCTATCTCTCCTTCTGTCTCTTTTATTGCTTTCTGTACCAAAGTTACTGTAATTGCCGGCTCCCCATCTCACATGCTACTGTCTAGAAGGAGATTGAATAAGAGAATAAAATTTCGGGCAGAGGAGGTCGAATTGAAAAGCACAAAACATAAAAGCGCGTACACTTGGACGCAACAGTTCACAAGGCTGGTCGAACCCCTCAACAAGCACTCCTCAGTCCACTCTCTCTCTCTCTCTTTCTCTCGCTCCCTCCATTGACGCGATCGGAGCGACCTGATGATCGTGTCTTCTTAATAGAGGTCCACGGGCCATCTGGTTGCTCGCGCAATTAGGAAGGGGGATCTGATCTTCGTGCTTTTCGGTGGGCGATAAGAAAGGCCAGAGATCTGCGGCCAATCGGCAGAGTTCACTCCCACTACAGGTAGATCTCTCGCACAAACAGGTGTTTCCTCTGCAGGGTTCTATTTGCAACGATCACCTTCTATTTGCCCCAATGCCTTCCGATTTACAGTTTCTTTGCTTTTGAAATTAGAATTTTCTTTATTCTTCTATGGATCATTAATGGTACTTTGAAATCGCACCACATGCAACTCACTCTCGACCGCCTTTCCCCGCCCTGGCACCCTCCCGACGCCCTTGCCCCTTTCCCCCCGCCCTCCCGTCGCCCGGCAGAAGGAGGGGGAGCGACGAAGGAGACGGAGGAGGAGCAGAGAGGGAGAAGGGGAGCGGAGAGGGGGAGGGAGAGGGAGAGGGGGAGGGAGAGGGAGAGGGGGAGCGGGAGCAGACAGGGAGAGGGAGAGGGGGAGCGAGAGCAGGAGAGGGAGAGGGAGAGGGAGAGGGGGTGCGAGAGCAGAGAGGGAGAGGGGGTGCGAGAGCAGAGAGGGAGAGGGGGAGCGGGAGCAGAGAGGGAGAGGGAGAGGGGGAGCGGGAGCAGAGAGGGGGAGGGAGAGGGGGAGAGAAGGAAAGGGAGAGGGAGAGGGAGAGGGGGGAGAGAAGGAAAGGGAGAGGGGGAGCGGGAGCAGACTGCAGAGAGGGAGAGCAGGAGAGGGAGAGGGGGAGCGGAGAGGGAGACGGGAAGGGAGAGGGGGAGCGGAGAGGAGGAGGGAGAGGGGGGAGGGTGGGAGTCGGGCCGGGCCGGATGGAGGGAAAGATCGATGGCGGGAGAGGCAGGTTCTGCGCGGGAGGCGTGCCGGGTTTCTTGTGAAGGGAAAGAGTTTGGTGCAGAGCCGGGAGTGGGAGGTGGGCGATTGGCGGTGGGACGGGGATCTATTCGTCGGTAGACCCTTGAGCGGGGTTCTGGCCGGTTGGCAGTTTTTCCCAGTGGCGGTCAGTGAGGGATCCTCGAAAGGTTCAGACGAGGGAAAGGGCAAGGTGGAGAAGCGGCGGAGGTTCAGGAGGCAGAGGGAGGTGGATTTCTGGCCTTGAAACTGGGGGAGCAAGTGTATCGGGTGGGCAAGGCGAACGGGGTGGATGGCAGGAACTGCAAGAGATCGAAGGTGCAGGGACGGGGTGTTGGATAGTGGCCGGTTAGCCCTATCCGAAGATCTTAACTCAACACTTTTCACTTGATAAAATTTATCTTTATCTATAAATATTTTTCTAAAAAATCTCTCACAATAACCAAAGGGGCTGGCCTATAAAAACCCAGCAATACGTTGTGTTAGAGTTTAATTTTTAACGGATTACCCGTGAGGAACCCCTTAAAGGAAACTCCTCAAATCTGCCAGTTTCAACTTGCTCTTTAACTTCATCTTCTTCCTCTGTCTCTTTCTCTTTCGGCTCTACTGTCAGCAGCCACGTGAAGAACTATACTGGAGCATCTGGTGGCGAATCAATTGGAAAGAGTGAGATGTTGTTTCGCTGCCTTCACTCTAACAGTGGTATCAAAGCGCAGTAGATCAACGTTTGGCATAAGTAAGTTATATTCAGAGTCCATGTACAGAGAGTGTATGAATGTAAATGGTTAAAGCTTGCAAGATCATAGACTAAGGACTATGCTGCGTGTATAAATATGTTTGGCTAAAAAGTTTGTATATATGCTTTTTATACATGTTATTCAAGAAGCATGTCGATTGCAGATTACTAGATATATTTTTTTGTGCCTGTAATCCTAAAAGAGGGAGGCTATTTGTTTTTACTCTGCTTCCTTTGAGAACTTCTGGTCTATGGTGCCGTCGACCAGAAGCTATTCGGTGACAGACAACGCTGCCAATAATAGCCAGCGTTGTTGGCCTCACGGAGCAAACAACCTTATAAGAACATAAGGGAAAAACATATACCTTGATTGAGTTTTCCTTTTGCAAACCCTCTGTTACAGATGAGAAATCCACCGTGATTAGTGTAATATGCTTCGTTCCTGTTGTCCTGTGTGCCTTGTTTAGTTGTCTCTATATATGGTCGGGGACAGGATTCATTTTGGTGAGTCACTACTCAGAAGTTAATGATCCAGAGAGACATTACTTTCAATCTACCAAATTTTCTTCCCGCTATTCTCAACACCTCCACCTCAAAAAGCTTTTTTTTAAAAAAAAAAACTCGACTCCTCTGCTCCTACCCTTTCATTGATGAGTAGCTATCACCCCACGTATAGAACCCAATCGTCTTCCTCGTACCGGTGGCAGAGAGGTGACTTGGGCTTGAGCAAAAGGGGAAGACGTGTTTGATGCCTAGCCGACTTCCTCTCTGCCAGTTCACCCTTGTCTCAGCAAAAGCGGAGACTGTGGAAGCCATTTCATTTGAGCTTCTAGTTTGGGGAGGTTGTCTTCCTCACGACGGCAGCACAGACAAAGCAAGCACAGAGTAGGCGGCGACTTATAGTGCTAGATAATAGATAAAAATCTACCCAAAAACCCTGATCTGAGCATAAACAGCTTCATATTGCTCTCTGCTAGTCGGTCTTCAGTTTTTGCTGTCTTCTGCGCAAAAGAAGTAGGGTAGAATGGCATGCTCACAGCAACAGTGGAGGAAGATGGGCAACGACAGCAAAAGAGGTGCGACAGGCTAACCCTAGGAGAGAGAAGCTCCCACGAGGACACAGTATCGAACTGAAAAATGAGAAAAATCGTTCGTATAGGGGTTTTTATACCCAAATTTTAAAAATTACAAAATTAGTCCACTAATTTTGCATATGTTTGAAAAACGTTGTTGTATTTTTCAAATAGTAATGTCGCAGCTTTTTTGATAAAAACTTTTTCAAAAAGAGGCTCGCGAAAGTTATTTTCATTAAAAACTGGGGATTTTATATGGAACTGCTTAGAGATACCATGAGATTTATTGTAAATTGCTGAAAGAGGGTTACGATAAATTATTTTGCAATTTTTGTGTTAAAATCGCAATATATATATAATTACGTTTTAGTACCATTTGGCTTATTGAAATTGCTGGAAAAGGATTCTGAAAATAACTTTGAAAGACAAAAGGGAATTCATGTTCTAGATTTAAGTTTAAATTTGAGACTTATGTGCATGCCCTAGTATATTATTTGAGACTTCTTGATGTGATATTCATTGTGATGTTTTCTCTTTCTTTATTGTTCTTTACTTGTCATGAGAAATTAATTTAAAAATGACATCTAGAGTGGGAGACTCTAAATTAAGACTGAGAAATTAAATGAGACAAATTTCCATACATGGAAGCGTAAGATTATGTTGGCTTTGACCTTGGAAAGACTCGATTATGTGATTAATCAGCCTTTTCCCACTTTAGGAGATAAACCTACATATGAGAAAAGAAGGGCATATCAGTCTTTTACCACTGATGACCTGATGGGATGGGTAAAACCATCATGTTAACCTTTATGAAAGATGATCTGATCAGGGTATTTTGAGGATTGTCCAACGGCCAAGGAAATGTTTGATACTATTTCCTCCAAATACAACATCACTACTACGATGCACATGTAGTTACTATTAGAACAATATAATTCCTATAAGATGAAAAAGTCAGATAGCGTAATGGACCATGTTAATAAGATGTTGGTCATGGCTAAAGATTTAGCTGTGGTGGGGAATGCCATGTGTGACAACATGCATATTAGCACAATCTTAAACATCCTACCTCATTCTTGGGATGTGGCAGTTACTGCCTTGAGTCCCCAATTTGATAATCTTACTTTAGAAAAGCTTTCTATACAGTTAGCTCTACAACAATAACGTCTGACCAAGAAAAATAGAACAGAACTGATGATAGTGCAGGAAAAACCTGTTAGTAGTCATATGCTTGTACGACCAAAACAATTTAAAAATAAAAACAATAGCAAGTTCAAGGGCAATTTTGCAGGTACTAAAAAATCTCAAGGAGCTGTAGTGAAATGTTACGGGTGTGGAAAGCCTGGACACATCAGGAAGAACTGCAGGACAAAGTTCCCGAATAAGACAAATTACAATGGTCATGACAACAACAATAGGAGGAAGTCGCAAGGGGACTCCGGCAGAGAAGTTATTTGTGTCGTGTCAGAATGTTTGTTTGCAGATGGAGATCTGACTGGATGGTCGGTTGATTCAGGAGCTACTCGTTACATCGCGAAGACAAAAGAAGGAGTAATCCACATGGAAAATCTAAGTTCATGAACACACAAGGTCTATATGGGAAATAACTCATATTGTGATATCATGAAAATTGCACCGTCATGGGAATTGGGGCATATCAACTAAATGTTGAGGGTATTAGTGTCATACTTAACGAGTTTTTTTGTATGTCCCTTTCATGAGGAGGAATCTAGTTTCTGTTCCAACATTGACTAGGACAGGCTTTGAAGTTCGATTTATTCCAGGGAAAGTAACAATGGAAAAACATGGAAGGTCCATGTTCAATGGAAAATTTGTAAAAGAACATGGTATGTTTAAACTTAATGATATGAATGAAGTTTTCAGTTCTGCTTATTTCGACTGTGCAATGAGTGTGAATGTAAATTTATGGCATGAAAAATTAAGCTATATAAGTATAAAAAAGATGAAGACTCTAGCACAGCAAGGTTTAATACCTGACATAAATATAAATGATTTCGCGAAATGCGAATCGTGTGTATATAAAAACATGGCAAGGAAACCATTTATGTCTGAAGTAATTCGGGCCACTGAACAATTGGAGATAATTCATACTGATATATGTGGACCTTTTAGAGTCCAAACTCATAGTTGCATGTTATACTTCATAACATTTATTGACGACTTCTCAAGATTTGGTTATATAGAAATGATTAGACACAAGTCAGAAGCACTTGAGAAATTCAAGGAATACAAATCTGAAGTCGAAAGACAACTTGGAAGGTATATTAAAGTTGTAAAGTCTGATCGAGGAGGAGAATATACTTCTAATGAATTCCTCGAATACTGTAAAGACCTTAGAATTAATAGGCAAAAGACAATGCCTATGACACCACAACAAAATGGTGTGGCTGAAAGGTGTAATAGAACCCTCTTGAGCATGGTGAGATCCATGTTGGCAGGTGCACAATTACCAAAAGTTTTTTTGGGTGAAGCTGTGTTAACAGGTATGTATACAATAAATCGAGTGCCCTGCAAAGCAGTCCCAACCACTCCTTATGAGAGATGGATTGGTGTAAAACCAGATCTGAGACATCTAAGGAGATGGAGATCTGTAGCACATGTAAAAATTTTAGATCCAAAAATGGATAAACTAGATAATAGATCAGTATGATGTATATTTATTGGATACTCAAATAGATCCAAAGGCTACAGATTATATCATTCAACTATGAGACTTATAGAAAGCAAAGATGTAGAGTTCCTAGAAGAATTCAATAATAAAGATATTGATCCAGTTGAATATCGAAATGATATACTAGATGATCTGATTTATTCAGAGGAACAGTCTGGCAATAAACCGATTGGAGGTCAGTTAGACAATGAACCAACTGAGTTGGAATCGTCTGAGGAACAGTCAGATAATGAACCGAATGAAGATCAGTTAGATAATGAACCAATTGGTCTGACTACCTCGTCATCTCAGACGTTATTAGGTCATAAAAGACCTAGAGCTCCTCCTTCATATTTGAATGATTATTATGTATATCTGGCAGAGGAGCTATGCTATTCAGCAGATATTTACAAAATGCCTGACATTCTGACATATGAAGAAGCCATAAGCTCACATGAATCGTCAGATTAGATGAATGCCATGGATGAAGAAATTGAATCCATATAAAATAATAAAGTATGAGAATTAGTAGATCTTCCTAATGATAAAAAACTCATTCGATGCAAATGGGTACTGGGGAAGAAATATAAAGCTGATGGATCAGTAGAAAAATTCAAAGTCAGATTGGTAGCGAAAAGTTTTTCCCAAAAGGAAGGAATTGACTACTCAGAAACCTATTCGCCGGTTACAAAGTTTGCATCAATTAAAATAATTTTGGCTATCGCAGCATTCTATGACTTGGATATTTGTCAGATGGATGTAAAGACTGCTTTCCTGAATGGTGAATTGAAGGAAACTATATATATGACTCAACCACTGAATAAATCATTGTACGGATTGAAGCAATCACTGAGACAGTGGTATTTTGCTTTTCACAAAGCAATTACAAAACTTGGGTTCGTTGCAAACCAACTAAACCACTGTGTATATGTATGGAAAAGTAGGAGTTTTTTCTGTATTCTATCATTACATGTTGATGACATATTACTAATAGGAAATGATAACGAAATGATACTCAAAACAAAGACATAGCTGAACAAGAACTTCAAAATGAAGGACTTGGGTGAAACATCCTATATATTTGGAATAAAGATCACTCGAAATAGAAACTCAATAATCCTGAGTTTAAGCCAAGAACGATATATTGATTATATTTTGAAGAAATTTTGTATATTAGACTCTAAACCAATTGGGACTCCTATAGATAAAGGAGCAAATTTGAGTATGAGTGATTGTCTTAGTGAAGGACAACAAAAATTAAATGTTTCATATGCACAAGCTGTTGGCAGTCTAATGTTTTGTACTAGACCAGACATAAGCTTTCCTATCGGTCTGGTGAGTCGTTATCAAAATAATCTTGGATGGTCTCACGGGCAAGCAGTCAAAAGGATTTTTCGGTACATTAAAGGAACGAAAAGACTGAAATTGTCCTATCAAGCAGATGAGCTAACTTTAGTTGGCTATTCCGATGCAGATTTTGTAGGCTGCAAAGATGACAGTAAATTCACTTCGGGGAATGTTTTCCTCTTTGGAGGTGGGGCGATAGCCTGGTCCTGTAAGAAACAGGGATGTATTGCTCAGCACACTCAGGAAGCAAAGTATGTAGCATGTAATGTTGCAACTACTTTTACTGTCTGGATAAATCGGTTCTTGAAAGACTTGAAATTAGATCTTGCTCATGAACCAATTCAACTGTACTGTGATAATTTGACAGTGATATCTCTTATAAAGAATGAGGTTGTTAGCTCAAAAAGTGAACATATAATGGCGAAATACCATTATGTTCATGAAATGATTGAGAAAAATGAAATCTCAGCTGATTATTTGTCTTCCAATGATATAGTAGCTGATCCCTTAACTAAGGGAATATCTGAAGTCTTGTTTTCAAAACATGTAACTCATATGGGGCTAAAATATATTTGAAAGGTTGCGAAGGAAAAACCATTGAATGGAAAGCCTCGCTGTAAAGTTTGGGTTACGATGGATAAACCAATTATAGAAAACCACGTAACTAGTCAAATGAAGGAAACCCACATATAGTTGAAGCAAACTGGCGGTCTCATGGCCAAGTGGGAGATGTTGGATAGTGGCCATTGAGCCCTATCCGGATATCTCGTAACTGCTAAGCAGTTACGAGATGTGTGGGAACTGATCCTTCCCTAAAATCTCTCTCCTCATCCAAACCGCACGTTGTAGAAATGGGAAAATCTAAGAGACTGTTCTATAAAAAGACCAGCGGTTTTTGTTTAGGGTTTATCGATCAATGGCTACCCTAAACTAGTCCTTAGAAGGAAACCCGTTAATCAAGCTCGGCTTCTTCTTCTTCTTCCTCTTCTCCTTATTCTTGTTTTTGTTGTTTTCTACACGGGACGGTCGCTGCATCAACTCGAATACTGGAGCCGCTGGTGAACTTATTGTGCAGACGACTACTCGCAACTTCTGCTGTGACTCCAATTGCTCCAACAGAGTCTAGTGCACCTTAAACCATTTTTTATTGTTCATAACTGTTGCTTGATTTGCCACATTCTTTCAATAAAATTTGGCATTGGTTTTTTTGAACTGATAGTTGGCACTGGTTGATCAATTCTTTAGAGATTATATTGAAATTTTCGATGTATATTCTACGGCTCCTGCAGCCATCGATTTTTCTTGGCCAGAGGAAAAAAAATAAAACAGAAATTAAGTTGCAAAAAAAGGAATACGTGTTATTGGATCTACGCTTGAGTGCAACAATCGTGAGTTGAAAATCAGTTCCATGCTCACATTAGTTAATCTACTGAACATTATGATTTGCGCATTGCATGCACCCATTAAAGATCACTTGAGTTCTTCATCATGTGCAATCGCTTTTCCTTTTGATAATCATTCACATCTGATAACGAAGATATGGGCAGCATGAAATTTATTGTAATTAATTAGTGAGTACCACTTAACAGAACTTTAAACTTTGCCTAATTTTCCTTTTCTATGTTGCTGCTTCCCTTCCAGTGAAATGGGTAGTTTTTACACGAAAAAGGAAAGACTTACAGCTGCATACACTATCAACCCTAAGGTCGAAGGGTCTGGCATTTTTGTGGATGTAAGTGATTACACAATGAACCATATTAAATTTCTTCTCCTTCTTGTTAATTTTATTTTATTCAAAAATGGTATAGAGCAGCATGATTGCCGAAGAAGATTAAAGCCTCAAGATGGTCTGTAGACGAACAAAGATATTACTACCTTCTTCATTAAAGTGGAGAGTCGATCCAGATGAACAAAAATTTGCAGCAAACTTAGCTTTCTATTTTGCCGTCCAGTTTCAAGGAGTATGAAAAAAATACAAAATGGCATGAAAGCAATGCAATATGGCGCCAAGTATAGAATGAACATTATCAAATGGAAGCCAAAATCAAGAAAGAAAATCTCAATAGAAGATTTTTATGGTAGAAGAACATGGTGTTGTAAATGAAAAATATTTTGCATTAAATGCAACACCATAATCTTCTACCACAAAAATCTCCTATTGAGATTTTTTTTCTTAGTTTTAGGTGGTCTTGAACCTGCTCGTTCTATACTTGATGCCATATGTTAATAACAATAATGAAAGAAAAGTTGTAGCAACTTGATAATATAAGAAGCAACTTTTGCTATATGACTTCTATATAATGAGATGCTGCACGCTATGAACCCTAAGGCCGACGGTTGTGGCCTTTCGTGGACATTGAACACCGAACCACATTAACTTGCTTCTTCTTCTTATTCATTTTATTTTTTTTTCAATAGACCTGCGGTTCAAACCCAAAGAGGACTGGTCTGGGCTAAAAGGTGCCTATGTAAGCTAATTGAGTCAACCCCTTTGCCTTTTTCTTTTTTTGAATTTATTTGGGTACCCAATATTTGCACCAAATTAGGTCCCTCACACAAAAATTCTCCTCCCCATAAACTTTGCCAGGCTAAATTAAATATGCAGATTAGGTGCAAAAACATGTGATCAAGTTCATGGTGTCAAGAAAGCAAACAAAAAATGGGAATTGGATGAATCAATCCTACAAGATATTTTGTTAGTGCCCGAACATTAAGTTTCATGATCTTTCACTTATGTTGTAGTGCACAGCGAAATTTAATGGCTGCTTTCACGATCTTTCATTTTAGGATGTAGTGCACAGGGACATTGTAGAAGGGGCAATTTTCACACCAATCCGAGTCCTGACTCATTAATGTGACCCCTTTTCCTTTGTCTTTTATCAGTTTTTAGAAAAAAGCAAGTGCTACTTTCCCATGGCTATATACATATATATGTGTGTATGTATGTATATGTGTGTGTATATATATATATTATATATGTATAATCTTTTGCATGGTATCATGCTAGATCCGCTTAAATAAACAAAGGGCTCATGTCCGAGATTTTAGATTATTTTAATGTCAACGATGGCAACGCGACACCCTTCAACTTGAGTATCGTGCTTTATTACTTAAAATGCAAAAGTATAACATTCTTGAAAATGGAAATAGATACCCGTGCTGTTACTAATTATGTTATACCATACGAGGAAAATTGATTATTATTTTCACAAAAATCTCATTTTATATTTAGATGATGAAGCGAGTGCCCTTTGTATACATCCAAACAGCAAAAGTTCATGATGTTTTCCTTTAGTAGTCCTATATCCTCGTCCACTCTTCTCTAGAATCTTAGATAAAGTGCCACAAAAAGTTAATGAAAGAAACAACGGAAAGGGTTAGAGATGATGGGTTTGAAGCAATTAGAGATGATGGGTTTGCCACTTGATAATTAATTACTCGCAGAATTCTATTTGAGTGAAGCAAGTACCCCACAAAGGATTGCTATGATGAACACTGTTCTATTTTTTGAGCACCTAATTAGTTGAAACAATCAAAATGTTGTCACAAAAAATAAAAAAAAATGCACGGAACACTGCGATTTCTTACACTTCAGCTGCCTTTTTCTTAGTTACCATCATCTACAATTAGGCTGCGCATCAGGTCGAGCCAAGTCGAGAGTGAGTTGCATGTGGTGCGATTTCAAAGTACCATTAAATGATCCAAGGAAGAATAAAGAAAATTCTAGTTTCAAGGCAAAGAAAATGTAAATCGAAAGGCATTGGGGCAAATAGAAGGTGATCGTTCCAAATAGATCCCTGCAGAGGAAACACCTGTTTGTGCGAGGGATCTAGCTGTAGTGGGAGTGAACTCTGCCGATTGGCCGCAGATCTTTGGCCCTTGTTATCGCCCACCGAAAAGCACAATCGCGCGAGCAACCAGATGGCCCGTGGACCTCTATCAAGAAGACACGATCATCAGGTCGCTACGATCGCGTCGGTGGAGGGAGAGAGAAAGAGAGAGAGAGAGTTTTCTATGAAAACATTATGAAAAAAGAGGGATGAGAATAAAATTCGGGGCAGAGGAGGTAGAGTTGGAAAGCACAAAACATAAAAGCGAGTAGACTTGGACGCTGCACTTGACAAGTCATATTATATATATATATATATATACGTATGTCGTGAGGAAATTATTCGATTCTTTTAAATGATCAAATGCGAGCTCTGTCTTTGGCAGCGTGAGAAAGGTGAGCACAAACAAGCAAGGGATGTTTAAACCGCCCACATGTCCAAAGCGACCTCCCTTGCTTTTAAAAGCAAGAATTGAGTGATATGCCTATCCTTTCTTTGACTGTGCCTTTTTGCGTGAATGTGTCAAAAAGTGAATCATGTGCACCACATGAAGCTTAGAGGCTCGACGTGCTTTGTTGCAATCATGTTTGTCAGGATGCAGAAAAACTATACACATCCTCTCTTTTCTCTCTATCAGTTGTTTCTCTCTATCAGTTGTGTGTATTTTTCTTTTCTTTGTCCTGTTCCATGTAAATTGGTGACATCTTCTCACACATCATTTTGATATATTTTCCACTTGGTCGTGTGCTTTGGGCTTCAAAATGATGTGTGAGAAGATGTCACCAATTTACATGGAACAGGACAAAGAAAAGAAAAATACACACAACTGATAGAGAGAAACAACTGATAGAGAGAAAAGAGAGGATGTGTATTTTTTTTCTGCATCCTGACAAACATGATTGCAACAAAGCACGTCGAGCCTCTAAGCTTCATGTGGTGCACATGATTCACTTTTGACACATTCACGCAAAAAGGCACAGTCAAAGAAAGCATAGGCATATCACTCAAGTCTTGCTTTTAAAAGCAAGGGAGGTCTCTTTGGACATGTGGGCTGTTTAAACATCCCTTGCTTGTTTGTGCTCACCTTTCTCACGCTGCCAAAGACAGAGCTCGCATTTGATCATTTAAAAGAATCGAATAATTTCCTCACGACATACGTATATATATATATATATAATACGACCTGACTTGTCAAGTGCAGCGTCCAAGTCTACTCGCTTTTATGTTTTGTGCTTTCCAACTGGACCTCCTCTGCCCGGAATTTTATTCTCTTCAAAATGTTTTCACAGAAAACTCTCTCTCTCTCTCTGTCCACCGACGCGATCGGAGCGACCTGATGATCGTGCCTTCTTAATAGAGGTCCACGGCCATCCGGTTGCTCGCGCGATTAGGAAGGGGGATCTGATCTTCGTGCTTTTCGGTGGGCGATAAGAGAGCCCAGAGATCTGTGGCCAATCGGCAAAGCACCACATGCAACTCACTCTCAGACTTGGCTCGACCTGATGGGCACCTTAATTGTAGATGATGATAAATAAGAAAAAGACATCTGAAGTGTAAGAAATCGCAGTTCAGGCACCCTGAGAAAACAATCTAGGCCCTAAATATTTTAACTGATGGGTTATGTGGGAAATATAAAGTTTTCTTAACCCATTCAAACCGTAACCTCACAACTCTATCTCAAGGTTACAGTCAAAGCGCAAAATTGGATTTCATTGTGAAGGAATAAATTAGAGGAACTTTCCTCAGTTGGCATGAAGCACAACCATTTGAAGAAATTTAAGCCTCATTTCCTCTGTTGGCATAGAAAATAATTTCTTTTTTCATTTTTTTGTAAATTTTTTGAGACAACATTTTGATTGTTTCAACTAATTAGGTGCTCAAAAAATAGAAGAGTGCTCATCATAGCAATCCTTTGTGGGGTACTTGCTTCACTCAAATGGAATTCTGCGAGCAATTAATTATCAAGTGGCAAACCCATGGTCTCTAACTGCTTCAAATCCTAAAGGAGAAATTATGCACTCAGTTTGAAACTTATAGGACATCCTATACTGTTCAAGAACTTAAATGGATCAATCATTTAAAAAGTCAGAAAAAAAATACTCCCAGGGAACAGTGTTCTTACGGTGTGCGTCTTGCCTACGGCGATTATGTATAATTTCTTTTCTGTTCATAGGAGTACTTTTTTTTTTTTTATCGTACTTATTAGCTCGGTTTATTACTTTTTACCGTTTTTCCGGAAATGTGGTTCTCTTTTTCCTGGATCGCTTTCCTTGTAGTTTCACTTTTTCACTTTTGTTTTTTCGGTTTTTCGTTGGTTGAAATTTATATCCGGGGGAAACAGGAGGGAATCGAAGGGGTAGTAATTGTCATCTCGTCGATCGGAGGCTTCCCAGCACATCTTGTTTGGCCTCCTACTGTCACCTGAAAGTTCTTGCTAAAGTAATTGACTACTAAGATGGACCGCTTTCGCTTCCCAGCTTGTTCCTTGCAATTCTTGATGGAAATGAGAGGGATATCCAGCTAAACAAACTGTTCGATTGGTCGCGTTCGATCTTCTGTGAGGTCTGCACTCGTCTTTTGTTGATTTTTTCGGAATTTTATATGGATTTGGGGTTTGGATGAGGTAGGGTTTGCTGTTTCACTGTGGGCAGGGGTTAGGGAAAATTTTTGGGGAATTTTTTTGGCGGGTGTGTTCTGGCGGCGAGTTCCGGATGGAGGCCGAGATCGGTGGTGGGAGTCGCAGGTTGTGCATGGGAGGCGTGCCGGGGTGTTTGCATCCCCAAAATTTCTTTGGTTGGTTTTGGAGTGCTTCAGAAAAATCAGATTTTATTTTGAAATATGAAAGAAATGAATTCGTCGGTCGATACGAGGATCGACCGTTCCCGACGCCTTTACGGGAGATAATCAACACAAAGGCTATGTTTATCATTGATGCATTTCGTTTTAACTTAAACATCTTTTTATTTATATAAGGTGTAGAAAAATATTGAAAGTTTGATGGTTCAAACTTTTGAAAAAATTCTTGAAGAATCACTTGACAATGTGAGACATTTTGGAAAAAACTAGAATTGAAAATTTTTTATAAATATCATTTGGAAATCACTTTAGTGTTCTCTTAAAACTTTAAGTAAGTTTGACGTTTTGCTCTAATTCGGTTACCACCTAATTAGAGTTTCATCTCATCTTGTTTAAGTTTTTTTGAAAAAGTGCTTGTGATCATAAGTAAAAATTAAGTGGGTGAAAATGCATGAATGCATTGATCCTATATGATTAGAAAGAAAAAACATTTATTACTACCATAACATTCATCTAAAATTTTAATTTTGATAAATATTATATATAAGAAGAAAAAAATTTTGAAAATAGATTGAGGTTGTAGACCGTCAAGCATGAATCCAATATTGGTATTGATGAAGTCGACAAATAAAAAATTAAAATCTTAAATGATAATAGTAAGATATTGAAAGAAAAGAAAGGATGGACTACATCCCAAAAGAGACATAGAGAAGGAGATCTTGAAAATCATAAAATCAAATATTTTAAAAGAAAGAGATACGTATTCGTATACATATGTGAAATCCTACGAAAATGATATTTAGTTAAAATAGAGAAGAGAATATCATTTTAGAAAGAGAAGGAGAAATTTTAAAATGAAACACACACACACACACACACACATATATATATATATATATATATATATATATATATATATATATTAAAAAAACATATGTTCAATCATAAAGAGAGAAATATAAAGAAAGGTATTCATGTATACATATACATATATAACACATATATACGTACATGTTTTCATGAGAATAAAAATCAAGAAATAAAAACAACTGACTTCAAGTTTGATGTGGGCCGGAAGGGAGTTTGGACTCATGTAAGAGTAGAAGCTAAGTCTCTAAGACCACATTAGAAGGTTTCTTTTGAAAATGTTTTGGAATATATGATTTATATAAACATAAAATATTGTTATTCCATTGGTTGTAAGGGAATATGTTTCTTCCACCGTTGGATATGGATGAAGCTCAAACCACACAATAAGGTGCCGATTAGAGTTCCTAATCGGATGATTAAAAAGAAAACTATCAAGCAAAATGATATGCAAATGCATATTAAAATGTACATATTTCGGGAGTGTTTTTTTCGGGTTGGACAAGTCTCGACTTCAAAAATTAATATAAATGTAAAAATTCTCAAACCATACTCTCATGATCGCCATACATTCACATATAGATAGGAAAAATCAAATAACTTGAAACAAAATAATATTCAAGGAAAGAGAGAGAGAACATGATTCAACTATGAAAAGAAATATTATCTCATCTTCTTATGTTCCCGGTGCATAGCCTCTTGACTCTAAAATAGAGATTGAGAAATATCTTCTTTAGCCATGGGAAAATGAAGAAGAGAGAAAGAAGGAAAGCAGGGCAAGACAATATTCAAGAAATGAGATAACATGATTGAAGCATAGAAATAAAAGTTCATCTCATCTTCTCATGCTCCCGGTGCACTTGAGTATGGTCTCTTGTCTCTAAAATATAGATTAATGGTTATTTCCGTTGGCCATGGGAAAATGAGAAAGAGAGAAAATGAGAGAAGCAAAACAAGACTATATTTAAGAAATGAGATAACATGATTGAAGCATAAAATGAAATATCACTTCATCTTTTCATGCTCCCGGTACACTTAAGAATAATCTATTGACTCTAAAATAGAGATTTTAGGACTATCTTATATGACCATGAGGACATGAAGAATGTAAGAAATGAGAAAAAGAAATGAAGAGGAATGTTGATTACATATCTCTAATGAGAATGATTTTAGAGAAAAATGATCATCTTTTGCTTGAAATGATCTTAAACACAACTTGAATGAAACTCCAAGATATAGATCTTTGTGCTCCCTTGAAGAGTTGTAGCTTCTCCAAGTTGGAGAAGAAAAAAGATAAATGAAAAGGGAAGAAGAGAAAAATGGAAAGAGAAGCAAATCTAAGCATTAGGTTAGCCCATGCTCAAGAGGAATGCTTGTGGGGGTATTTATATAGGATTTTGGAGCCAAAACTCAAAATTTGAATTTCACCTCATTTTCATCCAAATTTCAGAGAATTTTGAATTATTTTCAAAAAATTTTTTGAAAAATAGGTTTTGACTAAGTGGAATTGGCAACTAGGCCTGCAAATACTCAATTGAAGTATGGGCAGGGCTATGCCCACCCAAAATTTTCGAAAACCGACCCCCAAGGGTCTCTTTTTTGCAAAGAAAAGGGGGGGGGGCCTCGATCGTCGCAGGCCCCTGCCCAGGCGCTGTTGCGTGCCAGGCGCAACAGCGACCTGACGCCTCAGTGCGCAGGGGCGATCACGTCACTGCAATCGTCACGTGATTGTGTGACACACGGTCGTGCGACGCAAGGATGCGCGACTGCCGTCGCACGATACTTTTCTTTTTTTTAACTTTAAATAAAATGAAATTAAAATGAATAAGATAAAATACCATAAAACTTTTTTTATTTAAAATATATAAAAAACTAATTTTTTTTTATAACACGCGCACGACGCTTATAGCACCAAACTTTGTGGCCACCAATCACCACCACCAATTTCCTCTGCTTTCCCTTCCTCCTCCTCCTTATGCTTCGACCAATTATTCCTCTGCCCCTCTGCCATCCAGCTCCTTCCTTGGTGGCCACAACGCCACCTCCATGACCATCCCGTTCACTTATAACAACAACGCTTTCATGGTGTCCTCCTCGAACTCTCACGAAACCGTGGCAACCTCCGGCGATTATGTCCTTAGTAACCAAACCGCGGTTGGCCAGTCTACCCGCTTTAAGGATTTCAATTTTTCTTACTCTTTAGCCAGACCGGAACATCTAGTGTCCATGGTCTGCATGTGAGATGCCAGGTAGAGTCAAGTGCACCTTAGACCATTTTTTATTGTTCATAACTGTTGCTTGATTTGTCACATTCTTTCAATAAAATTTGGCATTTGATTTTCTGAACTGATAGTTGCCTGTGGTTGATCAATTGTTTAGAGATTATATTGAAATTTTCGATGTATATTCTATGGCTCTTTCTGCCAGCGATTTTTCTTGGCCAGAGGGAAAAAAAAATAAAACAGAAGTCAAGTTGCAAAAAAAGGAATACGTGTTACTGCATCTGCGATCTAGTGCAAGAATCGTGAGTTGATCATCAGTTCCATGCACACATTAGTTAATCTACTGAACATTATGATTTGCACTTTGCATGCACCCACTAAAGATCACACGAGTTCTTCATCATGTGCAATCGCTTTTCCTTTTGATAATCATTTACATCTGATAACAAAGATATGGGCAGCAAGAGATTTATTGTAATTAATTAGTGAGTACCACTTGACAGAACTTTATGCTTCGCGTAATTTTCCTTTTCTCTGTTGCTGCTTCCCTTCCTATAGTGAAATGGGTAGCTTTTACACGAAAAAGGAAAGAGTTACAGCTGTACCACTTGACAGAACTTTATGCTTCGCGTAATTTTCCTTTTCTCTGTTGCTGCTTCCCTTCCTATAGTGAAATGGGTAGCTTTTACACGAAAAAGGAAAGAGTTACAGCTGTAACTTTCTTCAAGCGTTAAGAGTAATAAGGACCTGCTCTATACCACCTTTGACGTGAAAGTATGAAGTGATGAACTAATGGCTCCAAGGGTGTTTGGCTAACTGGCACGAGATATGTAGAGACTCGTGCACCCAAGCAGGCGGGAGAGAAGACGATGATGGTTGTTTATATACTATTAACCTGCCTCACAAACTTTACTTATTGTTATGTTAATAATTTTATATATTTGGTTGTTTATATATATATGTGGCCCTCAAAACATAAGGCTATTGAACTAGAGGCCCCACCAGCTAAAATTTCTGACTCCATTAATGCTATCTGGCTGTTTTTTGGATGTAAGTGATTAAACAATGAACCGAGTTAAATTTCTTCTCCTTCTTGTTAATTTTATTTTTTTATTCAAAAATGGAAGATATCACTGCCTTCTTCACTAAAGTGGAGACTCGATCTAGATGAACAAAGATCTTCTTAGCTTTCTATTTTGCCGTCCAATTTGAGGGAGTATGAAAAAAAAAAATACAATATGGCGTGAAAGCAATGCAATATGGCGTCAAGCATAGAATGAGCATTATCAAATGCAAGCCAAAATCAAGAAGGAAATCTGAATAGAAGATTTTTATGGTAAAAGAACATGGTGTTGTAAATGAAAAATATTTTGCATTTACAACACCATAATCTTTTACCGCAAAAATCTCCTATTGAGATTTTTTTTCTTAATTTTAGCTGGTCTTGAACCTGCTCGTTCCATACTTGATGCCATATGTTAATAATAATAATGAAAGAACAATTCTAGCAACTTGTTAATATAAGAAGCAACTTTTGATATATGACTTCTATATAATGAGATGCTGCACGCTATCAACCCTAAGGCCGACGGTTGTGGCCTTCCATGGACATTGAAGGCCGAACCACATTAACTTGCTTCTTCTTCTTATTCATTTTATTTTTTTTAATAGACCTGTGGTTCAAACCCAACGAAAACTGGTCTGGCTAAAAGCTGCCTATCTAAACTAATTGAGTCAGCTCCTTTGCTTTTCTCTTTCTTGGATATTATTTGGGTATCCAATATTTGAACCAAATTAGGTCCCTCACACAAAAATTCTCCTCCCCATAAACCTTGCCAGGCTAAATTAAATATGCAGATTAGGTGCAAAAACATGTGATCAAGTTCATGGTGTCAAGAATGCAAACAAAAAATGGGAATTGGATGAATGAATCCTACAAAGATATTTTGTTAGTGCCAAAACATCAAGTTTCATGATCTTTCACTTATGTTGTTGTGCACAGCGACATTTTATGGCTGCTTTCACGATCTTTCATTTTAGGTTGTCCTGCATAGTGACATTGTAAAAGGAGCAATTTCACACTAATCCGGGTCCTGATTCATTAATTTGATCATTTTTCCTTTGTCTTTGTCAGTTTTTAGAAAAAAGCAAGTGCTACTTTCCTATGGCTATATATATATATATATATATATATATATATGTGTGTGTGTGTGCGTGCGTGTGTGTATGTATGTATATGTGTGTTTGTATATATAATGCATATATGGGTATAATCTTTTGCATGGTATTTCGACAGGGGCTCATGACATATCATTTTTTCTAATGAGCATGTGGTTGACAGTACGCCACCTAAAAAAACAAAAGGCTCACGTCCGAGATTTTGGCTAATTAAAACACAAAAGTAAAACATTCATGAAAATGGAAATAGACATGCCGTGACTAATTATGTTATGCCATATGAGGTGCCATGTTAGATAAAGTGCCACAGAAAGTTAACAAAAGAAACAACGGAAATCATAACTTAATATTAAGTATTCTTCGTTTACAAGTCAATGCCATCACAATTACACTCAATTCAGGCCAGTAAGAATGAAGATAAAAACGCAATAGAAAGCATTTCAGATCTGATACAACAACTCGGACTAAATCAGTAGCATTCTCAGATTACTGTCACCATTCTAAAAATATCCATTAACCATAAATACAATACCAGCAAACTGTAAGCATGTCAATAGTTACTAGAGCCACTACTATAAAGCAGTTAAATCAGTGTAACTTTTAGCAATTCTACCATGAAAACCAAACGAGAGAATGTTCATTTTGAGAGGAATACGTCAACAAAACCTGTTTCATTGAGCACCAATGCAATGTAACAGGATATAATATAAGGTGCTCCTTCCTACAAATCGAAATCGATTCTAGGGAAACAAAAAGGAACTGGCCAAGCCCGAACCTGCAACACTGCTGACACAACCTCTGCACAGTCCCGCCAACGCGCACCATGCTCGCTTTAGCGTGTACCTCACAGACCTTATGGCGACGATGGTAGTCCTTGGCGCTGCTGAGATCGACCCTGCAACCCTTGCCCTGACATGCCGACCGTCCCGCCGACGAAGACGTTCCCGTTCCCCCTCCCTGCACCTTCGATCTCTTGCAGTTGCTGCCATCCACCCCGTTCGCCTTGCTCCCCCAGTTTCAAGGCCAGAAATCCACCTCCCCCCGCCTCCTGCCCCTCCTCCTGAAACCTTCGCCGCTTCTCCACCTTGCCCTTTCCCTCATCCGAACCTTCCGAGGATCCCTCACCGACCGACACTGGCAAAAACTGCCGACCGGCCGGAACCTCGCTCAAGGGTCTAGCCACGAACAGATCCCCGTCCCATCGCCAATCGCCCACCTCCCACTCCCGGCTCTGCACCAAGCTCTTTCCCTACACAAGAAACCCCGGCACGCCTCCCGCGCAGAACCTGCCACTCCCGCCACCGATCTCCGCCTCCCGCGCAGAACCTGCCACTCCCGCCACCGATCTCCGCCTCCATCCGGGAATCCGCCGCCAGAACTCCCGCCAAAAAAATTCCCTGGAAAATTTCCCTTACCCCTGTCCACAGTGAAACAGCAAACCCTACCTTCTCCAAACCCGAAATCCATACAAACTCCCGAAAAAATCAACAAAAAAACCCAGCGCAAACCTCAGAGCAGATCGAATAGGACCAATCGAACGGTGTAGCTGGATATTCCTCTCGCCTCCATCAAGAATTGCAGGAAACAAGAGGTGCTGGGAAGCCTCCGATCGACGAGATAGCAACTCCTACCCCCTTCGATTCCCTCCTCTTTCCCCCGGATATGAATTCCAACCAACGAAAAACCGAAAAAACAGAAGTGAAACTAGAGGGAAAGCGATCCAGGAAAAAGAGAACCACATTTTAGGAAACACGGTAAAAAATAATAAACCGAGTTAACAAGTACGATAAAATAAAAATAAAAAAAAAAAGTACTCGTAGGGAACACAAAAAAAATTATACATATTCGCCATAGGCAAGACGCGCATGGTAAGAACACTGTCCTCTAGGAGTACTTTTTTTTTCTGACCTTTTAAATTATTGATCCACTTAAGTTCTTGAAGAGTATAAGATGTCCCATAAGTTTCAAACTAAGTACATAATTTCTCACAGTTGGAGATCATGGGTTTGCCACTCGATAGTTAATTACTCGCAGAATTTCATTTGGGTGAAGCAAGTATCCTACAAAGGATTGCAAAAAAAAAAACCAACAACAAAAAAGTCTCGTCTCGCAACAGCGAACACCAAAATGATCACCAATGGCCGAGCAACAAGTCCTTCCTTCCCAACCACAACGAAAACAAGCGGCGAAACAAACCCGCTCAACCAAATGACGAAACGATGCTCAAAACATGCAGGAAACGAGGAAAAGAAAAAAAAAAACAGGCATTACCTCCACAAGGGCCTTCAATGAGGACCAAAACCCGTAATCACAACAGAGACAAGAGCAAGCAGAAAAGAGTCTAAAAGAGGGAGGGACAGAGGGACAAGGAACACGAGAGAGGAGAAGGGAGAAGGTGACGGTCCTGGTGCAAATTTAGAAACGTGCTACGCAAGGCACCCGGTTGGTTGAATTCCATTTTAGAAAATGTTTTCGCGACGCCATCATCAACCACCCGGGTGCCTTGCGTAGCACGTTTCTAAATTTGCACCTTCTCCCTTCTCCATTGAAGGCGCTTGTGGAGGTAATGTCTGTTTTTTTTCTTTTTCTTGTTTCGTCATTTAGTTGAGTGGGTTTGTTTTGCCGCTTGTTTTCGTTGTGGTTGGGAAGGAAGCTCCGCCGTTGGTGATTTTGGTGTTCGCTGCGAGACGAGACCTTTTTGTTGCTGGTCTTTTTTTGCAATCCTTTGTTCCTTTGCTTCACTCAAATGTAATTCTGCTAGTAATTAACTATCAAGTGGCAAAGCCATGATCTCTAACTTCGAGAAATTTTGTACTTAGTTTGAAACTTATGGGTCATCCCCTATGTTCAAGAACTTAAGTGGATCAATAATTTAAAAAGTCCGAAAAAAAAAAGTACTCCTAGGAAACAGTGTTCTTACTGTGCGCGTCTTGCCTACGGCGAATATGAATAATTTTTTTTCTGTTTCCCTACGAGTACTTTTTTTTCTGAATTTTTTTTATTTTATTTTATCGTACTTGTTAACTCGGTTTATTATTTTTACCGCTTTTCCTAAAATGTGGTTCTCTTTTTCCTGGATCGCTTTTCCTGTAGTTTCACTTTTTCACTTTTGTTTTTTCGGTTTTTCGTTGGCTGGAATTTATATCCGGGGGAAAGAGGAGGGAATCGAAGGGGGCAGTACTTGCTATCTCGTCGATCGGAGGCTTCCCAGCTCGTCTTGTTTCCTGCAATTCTTGTGGAGGTGAGAGGAATATCCAGCTAAACCGTTCGATTGGTCCTATTCGATCTTCTCCGAGGTTTACGCTGGTTTATTGTTGATTCTTTCGGGACTTTGTATGGATTTGGGGTTTGGAGGAGGTAGGTTTTGCTGTTTCACTGTGGACAGGGGTTAGGGAAATTTTCCGGGGAATTTTTTTGGCGGGTGTTCTGGCGGCGGGTTCCCGGATGGAGGCGGAGATCGGTGGCGGGAGCGGCAGGTTCTGCGCGGGTGGCGTGCCGGGGTTTCTTGTGAAGGGAAAGGGTTTGGTGCAGAGCCGGGAGTGGGAGGTGGGCGATTGGCGGTGGGACGGGGATCTGTTCGTCGCTAGACCCTTGAGCGGGGTTCCGGCCGGTCGGCAGTTTTTGCCAGTGTCGGGCGGCGAGGGATCCTCGGAAGGTTCGGATGAGGGCAAGGGCGAGGTGGAGAAGCGGCGAAGGTTTCAGGAGGTGGAGGGAGGTGGATTTCTGGCCTTGAAACTGGGGGAGCAACGCGAACGGGGTGGATGGCAGGAACTGCAAGAGATCGGAGGTGCAGGGAGGGGGAACGGGAACGTCTTCGTCGGCGGGACGGTCGGCATGTCAGGGCAAAGGTTGCAGGGTCGATCTCAGCAGCGCCAAGGACTACCATCGTCGCCATAAGGTCTGTGAGGTACACGTTAAAGCGAGCATGGTGCGCGTTGGCGGGATTGTGCAGAGGTTTTGTCAGCAGTGTAGCAGGTTCGGGCTTGGCCAGTTCCTTTTTGTTTCCCTTAATCGATTTCGATTTGTAGGAAGGAGCACCTTATATCCTGTTACATTGCAATTACCAAACAGAATCCGTCTCAACTTCTGATCTATGGTGTTAGTGCATCAACATAGTTACGATCTGCTTTATCTGAAAAACGAATTGTCATATTAAGTATCTCTACCAAACAAATTGTCTCATTCCTCATCAATGAGCTTGGCAAACAGAGGCTTTTAGGCCTTAGAAACTGAAGACCATAACCCTAGTGACAAAATGAAGATAGAAGGTCGGTTGAAAAATGAGACATGACAATGCAACTATTTTGATTTGATTGTTCATTCAATTAAAACCACCTAAGTTAGACTATGAAGTATGAACTAATTGAAAAAAAATTATCACATGATTACCAAACAGTGGATAGATGATGGTATGAAAGACCAGATACCTTTTAGTATCTTAACCATGTATAAGCATTAATAGCTTGTACAATGGGACTTGAATTATTGTGAAAATAGACCCTTTTACAATGTGTGAAGGATGAAGACATGTTTCCTCACAAGGAACAGCACCTGATTATTATTTATGGGCACTAGCACAATAGCTTTGATTATTATTTTTGGGCACCAGCACAATAGCTTGTAGCAATTCCCTTTTTTTGTTTGCTTAATTTCTCCACACCATGAACTCGATCACGTGTTTTCTCTTCTAGTTTGCATATTTAATTTAGCCTAGCAAAGTTTATGGGGAGGAGAAATTTTGTGCTTGCACATAAAATGGTCTCCGATCGGTTCAAATATTGAATACCAAATTGAATCCAGAAAAAATGAAATTAACTGACTCAAGCCTATCGCCGACTCATGTAGCGTAGTTGGTTGGGCTGTAAGCAGGCGAGAGCCTAGTCATCAGTTCAGTTCTTGTGGTGCTACTTCCCTAGACTACAAATACTGCCAATGTGACATTCTAGTTGAAAGGTACACCATGAGCCAGACAAAAGAGTGTCGGGGTCTAGAAGCAAAGCAATGCCTGATTTGATCATTAATATCATTTAAATAAACAAAAGCCCAATATCTAAAGGTTTTAAATCAGTACCAGAGTAAAAAAAAATTTGCAAAATAGTACAATTTGACATAAGTTTTGACCCTTTAAAAGATGTTAGACTCTTTAAATACATAATAAAATGACAGAGAGGCACCTGCCCAGCCCTGGCTCCGCAAAAGAGTTCACATCAAATATTTATGCCTTTTTTTTTCCTTTTAATTTTAACTGATGGAGAAATTTTTATTGGTTGATTTGAAAATCAATGTTTGGAAAGTTTTTAAAGGGCAAATAACGACAAGTACTTGCACTAAAAACCTCTTATCAATCAACCACGCCTAGTTAGTTAATAGGATCGTCCCCAAGCGTGGATGTCTTAAAAGTGCACCCTTCTGGTCAAACAAATTAAGTTTACGATTCCCTGTGTCTCTTTCCGGCAAGTTAATATATAGTAACAAGGCAAGTCAATCCTTCAATCACAGGGATTTCCACATGAAGATTGAATCTTCTCACTTTCTCTCTCTCTCTCTCTCTCTCTCTCTCTCTCTCTCTCATGGGAATAACCATGGAAGCACTATGTACACAATATATATATATAAAACAGGTGGTTCCAATTCCTTACAGGATTTAACTTAATTCGATGTTATCATTGATCAAATAATAGCTCAAATAATAACTTAATGATCAGGTGAAGGTTTTGTGAGATTGCAATTTATCATTCTCGGATGTTAAAAAAATAAAAGCTCAATATCTACAGGCTTTAAATCAGTACCGGAGCTAAAAAAATTTTGCGGAAAGTGATCATACAACTCGACCTAAGTTTAGACCCTTTAGAAAATGTTACTCTTTAAATATATAATAAAATGACAGAGAGGCACCTTCCTCCGCCAAAGAGCTCACGTGCATGTATTTATGTTTTTTTTCCTTTAAATTTTAACTCTGGGAGAAATGTAAGAGGTTGATTTGAAAATCAATGTTTGGAAAGTTTTTAAAGGGCACATAACGATAACTACTTGCATTAAAAACCTCTTATAAATCAACCACGCGTAGTTAGTTAATCGGATCGCCCCCAAGCGTGGATGTCTTAAAAGTGCAATCCTCTTACAAATTAAATTTACGTTCGCTCTCTCTCTTTCTTGCAGATTAAGGCAAGTTAATATATAGAAACAAGGCAAGTGAATCCTTCAATCACAGGGATTTCCAGTGCATGAAGATTGAATCTCTCTCTCTCTCTCTTAATTCGATTTTATCATTGATCAAAGCCCGGCTCAAATTCAAGCCCTATATTTTGAAACCGAATTTAGATCCAACTAGCATAAACGTCAACATAGAAATGTAATTAATGATCAGGTGAAGGTTTTGTTAGATCGCAATTGATTATCATAATCGGATGTATGGATTTCATTGTATACTGAATTTGGATCTCCATAGTTATGATCAGATATGGATTCCTTTATTATGTTGGACCAAATGACTTTAAAATCTGGGAGGTAGTGAGATACATCGAAGATGAATTTAATATATTAATATTAGAAAGTGATGAGACACACATATACAAAGTTGCACGTATAATTTTCTTCTCTCTCTCTCTTCCTGCAATGAGCGAGGATTAAATCGTTCAACTCTCTCTTTCTCTCGTTTGCTCGCTCATGGGGAAGAACAATGGAAGCAACAATGGTGGTGGGTGCAACCCCAAATCAAGAATGGGGAGGCAGAAGATAGAGATAAAGAAGATAACCAATGAGGAGGCTCGTCAGGTCTGCTTTTCGAAACGGCGAAACGGGCTCATGAAGAAGGCCGGAGAGCTCTGCATCCTCTGTGGGGTAGAGATCGCCATCATCGTCTTCTCCCCCGCCGGCAAGGCCTTCTCCTTCGGTGACCCCTCCGTTGACGCCATCATCAACCGCTTTCTCGACCCTTCCTCTCACGTCCCCGCCCCTTCCGATGCTCACCGTGCGTCCACCATTGAGGAGCTCAACCGCCAGAACGACGAACTCATCCAGCAGATCGAAGCGGAGAAGAAGCACCATGTCCTGCTGCAGAAGCTGCACCGCAGCGAGGGGAGCAGCCGCATGGGCAGCCATTTCTGGGACGCCGACGTGGAAAACTCCTCACTCGATCAGCTCGAAGAGTTGAAGGCCGCCTTGGAGGAGATGAGGTCAGCACTAGCCAAGCGTGCCAACGAGCTCACTACGGGAATGCCGGTGATGCATCTACCAGCTACCACCGGTCACCATCACCAATTTCCTCCGACGTCGCTCCCTCCTCCTCCATATTCTTCTGCCAGTTCCTCCGCTGCTCCTCTGCCATCCAGCACCTTCCTCGTTGGCCACAACAACAACTCCATGACCATCCCCTTCACTGATAACAGCAACTCGTTCATGGTGTCCTCGTCGAACTCTCACAACGTGGAGAACCTCTCGCTCGAGCAGTTTGAGGAGTTCATGAACTCCCTGAAGGAGATGAGGTCGGCTTTCGCCAAGCGCACTAACGAGCTCAGGACGGGAATGGCGGTGATGCATCCACCCAACACCGCCGGCCACCACCACCACCAATTTACTTCGTTGTTGCTCCCTCCTCCTCCCTATGTTTCGGCCGCTGCTCCTTTGCCTTCCAGCTCCTTCCTCGGCGGCTACACCTCCAATTCCATGAGCAAGCCGTTCACTAACAACAACAATTCTTTCATGGCGTGCACCTCGAACTCTCACGGAACTACTGCAAACTCCGGCGACTATTTCCCGGGCAACCAGACTGCCGGCCGGCCAGTTTACCAGCTTTGAGGAGTTCTTTTACTTTTTAAGACATAGCGGAACATCTAGTGTCTTTGGTCTGGAATCTGGCCTAGTTAGTTGCAAACCAGATTCTATTGTACCCGAGACTATTCTTTATTGTTCATAACTATTGTTTGATTTGCTGCATTCTTTCAATAGAAATTTGGTATTTGATCTTTCAAAGTGATGTTAGTTTTGGTCTGGTTGATCACTTCGAGACCATTTAAACACGGGGATTTCTTGTAATTAATTAGTGAATCCCACTAAACAGAGGTTTTCAGTGATTGGAGAATAACATAATAAAAATAAGTAAAACGTCATCAGAAGTTTTAGTGACGTTTCTGTAATTATTGACTTATACGGTGGTAGTTGTCACTTGTGAACCTAATACCAGTCAATATTCTCACCGGGCTTATTTTTTATGAACTTTGCAAAGGCAAGAAGTTATAATGAGGATGATCTACCACCCGTTAATAATGCTTCCCATTTACTAATATTTTGACGAAATCACTAGTAAAGATGAATTTTTACTAACATGTGTTTTAAAAAAAAGATAGACATAACTGATCAGCTAAGAGTGATTAACGACCTTCTCTACACCACCTTTGACTAGCTACCAAGCGACTCAACAAATCTTAGTCAGTGGATCCGGCCGCGCTTAACTCAGTTTAGAGTTTAAAACAAGTCTAAATGATCTGATTATAATGGCTAACATTGATCAATTTGTATATTGTTCTTTGAGAATGGGAATGAAATTTCATTCCTTTAATAGATGCAGGGCATTCCTATGCATTTAACCTACACTTCTAAAAAAAACTGCTACTTGTAGCATTAACTATTAGGTGAGCAAGAGAAGTATTTCATCTGAATTCTCCTATTTTCCAAGCTCTGAAGTTCCAAACCTCTGTCATTTGAACCAAGGACCTGCTGTATAGCAGCCACTAGCCCCAATTGGCCGCGCTTCGCCCCTCGAAGCCCCCATCCAATAAAAAGCCAATGAAACAAAAAAAGTGATTCACTACTTTACCAGTTAAACCCAAATCTGCCAACCTAACGATAATTGACTTTTGCACATAAAGAAGAATTCCACATAAAGTCAAGTGGAATCCTTCACCTGCTCCCAATTCCAGCGCCTTATTTCCTGTCATCCACAAATTGTTGAGTTAATTATCCAAAACCCTCATCAATTTTTCATTTATGCTTAACAATCATCCAAATACATGAGCTGAGGGTGCGTTTGATAGCCTCAGATCCGCAGATTTAAGGTCTAACCCTCATTCTCATCCGATTCAAATCCGAGGTTTTGGCGGTACAGTAAGAATCTCAAAACATTTTTTTCATGTAATGGTAAAATCCAGTGTTTGTCTACACTATAGGTCCGACATAAAAAATATTTTAGATCAGCATCAATCTCAGATCTAAGGTTATGATTTAGGTAGATTGGTTTGTGAGTAATTGGATCAACTTAATTAATTGGTAGTCGACAAAGCATCACTTGTAAACTTAATTCTTTGAAAGTTAAAACACAAATTTTATTAATTTGCTCAAAACAAATAACTTCACATGATATACTTTGTAAATTGTCAATTTGGATGATCGAATAACTCATAATTAGCACCTTTAACCGTCATATTTTGCAAAGTAGGGAGGTACTGTTCGAGTCTATGGGAGAGAGGGGAAGAGAGATTGAGAGAAGATGTCAATGGATCTGATATCAGACCGAACCACATTAAATTAGTTGGATATGAAAATGCTTTCAAGCATTGAAAAATAGAACTCGGGTTGGATTTAGTTGCACGCACATGTCAGACCCGATAATTCACATCACCTATGGCGAATTAACTGTGGATACCCATATACAATTTATGTATGGTAAATTGATTCCGACTTTGCCAAATGCATGACTGGATCTGAATGCATTGAACCTGTCATGAAAGTCGGATTTGGATTAGATTCGATCCTAATCCTAGTAAACAGATCCAGATCTAGTCTAGTTTTTTCTTAATCCCGTCTGTTGACATCACTAGAGAGAGATTATGAGAATTTCTCACTCCTCTGGTAACAAGGGCCATTGAATTTTTCCTCTTCTTTTTTTTAATACTAGGTGGGTAGATCTAATGTTCCATAATGTTCAGCCATATTTGTGAATTCTTAAAATGCACATTTTTCTTGAATTTAAGAGAGAGAATGGCAGATCAGATCTCTCTCTCTCTCTCTCTATATATATATATATATATATATATAGAGAGAGAGAGAGAGAGAGAGAGAGAGAGATACAAATTAAATAATTAGGTTCTTTAACCTAATTATTTAATTTGCATGTCAATAACTATATAATATTAAAAATATATATACATATATATTTATTGAAGAAGTTACCATGTCAATGACGGACGATATTCCATGACTTCCTCTCTCTCTCCCCGACGTCTCCTTCTTCCTCATATTATTAAATTCCTCTCCATAGGCAGTTTACCTTCGCAGTGCTGAGCAATTTCAGCCGAGAACAATGGACAGTTTAAAAGTATCAGATGTTTGTCTTTTTATTATAATATACAAGGTACGATATCTTCCTTTTTTAATCGAATCTTTATATGGAAGTTTATTTAATGACCAACTATTTATGCATAAAAAAGCTGACGATTAACGAATTTATGAGTACAGCTTTTGATGCCCTGGAATTTCAGGTAGGAAGACGGCAACACCAACCGTCTTGCTCCCACTCTTCTATGATTGATCATTTATCCCTTTTTTACACCTTTTTTTTATATTTGAGATCTACTGAATCCTGTACTTCTTTGCAATTGTTAATTTTTTTAGAATTTTTAGATAATTGTAAAAAGGTCAACTTTCGCATCTTTACGTTCTTATTTTGACCAGCATTAAAATCGGGAGTCTTCGATTCGATATCCCGGGTTGTCCTGCTTTTCTAGATAAAGCGGTAGCCAGCTGGAGTTTGTTTAACCCAGCCAACCTAAGCGCGTACCGGCCGGAGTACCTCGTTCCTTCTTGTACAACGGAAGTGGGTCCACTAGGCTGCTTTGACTGGGTGCAACTCGGTCCACGGGAATGAAGAGTCAATGCGCTAAGCTTGAACAAACGATCCAGGCTGAGTTTTGACTCCATTTATTATCGAAGCTGAGTCAAGTCTGCACTCGGTCATGTCCTTGGCTGCTAGGCTCGGTCAGCGGCCTTCGAAATGGCAGCTGGGCCCGCAGACGGAGTCATGGTTAGAAAGAAATGTTCGTCAAACAAATTTGGCGTTGGGGGTAAATTCGTAAAATAGGTGATCAGGGGGCCTGGCTTCGGTCTGAATGAAAGCCGCCTGCGCTGCTTGGACTGAAGGGCGCCGCCCACCCCAGTCTCTGACTCAACCTCACCATTTTCTCCGGACGCCCTCCACTTTTTTGCTTAAACAAATTGTACCTCAAATTTTTCTAAGATTCCCGATATTTGCCTCACACTGCTCACTATCTGAGTCCAAGATGAAGATGGCATGTGAGAAACAGGAAAACTTTGATTGGCTTTTACGAATTATGTCTAAATGCATTGGGTTCATTAAAGTTAGAAAAACGTTCGGTTTCTGTGTCTTTTTTATCCCCTAGTTCACGACTTCGCGGACTCCCCTCTCTCTCTCTCTCTCACGCCCGTGCCCCGCCGGCATCAGATCTCCTAAATTTCCTCTCTCTCGCTTTTTCTGCAGTGAGCGAGACAGTCGCTCACGGTCAGAATTTGTATTTGCGCTGAGAGAAGTTTGTGTGGAGAAGGCTGCCAAAGATTCGGCCTCATCCTTCTTCTTCTACTTGTCACTACCAGCTGGTTAGCGTGGGATTCACCTGCGGAGGTTTGCGCCTTTTTTTCGTTTTCCTCTTTTTTGCATCGAGGCTTTGTCGAAGATCGATCTGTGCTTTTGCGCTCGTCTTCTTGTTTCCTTTCGTGAAGGATCGTTTGATTCTGTTGTAAGGCCGGTGTGCGCTTTGTTTTCTGGTTACTTTCCTCCCGTTTCTTCCTTGGAAATCTTCCGCCTTCTTTTTTGTTACCTTTTGTCTGGCGACCGATTTCTTGCGGATCTTTATGTTCTTCTTCGTATTAGTTTTCTTTTGTTTGTTTACGGCTCGGAAAGTACTTTTCGCCTCTTGTTTTTGGGTTCTTTGCTAGGCCTGAAGGTAGTTTCAATGGATAAAATCAGGATTTCTGTCATTTCCGACCGTAATTTGTGGCGTTGATTGAACGAATAAGATCGTAGACAGATTCTCTGTCCGATCGGTGCATTTTTCTGAGGTTAGGGTTCGGTACCGGGAATCTTCCGCTAATTTTACTGTTGAGACAGTGGAATCCACCACGTAAGTGTCCGGTTGCATGTGGATGTCTTCTTACTGGTTCAGCTGCTGGAACGCACTTTCTTCTTTTTACTTTAGCCTTTTCTAATACATTTTCAACTGATCTTCCTATTCAGCTTCTAGCTGTGGTGATGTGTTAGGCCTTTCCGCTTGAATGACTTTTCACTGATCTTCCCACGTCGTTTTTTCTGCAAGATTTGTTTCAAGGCGTGATTTCGCACTTAGTTTCTCTCCTGTGAATCACTGGGGCAGGGAATAGTTTTCGTCGCTGGAAATGTGTATTTTTTTGTTTGACCCGGCTTATTTACTTTCCATGGGCGCGTTTCGACTAAGTTTTTGACTTTTTTTTTTCCTGTGTTTTTTTGTTTTCAGAATTTGTACCTTCGCAAGTGATCAGGATTTTAGAATCTAATTCTTCGTTTACTTTGTTATTTTTTAACAGTTGACATTTGAATTTTCTTTCGTCTCTTATGAATTTGGTTGCATTAGTTTACATTTAAATTCTAGCATGGGATTTCGCAAACGTCTCTCCCTCTCTCGTCCTAAGCAACCATTCTCTTTCTTCTTATAGTGCTTTATCGAGAAAAAAAGGAGCTGGTTCGCTTCAAACATAAGTATGAGCTGCTTTAGTTGCTGTGATGACGATCCTATGCATAAGGCAGCTGACAGTGGGAGCTCATTTCCCCCAAATGTTGTAGCAAACCATCAGCGTAAGTATCAGAGTGGAACAAAGATGTATCTGCAAGTGCGCATCTTAATACTTTTTTTCATCATGCTTTAACTGCTAGTCTCTTTTTCTTTTGTCGTCTGTACGGTTTCATTTGATAGCGGATTTTCCTTTGGCAATTCAATTCTGTGCATTGATAATGCTGGTTAACTCTTGGTCTGCTTTTTCTGAAGTTTCAAGTTTCAAGTCATTTATGGAGATGAATACCCTTTTGAAATCGAAGGAAGCAGTAGGTTTTTGTGGTCATCATATGATCTTTAGTTTTGTTTTTCTTTAAGTGGATGCAAAATATTTATGATTTAAAGCTTTTTGCATCATCATACTGCATGCATAATGTTCTAACTGGTTTTCCTGCTTTTGATCATTATTGAAGGAATAAAGAGTAAGAAGCACTCGTTATATTGGTGGTAGTTTGGCAAAAAAGTTTTAATCGCAAATTTCACTGGCATTAGAAAGGATCGTTTTGAAATGTTAGGTTAGGGTTCATTTGGTGATATACTGCATTATCCAAGGACCATTTTGATGAAAAATATTTCTAGACCTTGCAGACCTTACGTCTGTCCTTTTGGTTCCAGCCTAGTCTGTGCTGTCTTGAAAATTCTGATCTTTGTTAAACATGATTGATCTTTGTCGGACATGTTCTGTTGCAACTTGCAAGATATTCTTACTGAATTCTTTGTCACAGATATCACTGTTTTTCTTGAGAAACACTTTAAAAAGGGAAAACAAAGAAAAAGAAAAGAAGTGGAAAAACCACAATATATTTGAAATACAAAGATGGGAATATCCCATTGTTCCAGAAAAAGGTGATTTAAATATATTTTTGATATTTTTAAAGTTTAGCATTCTAATATGTAATAGCTATTTTGAACTTTTATCAATTTATTTCAAGAAAGTTAGTAGAAAACTCAAAATTTTCGTATGATTATATGTTTTCATATTTTAAAATTTTTTGAATCTCTAAATTTCCCTAAGAAAAATCAACTTTCCAATTAGTTCCCGAGAAAAAATTGCTCATAAAATCCAGGGAAGATATTTGTGACAATAGTTAATCACTATATACATATTCATAAAGTATTTGTTTCAGGCTTTGGATGAGGCATTAGGTGCTTGAGTATTTATTGGAACTGAGAAACTTATTAAATGGAAATAATGCAGGCAATGAAGGTGCTTACCGTCCCACAGAAGCAGCTCCTAAAGGTGCACAAACTGTGAAGGTTCAACCTATCTTAGTTCCTGCTCTTTCAGTGGATGAGTTGAAGGAGATAACAGACAACTTTGGTGCTAAATCCCTAATTGGAGAGGGCTCATATGGGAGAGTATACTTTGGTGTCCTAAAAAGTGGTCAAGCTGCAGCAATCAAGAAGCTGGATGCTAGTAAGCAGCCCGACCAAGAATTTCTTGCTCAGGTCAGTCTTCTGCATTATTAGGCAGTTGAAAATTGTTAATGTGAGCAATTTTTTATTAATTTGTGGACATTTTTATTAGGTTTCAATGGTTTCAAGGCTTAAACATGAAAATGTGGTGGAGCTAGTTGGCTACTGTGTTGATGGAAGCCTTCGTGTTCTTGCATATGAATTTGCAAGCATGGGATCACTACATGATATTCTTCACGGTACATGAAAACATTGCCAATTGATTTTGAATGACTTGTTTCTGGCGACTTGTTCGTTTTATTAAATACAATAAAGAGTGTATTGTCCCCCTAGAATCCAACTGGCTGGATTGTTTGACCTATGCAGTCATTGCAGTCTGTTCTGATGCTTCTCTGACTTTTTTTCCCTGTGCTCAATATTTCCAAGTTAATGTTCAAATTGGAATATGGCAAAATATAGAACTATATAAATTCAAAAACTTCTCAATCTCAGACAGTATTACAATTCAGGAGTGTGCTTGAAATACTCAAGCTTCTGAATGTTAAGGAAAAACACCGTGAAGGTCATGGAACTGTAGTAACAAATTTAAATGGAATGTAAGGAAAAGAGGAGAAAAGCAAAAGAAAGGTTTTGAACTCCTCTAGTTGCCACTTAGTTTGCTTGCTTGAATACAAGTGTGAAACTGTTTCAGCCAAGAGCTCTATGTGAGTTCAGGTAAAAACATGAAATCTGAAGCCAAATGATTGACCAATGTATTCTGTGTTCATGATTTTGCTTGGATAACACAAGCATTTTATTGCAGCCCTGTTTTTTGCAATCTTCCACTCCTTTAGAAAGAGTTTGAATTGCATTAGCTATTTGCTGATATATGTATATTAGAGTACAAGTTTTGATATGTGCTATGATTGCATGAGGCAGGACGGAAAGGTGTGAAAGGAGCTCAACCAGGTGATGTCTTAAGTTGGACACAGCGAGTGAAAATTGCTGTAGGTGCTGCAAAAGGGCTCGAGTACTTGCATGAAAAAGCACAGCCTCACATTATCCATCGTGATATAAAATCCAGTAATGTTCTGTTATTTGATGATGATACGGCTAAGGTAGCTGATTTTGACCTGTCCAATCAAGCACCTGATAATGCGGCAAGACTTCACTCCACTCGTGTGTTGGGTACTTTTGGGTATCACGCTCCAGAGTAAGTTCTTCTCTTTATGCTTGCTGGATATATTGGTGAAATATCCAACATGTTCAGTCAAGGATTTCAAATTTTCCATATGATCATAATGACAGATAGCCGCACATCTTTGTGTTAGGAACTATTGGCTATCATGCTTCAGAATAAGTTTTTTTCATGCTTACTGAATATAATGGTGAAATTTCCAACCTGTTCAGTCAACGATTTCCTCATGATTATAATGATAGGTACCATATTTTTTGTTCAGATAATCGGCTACTACAAGTTCCCATTAACCTATTTTTCCTTTTTGACATCTTAAAAATGTTGTGCTCAGAAATAATTGGTCATGTATCAACTTCTAACTCCTTTTAATTACTTTCTCACTTCCTTAGAACTGGGATATACATTATTCAATAATACGACAGAACTAAGAAGTAAGAACAGATAATATGTGATTCCAAAAAGGAATACGTTTGTTCTGCAGTCATAAGGCCCTCAGGAAACCAATTTAGTTTCTGGAGACTTCCAGCTGCCTTGGAGGTTCTTCCTTCAAACCTAGTCTATTAATCTGATGGACATGGTAACTGTAAGACGAAAATGGACTCATCCAGGCCAGAAGATGTGATAATTCAAACGGCTGATATATCATTTCGGGCCTTCAATTTAATTGGTGGGTATAGCTTATTATAGTTTGTTGTAGCATGGTTTTTCCATCATCATCGTTTGTCAGAGTTCTTGACCATATTAATGTCTTCGGATCTGGTAGGTTAAAGTTTATTCCAATGTTATCCGTATCGTACGATACGGACGCGTATCGTACGATACGTATCGTATAGGTCAAGAAAACCTATACGATACGCTGTTTAAAGACGATACGCGTCTATATCGTACACGTATCGCACGATACGTGCGATACGGGGCCGTATCGTACGATACGGGCGATACACCCCCGTATCGTACGATACGGGTTAAAACACAAAATTTTTTATTTTTTAAAGTTTAAATACTCCTCCCTCTCTCTCTTCTTGTATTTAAAGACTCCAAGAGACGTAGGAGGGAGAGATTTTGCACATTTTCATCAAAAATAACCAAGGATTCATCGATTTGGAAAATATTATCGTTAAATCATGAAAGATGATAAGTTGATAACTATATGTTTTGAACTTATAAAATTGTGATGTAATATAAGTCCTAAAACTCAAAGTCCTAAGACTCTAAGTCTTAAGATTCTATAAAATTTTCAAGTTTAAAATTGTGATGGATGCTTATTATGTTATTTTGAATATCTAATTTCTAATTTTTGAATGCGTTGTTGACACACATGAATGTTCCTTATGTATGATGATCTTTTTTATATTTGAATATATTTTTCTTGATTTCTGATTTTTTGTTTATTTTTTCAGATTTTTAATAATTTTTCTCTATTTTTTTTTATTTTAAAATATTTTTTAAAATTAAGAAATTAATTTTACGATACGCTACGCTACGTTTATGATACGTTACGATACAGTGTATAGGTCAGCCCGACCAATACGCGATACGCTACGCCTTTTATAACATTGGTTTATTCTGTCAAATAATAGCCTTCACACCCTTGGTTGTCTACCTGGTTCCTGTCAAGGCTCTTCAGAGATTCAGGAAATCTGACTTAACCATTGTTTTCCTATGGGCCATTTTAGATATTGAGGATCTTAGAGTTTCTCCACTTGCTTTGTTGTGTGAAAATGATAAGCACCATGGGTACAAGTTTCAACTTTATCATTTGATGGGGTGGACTGTGGCTTTGTTTTGGTTTTGAGCCAAACTGTCTGTCACTCGAGAACATTCCAATCACTTTTGTTTTTTGTGCTAGAGAGATGTCTTGGTTGGCACAAAATTGTGCAGTTCTGTTGTAGAATATAATCATTTGCCAGTGAATTGGTTTGGTAGTGTCACAAATGTCTTTGTCATTTCTCGCTAAATCATGGGCTGAGATTTCTGTATTAACTGCAGATATGCCATGACTGGGCAGCTGAGTTCAAAAAGTGATGTCTACAGCTTTGGGGTTGTCCTTCTGGAGCTTCTGACAGGTCGGAAGCCCGTTGATCACACACTCCCAAGGGGGCAGCAGAGTCTTGTGACATGGGTAACTACCGATTACTGACCCCAGCTTGCTTACCAGTGTTTTTGCTTCCTGCTTTGTGATCTACATGCTTGCATGAGTTTTCTTAATGGCTGGTGTTATGGTTCTCTTCAGGCAACGCCAAGACTCAGTGAAGACAAAGTTAGACAATGTGTGGATCCTAGGCTTGGTGGAGATTACCCTGCTAAAGCAGTGGCAAAGGTTTTTCTCTCAGCTCTTGTAGGTTAACACAATTCCGCGAGATCACTAGTTGGATCTCTTGATTTAGGCTGCAGCCAGTTCCTGGCTATCTTCTTGAAGCATAAACTATTTACTATTCCTTAGCGCTTCACTTCAGTGATCTGTGCGAAGCATAAGTCTGTTGTGGATGTCGTTTCTGCCTTGGGCCTCCTTTTTACGGGACTTGGCTAATGGTACCTAATTGTTCGAACAGATGGCTGCAGTAGCTGCCTTGTGCGTGCAGTATGAAGCTGACTTCCGGCCAAACATGAGCATCGTGGTGAAGGCTCTACAACCTCTACTAAACGCACGCCCTGGGCCAACTGGTGACGCTCCAAGCTTGTGAATTTCCCCCCATCTCTTCTGGCCTCGGTCAGCGCCGATGCTACTATTGAGCTTGTCGATTGGGTGATTGTAGATTGATGTATCATTCTGCCGACTTACATAATTTTATCTCTTTCCTGAAGAAGGAAAATTATATGGAAGACCCTCATGAGTTTTCACGAATTTGTCAATCTCGAACGCTGGCATTGCTTCTTTTGCAATTTGTGCGTTTGAAGAGTGAATCACGCTGGTGTGAAGGGATCGTTTTGGCAGCAACAACATTGTTGTGACCTATACTCACGCCCTTTTGGTTTTGGCTGGAGTCCTACGGTGAACAGCGTTGGGAATGCTTTGGTGCTTTTTGGCGACTTGTAAGGCTCGTTTTTTGGTCTATAAATGAGAAGTGCATTGTTTTTTTCTCTAAAAATAAGGGATGTGCGAATCTGTGTTTGGTTTCTCCTCCTTCAATATGCTTACGCTTCCAATCAAAACAGACGGTGACTCTTGCAGTATTAAATGCTGTGGTGACCTTTCTGCATGTGGTGGCATCGCCAGGCATTTCACTTGGCTTCCTTGGAGATGGGGGTGGCCTTCACTTCCAGCAAATAGTTGCTGTGCTCCACATGGCTTCTACTCCGAATTACGTGTGTATCCCATCTTGTGAGTTGGAATTTTTTTTTTTTTTCCTTGTAATAACTTACCTCATCTGCTTATGGTCCCTTCTTGCTCTAAGCAATCTGCTTTTAATCGCCTGCAAACTTGTCACGTACGGTTTGACCGTTGAATTAAATGATTAAGACGGAAGCTAAGCAGTTTCTCATATCTTTGTTTATACATAAGAAAGAAAGAAACAAGGAGTTGACATAAAAGGAGTGTGAGTGTTCCATGCATCTGAATAATAGTTTTAAGTATCCGACATGGCATAATTACAGAGTGCCTCTGCTGCCAAACTAACTCCTTGGAAAATACAATGTACTGGTATTGAACTTTATATTTCCTGTGTTTAAAAGACTTTACATGTCCTGGCCGGGCAAGCAAAATGGCCGATGTTATTGTGTGAAGGTAACAAGGTTAGGACCTACATTTTGGAGGTCTTGGCTTAAATGGGTGCTTGGCCGTTGTGCCACCATGGAAGGCGCTAGGAGGGTGCAAAGATGCACAACACAGTGCCAGTGCTTATGGTGGCTTTGTGGGCAATGTGGGACCATTGGCTTTGGTGGTATATTTGGCTTTTCAGTGGGGCCATCTTCACCTATACGGAGAACCAATTATACAGCATGTTATGGGAGACAAGGTCCACAGTTGAAGGCTAAAATGCAGTGAGTCATTCCCCATGATTACCTTATCCTGTAACACAGGGTGCCCCATCGGCAGTGGGATGTTAGTTATCTCGGAAGAGTGCTGCATGTGATCATGTCCACCTCCCCTCGGCCAACGCGCTGCCCAAAGAGCCAAATTTTTATCATAATCAATGGATGGGAACAGTTTGATGCTCTAGCATCTACAGTTTCTCTGAGAATCCCACGCGTCTCTCTCTCTTTCTTTCTCCATTTAACGGAGAAAGAGGATGGTCCACCTCTTGTCTGGAAAGCCAACCGAGCTGGATGAAAACAAGTTCTAGTGGAGCAGAGTGGTCCAGTCCAGACCAGACCACAAAAGAAAAAAAAACCTTCCACCGATCAACGATGTTGACGGAGGCAATTGTCCAGATCAAAGGCGGACAAAAAGAAAATTCCCATCATCGGGCGGACCGGATTATGTCCACTGGAAACGTCTCCGGTAGCATGTGCTCGAGCAACTTTGACAGCAAGTTGCAACGGTTACTGAATAAAGCTGGAGATGTCAGACTTATTGAGGGCGCAACGGCTACTGTACAGAGCTGGATGGTTCCAGATTCGTCTCAAACCACTTGGACATCAAGGCGCTTCCCAGAAACCGGGTGTTAAAGCGCTGTCTAATCATTTAATGTTGTTCATTAGAAGGGAGGAACAGAAGAAACATTATTTGGGACTGCTCGTTGCTCTCCCTCTCTCTCTCTTTGTTGTATACGTGCGTGTACGTGTTTCCTTCGAAGTGCGTAGCTGTGGAACACACGTGGAAACAGTTTATATGAACACATCAACAGGAATGGAGAAGCATATTCATTTCCTTCAGGTAACAAAAACAAACCAATCAAGTTCTACAAAGAACCGAGAAATTCTGTACAGGAGAGTTCAATGCAACTCGGGAAAATGAAACAGAAACAAGAAAAGAAAAAATAACATCATACAGAGATAGCTTCTTTCTCTCCACCATCCTTTACAAGAAAAGAGATGCATAGGAAATTTCCCCCTGCCACCCAGCTGAATGTCGGGTCAGTAGCATGCCTCTTGCAGATCCTCAGTAGTAAGCCCGTCCCAAAAGGAGTTTCCAAAAAAGAAAAAGGGAAAAATAAAAAAGGTGAATATAGGCTTTCTTATCCCTTGATCAATCAATCACTTCTCCAATGCTCTCATCCTCCTACTGTCTGATCGCGAATCCACGCGATCATTTCTGTCAGTGTCAGAGCTTTCTCTCATAGATTCAATTTCCATGCTTCCTGCTTGACTTCGGCGTTGCCTTCGATCCTGAGTCATAGAGTTCATGCAATTCAAATTTGCTTACTTTGTTGCCAGAAATATTCAAACTGCTTCATTTTTGTACAATTAGCAAATAGAAAAAGTTGGAGCATATGAGACAAATAAGAAATGAATTCTCAAACCAATTGGAACCTATATTAAAGAATGGCAACAAAAGTGACATTCAAGCAAGACCCACAGAAATAGTAAGCTTTTCTCATTCATTGACAACCCTGGTCGTGCAAAATTAATAAGAAGCCCAGTTTCAACCCCACCAAACCAGACGTCATGAGAAAGTAAACTATAGAAAAACATTTAAATAGTGGAGGAACTGAGATTCAAAAAGGATCAGAAAAAAAGACTAAGAGCAAACCCACATCAGCTGAACAAAGAAAAAAGCAACTATAGCCAACCTCGGGAGCAATGCACCCTCGCTACTCCATGCAAACCACTAAGCGCAACTTGTCCTACAGCCAGTGTTTTTGCAAGTTGATTAAAAATGTCACTGTCTATAAGCAAAGAAACAAAAACCACTTGAACAATATAACTTTCTAGCAAGTGCCTATCCACATCATAGACAAAACCAATCTGCCACTTGTAGGCCACCACATGGGCAAAGATAACGGAGCTTTTTACAAGGACACATTTTCTCCATAACTGGATCAAGAGAGTACAAATTTACAGTAAAAATATACGACTGTATGATATGAAGTGCCTGAACACTAACTGAAATTTTTTTTCTCCTTGCACATGTTGGGACCACAGAGCATCATCCTGTTCCCCATTATTAGTGTGCATGTTAGCCATGCCATGCCACAATATTATGACTCGAATATCAGAAATCTGTCCATCTGATCCGGAGTCAATTGCAGGCTATATACCTTTTATAATAAATTGTTTGCCAGGATTTCCAAGACAATCAGCCACTTTTGCCATTCATGATTCTCTTTTGAGTTCTTGCTTTCAAGAATATGCTCCTGCAGTCACCTTTTCCTATTGGTCCTTAGGACCTTACTGCACATTAATCTTTACTGAGGCCCGTTCCTTAGTTGATTGCTTTTTCAATGGACCATCATTACATTACCAATTTCGATCTCCTGCATTTTCAATCCTAATTCTACAGCTCTTCGCAGGTTTGCTCAAGTTGATTACTTGTTTGAAAAGCTTGTCATGTGAATCCTCGGTGCAATCTGTGCTCATTTCTCCTTTTACCGATCAGCTGGTTGAATAACTTTATCAAGATGATCTGATGAAAGGGCTTCTAAGTGCTAACCTAATAACATTGCGCTAGAGCCACAATGCCCTGTCATGCAATACTCCTTTTTACCTGCACCTTGTCCTATAGGATTGATTTTCTTTATCACTAGTTTCTTGAGTTCTTAGAACAAGAACGTGCCATGCAGGATGCAGGAAGGATTTTAACCAGGGAACCTCAGACCTCTAGTTTGATACCTGTCCTGTAGTTAGGATGAGACTTTCTCCTGTAGTCAACGGTAGTCATCCCAACCCCAAACATAAACCCATGAATCCACAGAAGTCTCTTCTTGAATACTAGGTTATTGGATACGATGATTGATCATTAGTGTACCATGCACTAGGACACGCTAGATCAGAATCATTTCAACTCATGAAGGGGCTATTATAGCTGGTTAAGTACCTCTAATCTTATCCATTTTGAGGGAAAATTTGAAATTAAATTAACATTCTATCTGCAGAAGAACAAGTTCTGATCAGTAGAATTTGTGGTGAAACTGGCCCCACTGAAACAAAAACAATTTCTTGCCCATGTATAAACATCAAAAAGGCTGGCCTTAGTAGCATTTTAAGTATTTTAACCATGCATCTTAACTGCATGGCTGCTTGTCACAGGGTTTCATAATTAGCTGCAATCTAAAACATGAGAAACAACAGAATGTCGTTCACTGTTTTCCAGCTATAAACATGTATTTTAACTGTATGTATTATGTAACAACACTATCAGTTATGATTCTCCTTAATTTGCCCACCATGGGAATGAGTAAGAAGCAAACCTCACGTAAGGGGAACTCCTCTGCTTCAAGCATGCGAACTACTTGGCCCATTTTGGGTCTCTTGTCAGAATCAGGATCAACACACCGCAATGCAACTAAAAGAGACCGTTTAAGGGCCCGTGTTGGTGGCCTGGTTTCTATATTTGGATCCACCACTTCTTCAAAGCGCCTACTGCCCACCATCACTTTAAGCCAGTCCACGAGATTAACCTAAAAAGACATACTATCAAATTAAAATGCAAGAAAAAAAACAAATTGTTTACAGGCAGACTTTTACGAACACCCAAGAAGACAACCAGCAGTAGTATTATTTAGATAATAAAGCAACAATTCTCAGCCATTAAGTAATTGATGAAGACAAGAATATGAAATAAAATGGTGAACTGATAGAATAGGGCACATGTATCAACTGCAAATTAGCATGAGATATGTTGAGACAGGATATTGAGCTATGTCACATGGGTGCAGGTACGATACGGGTACGGGGATATGGATATGGACACGGTATATTTTAAAAAATTAATGGTTCACTATTACAATCTTGTAAGAAAGTTTGTTTCATCACAAAAATGCTGAGTATTTGAAAAGATTGTTCATGGAAATAATTGGATGCATCACAAAAAATTGATAAAATGAAAAAAAATTAAATTAATAACTTTTATTTTTTGGTGTGTCCCAGCCGTGTCGCGTGTCTGGATCCACGTGCCCGCGTGTCGACATGCATACGTGGGCTAATTTGCCGTGTCTGTGTGACATAGATATTGAGAAATAACTGTTCTAAACTTGGCATCTTGGCTCTTGCATGTAACTGAAAACAAATCGTCCACTTGGCACTTCAAGAAACTAAGTTTTGTTTTCCAATGTCCATCATGAACAAAGAGAATTGCCATCACACTCCAATTACCAGATGAGAATTGGGTACAAAAAGGTGACTTAAAAGTAAAAAGTACCTCATTTGCAGGACGACCATAATCAACAGGATCTCTACCAGTTATAGCCTCTAGTAACACGACACCAAAGCTATAAATGTCGCTTTTCTCATTCAAGAGCCCTGTATTTGCATATTCTGGAGCCACGTAGCTGGAGTAAACAGTGGCAGAAGATGTTAAAGTACTGTGATACAAAAGTAATCACAATTTAGATTCAACAATGGTCACAGAAATTTACCCAAAAGTTCCCATAACCCGAGTTGTGATATGGCTCTTCCCAGCACCTAGAAGCTTTGCAAGTCCAAAATCAGACACCTTAGCATTGAATTCTTCATCAATTAGTATATTGCTAGATTTTATATCTCGATGCACAACTTTTGGCTCAATCGCCTCATGCAAGTATGCTAGCCTGCAAAGAAGTACAAAGAGAACCAAAAGGAACACCTTAAGAGGTATCCAAGCAAAAAACAATTGGCATCTGCAGCTAATAGATGAACATTTGCCATGAAATAAACGCAAAAAGGAATCTGTCAATAACTTTGAAAGCTAGAAGCCATCTCCCCTTACATACCTAGATTTTTTTTCTTTTTTATAGAATACAGAAGTGTTACTATTTCAATCCTCTGAGGGCAAACAGGATAAAGGGCTAATTTAAATATACTTACGCTTTAGCAGTACCAAGTATGACTTTCATACGAGCTTCCCAAGTAAGAAAGCCTCTTTGGCGCATGGCTCCATGCAGCCACTGCTCTAGGTTTCCATTATTGACATATTCATAGACCAGCATCCTGAGAAAACCAATGGGATACACTGATCAGATCAAATTGCTATTTGAGATGGAAATAATATTCAATGTCTCATTCTCATTCCTTTTCGACTAGGCTAGGGAAAAAGCCTCCAATCACCATGCAAACATTAGTGAGCATCCACTTGGCAAAACTCTTGCAGTCCCCCCTGTCCACCTGGAAGCACAACCAGTTCTAACCTTGTGGCAAGGGGTGTCCACGATGAACTTAATACATTCATGATGACGCACTTCCAGATGAGCATGTAGATCACATATTTGCTAAACATGGCGACATTGTTTGTCTCATGCAGGTCATAACCAAATCATGTTGGCAAATTGGCACAACCAAACTTGGTGAGAAGTGGACCCAATTCAACAATGAAAGAAGCAAAAAGACCGTAAAAACTATTACTTTCAGATTAAGTACCTATGAATTCCTTCCACACAGTAACCAAGAAGCCGGACCAGATTTTTGTGTCTGACATGACCGATTGCTTCCACTTCCACTCTGAATTCCTTTTCCGCTTGACCCCTGGAAACAAACAAATATGAGGGCTAGATTACCAATTGTAGACTGTTTTAAGGAGAAACATTGTCATGTTTGATTGAGTTAACCAAGGACCATAGCAACAACAAGAGGAAATGTTACTTATTGAATTAGAACTTAGGAAACAGAATTGCAGCAAAGACCTAGTATCCACTTACAAGTTGTTCAGCAGCTTCTTTACAGCTACAGGAGCTCCATTGATCAGCTGACCACGGTAGACCACACCATATCCACCTTCCCCAAGCACATTATCTTTAGAAAAACGATTAGTTGCGAGCTCTAGGTCCCTCAGAGTAAACCAATGGCCCCAACCCAAATGAGAGAACTCTGGTAGCCCACTCAATGGTGAAGGAGCAGTGATAGGATACGAAGAAGTGCCCCTGCATATAGTGATTGTCCCTGAACTCCCCTCATCACCAGACTGTGATGCACAATCCTTGTCTGTGTGATGGAATGATCCTGAATGGCTGCTATTATCTGCATTTTTCATCTTACCAACACCAACGTGGACCATGACCTTATCAGATTCTTTATCGCTGGATTTGTCATGGATGGTTAGCAGAATCCCATCTCGAGGAGCAAAATCATGAGCTGCTACTTGCTCCACTCTCACCTCTTTGATTTCTTTCGAGACTGTTGGTATCTGGCTTTGCGGAAAATTATCCACAGTTGTTCTCGATTTCTTCCGAGAAGTAAGCCAAACAGATAGAGCAACGAGGATCAACACAATGAAGACTCCAACAGAAATTCCAATTAGAACCCAAACCTTGAGGCCTAGAACAGGCGTCTTCTGAGATAGTGAATCATTGAGTGCTCCGCCAGAAGACATTTTCCTAATTTTCAAGGTACCCAAATGAAAGATACGTTATCCAATAATTCCAAAAAAATTTCTAAGAACAAGTAGCATAACATTGTAAGAGATGCAACTGATTCCAAAAAATCAATCAACCAAAAAAAAAGGTATTTGTGATGCAGAAGGCTCCGGAATTGGATCATAAACGGCAAAGAAAAACATGAAAGGTTTTGGTCAAGCACATTAAACAGATCTGACCGCAGAAAAACGTACTGGAAATCAAGGACGCAACAATCTTTTTTCTTTCAGTTTTCATGCGAGCCAGGTACATGGACTCCATGCCAGCCATTCTTCTCTTTTCACGCTTGGGGGAAAGGATGCATCCCACTCTCTCTCTCCCTCACTTATTCCTTTCCCTTTTTCCTCGGATATATGAGTTCCTCTCCAGGAACATTGTACTAGGATGACAGGACTAAATCCTTCCCATAAGCTTCCGTGATCCTCGCAGGATTCACTAACACCAAACCAACGGATCATTTCTGTAACTTTTATTGCAACCCACTTTCACAAATCTCCAACTTGCCGTGGACTAAGAGATGACCAATCGTTGAAATGGAAGGAGGCAAAAACTCAATAAATGAAGTATTCAAGGAAATGTAAGACCAAAGTAAAATCATGACCACTAGCGCATATAAAACATCGTTCTCCCGTATCAACGAAGAAAAATGAGGAATGTGAGGAGAGATGGAAAAGATCAAGTTTCCCTTCCTCTTTTGCCATACCTGGTTTACTTGATCTCCTCGCCGGGACAACCCTCCTCCAGAAAACCAAACAGGTGCAGACAAAAATCTCAGATCAAGATCCACCACTCAGAAAACAACCCCGGAGCAGGAAGAGATATACCCGAAACGGCAGCCCAAAAGCAACCCCATCTCCAAGAAACCCATCAACAGATGACGGTAGTTCCGGTGGAGCTTTTGCCAAAAACCCAATGTGGGCCAACTGAGTTGCTGAATCTATACTGGATTGTACCCTTGCTAATCTCCCCAAAGGCCTAAATATTGATTCCTGACCGAACTCTGCACCACCAACAACAGTCTTTGTGAATTGCAGCGATGGGTAATGGGTCATGGGAGGGGCGGAAAGAGAGAGAAAAAAAGAGACAAAAAGGAGGGGGAAGAGGTGGAGTTATCAGTGGTAGGTACAATGACCCTGTCCCTAAGGAATGGAACAACAGTAGATTGCAAGCATGAAAGAGGAGTTTGTGGTTTTCACAAAGACCCAATAAACAAGAAAATGATTGTGATTATTTTAGAAGACGACTGATTAACAGAATCACAGAAAAACAATCGGCTGATTCACACTGGGTTTCTTTAATTTATTCTCACTCCTTGCGTGAGTCTATTTTCTCTTCTCACTTTTCTGGTTGTTGTTGGCTTGGATTTACTCTTTACTGTAGAGAGAGAGATGTGGGATGTGTGATGTAGTCAAAACAGCCCAGAGAGACAGACTGGATACCAAATCCATGATTTTAAAATAATCAACTTACAATGTTCCCCTTGCCTTTTCTTGGGCTGCAGCTTTAGGTGCTCCACAAGTTTTGCTGGCTCCATAACATATAGGCCCCTTCTTAATGAATATGTTCACAGGGCTTGCCATCTCTCTCTCTCTCTCTCATGTGCCCATTTCTATTGGGCCCAACATGACACAATAGCCCAATAACCTAGGGCTCCATTATAGATTTATTTTATTGGCTTTTTTGTTGGATATTACGTTTCTTATTACAAGTATATAATTTTTTTTCTCAAAGGTCCCAATAATATTGTAAAAAACATCATCATTGATGCACTAGCTGAACTACAATACGAACTCCAACATAGACACCGGTACATCTTGAGGATAAGGAGCATGGAGAGGCTTCAACTCTTATGTTGAACAGTAGAAGAACAGTAGAACTAAATACTCCTACCTACCCAAGTGGTGACAAAAAGTTATAAAACGTGTTAAGGTGAAGCCCAAACTCTGCCAAATATTGCTATGGCCTTGTCTTCCTACCCGCTAATAGTGCTCTAGGTTTACCTGGGGTTTTCCTTCTCAAGATCAAACTCATCAAGTGGTCTTTCGCTAAAAGGGACAACTAGAACTCAGTTCATTTAGTTGTTTGTTACAATAGGAAGCAGGGGGTCTTTTTAACCCATTCACCATACATAATTAACAAGTGCCAACAGCCAAATTTCATCAAAATCTTGTGCAGAACATTGGTTTTTACGTATTTATCTGATCTAAGTACTGCCCATTTACATCCCTTCTCAATGTTCTCATGCACTCCCTTCAAACTTAGAGTTGCTGCAAAAATGCTGCTTAAGAGCTATCTATTGTTAAAGGTTTATGCAGACCTCCAAAAGATCCACCTCTAATTGAAACATTTGATTTGAATGCACAAGTAACAACTCAAATTACTGCTTTTGTTGACCCAAGCCCATCCCAATGCTTAACAACTCCCTACCCCATCCCAAAAAAGAAGAAAATGCCAAAATTTGAGTTCGTTCTCATGAATTATATTTTGACCTTGTTATGTTGCATATATTTTTAATATATGGATCTATCTTTGAGAACGTCATATATGCACTGTAGACAATACGAACAACTCTTTTTGTTTCTTTTGTATATAATTATTTACTGTCAAACATTTAGTGAACAAAGTGATAAATAAAGTTATTTCAATAGTATACAAACATAGAATTTCCTTTCCCAAAGTTTTAAACAAATAAATTTCTTTGGACCTGTCAAGTACAAAAGGCTGTTCAGCTTGAAAAGGGTTTCTGAATACCGTGATTTTGACATGTTAACAAGTTACCCCTTCTGAAAAGTCAAATGAGTTGCAGTACTTAAATGTTTTGTGGGTGGAAGGCCGTATTGTTTCTGTAACAAGATCACATTTTCATCCAATGTACGATATTGTATCAAAAAGAGCAAAGTGGATCCGAAACTCGGATCGATCCATAAATCTAGCCGTACTGGCGGCAGGGGTGGACACATGTGTGGGCACTCTGTGGGCAATGGCTCATATATACCAACAAAAAAATCCTTATTTTCAAGTTAAATTTTCTCGTTTGTATATTGGTGCTTCTTAAAAATTTAAAATTTCATAACTAGTGTCTTATACCCAGAATTACTGGTAATCTTCCTAATGTTCACAAACGCATAAAATCTTATAAAATTGGGTTCTGACAGTACGCCACTTGCTTATATTAATTCATGTTAATAAATTAGGTCAAGCTCTTTATATACATATATTCCCTTTTCTGAAAGCAGCTTGCTTCTATTTAGCTCCTTATTTTCACAAGATCATATCAACTATGCTAAAATAATGTTTCCAAACATTTATTTTCCTGCTTTCACTTCACATATCAATTCACCTATCCATTGCTGCTTGCTACGAATGATGGTTTCAAATCTAGATCTAAGATGGAAGTGACATTGCCTTATGTCTTCTGAACAGTCAAAGTGCCCACAGTGACCGGCCATCTTGCATGGGCATGGTCTGCTCATCCTTGGGGTTGAACAGTTCACCTTCTAACACATTGTGCATCATCCTCTTGAAGCCAAAGCCGCAATTGGACAGAGAAAATAGTTGAAAGTCCACAGCTAGACATATAGGCCTGCAAAAAGGTGGAGCAAATCATGAATTTCTGAATTTTTTAAGATGAGCTATGTTTCTCATTCAAATTGACTTCATCTCCATGCTCATGTAAACATTATACGAAGTACATTTCTTTCTTTTTCACCTAAGAAAATGAACTTCGTACCATGGTGAATATTTACATGGCCCCACTGCTCTCAAGGGACCCACAATGTTATGGCTTATTGTGTCATCAAGTGATATATGATCAAGTATATGAACTTCCAACTTTTGGTTGGCTTTTTATGAATTGGGCATATGCTATTCTATTGCAGAAAGTCTTAAAATATGAGTTTTCACATCTCACAAGTACATAAGTGGAAGGTTTCACATCCCATTCATAGATATGGCACAAAAAGGAAAAGGTGGGTTGTGGTTTTCCAAGAGTGAAAGGCCATAGTTTAGAAGGGCTCAATCACTGATGGGTCAGCCATGGTCACATTCTAGAGAACAGTTGCTTGCCATCTCTTCAAAGCAATCTCATTCATTCTCCTGATCTTTCTCACAATCAATACAACTCAAAAAGCATGAGTTTTGGTTTCTAATACAGAAGAAAAAGAAGTACAAGCAGATAATATAATGGATCTACATGCCATGGAAGGCATTTACCTGTAGTTTTCACTGCAATCCATGGTTTTTTTTTTTTCTTTCCTTTCTTCTCTTCTTTTCCTCCCGCTGCCGACAACCCACGTTGCTCCACACATTTTATCCCCCATTTCAAAGCTAAGAGCGATATAATTCCATACAATTCTCTGGTAAAAGGCATCTTCTAGAGAAGGTACTTTCCATGTACAAAAAAGGAATCAATTATTCTCGTTAAGTTGATTCAAAGGAATCATTAGCGACACACCTCAACGTTTAAACTAAGTAAATACGTCAGAAGAGACTGTAAGAAACAAAGGTTCACATGTTCCTCACAACGGTCCCAATACTTTTAAATTGCTCTTTTATATATACATATATATATGTATATTTGTGGGCAAGTGAGAAGATGTTTAAAAAAACTAGAGAGGGAAGAAATGTGTGATGCACGGGATGGAAAAGGAGGTGGTAACCAACGAAGGTCAAATCAGATTGGATGACACTGCCTTGGCTTTGAAGCACAACTGGACTTTTATTAATCCCTCAATTGATTGACAAACGCTTACATTTAAGGGTAGGTTGGGAGATAGTGACCCACATATGCAGCATACCTTTAAACTATTCAAAAAGGAAAAGGAAGAACAAAAAAGTGATTTGATCTGGTGGACGTCTTAAACAGCCAGAAACAAGATAGAACACCAGAAAGAAGAAAAAAGGGAAGGGGGAGATTTGGCTTGTTGAGCTTTCCGATCCCCGTGGTTTACAAGGACAAGGATCGAATCCGCACGGTGACAAAGTTAGTATATAGGGTCCACAACGAAGCTCTTGATCGCCTGAATTGTTCGATTTATACATGTAGTAAACCAAGCTTGAGCTTGAACTGAGGTCGTCAGTGCGTACAATTTTGTTTAAGCTTTAGGTGAGCAAATAAAGGTATATATGTTAATGGGCAGTACGCCTGAGGCCTCACACACACACACACACACATACATATAGGCACGTGTGCATGTGCTCACTAATAGCTCATTTAAACTAATAACAAGCTTAATCAAGTTAATTTTGAACGAATACCGCTTGTTCAAGCTCGGTACACTAGTCCTAGCGAGTCAGCTTCATGTTCAGTCATGAACTTGTTGAACCAGGTTTAGACATGCATGATATCAGCTAAAGTGACTCGAGCATGAGTTACTTGGTTCGATTCTCTGCCCTATGTGTGTATGAGATAGTTGAATAAATTAAGCCCAGACATTCTCCTTCTTCTTGAAAATTAGCAAACTGAGGCTAAGTGGGCGTTTCGATGCATCTTGTGATCCCTTTTTGAAGTTTAGACCTTATCTTTGGATCTGCAACAGTCATTTAAACTCAACCAAAATTAAATTATAATGAACCAAATTGTGAACCAACTTAAGTTTTAGGAGTTTATGATTGTCATGACCAAGAAACTCTCAATTCCCATTTACATATCTGATTTGTAATTTGACATGGATAATTAAGTTGTTGAGAAGCAATTAAGGCTAGCTAAGGTGCTATGAAGAAGATATCCAGCCATTTATTAAGGAAGACAAAAAATTCCTCTTATGGAGTCTCATCCAAGGGGTTGGCCACGGCCCCATACGGACTTTGCGCACGAGCTTACTTGTGAAAGAAAACTATGAGCACTTAATTTAGGGAATCCGGTTGTTGTAAATGACCAAAACTTATTTGCTCTAAGTATAAATTTGGGGCCACAGTTATTGACGTGATTATCTTCATTATCAGTCCCTATAGAGCTCTGATTATGTGAAATGAAACAAGTGTTAACTATGATAAAAATTTACTGCGATATCTGAAGAAATAACTTGGAAAAGCTTTTTCTGTTCGGAAAGTGCCTACCACTTTTTTATTACGTCATTTACACGTCACCTAGTGTTTCTATGGTTTTTTATCTATACTATATATGTTCTTATGCTTGCGTTATGTAGTTGTTCTTATATTTGGCAAAAACGTGTGACATATTCTATGCAGAAATCCAACATTCTTGAATTTGTGACATCGTATCCTATCTTATCTAGATGATATTAAACATCTTGTTCTAATTAATTACGTCTTATTGTTATATTTCTCACATCACAAGCAAAAATTGATGACATTTGCATAAGTAGTTGCAATTCTTTATTGATGACATTTGCATAAGTAGTTGCAATTCTTTTGTCTCATTTTTAAGTTGATGACGTTAAGGATCTAATTTGCCAAAACTGCTGCCTTCCACGGCTCCTCCGCCGGCCACACCACCTTGGCTGTTGATGGAAAATTTTTCCTCCACGAGCGATTTCGGGCAGAGAGGCCGACTTCTTCCGTTGGCAATCTTCGTTCCCCTGTCTCGACGGACTGCCCACCGTCGGCGCCGGTGACTTTTGTTGTAGCGTCTTCTTCCCAAAAAAACAAAAGCCTTCTATTACCAAGCCTCATTTTCACTTCAAATGAACCTCTGATACTAATACTATTTAAAGATCTTAGGCCTTTTACTGTGAGAGCCGCAATTGGTTGCTTCATTTGCACCCTACTCAGCACCGCGTCTCTTTAAAGGAGAAACTGACTGGCTAACTATATATAACAAACAACTAAATTGTTTGGTATAAGCTTTTTAAACAAATATATCATAAGCCATCAATTTTAAGAGGGCTACGTATCTGGGCCCTCTGTCATATACGTTTAACTGAAATCAAATTTCACAATCCTTTTATATGGTTTGCAAACTGTAATGCAGTAACCCTCTCTCTCTCTCTCTCTCTCTCTCTCTCTCTCTCTCTCTCTCTCTCTCTCTCTCTCTCTCTCTCTCTCTCTCTCTTTCTCTCTCTCTCTATATATATTTATTTATTTATTTATTTATATTTATATATAATTTAAACTAAGGGTGTCGAAAGTGGGATTCTTGATTTGATGAGATAAACACATAAGAAACCAGATAAGGACCGGTTAAAATAGAACCTAAGGACATAAACAAGCTATTTGGACCACTTACTTTGAGACCCATACCTACCAAACCGAACTTAACTTGCCTTGTTTACAAAATACATTGTTTTCAAGTTGTGATCAGCAATAATTAAACGTTCTCTTGGCTACACAAGGTACGGTGATTTTTTTTTCCTAGGGACCACCTTTTGCTCACAAAAATATCTGAAAAACAAACTTCAAAATTCTATTATTCCAATAGATATCACCTTTAATTTCTATTATCTGAGTGAGAGAAAGAGAATCTCATCCAGTAATAAGTTCAGCCTTGAGATCTTCTCATTCTTACCTCACATAGAGAAAGAGAGAGAGAGAGATGATGATGATCTTGTGTCTCATCTTTAACACTGAGAGTGAGCTCAAAAGAACTTCAAACGAGACACCTTTAAAGAGTAATAGATGCGCAAGCAAAATAACTTAGGGAGAGAATTCATGTTGAACTTAGCCAGAAGTTCAGGACTCCAAAATACTGTCACAACGGCAGTGACCTCAGGCTGGAGATTAAAGAGCAAGACTTGAAAATCATAAACTTCCCAGAGATAGATTCTTGCAATATATTATGTTGGTGCATGTAATCATGCATAGAAATTTAATATAACTCTGTGCTTGGATTGGAGCTTCCATGGTGGTTCCTGCGTGTTCTATTTTATATAAATGGGGGATGGCAAATGATGGTGTGTGGGAATATCTGCATTCCTTCAGGCAAATCGAATATGGGAGGGGCCGCAGGTTAGGTGCTGCTTCTGCTGCTGCTTCTCTCTCTCTCCCTCTCTCTCGTGAAAGAATATTAATTGGGCATGCAGCTGGTCGGGCACCAAACGCCAATCACCACTCTTTGTCTTCTGTTGTCCATAACCACAGTGTCGCCTTCGTCCTTGCTTCCTCCCCCCCTCTACCCAACGACACTCGATCTGCCTCCATGCATCTTTGCATATATAATTATACATATATATATTAGTTCTTCTTCGATTCTTTCCCTTTTTCATTGGAAAATTATGAAAACACGTCGCCTGTGAAGCTTCGACAACAATAGATAAACACAACAGAGGTTGTAATACTGTTAAAAATGTCCTCCCCTTCCGTCATCGTTAAATATTAAAAGAATTCAAGACTTGTCTGCTGCCAGGCGATCGTCCTTCTGGCTCTTCCTCATAAAACTTTTAAAGAAAAGAAGCAGTTGACATGTTAATGAGTGAGAGAAAAAGAGACGCGTTTTTTCAATTTGTTTAATTGGAGCAATGAATAAAGGTGGTACCGATCAAGCTATTACAGCGTCGTAGAAAGTTTAATATCAAGCTCGAAGGCTGAGAACTCGATATAATACTCGACGATCCTCACATGGAAGCTGAGCCAATTTGGTCAGTCGAGACTCGCTGCTTGGATTTAAAACGACCAAGATCGATGATCCAACTGATAGAGTTGTGGTTCGGTTTACCAAGGAGTGCAACTAGAAATTTAATATGGTTTGATAACTTGAAATCTTAGGTCTGTTTCTGAATATTTTCAAGATGACTATGGGTATGTTTTGATTAGTACACATGCATTTCATACCCGAATCTGGATTGGAGTAAGAAATCTGATAAGCAACGTAAACTAAACTTGGATTCGTTCTCAAAATTCCAAGTCTGGATCCGAGTGTGGTTCTGATTAAAGGGAGCTGATTATATCGGATATGGTAGATGGTGGATCCTGGGGGTCCAAACCTTTTACATCCCTACCCATGTCCCATTTTATGGCGTGTTCAAAAAAAACCTTAATGTGAATTCCCTATGGATAACACAGCGTCACCAATCTTCTATATTGTGGATTCAAATCAATATAAGTTTTTCCAAGTAGGTTTCGGGGTCAGATATTTGGATTTCAAATCAAGTTTCGATTTGGATCTGAATCGAATTTTGGCAGTTTGGGGTATTCAAGCCATTCGTTCATATTCAAATGCCTTGTTGCCGCATTTAACCGTTGATAGCCCAATCTAAAAATTATTATCAATTAAAATTTGTCAGTGACTTCACCATGACTTTTTAATTCTGAGATGAACCGACCATTGTTTTTAATCGCCTGTCGATTTTTTTAATCGTTCTAAAGGCAAAATTAACTTCTCGATGTCATTATCCTCTTTTTTATTGATTTTGAACAGATCTTGGCGATATGATTATTACCTGTACTGACTAAACGGTCTGCAATCAAAAGAACTCGACCTTATGAATTCAGATCGGGTCCGTTGATTTTGCATAATCCAATGCACGTATTTGAGAGAGAGAGACAGAGCCAATAAAAAGGAAATTCAATGCACGTATTTGTGTGTGTATATGTATGTGTGTGTGAGAGAGAGAGAATAAAATGGAAATTCATTAAGAAAAATTGAGTGACAAATAGTCACTAAAAAATAAAAAAGACAGCAAAAATTAAAAGCAAAGAAGAGAGAGAGAGAGAGAGAGAGATTCAAGGAAAAGTTTGGAAACTATTAATGAAAAGTTGTCCTCTTATGTCGGCTGAAATTAACGGAAAGCTGTTGGGCAACATCTAATTTGATTTCTTGAGGCACTCAAAGTAAGTCTGATACTCTAAGGAAAGGGTGGTGGCGGAATTTTATTTGTTTTATATAAAAATTTTGAAAAACGATATTTTGGTCCGTGTCAAAATTTTGAAACTTTAATTAGAAATTTTCCTCATGCTCATGCGATACTACTGTAATTTTATTTGGATACTTGAAAATGGTTTGAAAGATCCATAGATCCAGATCTGATCAATAACCGCACCTTTCACCAAATCAGGCCCCGTGAGATGTATAGTTTGTGTGATTGGAAAAATTGGTCCCTCCTGCTATCCACACAATATGGACAGTCTCGAATTATTTAAGAATACAAATTAGCTAATAATTTGGGCAGGTTGTCATTAATTAAGACAAGCTTCACTAATTATAAGCTAACAATTTACAAAAAATGTTGAATTTTGTATGCCAAAACATATGTGCATTTAGTTTCAGGAACTAGCAAAATTTGTGGATTTCACTACACCTTTCAATCTTAGTATTTTTTCATATAATTTCACGAATTGTTCATCATATAACTTCATCCCTGGTAAATTTATAAGTTTTTCTTTATCAAGGTCAATATGAAGGCGGTGTGGCTTGATTTCCTTTCATGTCTATTTTGCAAATGTTTGGATTTGCACTAGATTCAGCACCGATGAAATTCACTTAATTAATCAACATGCGGTTTCTAGTATATATTAGATGCTCTTTTTCCAACTGAGATTTTAAGCAAAGATGGTCTTTAGTGATAGTAGATGTACCAGCCCTGCAAGCCTTTTCATATGATCACGAGCCAACCTATAATTAGCTCAAGCTAACAAAGAAATTGACTTCCACAAGTTCAACTAGGTTATTAGAAATATGCCAACCAGATACATCATATAATATAAAATGAAGTTTTATCTGTTGTTGGAGCACAAATTTGTATATATATATGTGGGATATATAGGTTTTCTCAACTTTTATTTTCACTCTAATATATGTGGGAAGCAGATAAAATGAAGTTTCTACCTCTCTTTCTTTTTCAATTTCATCAATATTGGAGTTGTGATCTACTAAAACTTTCATATACATTCTAAACTCAAATAAATCAGACCTGCTTTCATCAAATATGTTATCAATAGTTCCTCCTTTATCCTTACTTGACCTACATGCAATACTGTTAGGTGAACAAAATGAATATTTCACCCTCCTGCCCAACAAAAGGGTCAAAGCTATCACCATTCCCTCTGTCCCTCTAGTTTGGTGTATCGATGTAATATCTCTACTATGTTTCAACTTGTATATTGATATCTCTCTTTTACAGCGCATAAGAAACAAAGATTAACCACTTATCAGCCCAAAACTTACGTGAAAATGAAAAGGAAAACTTTGAAAGGAAGCAAGTGAAGATCGGATTGAGGGGGACAGCTTGAGCTGAGTCGTAGGAAATGGGCTGTAGTGGATTGAGAGGTACAGCTTACGCTGGCGAAAACAGCGTTGAAACATAAGTAGCAGGAACAAGTGGACAGAAAATCCAACAGACACCAGGAGAGTCATCCATTACCTTCCTAACCAATGTAACCCAGGACCGCGTGGATCCCACCAAACACTACCCCTCAGCACATGCCCCTGTTCCTTGGGCAGAGAGTACTGTCCAGGACGCCATCTGACTCAACCACTCTATATATATATATATATATATATATATCTAGAGAGAGAGAGAGAGAGAGAGAGAGAGAGATTGAATCTGACGACTTACAAGTGGGTGCGCCTTCTACAATTCCCTGAAGTTTTTTGAAGTGTTGGTTAACAAGCTGTGTATACATCTAGTTTATTAGGAACGGCAATGTCTTAAAGAACTTGCAACGTTGACTCTCATGGTTGGGTGAAACAGGTGGAAGCCTATCTCTACTCTTTTTCCTTCTTATTCAATGTTGAACAGTAAACTATAAACTTAGAAAATGATTCCAAGTTGGTATATAGAACTTCGATCAAGCATATGCATATAAGGAGAGAGAGAGAGAGAGAGAGAGAGAGAGAAGAGAGAACAAGGAAGCAACATCACTAAAGAAGTTCCTGGTTTCCCAAAGAGATATTGGGAAACACTGTCTATGGAGAACAAGAAATAACATGAAAAAGAAAGAAAAGAAAAGCTGGATCCCTCACAGACATTCATAGAAGGTGATGTCTTGAGAGGAAGAGATCGTAGGGGAGGCGGGCCACCCTTTTCTGCACCACACACTAGAAGCAAATGACAAACGAAGTCTGAGAGGTGCAGCGGACGTGCGACTCAAAGTGAGGTGAGGTGCAGCAGAGGGCTGCTGCACCTCGGGCACTCGTCGGCAACCTTGGGGAGCATGAAGTACATGAGGCACTGTTTGCAGCCGGCCACCACCAGCACCTCCCCCTCCTCTACCATCTTCTCCGCCGTTCCTCCTCCTGCTGCAGCCACCAAGTACCTCTTGTTGCAGCAGCCCCCCGGCGTTCTGCAGCTCCCAGCATCACTATCCGTGCCGCTGCCCTCCGCCTGATCCTCCTCCTCGCCTCCTTCATCATTGCTCCTCCTGCCACCTTGCCGCTTCCCAGTGGCTCTGGTATTCCAGCCCCCCCTCTTCGCCTTCCTCCCTCTCCCCCAATCCACAGAGTACATGATTTCTCCCGTCTAACCAACACAAAGATGAAGAAATAAAGAAACAGCAGGAATTCATGATGTTTCTCAGTACGAACTCAGCAGAAACGCTTTAACATTCTTATATACGTTGGTGTAAGTTATTTGTGGTTCATTTTTGTGCGTTCGGCCTGGCCTGGATGAAGCGTAGCAGGTGTGCTTTTTTCTTGTTCCATATGTGTTCTCCATCATTTATATTTACAGGAAGGGTGAGGAACGACAGTATTTTCACATCTTCAAAGAGCCTCTATTGGTCCGGGACTATATAAACTCATGTTTTTCCCTGTGCAAAGAAATCGATGATAGATATGTCAAACCTCTAAATCAATGGAAAAATACCTACCGACTACGTTCTTTGCCATGTTCCGATGAGATGCATGAAAAAACTGCACCCTCTCTCCATCTCTCTCTCTCTCTCTCTCTTTCTCCACTGTGTGTGCAGTGTGGAAATCGAGAGAGAATCGGTACTGCGTACAACCTACTACCAAAACAAGCAAAAGAATGGCCATGTTTCCCCATTTTGGGCATCTTTTAGGCGTACACGCGGTTTCCTTTCTTCAGTTAATGTGTTTCCTTACGAAAACGAGAGGAACCAGAATTTTGTGCATTTTTTTCGTGGGAAAATTGAAACTTAACTCTCAAAGGCTTTTCTGCATCACTTTGCAGTAACCAACTGCAAGTTTTAATATTTTGAACCCTTTTCGATTAACATATCGCCGGTGCGAATATCTGTCCAAAGATGCAATTAATGAAGCCTATTCGTTCACCGAAACGTTACATAGTATTTAACACCAGTTCAAATCCATCACGGCGCACCTGCCAATATGTGCCTGCCGGCGTGTATGTGTGTGAAATGGTGATCAGTTCTTCGATTTCTATTTACATGGAGGGATACCACTTAGGATGTAGATGGTAGAAGAAGCATGTGTACCTTCAGGTCCAGATACTGATCCCAGAGGAAGGGAGGAGAGGTGTCGTGGAGGTTGAGCTTTGAGGTCGGTGCAGATTGGTTTTCCGGCGAAGAACCCGTGCTGCTGCCGGCGTCGCTGATGGACAGCGGCTCCAGTGACTGCTCAAGAGAGTAGGCCTCCATTACTCTTGAAGCAAATGAAAGACAAGATTGGAGGAAGCGGAGATGAGGTCAGGAAACGGTGACTGGTAAAAGGAAGAGCGGTCGTGAGGAATTTGATTTCAGTGAAGAGTTCAAAGTGCCTCTTCATTAAATAAATAAAGGCAGGAAGACAGAAATTAGACAGCCATATTGTTTCCTTTCCAAAAGATTTCCATTCTGGTGCCTTTTATTTTAGTAAGAATTTAAAACAACCCTTGTTGCAGAACAAGCTGAGCTTATCTGATTCAGAATCATGTCATTTTGCTTAAGATATTTCACTAAAGAGAAGCTTGATCATTATCCGTGTCCATGTGGTGAAGGGTTCTTGGTCAATTTCTTGGACCAAAATCTGAAGGCTAACAGTAGGCATGATAGGTGCTGGGGTGTTGTACTGCCTTTCGGGAGCAATGTCTTGGAAAGAAGTTTAGGAAAATAATGGAGTCCAATGCCCAAATGTTGGGGCTGGAAAAAGCAGGAAGCATTTCAATTTTAAATCATTGCAAAATCCAAATATTGGAGATGCAAAAAGCAGAAAGCTTTCCAAGTTTTTGAATCATTCCAAAAATTGTATATGGGAGTTGGAGAAAGCAGGAAGCTTTTCAATTTTTAAATCATTCTTTCCTCTTCTAGGACAATGAGAAAATTAAAGGAAGAGAAGGAAAAGTTCTTGGACAGTATTGTTGGGAAGCATTTGGGTATCTATACTATAAATGCGACAACTGACAAACGAATGTAAACGGATCGAGGCTGTGGACAGGAATTCTGGTCCTTCTGAAGCTGAAGATAGTACAATCTAATCGAACAACAATTCACCTGTGAGGCCATCCATTCTTTTATATATAGATATATAACTGTAACTTTCTTAAAATCGTGAGATATTTGAATGCAACCATATTTGGAACTGCAGTTGAATTTTTAGACGAACTGAGTGAGGTGTTCTCTCTCTTTCTCTCTCTTTCTCTCTCTCTCTCTCTCTCTCTCTCTCTCTCTCTCTCTCTCTGTGTGTGTGTGTGTATGAAACTTCAAAAAGAATGTACAGCGGGAGAATCTCAGTGGGATTAGCTTGGACTTTTCACTGAGAAAGAGAGAGATTCCTTTCGGTACATCCCACTTTTGCTGCCTTGCAAATTCGGGTCCTTCTTTATCTCTCTTCTTTCTTTTTAGCGGGCGGCAATGTGCTTACCACCTTTTACTTCTATTTAGCACGACATTCACCATAATTTTGTGGCCACTTGCGATGGTCCTACGGGGACTTTCTTCAACCTTTTTTCACCTTTTCTCATATGGGTGTTTGATTGCAAGAAAACATTTTCTACGCAGAAGATTTTTTTCCATGAAAAGTGAACCGGACCCTCCCAGGGCCAACTTTTTCTTCTTACTTTCCTGCCTTTACGACATGAAGAGCGAGCACTGATTGGTGAAAGTTTCGCCCGTTCAGCACACGCCGGAATCTTTCTCAAGGTTGTCAAACACCCCCATAGTCTTCTGTCTCAGCTACCAAGTTGTCCCTCCCCCACCTTAAAGTTGAAAGCAGTCAAGAATCGGATCTCTTAATATATGAAATCTATGCAAAACCAATACCTTGGGTTTGCAACCAAGATGAAGATAGAACATGGCTTCAAAGGTCCAAACATTTCCTAATCAAACTAAGATCACATCCTTAGGATCCTTAGGAGTAAGGTTTTCAGTAGGCCGACTGCAGAGGAGAGGTTTTTCTGCCATTTTAACAGCACATATAACATTGAGTTCCAATCTGAATCTTAATGTTTGAGCTGGTCTCTATGGCCGTGTCCGATCCATTTGCAACCATACAGCGCCCAAGTTGTATTTGGATCCAATCCCAATGGAATGTCAATGTGTTTCAACTGATTCATACTTTGATCAATTTACAGACCACAAGGAGGCCGGTATGAGAGGAAATGTCAGAACTTACGTGGGGTACTTTCCAGTTCTACCTGTAAAGTCCAAGCTGTCCAAGAACAGCGTTAGGCTTAACCAATTTCCGTCATATGATATTTTGGCAGCGGATAACTTCACCGGAAAACTTTTTGCCTTCATCATTTTTAAACCCTGTAATGCAAAAATTGGGGCCTCAATCATCGTCTGTTCAAACACACACACATGTTCAGACTCTGTCTACGTGACTGTGTGAAATAGAGAGAGAGAGAGAGAGAGAGAGAGAGAGAGAGAGAGAAAGAGAGTGTAAAGCAATTACTGGAATAAGGGTAGAAATGGTATTTACAGTTCGCACGGGCGGTATGTTGGTCATTGTACCATCAATGTTTTCATCGGCTTTTGCTTTTCAAGGTGTTCCTTTCTAAAAAGAAACGCACTTAACTTTGTGAGATTCTTCAAAAACAATGTGACCTTCCACATGGAAAAGAATTCACTTTTGTCCTTTCGTTTCAACAAAGTTTCGGTGTCTTCAAGTTTAACTCTTAGTTGCTTCCAGGAATCCTCCAGCTTCTACCTGTAAAAGGGCTACATCAAACCCCATGTGGGAAGGAAATATGCACGACGATCAGCTGCGCTTCCTGAAAACAAAAGGGCATATCCAATCTGCTCAGTTGTTAACTGTAGAGGTTAGTATCAACTTCCACCGTCTGCTGTGCATTTCATTTGTTTAGGACAGCATCACTCAACTGCAAATCTATTCAAGTACAGCATGTTTGATCTCTTATCCCCTCATAGATATATGAGTTCATACACATGAACCAATTTGTGAAGAGCACTGAAAATTTGGAAGGATGTTCATGTAAATCATATCACTTGTCTCAATGGCGCTCGGCAGCACAGCACACTGAGATTACCTTCAGATGGAGAAACCTTCCCTCCAATAGAAGCAAAAATTTCACCCGACTACAAGTGATCAGACAAAAAAGTGGGATTTATATTTATTAGATAGATCGGGCGCATTCTTTTGAGTAAGTTGAAGACAACCTACAGCTGATGTCCAGGACTTTACAAAATCATCGGCCGCCTACAGTCTGGCCCCTGGCGATCTGTCATCTAGATTCTAGACCGCAGCAGCAAACGACACAGCTCGCTAACTGATTTAGGCCATGTAGCCTGGTCCGTTATCACCATAAAAAGTTTGCAATTAGTAGAATCGGTAAAACAAGTCACATTGTTGCTTGATGATGTTTCACATTGAGAGGGCCACCAGTAGGTCAGCTTATCTGCTCTCTTGTATGAGGTCTAAAAGCTTGGCAACTTTTTGGTTGGAAGTTGCATTCGAATCGTAAACATATAAGCTTTGGAAATGAAAGGAAAGAAAGCAGGGAGATATTACAACCCTTAACGGCAGATTGGTGTTGAGATGTGATCACAGAGGAAAGCCTACTAACCAGTTGTACATTAAACCCCAATCATTCTGCAGGCGTTCTCAATCAACTATCTAAACACAAAGGAAACAATACGAAGACATGACCGGCACACACAGATGAAACTTTCTGGACGTCATAATTTCTGAGGGATATTTTTCGGTGCAGAGCGACCAATTCTGGTACGAAACGCCAGTAGAGTATGATGTTTTTTTTCAAACTGAGCTTCTAATCGCGGATCTCGTATGATGCAAAAAATGTCATCATCGCCCAAAGAGACCAGAAATGTAATAGATAAGCTTTATAAGGGAACAACGGCCACTTCTTGGAAATGGGCAAACCAAAGAAGGAAGCAAGACACAGGCACCAACAAAATTCCAAGAGCCACCATACAAGTTGATACTTTTGTTATAACCAGTGTCATAGCTTGCGCTCCACAAATACATAGTAGATAAAAGAAATGGGAAGCATTAAAGATGCCATGCATAAACGCATTGAAACTTGTGGCACCATAGAAAGGCAAGTCATTTTATCATCCCCACTGGTCTCCTCGGTACCAACACTAGCAACACTCAAACTTTTCCACTCTGACAAAAGTATTGATTCCACTTACAGTTTTTCTTAAGCAAGCTTAAAGAGAGCAAAATAGATCAAAAGGAAATGTAATCCAAATATTCAACCATTAAGTTCATGCACAAAGATCAATATTTCATTAACTTGGGACATAGATTTACTGAGACAGGATATGTATGCATCACAATCCAGAACTTGCCATGAAGCACAATCTGCTGATCAATACTAAGAGCAACACAGTCACAAACTTAGAAACTAGCAACTTTCAGATAAACAATGCACAAGGAAGTAGTGTTTTATCCCATGCCACTATGCATAAACATTTTAACACCATAGCACGTATAATCCCAAGTTTATCAAATGTCTAACAACCTGAAGAGTTGAATGGGTTTCTCTTCCAAAATAAATCAGGTTCAACCATGTGATCACCACCTTCAAGGCAACTAAATTCATTAAGCTCAGGCTCCAACTCTCCTTAATCCTTTCTCAGCAATCAAATGAGATTGAATATGCAATTCCAGGTCCAGTTTTTACTAGTAAGAGCAATTCGATTAGCTCTAACAGTTCCTGAGAGCAACTTTCCGCTATAGACAAAGCTATGCACAAATTGGCATTATGCATCAAAGCACCCTCAGTATCTGATTCCTTGACTAGGGACTAGGGAGCAATAATAGGAGGTTTATACAAAGTAAAATTGCCAGTCACTAACTCTCATGCTGGTTAGACAATCACTCCACTCACTTATCATCTTCCTAAGAGCCTTTTCTCCTCAGCTTATTAAATCCATCAATGATGACCTTAGATAAGGAATGCATATGCACCCCCCCCCCCCCCCATATATGGAACCTAATTACATAATATAGTGAATTACAAGCATAGAGATCTTTCACAGTCCCAATAAACATCTTTCAAAGTCCCAACAGAATGCCAACCTGATTAACTTTCTATAACTAGTTTCGGCTAAAAATAGCAACAATCACCATGCAAGAGGCTGCAGATCAAGGGGATGGAAGAAGCTCCCTACCAAAGCGAACAAATTTTAGCAGGAAAGTGTAGGAACCTCTCAGATCAATTAAACAATACAAGGCAAGTTAATACCAATGTACAAGTTTCTACCTTATCAAGCAATCGGATCACAATCTCTGGCAAAACTAAGCTTCACTAAGATATTAAAACAAGCATCTGTGACATAAAATTGCTTACAGTGCCAGGTTCCTACAAAATTTAAGTTGCTCTAGAATCTAACTGACAAAGTTTTCCTAGTATACTCCAGTGGTGGATTTACAACAGAGAGGAACATGATACATAAAACTCTCTTAACTGATACATAATTTAGTACCTACATGTCAATTAAGAGAAGAGAGTCGAAGATGCATTCTATCGCTTTGCAAATATCACTAAAACTACCATTGTCATGGAGGCCACAATCTTGAAGCCAGAACTTTCCCAAAAATTCTGCTTATCACTGCTATCAACAGCTTTCTGTTGCTTTGCACCAAGCTGTTCCTTCAGTTCTTTCAAAGCTTTGTCCCTTTTTTCTCCCATCTGCATACACAAAACAAGAATCTTCACTTACCAAGAAAAGGAAAATAACAAAAACATCGGTACACTCAGAGACACAAACAGTAACATCTTCATCTTTCGCAAAGACTCAACAGCATCTGGCAGCACTAGTTCATCCAAATAAATGGCTAATCATAAGCTTAAAAGAGTAAGTGGGAGGTTAGAACTTTCAATTTCCAAATACAAGAGTTAAAGAAATAATCATCAGCAAGCACCCAATCTAGGTTCTACAACCACCGACTGTGTTCTTAGTTTGAAATTAAAACTGATGTCATAGATATGTCTCAGACATTCACCCACAAGGTTCAAAAATATTAATCAGAAAGCTATTTCTTTCCTACAAAACATCAAAAATTTAAAAACTTGGCAAACACTAATCATAAAATTATAAAATTATAGGTTCACTACTGTTTTGTTTGGAAAATATCAATAAAAATACAAAGCCATTGTTAAAATAATGTTAGAAAGTTTAAAATATTGTCATAAACATAATAATTCTCAGTACCAACTTTGTTTTCAGGTATAAATCAAAAAGTTTGTTTTCCCATAGTTATGACAGTTGAAGCTAACCGCTTAGATATTTCATTGAATCACCAATTTGAACTTACAAGTTTAAAGAACATGAACTGGACAACATAAATTTAACAAGGTTATCGCAGTCATTCATCTCAAAACTTGGAAGAGAAGAATTTTCAGATGGAAGACACAACAGGCCCAGAGTGCTATGTTTGGATGATAGATTTAATCCAACAGCTCAGGCATTGTTGCAAACTTTAAAGCTTCGAATAGTACACAAATGAGTTAATTCATAAGAGCAAAAAGGCTTGGCTTTGATTTTTTTTTTTTTTTGAAGGGGTAGCAGTCACCTCCACTTGCTATCACAGGTAACACCCCAACAGGCATTGCCAGAGCCAATGGAAGGAGCACTAATTCCCCCACCCCCCTTCAAAACCACCCTAAAAAGCATCGACAGAAGTGAACCGTTTCCTCCCCCATTCTATCCTTTTAAAAAAAGAAAACAGTATAGTCCAATCTTAAAGATCGGATGACGCTAAAAGTGCAGTTTACCAGGCATCATTCCTCAATTTTCAACAAGATTTCATTAACAAAATTACAAGATCAAATTTGGCATGTAACATTCAAATGAGAAAGTTATGCATGCATAAGCCGCAGTTAGTCAATTATCTATACAAATGAACGACTAAGTGCAAAGTTGCCAGCAGATGAGAGCCAAATAGAAGAATAGAAAAACAAAGGCATATACCCTCTGAAGTTTCCGAGTGTGAGAACGAGCTTCTTGTAGACAAAACTCTAATTTTAAAACTCTTTTCTTCAGCTCCTGATCAGCTCTCCGTTGTTTCTCTAACTGTCCCAAAAAATATGTTACTTGGGAATGAGAAGTTAAACTAATTGAAAACTAATGAGAAGTTAACCTAATTGAAAACTAGAGTATTGGAATCTAAATTTCATGTGATGTGATTGAGAAGATGAAATTTGGTACGTCACTGATCATGAGCTTACCTGTGATTCCAGCTCCTGGGTTTTCAGCTTCCAATGTGCCGACAAGATCCTGATCTCATCTCGAAGTCTAGCAATTTCATCATCTTTCGCATTTAAATGCTTTGAGATGTTTTGCAAGTTTTTTGGAGAGACCTCATCCAAGATTTTCATAAGTTCAGATTCCTTTGTCTCACCAGATTTGGCCACTGCATGCTTGATCTCTTGCTCAATTCTGAAGACTTCATCTTTCAGCTGCTTCTGGGAAACCTCCCTTTCTTGAAGCTCCTTCTGTAAATGATCCAACTGTTCACCAAGCTTGTTGACTTTATCTTCATGCTCCTTCAAAGAATTGTTTTTGTTATCTAATTCCTTCAGCAGAGTTAAACACTGCAGTTGTGCTGTTTCAGCTGATGCTGTGCTAGCATCTGCTGTCGCCTGGGTCACTGAAAGTTGGGATCTCAAATTCTCCATCTCCTTGAGATGCTGTTTTCCATTATATGAAATTGCAGTTAGTATGATAGATTTATCAAACTTACCAAAAATATCATAGCCCTAAAAGGGCAAAAGAGCTTGACTAAAAAAATACTCTGCAAAAAAGTAAAATTCCTTTTGAAGAAAAAAAATACACATGAATGGAACAGACGACCTGTTTTAACTGTCTGTCTGAGTAAGATCACTTCCATGACAATCAGATAGAATCATGCACATTACAAAATTCCTTTCAAGTTAAAACCTAAAATCCACTATATTATGCAGATAATAGCACGATGAACATCATAAGCTCCTTGAACTGTTTTTTGGTCCAAGTTTCATTCTTAGTCGCCAAACAGTTGCCAGCTAAACAGTTGGGGTTAAACTATAATAAAATCATGCAAGACCATCCTATGTCCCTGAAAAGACTAAGGGCCTAAGGCCACAGAAAAGGAAACAGGTTACCAATCAGGTGTCTTAACCCTCAAACAATTTGTTATACAAAATAGTCATCGGGCCCATTTGTTCTCACCTTTTCTGCACTAGACATAGAAGCTTCTAATTGCTCATTCCTCTGCTCTAAGCTCTTCTGCAACTGAAAAATTTCCTGTTCCATATTTCTAGCCTTTGTTTCTGCAATCTGAAGTTTTAAAGGAAAAAATTACTCAAAAAGATATCCTCATATTCCCTATAGCACCAGAAACAGTAAATATTAATTCACCTGTCTCGTTTTTGCTTCCCGAGCAAAAGATTCTTCTTGAGATGCCATCCTACTGCGGACCTCTTTCAGTTCAGCTGCCAGAGATACCACATCACACGCCATTCGTCTGAAGCTCTGCTTCTTTTCATGGAGATCTTTTAACAGAGGATCCAATTCCCGACCATGTGCCTTCTCCAGGTGACCCATCATCGACTTGCTAAAATCCAACACGGTCTAACTACCACTCAAATACACGCCCACAAGATGGTTCAAGCCTTCAAGGCTACTAAAGCGAACTCCGTAAGCTCCAATTTCACACGCCACAGAAGAAACTTCCAACTAAACGGTCCTCGGAGAATTAGAAGTTACGCGTTGAACTATAATCAGCGGGAGAGCGCTCCTCTGCAATAAAAACGAGAACCATGGACTAGAGTCAGGACTCGGAACCAACCTTTTGGGGACTACAAAAGTAACGGTTCTATCCACCACTAAGTAACAAAAAAAAAAGATTTAAATGCCGTATTTACTCTAATAAGAGAGAAAAACCTCCCGTTTTCAACCAGTTTTGGCCTAATGTACAGAATCGTTGTGTAATCTGAAATCATGAGCTATGAATTTCCCGATAGAGAAGATAAGTTAAGAACCATAAAGCAACAGGGAAAAATAACAAAATGAATGCTTCTGACAAGCCTATCAGCTAAGCAAAGTAAAACACGTTGCGGAGATGCAATGCAGCCACTAGATAGGAGTTCGGTTGAAACTGGAGACACGAGAAGGAGCATGCCACCACAAAAGTGAGAGTTAACGAGAATTGACTTTCAGCAACGGACCATCACGAGAAAGAACCTCTCTCTCTACGAAAGTTTTAAGCACCGACATAAAAGGAAAGGAGGCAGATTCAGCATTTGATTATCTAAAAGTGACCAATTAAGTTAACGTCAACATTAATATTGCTCACATAAAAACGAGCATTTCCATAGCAACAGTCTGCACAACGGTGTCAAAACAAATAAATCGCAATAAAAGTGCGGAAAAAGAAAGGCCAAAAAGTTTTAGAACAGAAACTACATCCACCGCCCACTTGCCCCCTTAACAAATTCTTCGAAATCGGATGGCAATCGACATGGTTCAATAGAAAAATAACCACAAAAGGACGCAATCTGTCAGAAAAAATTGAATTCCTAATTTTGTCAGTGCAATCTAAAAAGGATACAAAATGATGAAATCCAAGCTAAAGGAAGCCTCCTGTAAAGAATAGGCAAAGATTCTAATCGGTTTCGCATCTTCCGAGTTAATCAACAAACTCGAATCAAACAAGAAAAGCAAGGCAGACAGAAATAACAACAAGATAACGAAAGCATTCCAAATTTATGAACAAATAGATGTAAAAGCCCGAACTCAACAAAAAACACACAGTGAGCAAAAGAGATCACTAGAACAAAACAACCAGAATCGCCCTTTTCTCTGGCGTATCTTTTTCCAACAATACAGAGAAAATAACAATTAGAACACTCAACGCGAAAAAGAAAATAAAACGAGGAAAGGAAAACGAAAAGGAAAAGATAAACCTGAAAACCAGCTGGATCAAAACACTAAAAGGAATCCAAGGTATCGTCTGAACCACAAATTAAACCAAAATATAGCCTAAAAGGGAACGGCAAGAGAGAGAGAGAGAGGGAGAGAGAGAATAGTTACTTGCAGACTCATCAATATCAAAGAAAAACCTCAAACCGTCACGGTAACAAAGACAGATTACCTACGCATGCAACAATATCTCATGAGAAAGCAAGGACGACGAAGGAAAAATGGACAGCGGCATGCAGAAAAAGCGACTACTCCGTCTCTACTTTTTCATGTCACGAAAACAAGAAAACGAGAACAAAAAGAAGCTCCACATCACTCACCAATCGAAAAAGCGACAATAACAAGAACGCCAGCAGAGAAACGCCTCCGATCGACCCCACAAAATCCAAAACTCAGTACGACCCAAAACTTCTTCTTCTTCTTCTTCTTCTTCTTCTTCTTCCTTCTCTAACACTCTACAGAGTCAAACCTTCGCACCAGTAAAAACAATAAGTTGAAAGAGTAACTCAACTTGAGCGAAGCCAGCTGCCAGCAGTAATTACTAACTACCCTTTTCGCCTCTTCACTCAGCGAGTCCTTTTCTTACTCCAAAGACGACAACGTCGTTAATGGCACAATAACTACACCCGAACCATCTCCTTCCTCCACATACCGTCCTCCATGGACGGCATCCAAGCGTCGTTCCCGCTTCCCTCTGCGACTCCCCTTCTCCTTCCCTCCGTCCACCTCCCCCGATCGAACTTCGCTTAAAAAAATGGACTGAAAACGAATAATCAATTAAACAGATGAATAAACAAATCCCTGAGTCCAACTGCCTTTCTTTCTCTATCTTTCTCCCTCGCTTACTCCATCGGGCAACTGAGAAGAAGAACCGAGACGGATCGCGGCGAGACTCTCGGGGCAACAGACAGAGAGGAAGATCTGTAGCTGCCGTAGACGGGTGAGTGAGTCGAGAAGCAACGCGGCCAAGCTTAGCCAATTATCCAACTAATATTCTTCTATTTTCTTTCCCTTTTCATCCTAACATTGTGCCCTTTCGACATCTTGGTCCTCATGATTGCCAAAGCTGTTCTAAAACGGCCTCACAATTTAAGAAGGGTTCCATCTGCTTCATAATAATCCATGTTATATAATTGGTAGCATTAGTTGGTAGGAACAAATTGCAAAAAAAAAAAATTGTGAAGATTGTCAAGTTGAAAATCATAAATCAGAGCCCAACTCTTACAAGGATTCATGTTCAACGGAAGCTTACATAAATAAATAAATAAATAAAATAACATGCATAAGTCGTGAAAGGAAGGAATCTAAGCTCACAAACATATATAAACAAATGTTAAATGGTGAATGTATGAAGCATGTCCGAATGAGGTCGGACTTTGTGAATTTTGTGAAATTTGGGGACGAGCTTGGAGAAAGGAGCCCCGTGAGTTTACGTACGGATTTGTTTTCATGTGGTTCGGGCGCGAGTTTGACTGGAGCGCGGCAAAATCAAATTTTTCACTCTTTTGGGATCTGACCGTACGCGTGGCACGATGGACGGCAGAGAGGACCTCTCCGACTCCGCGGTGCTGCCGGTCCCGCTCCTTTTTTTTTTCTTTTTTTTTTTTCCTCTTTTTGTCTCTATTGTGGGAGGTGGTCTGATTTTGGACCGGTTCTCTTAGTCGGGGAGCGTCCCGCCGGGACCCACCAAGTGGGCGAGGGGAACCCGAGGTCCACGTCTCTCTTTACTGAGATTGATTGGGACGGGTCCGGGTATGGAGTTATATCCGGATCTAGTAACTGGATCGGGTCTGGATATCAGGATTTGCTTAAACGCTATCTAGAACATCTTGATAAGAGATGGTTTGAAGATCCCATACAATATCAAATCAGATGCATATTTATTTTATCTCTATCGTATTTGATTGTTTTACTATTGTATGCCCCTGCCATGCAGATGCATCTATGTCATCTCAAACAACATTTAAGAGCACGATTGATCATAGAAATATTTTATTATCACAACACCATGTTTTTATTTTCAATAACACAAAACTATGGTGTGGTTGTGGATATTATTAATAAGATCAACAATCAAAATATTGTCATTCCCAAACAGCAAAAACTTGGTGTTTTCGTAGCATGAAATTTAACAGCACTTGTTTTTAAGCAACACAGTATTTTCTCATCAAACGTCTTTTATGTGAACTCGAGAACAACAATGGCTGAATATAGAAAGCGACTCACATAGCATGTACTCATGCACTTTTCTATTCCGATTGAAACAAACGGAAAAAAACTTGTGGGTACTAGTAGTCGTTGAATTTGATAAACTTCTTGCTTTAAACGACAGTCTCTATCATAGAGCATCTATTTGACACTTGTCGATCAGACAGGCTACTTTGGTATTATTAACAATAAAAAACTGGCTATTGGAACAGCACACGTCGGCTAAGCAAAGTTAAATTTTTGCCAAACGTGCACATTATTTTTACTGATTCAATTAATTTTATTCACAAGGCGTCACATGAAAAGTTGATTTTTTTGGAAAGTATTCAACAATTAATATTTTCACAAGTTAAACATCCCGATAACAACTCATAACCAATCTAAATAGTTATCATATTTACTTGATCTACAGGTTTCAAGAATATATATATATATATATATATATATATATATATATATATATATATATATATATATATATATATTCATATTTATTTATATATTATTTTGCTGATCAAAAGATGGGTTGTCTACTATGATCAGTCACTGTTTTTGTCCCTTTCTTCTTCCTTCTCTCACTGTCATCCACGCTAAAAATCCAGCTTTTCTAGTCTTACTAGGAAGTTCAGGGCCCAGAGTGATCCAAACATGACCGCGAATATATGGATAACAAAAGACGGTGGGATATATATATAATCAATGTCGTGAATGGGGATCCTTACCCTGAGATTCTAACTGCCGGTTCTTCCACAGCCGTTGATCTCATCGGCTCTCCTTAATCAACGGTCAGGAGGGTAGCTCCTAAAACCCCATCAACGAAGTTACACGACCACAATATAATTATCAATTAGTTAAAACATTTGAGAAACCTGTCCAATAGTTGGAAATATTTAATAAACAGTTTTCCTGAAATGATCTCAGTTCCAATTCATCTGAAACCATACGAGAAGTAAGCCCTTGTGCTATTTGTGAATAGCATTCTTTAATGAAAATAAAACTATATTTTTCATACAATCAACTGAGAAGGTCCAGATTCAACATCCAATTTTTAGGGTAATAAATCATTTCATTGAACTCAGCAAGATCCAAATAGGTATTCCGGGTTCATCCATGAGTAATCCAACATGCGATTTCTCAGCGCCTTCATTTACCAAATACCAAATACTGATTTGAGCAATGCCCCTATTTTCGTGTCATACTGCCAAAGTTCATGTTAAAAACTTGACGCAATCTCTACAGAAAGGATGCTGATATTTCGCTCTAATTATTTTTCTACAGTAGATTTTTGATATTAAAACAAGAATTAAAAACAATGCATAATTATGCTGGCTCTAAAAAATCCACAGTCTTTTTTCTTCTTCTTTTTTTCAATTGGCAGATGAAGTGAAGAGGTGCTTCTCATGTACCGAGCTCCTCACTTTCTTTGGCTCAAAGGCCTTAGTTTAAACAAATACTAAGATATATGAAGTCCACTCAACAACCATATTTAGATAAAACGAAGTAACAAGATCCGACCTCACACCAACATCAGTCTAATTTTGAAATTATAACTTGGTTTTTATCCCGTTTGAACAATTTTGGTGAAATGGGTATTTGCCAAAACTGGGTTTAAACACATTTCAGGAAAAGCCGAAGGGCGGCCTTTTCATCCTTCGAACGAGTTTTTCAGTTTTCTATAGTCAAAACTAAGCTAAAGGGTTTTCTAGAAAATTATTTTTTTTCCACAGGTAAGACCAGGTTCGGTCTTTTCCCACAACAGAGAAGTCGTGCCATGGTGCATGTGATAAGTCTTACAATTAATTGCTGATTCTGACTACTGTAGTTGCGGCGTAAATGCTGCCAGATGTTGACGCCCTCAAAAGCTGCGATGAGTGAGACGAGTGAATCTGCACTGTATGTGCCCGCCCTTCTGAATGTTCTGACTATGTTAAGCGCGTTCTACATGTTGATTTGTTCAGGTTGAACTCTGAAACACGACTTTCTTAATGCTAAACTGCATTCTTCTTTTAAATTGAAGTATTTTGGTGGTTTGCAAAGGTTTTTTTTTTTAAGCGTCACAATATTATGTCAGACTCCAGCAATTCAGATGCCAGTTCCTATGAGCATCATTCATGTCATTGAGATTTTGGTTAAATATGGTCAAATCAATCGCTATTGATCGGTTTGAGACCAACCTTCCCGAAGAGCTACAGCAATGGTGGTTAGAAGCAGTGGCGGAGCCAAAAATTTTTGGCTATGGGGCACTAATTCATAGTATGTGAAAAAATTCTCAAATTAAAATATATGTTATTTTAAAATACATAAAAGTTGGTAAGCATTTTCAACGACTTGAGAGCTTCCTTCCAAAAAAAACTAACTTTTCTATTACTTTAAACTTAAAATTTTATTTTTTTAACTACTAAATTTCATGGTAACTAGTACATTGGATCTAATTTCAGCACTTAGTATATGAAAGTAACTTTCATATCTCATTCTTCTTCATCAAATCATAGACAAATTTTCTGTTGCAAGGAATCAAGACTAAGCCTATTATAGACAACTTTTCTGTTACATTGGATCAAATTTTCTTCATATGAGGGACAAATTTGAGCTTTCCCGTTCTGCCCACACTGGTATACATCCAACGTTTGTCTCTTTGCCTGATCATCTTGAAGGTTATTTCAAACCAACTTTGTAATTCTTCATTAGTTAAAGAAATCTTCATTAAGCATTTTCTTGTACAGCTTTAATATCGCTGCGACGAACTGCTGCACTTGCTTTGTCAAGTGTAAGGTCTCAGCTTGGCTAAAGGCTAAAGCTCATCCCCTGGTCTCCACACGAACAAAAGCAAAAACAAAAACGAAAACAACAAAAACCATGTAGTGTTCAACTTCAATCACATTTCAGAAAACAAAAATGAAAGCAAAAACAAACAAAAAATGCCAGTAATATGAAATTTAAATAGCACACAAATGAGAGAGAACAAGTAAGTGGAGAAACTCTGCTTCTGGCACCATCCACCTCAGAGAGATAGAGAGCACATTTTCAGTTGAGGGGAATTAGCAGATTTAGGGCTAACGAGATGCAGACAAAATAGAAAATAAATCAAACAAATAGACATTAAACACCCAAAACCAAACACCCAAAATCGCTGCAGGGCTGAAGATGTGGAGGGGAGAACTGAGAAGCGGAAGAGCCAACCTGCGGTGGACGGGGGAAGGTCGAAAGGAGGAGCAGAGTCAGCAGACCTGCTGTTGCAGGAGCTCTGTCCTGCGGCTGCAGATGGGAGAAGATCCAAGCAAACTTGCTGATAGCCTGATGTTGGAGCTGCGGAGAACTGCTGTGGCAGCGAAACGAAAGAGCGTGTAAGATGCACAGATTGGAACCGGATCCATTTTTGGTGTGGGCAACACGGCGTCAACACGAGCATGAGGCAGACTGAGGCTCCATTTCATTGTGAAGCTTTCTTGTGCTGGCGTGGGCAGGCGCCCACGCTTGCCCCACGCTGGCTCCGCTACTGGTTAGAAGCAACTTACAATATTGAGACTAAAGGGCAACTCTATATAGCTGTCTGAGTAAGTTTTGAAAAGGCACCAGCCAAACCGTGTAGGGTCGCCAGGTTTCATTAGATCTCAGTTCAAATTTCAAATGTGTTTTCTTTTTCTTTTACAGGGAAAATAGATGTGCTTCAAGATTGACGATGGACTAGTAGTCCTTTAATCAATAAAACCCTTAATGTCCCCCTTACCCATTAAAGGGTACTATAGCATCAGCCATCCAGCAAGAGGCACTGTTTGTAGGTTTCGAACTTGTGGCATCTCATGAACGTAACAACATTTGTAAGTTGAGTCCCCCACGTGGATAGTACTCTTGTGAGCAAACATCCACTTCAATGAACAACATTGGCATGTGATAGGGGCACCATAAGGAACATGAGCTTTGTTGGTTCATGGCGTTCATGGCGATGTAATCACCGGTAAACATGATCCATCAACAGACCCGGAAGACCATCTGTGTCGCCATTTGCACGGCAAGATCTTCAAACAAAGTAGCTGCTAAGTTAAAATTATGCCTTTAATCAAAACTGCAGACCTTCATAATTAGAGAGGGAGAAAGAGAGAAACCCAAATATGAAGATGAACCCAAGAAGTACAACTAGGGAGGGCTTGACATGTAGGCAACCGGTGAGGGGTTCCAACTGACCTCTCTTGAAGGGCAAGGTTTTGGTGTGCTTGACTGGGTAGAGGCACAAAAGAACTGAAAGAATTTTCACCTTGGAGTTTTATACAATTAAATAAGGGACGGTAAGTTTGACAGAACAAACCAGCACAACCAGGTTACATATCCAAAGAACAGTTTCTCCATTATTGGGAAACAAAGAACATCAAGTTTGATCAGAACATGTAGAATGCCCATGTTCCATTCAATAAAGAGGGAAACCACCCAGTTTTCAGATGGTGTCAGACACACATGTGCATATCTACCCTGCCATGTATTTTGATTGTCTATCAGTTACTATTCACTCAGTGTAAAGTGAAGTTAAAAAAAAAAAAAAATTAAGTTCATCTCAATACTGCCCATCGTGTGTTTGCTGCAGACCAAAGATTCGACTTTTTCCTGAGTGTTCACTGAACATCTAACTTGTACAACTGAATAATGAGAAGGATGATCCATCCCTAGTAATACCTCGTACCATCCAACACATGGATCCTAAAATAAAATTTTAGTTTACCTTTTCAGTTTTCCCCCAGAAAGTATTATTGTTTCCCATCACTGTTACAGAAGTCATTATTTGATAGTCACAAGCTGGGTTAAGGTAGAATAGTAACATGCCACATTAGGATGCCACATTAGGAGATGACCCACCTGGAATACTTCCCTAGGTGTCTGCCTGGAGATGCCCTGAAGGTTCATGCCTAAGTTCATCTTTCACATTTCTCTTTTTTCTTTTACTTTTTTAAATTTTTCCCTTAAAGAACCAGTGAAGGAAAACCCAGACATCACCCCTCTAACTTCAATTGCTTGCAATCTCGACCAATCATATATTTATGCTGCTGCCGTCATAAGCTTCTGCAGGGCATCACACTTTTGCAAAAGCTGATATCCAACTTAGTTCTGGAGGTGAGAATCCTAGCCGGAGTTCCACCATCCTAACAGCTGGAGTGTGCAAACTAGTAGCTTAAATTTGCTGCTCGGTGGGGTTCCGATCATCCAGTTAGCGATGTAAAGATTTACCTCTTATTGGACTCTAGGTCCTTTTGTGTAGCCAAATAAATAAACAAATGATTAAAACTGATGAGAAGAGAGGGCCAAACTTTGGGATCTTCGTCTTCACTATCACTAGGAAGAAGAAACAAGTTGAAGAATCAAATCTCATGACATTTACACTGGTTAAAAAGAGAACAAGCAGAGGGAGAAAGAGAGGTCGTGAGAAATAATAAAAACCTCAACATACTTTACAGGAAGCCAAAAAAAGGAAAAGATAAATCATAACAAGCAAACGGATAAGTGAAATGACATGCATTAACAGATACCATCAGGACCAGTTTTGAGTCTTCAAAATGTTGGAAATCTCTTCTCGCAAACCAAGAATTTTTAATAAGCCTGGTAGTATTGTACAGATAACAATTTCCTTGCAGGTGCAGGTGGTGCTAAACCAGGGATGTCCCTTATGCTCTTGTTGTTTGGATGGACAATCTAGAGAGAAGGCATACCATGAGAAATGCACCAAAAAAAAAAAAAAAAAATCTGATCGAACGAAAATGAACACAAAATAAACATAAAAAAGAACCCTGCACGCAATAATCAATAAAAGCCTTGGTCAGCTTATCCGTGGCATCTTACATTCTGAGGTTATCCTAGTATTCATGGAAATGTTTACCGTAGTTCAACAAAAAGGTAGGTATCTTCTGTCAGTCGGTGTAGCCTATTTTGGATTTCACCACAAATATTTGAAGCTTTAGGCCTCAATGTTTAGGGGATCCATATAGCCTGCAGGCATGAAGTTGCACCTATAGATGGGTTTATCTTGAGATTTTGACGTATAATACAGACCAGTTAAACAAACAAGTGTAAATCTACCACACTATAAATTCAGAGCATGAAAGCCAATTCTTAGTTGAAAAACATTTCTTTTGATGAGACAAACCTTCAAAATTAATAATCCAGACTCTTGAACACAGCCATTGGTAACAGTTTCTCCAATTCCAAGTATGCACAATAGGCTGCTAGCAGTTGACAATATCCACATGCACTTGACTGCAATGCATGCATGCAGAAAAATGCAGATACACCTAGAATAGTGAACCATGGATCAAAGATGGCTTCTGTGGCACAAAGAACCTAGACATTATGACTGGAACCAAGTTATGTGCACCAAAACTTGGAGACTACCAGACACAGTGGACAAGAAATTTTAATTCCAAAAATTCACAAATTTCTCACTGGCAACACATGCAAACTGCATAAGAAGATCCCCAAGGTTGGCAAATGATGAAAAGAGGACCTCACATCCAAGACAAGGAATCAGGCTGGGTACCCGACTGGTAGTCGGTGCTCGGGCAGAAATGGGCTGGGCCCAGGCAGCAGTTGCAGCCTGACAGGCTGAAAAAAATTGGGCCCAGCTCAGCCTAAAAAGATAACAGGCCGGGCCACGGTCGGTGCAATGGGCTGATGGGGGCCCGTCAGGGCCCGATAAGAAGCCCAAACGCTCTTTGGTTTTTTGACCCAAGTTTTGGGTTGGGCACAAATTAAAACTTAAAAGTAACTCAACCTACCATACCCACTCCTTTTTATAACTGTTCCCTAGGCAGCTCTCCTCAAGAACTTCTGTACAGGACTAGAAGTTTGCATCCCACAAAGTGGCTTCTCATTAAAGAGTGATAAAAAAAAATTAGTTCAGTACTGCAAATTTTGAGGAGTGGAATAGGTGACTAGTTGTATGTTTTCTTCTTGTGCCATTTCAAGGAGCCTTATTGAGTTTTGATCCTTTTAAGCAGCCATTTTAAGGCTCATTTATTGAAAGGTAAGGCCTACTGGACAGCGAGTTTGGCCCAGTACATGATAAACCCCAGGCCTAGCCCGCATAACTATTAACGGGCTTCACAATCACCCAACCAGGCCCATTGCCTGCTTATGAGAATCAGGCTGGGCCGGCCCAGCCCCAATCGCATCAACTAGGATAAGCGCAATGACTCCATTATATGATTGAAGGGATCTAGATACATTGCCAGTTGTAGGGTAATAATTAACAATATATATTCTAGTTAGTCCAGAATATTTTTTTCTCTAGCAGGATTCGGATGCATGGATGACTTTCATTAATGATGATACTAATAATAATTAATAATTCTCATGAGGATGAGGGAGCAAGGATGAGGAGGTTTGTTAAATTTTCCAATTTCATGGATGGCAACAATCTAACAAACAAAGATCTATAATTTGCCATACATACATAAGTATGTGTGAAAGAGAATGTGTATGTGCTTGTATGGACGAGAGACAAAGAGAAAGAAAGAGAGAGAGAGAGAGAAAGAGAACGAGAGCTGACCTTCACTACGATTACAGCTACAACACCAACAACAATCAAGAACAGAAACAGCATGATGCATTTATCTGTAGCCACCTGCGAATCAAAAGAGAAATGTAAATATGATACTTTTGTGTAGTCAATAACAATTTGGTATGTTGACTGTGTACCTGCCTACCAATCTCCTTTACAAGCTGAGAGGCCTTCTTGATTGAGAAGTTAATTGTGTCCAGCTCATTAACAATTCGGCCCATTTGTTCAGTCTGCAAGTGACTTTTTTAGTAAATAGAAAGACAAACGGACCAAAGGATAGATAACCTTTTAGTTTAGCTTCTGAATGAGGAAAAGAATATCCTACTTGGCCCTTTAGTGTAGCTGCTGTCTGGGCTCCAACCTCAACAGTTTCATGAACAACCTGACCAAGATGTCAATAACAAAAGTAAGAAACTAACTAACAGAAAGGAAAATTTCAAAACTATTATCAAAAGATGCACCTTCTTTGAGCGTTCAATGGTCTGATCAGTTTCATCCATCGCTTTTCTGCCAACGTCAATAAGCTCTTGATTTGACATCTCTATTTGTTAAAAACGCATTAAATTATATCACCAACTAGAAACATCAAACATAATGAAATCTATGCAACACGACAAACAAATGTGCATAATGACAAAAGTGATTCACGAATCATAAGCAGCACATAAGGAACAACATGCAAGAAGACCAATAGATCTTAAATGGTCCTACTTGGAACTACTCCAACTTGGAATAGAAAATGGATCAAAACCCGTGTAGGACCAGTTGGTAGGGGAATAAAAAGCCACTAGAAATAGGAAGAAACAAGCAAAAAAAAAGCACGGAAAGATAGAACCAAAGAAGGCAGTAAAAAAAGAACATTTTATCACAACAAGAAACATTTTCCAAAAAAAAAAAAATTAAAGATAGCATTATAGGAAAAACATCACAGTAGAACCAGAATGTTGAATGGTTGCACTTGCACATCTTCAAATAAAGAAAACATAAGCTCTTGATTTTGGATCTTTTAAGCGATTATACTAGTTTTTTCCTAAATCCTTGAGAATGCTATATAGAAGCTATCCAGCAAAAAAAATTACTGATGGGACATAAATAATATCTTCTTCCAAGGAACGGAACCGATCATCCAACCTGAAGCCATTCTAACATTGCTTTCAGCTGCAGGATCACTCATTCCAGCTCCCATATCAAAGAGCTCAATTCTCTTATTGCCAAGGCTACTCATGTACCTGTAAATCAACTACCATGAGTGAAAATCACATTAAGCATACAGTAAACAAGCAAGGGCGAGCGATAACTGGAAGAAAAGGCACCAGAAGCTGGGAGAAGATCAAAACAGAGAGGAGAAAGAATGTGTGGAGATATTTCCACTGATAGAAGGGTGAGTTCCCCAGTAAGCATATGCAGCTTGAAGCTCCATTAACCCAAAAAAAAAAAAAAAACCCACAAGTATGCAGCTGCTGGGAGCCTGGGACCTTTGCTTAGCAATGAAAGAAGAGAGCTCAAACCTTGGAATCCAATTATGCCCAAGCATATGCCCCTTCAGAACATTTGACAATCCAACCAAATGCAATTTAAATAAGTGGTGAACTTCGCTGTACTAAGTCGCCTGTTGCAATTACTCCCATTTGAAAGAGGGAAGACTACAAAAACTATCTTGGCCCATGCTATAGGTTCAATTAACATGAATAATAAATGAGGAATGCCTCATATGGCAAGATCATTAACAAGTCATGAATCATGCTAGTGCTCAAAATGCATTCTTTGGGTTCAATAAGTTTAACATGCCTGATGTCAAGTACTGCTTTTGGTGACATCACATCCAAATATGCTATAAATAAAGTAGCGATGGCATTTACTGCCTTTACATGACTGAATCCAAGACAGCTAAGTCAGCAACTACCAACTATACCAGAATCTGGCTGCTCTAAATTCTTTATGATTTTTGTTTTTTCATCTTCCTTAAATTGTTTTAGAGATGAGTTGCCAAAATAAATGAGCCAGTGTGAGATAACAAACTATGCTACCTTATCAGTTTCTCAAATAAAAGCAAAGCCATCCTTCAATAAAGAGGACTGAGATGCTAGAATAAGTATCCTAAATGCTTCGTTCATTCACAGACCTAGTTGATTGCCCTACAAACCATCACAAAAGGAGGAAACTACCATACAAGAAGCCCACACGTCTTACGAGCAACTGCTCTGTTCGTAGTACATATTCACTGCCACTGCCTTAGGATCCATCAGAGAACCCACTATTTAAAATCTTAGGGTAAAATGCATCAAAATGAACTTGAACAACTCATTTCAATAGTAATGAATTATGAACAATATTGTAGAGTAGTAACACACTCTATCAATCATAATTGTATGTACAGTTATTAGTTGTGCATATCACAATCTCACAGGCTACACTCATCCGTACAAATAAAGAATAAAAGAGAAATGGCCATACGTTTTCCTCAATGCCACATAAGAATTCAACTCTTTAATCTGCAAAAACAGATCAGTGCATTAACTTCAGAAAAATGTTCAAGCACATTACACTCATAAAAATGTCTCTAAAACATGGCCAACCATAGATTGCTTCTTCTCATTGAGTTGTTTATTCACTTCAGGAGGATTCCCATTTTCTTCCTCTTTGAGCTCACGATCAAATTCTTTTATCAAACTGAAAAGCGAACCAAAAGTAGTTAATATTGCATCAAGTTCTGCAATCAATATACTATTATAATGAGACAAATATGATGATCAGGAAACTAAATTTCATTGTTTGTTTCTAAAACTATATTCAACGAGAATAAGGCAGCGATGTGCTGGCCCGACAGCTGCAAACTTAATTGCTTAAATAGTTCGATTTGCACAAAAAATTAATATCTGTTTCTTATAAAACACTAAGTGCGGATGACTAACAGTAAAAACAATTTAAAAGGCAAAAACCAGAAAGAGGAGGCATAATGATGGAATGGAAACAGTAAAATTCACTGACATGGTACAGAAGAGATTAGTAAATATAACCCACCCAGAAAAGGAAAGAAACATTAGATCACATACCGCTTGCACTCCCTCATTTTTGCAGTCAGTTCTTCCAATTGCTTGCTCTGCCTATTGGGGTCTTTAATCTTATCCAATTTCTGAAAGCCATTTCTGCAGAAAACAATTGTGTGAGATTCTTCAAAACAAATAAAAATTAAAAATAAGGAATGAAGAAAGGAAAAGACTGCAAGTATTCAGCACGTGGACTCTTAGGGAAACACCATCTGGCTGCTTAACCAGCAACAGAGATGTTCAAGACAAGTCATAAAGTAAAAAGAAATTATACAAAATCACAAATTCCTTTGCTCCTAGCATGATCAATAGTTTGAGTTCTAACTTTGTGTAACAACATGACAACACACTTTAGTTTTTATTGCTATTCATTTCAAGCACTTGTTTAAAACAAGCCTTATGTGGTACCAAAACTTGGTGGCCTAACAACATTCGTAACAGAAGCAAATGAGAAAGGGCTAGTTGTGCATATCCAACATCAGCACCGTGCCCAGCCCCTCTCCCTCCCCCTACACAACACGCACGAGTTTAATTAGAGTATCTCGTGCCAGAAAGGGTATTATGGCATGATACCGGGACAACAATAAGATTCACTTATTTGCTTTCACGTTGTGCATTCAATTAATAGCAGTCAAACTTATTGAAAGTGAAGGCTGGCATTTCAGCTTTCAATTTTCATCAACGATGTCCTTCCGATGATGTATGTCTCATTCAAGTATATCCTCAGTACTTACCAGTCTCGCACTTGATATACTTTCAAACACCTTAAGCAGGGAAAGAAATTGGATAGGGGAAACGACCACATTTGTCCCACCTACGGACACGGGACAGGCAGGTAGCTCGATTTCATCATTTGAATGTCCCAGCTAAACAAGATACACCAATGCCATCATGGGTTCCATGATCTATTTATACTCATTGTAGAGCGAACAATCTCAAAAACCCCAAAAACAATCAGCAAGATCCAACTACTGCAGGCTACGCAAAACGGAAAAAGGAAGAACAAGGAAAATCTCCAAGCTACGGACTGCAATGCCGCTCGAGCGGATAGCACGTCAGATGCCTAACATCAACATCAGAGAACCAACAGCCACCAAGGAACGTTTCCAACGGCCGTCGCGCTTCTAAATTCTCCAATCTTGGCTAGCACATTCAGTACGCAACGGAAAGCAAAATGCATCAAATATTCACAAACAAGAAACTCAACGAACGCCACACTAGCACCCGCCTTGCTCCATCTCTAAATATCCCAAGTACCATTTCCCCAACGCGAAAAATTGACCACGATATTACACCAATGCTAAGAACATGGGCCCTTGCAGAGTAGAAAAAACTCGAAATCTCTATATATCGTCAAGCCAGAAACTTCCCCCAGTCGAGAAACGACGAAACGATTCATAGACCCCTAAAATGGACGAACGGGAAACCGAGTTCGAGATATAATTCGAAAAGAAGAAGAGCGAAGGAAAGGATAGGTAAGCAACAGAAGGGAGTCGACTCACGCGAGAGCGCGGAAGTGATCTGCCAGCTCTCCGTCGATCTGCTCGAGTTGTGCGCTCATCTTCAATTCGCTCGCCATAGCCGCTCACAATCCGGTAACTTCCCACCGGGTTCCGGCGACTGAAAACCTAGCCCTTCCCGAGGCCAAGTCTCATCGGCAATTCCCGAAAGGACCGGAAAGCGAAAACCCGCCAGCCACGCGACCGCCGGAATAGAAACCCAAATTTTCGCGATTCCTTTCTCCCCCTTTTCTCCTCCGACTCTGCGCTGGTCGCCCAAAGAGAACGCCAAAAGCAATGAACTTCCAACCGTGTTTCTTTTCTTTCAATATTTGTGCCAATTTACGATAATACCCAACATTCCTTTCACTCAATGGCAAACGATGAGCTTGGCTCCTCGGGTTTGACATACGCGACCGCCGACCCGAACTTGCCCTCATACGGAAGGATCTCAACGGATCGAATTCGGGTCAGATTTGAACTCTCCGAATGGGACCTTTTAATTCACAAGTTCAAATAAACGGATAGCACATATCTTGTCACGGATTCGATCTTGAATTCATCAAGTCATACTTGGTACAATATCGGAACTTGATAGATTATCGAATTCAGATCTGATGTTCAGTTTTGTAACTGAGTTTTGATCCGAATACCACATCTCATTATTTTTCGCTAGTTCATTTTGAACTCTATTCTGAACAGTAAGGTCTGAAACCAGGTTTCCATACAAATCCAATTGCAAGTTTTAAAATCATCTCTCCATGTAGAGGGGCCTTTTGTTGGCTATACACAATTCTTATGAAATCTAATTTAACTAGATATTAACCAATTGGGGTAATACTGGATCTAAATGTTTAGGTAATGCTACCTATTCAAAGTGGACATCCCAGAGCAAAAAACCTGACTTCTAAGTAATAGCGGTTTCCGTTGCTAAATATGATGCCTAAATATGTGTTTAAGTCAATGGTATATGAGGTGTTCTTATTTTTTCCTCTTAACATAGATAGCGGTTCTAAGCTATCTTAGCTTACGTCCATATATTCTCAATGGGGTTGGTGCAATGGACAGAGTGAAGACTGGTAGATGGTTAGTATCTGTTTTAAAAATTACAGCAAAAAATGAGGGGAAGTGGGGAGGGAGAAAAGACACTGATATACAAGTTGAAGCATAGTACGTGAATCACCTTAAAATACTAAAAAAAATATGAAGATAAGGAAAACGGTGACAGTCATTTTGTTGAGTGGTATGATAAAACTGCTCATCCAGCATATATCTATGCACTAAACATTTGATTTAATAATTAGATATGTGATTTATTAACTTATTTGCGACCATGGCAGTTCTAATCAATTGCATTTTCAGGCAGAAGTTTAAAATCGATTCCAGACATTTGAATAACCCATATATCACTAACGCGGGATTTGATTCCCACATAAAATTTGTCCCTATCCCTATCCCCAACAAAGAAGAAGAAGAAGAACAAGCTTACAAATTAAAAAAAAAAAAAAAGGCATGTTTAAGTAATTAAACTGCTGGATCTTTAACTGCATTGAATCGGCGTCCCGTTAGTTAGGGATGCGTGCCAGATAAGTTCAGTTCATATGCTGGATTAACTGTAGGGGTTTTAATTTGATATCGGATAACCAGATCCGTTATCCAGATAAAAAATGGTTCAAGTCCTTGTAGATTCAAGTACCAGGCTACTCCAAGCTCAGATTGAGAAGGGAGAATCGGATTGCCCCGGATGTGATTATGCCGGATCCGATTAAGTTGGATTTGGCAGAGGTTAGATCCGAACCCCAAGTCCATTATTGGGAAAGTAAAAGGTCATTTTCGTCAGGGTTTCCATTGGGTCGTACTCCAACCCAACTCAGCCCTTCGATTACATTTGAACGAAGAAAAAATGAGGGAGCGGAGGCAATGAAAGCGAAGGGACGAGATGACCATGAAGAGCTTAGGTGGAATGAGTTGTTCCCCCAATCAGCAACCCCGTGAAGGCGGGCCCCACCCCACCACCTACATTCGCTTCGCCGGAAATTTAGGCCCCCCCCCCCCCCTATCGGGTCGGACCTTTTACGATCTATTTAGTTTGGAACTTATTTATATGTATGCAGACGAATAGATCTAATGTATTTAATAGATTTGAATGAGACTCATTTTCGTGATTATTTGGTAGTTTAAACATTTATTAAAAGTTTCATGAATCTATTCAAAAGTTGAACAGATTTATGAAACAGTAACATTAAGCAGCATTCATGAACGAGTCTAAATCTTTGAAGCATATTCATGTTCATTGCTGCAAGCATTGTACTGCATTAATTTATTTCGGTGCATATTCATAAGATAGTAACAATATGTTATTATTGTCAAACAACTCCTAATTGTTTGTCCTTTATGCTAAATATAAAAAAATAAAAAGGAAAATACTAGGGTTGGTCTTGAGGGGTTGGTATGATAGTCTCGGACCTTAGCTATTGGACCAAGAGTCACGATTTTAGCTTTAGGAACCTCATTTAGCTACACAAGCCAAAGCATGAGATTTTAAAAAGACAAAAACACTAGCCTTGTAGATAGTTTGTCAATAATAAGAACAGTGATATGTTGTTTTATTGTCAAGTCACATTGAAGGTAGAATAGAACACTTTGTGAGTATGACAGTGACATATTTGATCCACAATTTTCCTTATTGTTCCCATTGACATAAGACCAGAAACCATATGACAGTGCCACATATTTGAATGATATTATTGGAAAATAACTAGTGGTTGTTGAAACTCGAACTCGGGGCAAGGAGAGTCCATCTCTTGCATCCATCTTGTTATTGCTTGGTCCAGGCTTTCTTGGCCAGCTTAAATATAAAAAGGAGAAGCAGTCGTCTTAAATGGAAAGAAAAGACAAGAAGTTATTTATAAATTTAAGGGGTGCATTTGGATGACACACCAAAACTCATTTTTTGAGTTAAAAAAAAATGATTTTGCTTCATAAACTTAGTTTCACGAGTGTTTGGATGACATAAGAAATGAGTTTAATTCGTTTTTTTTTTTTAAAAAAATCATTCTTTAAAAGGAAGTGAATAATTTGGTTACCCTAAAAAAAATGTGTTTTGGTTCCATTATCCAATCGTAGGCAAATGTAACAAAGTAACAATTATCAGATTTTACATGCGTAAATTGATCTTTCAAGCATGATATTTAATTGGTAGGTTCCCTTGGACCCTTTTTTGGGGTCAAAACATGCTTTCTTAGCAACAGGTGCTATTGGATTTGGGGTTTTGGATATGCCCATAGATGGGTTAGATCTGGATCTATTTCCTAATGGAGATAATGGTCGCTTGTTATGTTCAACCCCGTCCATTTTCACAGAGGTTTAGAGCTGCTTCAGAACTTTGGGATCTTCATATTTTTAATTGGTAGTGGTTGCATTTGGATCCGGTCATGTCTCGGTTTGTCGAGCCATTTCCCCGTTAAGCTTGCATATATATGCAATCAATATTGGAAACATGAGGGTGTTTGGATGACACCATAAAAAAAACTTAGTTTTGATGGTGGGAACTAAATTTTACAAAAGCCTAGTTAAAAACATAGGGGGTGTTTGAATGCCACTTGAGTGAGCGAGAGCTCGAAGCGATGCTCGAAGGCCTTCAATTTCTCCTGCCTTCGGGGTCCTGAACTGCGTCGGTGTCAATGATAAAACGGTGCACCCTTCAACTTGAATGCCACTCCAAAATCACTTTTTGGAAAGTGTTTGGATGACAAGAAAATTCTCTTTTGTGAAAACTGGATTTTTCACATGAGAATGAAGGTAAAACCCCGTAGTTTGCCCCCAAAACCTAGTTTTTTGTGGTCATCTAAAAGCCCCCATTTTCCTATTGGATTCAAACGGGTTCTAAGTTATTCCAAAGTTTTGTTTTTATAGCTGTGCCAAACTCAACTCGGTTGGCTCTTGAGATAGTTAGCCGATCTGAATCCAATCCAATCCATTTACATTTACACTAATGCTTCATAATTAGTCATTGAAGGAGTAATTAATGTGCTGATTTGATCTATTTCCTATCTATGATTTCTCCCTTTCTTGATCAAACACGAGTAAACAGTTTTGCGTTGAAATCATGTCTCAGTTTGAGAGGAAAAATTGGTCCCATCAAACGGCACCCTCAACGGTGATTTTCCTTCACGAGAAAGTTTCTATCCCATCTTCATAATGTGTTTACCTTTTCCTCTTTTTGTTTTGGTTTTGAACACCTTTCGACATCTTTTACTTTCGGTGAAACTTTACCACACATTTAAGATCCACGGTATTAGATAGGAGGAAATCTTTGTCCGGAAAGACCTCCTTTTTTGTGGGTCTCAAACGCACTTTCACTTATGCACATGTCTTTCTATCATACATCGGGTGTTCACCTTTATCCCAACCAAACATCGTGCTATCCATCCCACATCCCATACTTTTCCATCTTTTATTAATAACACTGGAAATTAGCAGGACGCTGGAGCGAAGACATGTTTTTTTTGTTTCACTTGTCCTCTCGAGCTTAGCAGTGATCCAAATGGGTTGGGTCTGGCTGGTGGGGCTGCACAACAAGTTAAATCAGCTTGAGTTCGGAACTCACAAGTCGAGCACAAGTTCATATGTACGCTCAAAATGTTAAATGAGTCGAGTTTAAGTGGTAAGAACTCGACTTGTTTAAATTCGAGTCGGATCAAGTATACAATAAACATTGAATTATAATGAAAAAAGAATTAACTTGAGTAGCAACTAAACACCTTAATGAGTAGTTAGTTACAAGGAATGTGACATGCTTAACATAAGCGAGTTAAATGAGTCGAGTTCGAGCTCGAGTTTTTTGAGTCAAGTCGAGCTCAGGCTGACCCAACTTGAGCTCGATTTGGCTTGTGTGCAGCTCTACTCTCAGAAAGCATTTTTGTCCAAACTTTTTCGGCATCTTTTTTTTCTATGAAAAACCATTAAAAGAAAAAACAAGTAAAGTAAGATATTAATAAAATGTGAATGTTGCTTCTTCGGATCTGTTATTCCTTAGTATGATAATAAGACTTTCGCGATCCACCAACAACTAATCAGTTCTAGTATAAAAGGCAAATTATTTTTAAGTTAGTGGCGAGACTGCCGGATCCAAGAAAGAAACAAGGCGTTAGCGAGACGGCAATTGACAACTAAGACATTTCGTCCAGGCGTTGGAAATCTTGCGTCATCTTGTCTCCTTTCATTCTTCATCTACTCAGTCATCCTCGACGCGTCCTTTTGACTCCTTTAGTAAGTTTCTTTATTAAAAAAGAAATTGGAAGAACTCTTAAGAACAATATTCTGGAATGACTGACAGATCTGTTTTGAATACTTTCATGAAAAGTATATCAATGTCGTCAGGATTCTCATAGTTGAGCAATAAAATGTTACCGTAGATCAGCAAGGTCCAGTACCAATAAAAATGTGAGAAAAAAAACCCTTTTAGATATGATATCCCGCTCCTAAGTTAGTCTATTTATTTTCACAAAAGACATCATAAGCGAGATCTTAATACATGAAAATTAAACAAATCGTAGAGTGTCAAATTTTTGAGACTTAAAAAGAAAAAGGCACTTTTAGTTTCAAATTTGAATGCATACATAGGATTTGATCGCAATAATACAAATGTTTTCTTATTCAACCTAACGGAGCAGGTCTCAAGTGACGATTGATAAAATTAGGCAGCACAAGAGAAAAATGTAAAGGCTCTGGATGTTCGTGAAATTGTTTTGGGCTTCGGTTGCACGATGGTGACCATCCATCATGAAATATGAACGGTCAGGATTACAGATTATTTTGAAAACGCGATCCTATGAAGTAGTCAGTCACGTCAACGTCCTCCACCTTTTTCCACCCAAGGTTTCGGGTCTGTTGACCCGACCCGTTTTCTGCGGGAGGAGCGGTTTCGTCACGACGACGGCGATGATGGCAAGGGGAGTTATTTATCAAAAGAAGGGGGGCTATTTACTGAATGTGCCTCCCCCGTTAAGGTTTTCCAAAAAAATTACGGGAAGGCCGTTTATTTGCAGGTTATTGCAGAAACCCGCGGAGTTTCCCGATTAAAAAGCCGGGAAGGAAGGGAGGGAGGGAGGAGGGAAGGAAGGGAGGGAGAAGGAGAAATGGTGGGCGACTTGCAGTAGGGTGAGAGCAAAGAGAGAGGGAGAGGGGGAGATAGAGAGGGGGAAATAGGGAGAGAGAGGCTATGGCGGAACCTGAGTATTCGAACGCGAAGACGTCGGTGTGGTGGGATATAGAGAACTGCCAGGTGCCGAGGGGGGCAGAACCCCACGCCATTGCTCAGAACATAAGCTCCGCCCTCGCTTTCGTTGGCTACAGAGGACCCGTTTCCATCTCCGCTTACGGCGACACCACCCGCATCCCCTCCACCGTCCAACACGCCCTCTCCAGCACCGGCGTCGCCCTCAACCACGTCCCCGCCGGTAAACCCCGTTCTCGTTATGGCTTTGACCAGACAGAAACCCCAAGTACCCGTTTCCTTCCTAATCGTCGGACAGATTACAGGATCGACCCAGGGGTCGGTGTAATTTAATTTCGCAAACCCTTAATTCTTGATGGTTAGAATCGGTCGGTTGAATAATCAGCGGATTGCTAGCTTTAAGTACCTAATCCCCGATGTAATTTTCGGAACTTAGTCACGACTCAATCGCTTTGAGATAAGAGCTAGTTTTCTTTTGTTGTAGATCTGCGTTTTCTTTACTTGCATCAACAGAGTTCGTGATTCTATCTCTTGATTCTCGAGGTTCATTGCATAATTGAACTCTAATTCTCTCTGTCGATGATATTTTAGTGTGGCCCAATTGTTGGCATCCACATGTCGCCTATTATGGAATTAAAGGTTTTACGAAGAAGGCCTGGTTCACTGATTTCGTCCTGTTCCTTTGTTGCTAAATGGTTGGGAAAGTACATATGTGTTGGTTTTGCTATTTGAAGACTAACCTTTGGTAGTCCTGTGTGCTTATTTTGTTTTCCTGACCTTGTGCATATTCAGGAGACCGATTTCAACGACAAATTATGAGCGGCTAATTTAACTGTTTTTGTTGTGGATCCTATTTGTACCTGCAAAATGAATAAGAATTGAGTGAGGACGGTAAGGTTCAAGCTCTTCCATGGGGGTTTTGTAGAATGGGATACAGGTAGTTTGGTGTGATGAGGAATGAAGTTCGGGGACTGTTACTAGTTGTATAAGCATATAAATCCCGTTGATTCTGTGTCCTTGTCCTGTTTTTTACTGATAAAATTCTGACTCTATTTAGCTTGAACGAAACTAATGGTTGTTTGCTTAAACTTTTTCTTCAGATAGATGCTGGTAACTGTAACACTGCTAGTCTTGGCTATTTACTGCTGCCGTGCATGATTGTAATTCCTTTTTGCTTTCCTGTTTACTCACTTTGATTCTGGTAATTTTGCGTATGGCATCATATAGGTGTTAAAGATGCAAGCGACAAAAAAATTCTTGTGGATATGCTGTTCTGGGCAGTGGATAATCCTGCCCCTGCAAATTATCTGTTGATTTCTGGAGACCGGGACTTCTCTAATGCACTCCACCAATTACGCATGAGGAGATATAATATCCTACTAGCGCAGCCTCAAAATGTTTCTGCTCCCCTTGTTGCTGCTGCAAAGACTGTCTGGTTATGGACAAGCTTGTTGGCTGGAGGTCCAGCATTGCAAAATGGTTCAGGACCAGCAATGCCTAATATTCCAGGCGAACTAGTACAACCGATTAATGGACATAATGCGGACAGACCCAGGATTGCATTTCCTGAAAATCAGCAAGAAAAGCTGTACGTGCGTTCAGAAGCTGAACATACACAGGATTTCTCAGGGGGCCAGAAGAACTATGGTACTAAGGCTACTGATAGGACTAAAGGGAAACCGTCCAAAAGAAACCCAAGTCAAACGAATGGTCCAAGAAGTATGAACCGAGAAAATCAGTCACCCCAATTTGGAGCTCAAGATGCACATGCTAGCTCTAACAGATTGGACCTGAAGACAAAAATGGTCAAACAGCAAAGTAAAATTCCTAACCAAATGACTGCACAGTCTGATATGATGGGATTAAATTCTTCTAGCCAGTTCACATCCCAGCAGAGAAGTTCTTCTAGTAGTGGTTTGCATCCTTCGACATCATCCTCTTCATTGCTTCCTGAATTTGGACCTCCACCTCAACCTATGCAGCTTAAAACATCTTGTAGTGCTCCACCGATATTTTCTTATCCTGGTCCATCGCAGAACAGTGGAAATATTCCTCGTAATTTTCATCCTCAATATTCTCAACCTGTTGGACCCAGTAACTTGATGCCTATGCCACACTCATTCTCAGTGGGAAACCCTTACCCACCTACTTCATGTGCACCAAGCCCATATCCTTATCATTCAAGATACGATGGGCCTCGTCATCCTCCAGGACCTATTCCAGAGATGCCAAACATCGGAAAGTTAAATATTTCCGACCATCAGGTTAGCACACAGAATACTCCAGTTTCTCACCTGAATGGAGAAGCTAATGTAAAAGTTAATTTTGAGGCATCTACGCTTCAAAAGGATTTTACACAGCAACGAATCGCTCATCCACATAATGGGAAAACTTTTCAGCATGACAGCATGCATAGCAAGCAGATGCCTTCTGGTTCTGAATCACAGGCTTCGGCTCCAGTTCAGGCACAGTCTACTGAAACAGTACTTTATCATATAGGTGTTCTTTTGCGTGTGATGCAGACACTGAAGAATGACAAAATGATGCCTTCAGAAACTAATATTGCAGATTGCATTCGATATGGAGATTCAAGTAATCCTAATTTTGATTTGCGTTTGGCCTTGGATAGTGCCATTGAGAGAAAAATATTGGTAGTCCATAGCCCTGGAGGACCTTTCCAAATTTATCTTCCAAAAAATGATACATTGTGGAAATGCATCAATCCACTAGATACTAGCATAAAACATCCCAAAGAAACATGGGATGGGCTATCAAAGTATTTGGCTTCTCTTGAAGGTCGTTCAGCAATTATGGCTTCCCAAAGCAGGTAATCTACTGCATCCTCCATTTATGTGTGTGCTTGCGAGTGCATGATCGTGCATGTGTAGTATGTACACATGCAGGCATGGGCATATTTACACGTTGGGTGGGTCAATATGTTTATGTTTGGCTACGGAACATCCTTAGTGAATAAACTATAAAGATAATTGCTCGAATAAAAGATTTTCTTGTGCTTTTGTGACAGGTATCATGCTGCAACTATACTAAAGAAATCATGTTTAAAGCATCTTGTCATCGGTGAAATACTTCAGTTGTTGAATGCAGCAATAACTTTGAGACATTGGATAGTGCCCCGTCACTCAGGCTGGCAACCACTGCAGTTCAACCTAGCAGAATCTGACAAAGATTCAGATTCTAAATCTATTCCTGATGACAGGCAATCGTTTCTTTACTGAAATTTGCAACCAGAAATGCGGACAAACGGGACATATTCTGTTTGATATCTTTCAGGTCGAGGCTACTAGGGTTTATGGTATTAGACATACTGTTAGGGATATAGTATGATACAATCTTCTCTTACTTTTAGGCTAGATGTTTCAAGGTAGTTTGAGAAAGCTAGGTTCACTTCAAGGTAAGGTGGTACACACATCTTTAATTAGTTACTCCCAGCAGCATCTTGAAGTCAGATGCTCTGATGGCATGGAGAGGCATTTTGACAAAATGCTTTAGAGTTGAACTTCTTGGATTTCCAAGTTTTCAAGAGAGCTGGATCACAAAAATTGAAGACCTTAAATGGAGCTTGATGGATAAATGCTCCGATCTTCTACTCATATTTGGCTGATGAAGGAAAACACTTAGAAAATTCAAAGTGCAAAAACAATTCTATTTCGAATGGCAAAACTTGTTGGACTTGGAGAAGCCCTTGTTGCAGTTTGGCTATGCCTGTGCTTTTATGATGTGCGACCTCTCAACAGTTTTTAGCATTCATTACCTTTTATCATTTTCCTTTTCTCCTCAGATATCTTCTTCCGACTTATCCCATTTCTTCCTCATCTTTAATTTGGACATCTCTGTCCTACGCCTGTACATATTCGCTGCTTCCATTCCTTGAATGCTTATTGATGTTTTCCCGAAGTGATTGGTGATGCCCATAAAGATTATCTTGTCCATGGACCCATCCACGTAATACAGTTATAATTCTTGAAACCCTGAAGCTCAGGAATCGTGGCAATGTGTTTGTGCCCTTGCTCAGCATTGCCTCTGCTGTGAAGAAGGATAATTGGAGTTACAGGAAGGTTCAATGTGCTGGTGTGTTGACAGATAGCACGTTTTGATGGTGATTGAATTTGCTACTCTTTCACTGTTGCGGGATGGCTATCAATAATATAGCTAGTTGAGCGGTGATGCTAAGTACTGTTTACGAGGATTCTACGGTGGAGACCGCGTGTTTGATGAATTACTAGAAGGCGTTACCAGAGAAGTGTTAGTGATCCCTTTCTTTTTTAGTTACAATGGACGCGCTGGCCTTATGTTCTGTAAGGCATAAAAGTGGCAACTTGGCCCCTTCTTAGTTGGAGTTCTCTTGTCAGATATGTAAGCCATATGCCATCATATGGGATATCTGCTAGTTGACCGGAATTGCAAGTTATGCTTTTAGCAGCAAACCTTACCACCCTGCTTCTTTGATTTTCTATGTATATTCTCCCAAGCTTTGATCAGTAACAGAAATATTAAGTAGCAGGATTACTGTACTTTTTTAATTTTTAAGTACTTTGTGTGCCTACTTTCATTTGCATACCTGGTAGAGCCTTTTGTTCTTTTTGAGTTTGATGTGATTGAACCTCAAGTTTACGCGATACTTCTTTTTTGATCGATTGTTGCTAGTGTCATCTGGATTCTCTCGTCCATGTTGTTCAAGTTCGATGTTGGTCTGGTTCGAGTAGCACCATCGTTAATATATTTGGAATTTTTCTTATTGGTCTCATGCAACAAAAAGCGAGGATTTTTTAGAAGCGGATGCCGTTGGTTCAATGGAATATAGCGAGTATTAATTGCTACTTTCACATATTTGATACTGGAAGTTTTGGGGCTGATTTTATTGACATAGCAGTCTATGGGCACCGAGTTTTTTTCACTTGAATGGTGATTGTTTTATGAATTTGTGGTAACGGTCGAACGCCTGCGTCCATATGCAACCCTGATGCTGGCTTGCTTAGCTTTCTGAATATTATTCCTTTCATTTGACTTAATGATGCAACCATCTAGTGCGGGGTTCCGTCGGCGTCCCACTAGACGGTATATCTGGCGACTCAGTTTTGAAGCCTGAAGATTTTCCCAAAATACAGAATCTATTAATAAAGGCCACCGCCCACCTCGGTTCTTTGGTAACAACTTAGCCTGAAATCATGGTTCTGTCCGTCACCGTTAAATTGAGTTGTGTCTATTCTGATCTCTCATACTCGTTTCTTGTTTGGCAAATCTCACGGCCTTCCTGTTTCTTGGAGACGTGCGTGTGAGCATACGTGTGAACGGCATTATATAGCCATTCAATGCCGCTGTCCATTTTCGTAAGACCGTGGATCTCTAGCCACGACTCTGATGGTTGGCGGGCAAGGGGGCTGGTTCATCTTTGACCAGGCTGATAGAGAAGTGTACCTACAACATCCCCGAAATAACTGGACACAAAAGAATTCGTTTGAGAGACCTTCTTTTGGCCCTTGAGTATAGGATTGCCATTCCTTGGTTTGAGTAGACAACTAAGAAAAGACACTGTGGTCAGAATTGGTCCCCTTTTTGCGAACTCAGAAATCTGAACATCTGTATTCAGGACAACCGAAACTAGAGTTTTTGTTGAAGGTAGGAGGTGCATGAAAAGATCTTCCCCATCTTCTAAAGCCCACGCGCTGTTAACTCGGTTGGCCGTGCTGTACTTGATTCTTGCCCGTGGCTTCTGTGGCCTTCTACAGTTTGATCTTTAAGCAACCCAATGTCTAAATATCTACCCTTGCATCTCCCACAAAACTATAAGTTTCTCCAGCTTCTATCTTTTTAAATCTATACTATCTTTTATTCTATCGAGTGATGAGATTATAGACTTTATTGATATCAAACACGTTACTCGGATGTTCTAGGCACACACGTGCTGCGGAATGGTGTTGTGCGGTCCTAAAGAGTCCGTCACCTGAATCGGCTCACCTCCCCCTGCACTCGCCGCTCTTAAGAATGAACAGGCATGAAGTATTTGATTGTTTGAACTGCTGGTACAGTTCCGTTGGTGTACCTTTTCCAAGGTGCACTTTCACTCTATAATTGGGTGACGAAAGTTAGAGCTCTCTCTCTGATTTTCTTCACTTGGTCTCAAGGTGTAAACCTTGTATGATGGTGGAAAGGAAAAGAGTGCTGGACTTTCTCTCAGCGTGTTTGATGTGAAATATCCAAAAATATAAAATTTCAAAAACAAAATCGCAAAGATCAGATGTTCGAATAAAATTTTAAGATTGAATTTCAGGGATCTATATTCAACCTAGACATAAGAAAACAACTACTTTTTTTTTTTCTTTTTGGAACTTGCACTTCCTAAACATTTTACATCAACGGATGATATTTGGGAGAGTTGATACTATTTTTGGAAAACCTTAAAGATAATCAGTCAACCTAAACGTTGTGTTAGACTTTTGAAAGAACCAGAAACTTTAAGACACCAGACGATCCAAATGTTGGACGGCAGAATCCATAGACCCCTATTTCGGGCATCATTTTAATGTGGTCACCCAGGACACCTGCCCACTAGCATTCAAGAGTTCCCCCGTCTTTTATTACTTACACCAACAGTGGCAAGACACAGCTTCAAATGTCGCAACTGCAAATAGAGACGTACAATTTGCACACTGCAAGTTTTACAAAGAAAACATTCCAGCACACAAATTGAGTACTCGAAATAACTCCATGCTTTGCAATCAAATCAAAGCAGCAGCTCCAGGCAGAATAACCAGTAACTTTTCCGAACATAATATCATCTTTCCGCAGGAAACTCCAGCCCAGGCATGACAGAGAGTTGATTTGCCATGAAGTCTTCATGTTAAACCTTGTTTGGCAAAGGCAAGAAGTTGCTGCTTTGAAATCAAGGAAGAAATGGGTGCTGTGAGGGAAATTCCTTCCTCTGTTTCAGGTATGTCCTGTACAAAAGTTGTGTAACAAAGTATCCCATCAGGTCCTTAATGGGTAAAACATCCAATTTCATTGGTAAAGGGCGCTGCAGCATCCGTGAGGAGGAAAATGCTATAGGCCAAGTTTCGAGGTAGGAATGATGAGAAAATGGCACACACTGAGTCTATGACAATACAGAAGCACAATTTTGCTCAGTGCAGGGAACAAAGTCCAGTAAGCTGCTATTTGCAAGCAGTCACTGAAGCTAGAGCAAGTAGCAAGTTCTTTCTGGCAATCCAACCTAAAATGAAATAATGAATGATATGAGGATTAAGGAAGTTTACACTCACCTTGCAGCAACTGCACCACCAAGTGAAACCGTTGCCATCATCAGAGCTAGAAATGGCGCCTTGACCAAGAAAGGATGGCTTTTGCCAGTGCCTCTTGGAACGCCAGTTCTCACCACTCTTACATAAGAGGCTGCATACACACACAATCTATTGACAAACTGTATTGAAAAAAGAAGTGCATATTGAGGAAGAGGGGAGCAAACCTTGCGCTGGGGAACAATATCTTTGGTCTGTAAATGACAGGCAAGCAAATGTCAGCAAAGTCAGCCAAGATCTTAACAGAAAGTTAAATAGTGTCGCTAAAACAGATTTTGAATTTGGTTATGCTGTAAAAAACAAGATGGTGGTAGCCAAGGTGTGAGTCTCCTACCAACCAGTAAGGACGAGTAAGCTTCAGATATCTGCATATGTAGAGAGATGAGTGAGACTTGATCATCGATATGGACCATATGGTATCATCTATAACTGGAATTAAAGTTGAGAAAAAAAGACCTTTATATGCTTGTATAGATGTTAATTGGACTCTATACAATGACATTTGAGAGTGAAAAAGAAGACAAAAAGGTAGAACAGCAAAAGATATTCAAGACCAATCTCTCAAAGACTGGTTTTCAGATAGGCTATAGTACTTGGCTTCAAGCTCAGATGATGCAGGGCAATAAGGAATGTACAGTCGAAAGTCTGAAAATCAAACAAGTATTCATGGTAGATAAGTGCCACTTGACTCATTTCTTACACGCGATAAAAGAGTGTCTGTCCATGGCCGGGTTATTGGTAATTTAACAATTTGCACAAATAGGTAGAGGAAATTTCAAAATTTACCAACTTGAAGTTTGATTCTGCCATGGACTTTTGGAGTGCTGGAAAACGGTCGGGGTGTGTCTCCCATGCCTTTTGTTTATAAGCTGCCTTAACCTGCATTGATCAATACATTAGAAAAAGAAGATGACATAGAATACCAGCATATAAATTTGTGCATAGATCATGGTTTTAGATGTAAAAGCTAAAATTCAAGAATCAATAACGAGTGCAAGAAGGAAGAATTAGAAGAAAGTTTCACTTACATAGGTTCATCAAGAAATTATCTCTTTAAAGGATAAAATACGTACCATGAGGATAAACCAGAATTCAAACGTCAATCATGAATGGCTTCAGTTGGAAAGAATTTAAATGTCATAAATCTAAGGTTTATCAAACTGACGAAGACACCAAATCATAATAACAAAACACAGTTTTGAAGAACCTCGGGATTTTCTGTTAGGCAAAGGATACCCTTCTCAGCAAACATTGGGATTTACACATTATCATATATAAGGGAAACGATAAAACAGTTTGCAGCACAGAAATGCCACCACTGACGCCCAAAACTATCAAGAGCTCCTTCATCCTTTTTTGCAGGTTTGACATTATAGATACTTGGAAGATGATGATGACTAAAATAGAATCGTGCAATCTCGATATACTCTTAAGATAGCAAAGCAGGAGGACAGCACTGTGGGATTTGAGTCTTGTAACCAAATACGTATGATCAACTTAACTATCCTCCGTATACTCTTGATTTGCAGCTTGAACAACTGAAAAGTATATTAAACCTCCAACCATGCTAGCTAGGGAGGAAAACACAATCACATATAGGAGGACATGCTATGAAACAGAGCAATTGAAAGAGAAAAAGAGAAAAAACTAAAGGGTCGTCACAACGGTAGAACTATGCAAGCACCATTAATAAAAACTGTGACAGGTTTGTTCTCCAGGGAGGCGATAAACAGCATCTACCCATTCCGGCACGCAATTTAAATGTTTTGAACAAAAATTACATACAAAAGCAACATGGCCAATAAACATTCAAATTCCAGAATCCCTAAACTTGTCAACCCAAAATGACATCATACCGCAAGGATAGAAGAAGAAACTTGGTACATATCAACTAAATTAACCATGAGACAGAAAGAGGAGAGATACTGATTTGTTACGCTGGACACCGTTTGACACCCAAAAATTCAAGACCAGCAAGCAATCTAGAAGAGCATTTGGGAACACTCCAATTACCCAGGAAAAGCTGTGTAACACGGAAGATAATTTGTTGTTCTCCTGCCTGTCAAGAATTCAATTGCGTTCAAGACTGGCATTCCAAACTTATCTAAACTTTTCCGGGTATGTCAGGAGGAACAAATTACCACCTGTAACTAGGAAAGAGCAATAGAAAACTCTTCTTCTCTTTCACTGAGATTACCTGGGAAAGCGTGGGGTGAGAATTTGGAGGAAAGCCCAGGAGTTTCTTTGCCTCACCGCCATGCATGGTCGATTCCCCGCCAGAAGAACAGAAGAGAGAGAGAGAGACTCCCTCCCTCTCCGTTTAATTTGGAAAGTTCCTGTTTGTACTGCAAAAGCCTATACGTCTCTCTCTCTCTCTCTCTCTCCCCCCACTTCCGGGGCAGTACAAAGGTCCTTCTCTACAAGTTGGTCACATGGACACCGATACGTAAAATTCAGGACTCCCTAGCCTACGAATGTGAATATATACGATTGACGGATATGTAAATATTTGTACTTTTCACAAATATAGTACTTTAGATTTTGAATATTTATCCAATTTTTTTTACAAACAAATAATGTATGCATTATAATTTCAATAACTTGAGAAGTAATTCTGTCAAAATAGCAAACAAGTAGCATAGCACCATTGGGCATTGCTAAGAACATGAGGAAAACGTCTGATTTATGGTTTCTTTTACAATAACTCACACTTAATCTTTTGTAGGAATATCCAAAATTGCGCCTACCACTTGAGTTTTTTTTACTAGATTTAGCTACTAAATTTGGACACAAGAAAGTGGCTAAATGAAAATTTTGACAAGTTCAAGCATGTTACCTCACAACAAATTTAGGCCCGTCTTTAAAATTTTTTAATTAAGCTATCTGTCCTATCAGGCGTAACCATAATTATTCCAAGTTATATTATAACACAAAATTTAGTACAAGCCATTAAGCGATGGTGCAGTACACGAGTTATAGCGAGATCTAATCACGTGCCCGTGTGAAGTTATCCTACAAACACTGTCGGCAGTACAAAACGTTGTACTCCATTCATCAGGTCCATCACTTAAAGGTTGAGATGTCAGTGAATCAAATCTAGATCGCATGTAACTGCTACTAAATCCCAATATTCAAATATTGCATAATTCAATGCGCAATAGGATATATATTCAAATAAAGAAGTACAAAATCACATATGCTTCCAGTATGATTTTTATATCTATACAAATTTGGACGTTTATGGGATTCAATAAGAAAAACTTTTTTAGAAAAGCTGTATCCAATTACTCTCTGAATGCAGATTTTCTTATGAAAACTAAATAATTGAACTCAGCGTGACATTGGCCCGATCTTAGATGGATTCGATTTGGATGAAAGCTCACTTACAAGACGAACTAGCTAGAAATCCGGCACCAAACATATTCCAAACGTTTAGTTAACTACTTAATTAATCTTTTAAAAGGATCCCGGCCGGCTGGCCATGGCGTAAGAAACGACCCACCCATTTCATATGAGTGTCTAAGAAACACCGTTGGATTGACAAACTTGTGCAATCAAATATAATAGATCTTAAGAAGCACGATAGTATTCTATCATTCCTGAGAATATCCTTCTACCTTAAATTCCCGTCAAGAGGCCTATATAAGATTGTAACGCGTTACACATCCTTCCTGCTTTCCGCAAGTTCCAGGTCATAAGGATCATTTGTCATCTGGCCAATGATCTGCGATCTGGATTTGTAGTTGACAGTAATGCTTTATTCAAAGATATAAACATAAAAAATGATAGTCACGTAACTACAGGTAGTATTGTTTTCCCTATCTTCTGTTTTTTGGTGTTTTTTTTTTCTCTCTGTTGTGACTTCATAGGTAGCTAAAGGTTATTCTTCCTTCAATCATATTCATCTTGTTAGGGAATTCTTAGTCACCAATGACAGAAACCCACCGACCACCGTCAGTTTATATCTAAATGACAAGGACGTCGTCTCGTTGCTTATGATCTTTTGGTACTTCTATTCAACACGGTCCAAACTCCCATCCTTTGAACCTGAACAGCCACTCTGAAATGATTCAGACTTCAAAATCAATTCGTTCCCATTCTTCACCAGTAATCCTTGCAAGAACAGTTCCCCTCTCTGAAATGATGGAAGCGGTTCCTGTCCCTGACAATGATCTCTCTGTCAAAGAGCTTCGATATTAGTTTTGTAGCACTGTGACAATCTGGACAGACCCTCAAATTCTTTGTAATTCGAATTGTATCTCCAGATCTTGTGTGTAGCAATCCAAATGCAATTGCAAGTTTCTCACTGTGATAATGCAACGGGCTTTCCTTTTCATCTTCACTCAGGTCGTGCAACACGCCCTTAGTTTCAGGAACGTATCCTGCCGATCTAAGACGGGAAGACATTTCAGTTAACATTGAGTAAATCTCCCTAGATTGAGTATGGGCCCTGTCTCCTGCAATGAATTCATGTACAGCGCCATTTAATTCTATCATAGAACAGCCAGGTGGCTTGCTGACCCCTCTGTCATTCATCATCTTTCTAACACTAGCAACATCATCCCACCGGCCTACTGATGCATACAAATTTGCTAAAAGTATGTATCGCCCGCTATTGTGAGGCTCTAGTTCAATAACTTGCTTGCCAATGGCTTCCCCCAGTTTAACGTTTCCATGAATCGTGCAAGCTCCAAAAAGGGCACCTAATACACCAGCATCAGGCTTCATGGGCATCTTGTCTATAAAATCTTTCGCTTCCTCTTGCAGACCAGCTCTGCCAAGCAGGTCAACCATGCAACCATAGTGCTCCATCTTAGGTTTAATACCATAAATCCTCGTCATGTAATCAAAATAGTAGCGCCCTTCTTGGACCAAACCAGCATGGGCGCAAGCATTGAGGACAGCCACAAAAGTGATATCATCAGGAGTCACCATCTCTTCTTCCATCTCATTCAAAAGATCAAGGGCTTCTCGACCCTGCCCATGAACAGCAAGCCCAGAAATCATACAATTCCATGAAGAAATGCGCTTCTTTGGCAATCCCCTAAAAACTTCAAATGCTTTCTCCAAACACCCGCATTTGCAATACATACCAATGACCGATGTTGCCAGCTTCATATCCAATTCCATCCCGCTCTTCTCTATGCATGCATGGATCCACTTCCCCTGATCCAATGCTCCCAAGCTTGTACATGCTGACAACATGGTAGCAGCAGCATACTTGTCTACACCTATTTCTGCTTGCATCCGTTCGAAAAGTGCAAATGCCTCCTGAAATCTACCATTTTGAACGTATGCAGCTATCATAGCATTCCAAGACACGGAGTTTCTCACAGGCATTTCGTCAAACAATAGACGGGCTTCATCAACACGGCCGCATTTCGCGTATCCAGAGAACATTGCCGTCCACGAGACCACATCCCTCTCGTCCATTTTATCAAACAATCTCCGAGCCCCATCCAGTTCCCCACAAGTAGTATACAGATGAATCAAGTTGTTCTGAGCATACAAATCCGACGCGAACCCATGCTTGAACACATGGGCATGCACCTGCTTTCCCTCCTCAAGACGGTGCATGTTACAACATGCTTGCACGACGGGCGGGAACGTGTATCTGTTTGGCGTCACGGAGCGAGTTACCATCTCTGAATAGAGGTTAATGCACGAGTCGTCGAGGCCAGACTGAAGGTGGCCTCGAATGAGGGTGTTCCAAATGAAGGAATCAGGACGGGGAATTTTGTCGAACACTTGGAGCGCGTATTCCAAACTGCCAGAATCCGACGAGGCACAGAACTTAACGACTCGGCCAATGGCATCGTTGTCGTCAGCGAGGCCGACTTTGATGAATTGGGAGTGGATTTGCTTGAGCTCATCCATGGTGGTGCATGATGCCAGCGTCGTGGTCAACTGGCGGCGGTCGATGGGCGGAGGAGGAGAGAGGACGCTCGGCGGGGAGCCCGTGGAGAGGGCGTTGCACATCATCTTGGCTCCGTCTACGTCCGCACGCTCGAAACTAGTTTAGTCACATTAATATGGAAGAACACGGGTTAGACATTTGACAGAATCCGCACGATCACATTGTTTTAAGTATGGCGGATGGTGAGCTAAAATGTCAGTATTAATGTGTTCCAAACCCGTAGAGAATTTCGAATAGGAGAACAATTCGACTGGATCCGCAATTATGTCCAATCTTTTCCAGTCCTCTTTCGAGTTTCCCGCGTTCTCCAGCGGGCGAGGAATAACAAAGGGTTGGGGCTTCCGGTTCGAGCATGGTAGGCCGGTCGGTGATATCTCAGCCGGCGTCTTCGCCGTCGCCGTCAGCCGTGTCGAGCATGCGAGGTACGTCGCATCTCCCCTTTCTTTCCGACTTCTCTACTTGCATGTTTTCTCATCTTCAGCATGAATTTGGGGAATTAAAGGATATTCTCAACTTTTCAATTCGTTCTCTTTTTATTTCTGTCCTTTTCTTTTCTGAATTTCTTGGGGATTAATGTCATGGGAGGAAAGTTGAAGAAACACAAAGCAGATAAGAAGGATTACGATGGGGTTTGGTTTGCTTCCGTGCGTTGTTATCTTTTTCTTCATCATTCGTGGTTTCCCTTTTCGATTTGCTACTTGAGGGGCTTCCGGTTTTGGATGCTGGAAGAACGCTTGCATAGATTTTGTCTGTTGACCTGTTTGCTCGCACTGTTCTTATACCGTTCAGCATCTTTCTGCGCTGTGCGAATTATGTTTGGAGCGCACGATATTGTCTTCTTTTTAATTTATCTTTTTCCGCGAGGTGGTTGTGTTGCTGGACGAGGATAAGTTTACTTTGTATGATCATCTTGAGCAGCGTTGCCATGATTTGATGAAATTCGGCTCGCTCAGTTTGTCTTTGAGACCTATGAGGCGTCCTGCAGTATTCACTCTCTTTCCTTTTCTCCGTCTTCATGCCGCGGAACAGCGCGAACGCTTTCCTTGTTGTCATAGCATCTAGAACGCCCCCTTTGTCCTGAAGGGGTATATCCATATGCTCCAATGGGCTGACGCAGTTAAACATGCACACCCAGAGTCCTTGTTATATTTCAGATATCCTCGCTTTTATTGAAGGGTCCTTTTTGGTTTGCATCTGAAATTTTATTTACCGAGTTCTTCAAAAGCTCAGTTCTCCTAGTGTTGGCAAGCCAGTTTTCTTGTACTTCAATATCTTAAAATTCATCCAGGTTCCAATTTTTCTACGTTTGGTTGGTTATTTCAATTTTTTGGTATTCCTTTTTGACCACCATCGAATTCTACAATTTATTTCAGATCATTTCTCTTATGAACGTGGTTGTAATACAGAAGACACCTTAAACCAAATCTCATAATTTGATGGGGCTTGAGCGATTCAATATAGTCACTTGCCCCAGCAGTCTATACCATTTGGAAGTGTTTGTGGCAGGTAGTTTACATTGTCGAGACCTTACTATCCCAATGTTTTAGGATAGTGTTTCCTTTCCGGGATTCTAACGTTGCTCGTTTGTTTTGAATCCCTTTTTTTCTGGGCGTATGCTACAATATTGGAGTATGGTTGGATAGTGAAACTTTGGTTCAAAACGTCAAAGGCTACCAGTAATTGCATTATGAATCTCCGACTTCTGATCAATCTTGGGCAAAATAAGAGGACATGCAATTTCATAAACTTGTATTCTATGTCCCTTCTGATTTTTGATGTTTTTCGTGTGAATTTTGAAATTTTGGAAAAAGGTGTATTTGTGCTGTTGAGGTTCTTGAGACCTACGATTAAAGTACTATATGTTTTAACAGTCAAATTGAACCATCGGCCAAGCCCAAAAAATTCAACTTTCTTAAGATAAAGCTTAACCGTATGACCTTTTTTCTGTTTTAGCTACTAGTGAAATGCATCAGCTAGAGTTTCTCAACAATTTGCATGATCAATATTCCTTGTTTGACTATTTTTGTATTTTCATCAATCTGATTGTGAATTTAGTCTAGCATGTGTGACTGGTTATTGATTGAACTAGAGTCGGGTATGTCTGACACTCTGTGGATAAGTTTGAGTATCTGCTGCAATGCATAAATGTGTGCGAATCTAACTGTTATACTAGTTTAATGTGTGCTCATATGGTGCGTTCATGGTCTCTTCCTTCCTTTGAGTGTTCAAATCTGATTGTTAAGTCGAGCAACATATAACAGAATGGACATTACTGGCTTCTTTGAACATTCAGTTTTCGTTTGGTGCAACTGTTTTATGTTCTAGTCAAGCTTAATTGTGGTAATTTAACTGGCTCATGTTTTATGTTCTTTCTGTGGTACGCTTAAGTGGTAATCTTGTGAGGGCATGATTTTGTGTTTTTCGCTATTAGGATGTGGGATTCAAAGTTGTTGTTCTATTTGCAGTTTTCAGATCTTATGATCAATCACTCTTTTGTTTTTCAGGAAGAATTAAATCCATAGAGATGTCTGAGGAAGATAATTATGCTGTCCTCTGTCTCCCCACTGGCATTGAAGGAACAAAGGTATTAGAGTTTCAAAATTCGCCAAGCATATAAGGCAAAAGCTTTAAGATACCACCCAGACGAGAGGCCTGATGACCCTACAGCAGCAGCAACGTTCATGACTATACAGACCTCTTATGAAATCCTGGTCGATGCTTCTGCTCGTAGAGCATATGATGATCTCTTGAAGCTCAAGCATGAGCAGCAGCGGAGGCACAGCCAGATTTCTGCAAATCTCTATGGTGCTGGGTTCCATGCCCATGAAGAATCCATTCTTCAGAAACTTAAGCAGGTTTGGATCTTTATCCTGTTTGCTTTTGTCATTTTTGAACCTTATCTTCACGATTGACAGGGCTCTAAATGCTTATTAATTATTATGAAAATAATGTAGGATCATCCGTTATGCATGTATTATCTTGATCAAATGTGTTGCATCTTGAGTAACCAGTCAATGTTTCCTTTAAGTGCTTTGTCATGCTTGCTGATGAAACTGTCCTTCCATTTACTGAAGCATTTGATGCAAAAGTTTTTGAATAATTTAATCTATTCTCAGGTTCAGGCAATAGCAACACGAATACACGATTAATAGGAAAGAAAGATTTAGAACATGCTTAATCCTTGAGCAGTTGGTCCTCTAAATTGCCTTGGTGCCGCTGCCAGGTGTTTGTTTGGACGAAGTACGTTGGTTCTAACACGCAAAACAGTTATGCCTACCATTGTACTTGCCAGAGCAGGTGACTGACTTTTGTGCCACCTTCTCTTTTCTATCTGTTTGTTTCACAGGCTGCTGAAAGACGAAAAAAAAACAGAAGCCTCGTCTCTATCATTGTCTTCTTCACCAAAAGCAAGTACTCGATCCTGTGTAAGCAAGGTTTTTATCGCAAACTGAGGCTCAACAAAATTGCTGTCTAGTTTGAGGGGGAATGTAAGAGATGATAATGTGATGACGTAGAGGATGATGATGATGATGTGAACATACGAAAACAAAAATGTTGCTGCTAATGAAGATGAAGGATGTCCCGCAGTATATTCCCTAAAAAACAGATGAAAAGTTAACTCATAGCAATTGCCAAATTAATGCAGTTACCATCATGTGAAACTTCTACTGTAACCTCTCCCTTTATTTAGGAGCAGTATCTGGAAACAGTCTTGTAATTCCCTAAAGGGGGGTTTGTGCGGGTGGATTGTTGACCTCTTGCTCAACCCAAATAAATAAAAAATTGCTAGAACTCACAAGGAATCCGTTTCTAGATTGAATTTGGTTGGAAAAAAACACCTAGCATTAATGATCAAAGCAGGCTAACAAAACGTAGTCCGTGTTTTGATATCACGTGGAGCGCTCGAAAGGCCGAGGCAGAAGCCGTCCATCCTGTGAGATATACGGCTCTCAAGGCATGGTTTCCCGGCTTCAAGTGGGCTCGATCTTCTCCTTCTTTATTTAGTGTAGGCGAGACCCAAACACGAGACGAGACCCATGCATGCTGTTCCCGCGGCGACGCTCGTTCCTTTGTCCTTTGGAATACAAACACGAAGTATGGACTCCTTTCTTCTCCTACGCACTATGTTAGATCCCATTTGAATCTAATATTTCATTAACTTTGTAGAGAAATTGCTTAGTTGGTGTTTGATGTCTTCCACACATTGTCGGTGGAAAAGTTATAATGATCAATGCCAATAGAAAGTCGTCCAATGTTGTTTAATAATTAGAGGGAAAGGCTTGGACATGTTGTATGTGAAAAGTTATCATGATGCAAGTATCCATAGAAAGGTGTCTAACATTGTTTGATAATTAGGAGAAAGTCGGGATTTAGAGATGTATGACCTTTTTAACTCCGAAAAAATTAAATTATTCAAGATAAAGACATTCTTAGCCATCAAACACTTTTTAGGATAATGCTTTATCCAAGAGCACTGTACGTGGTGCGTGTGTGTGGATGTGTTTCTCGTGTGGGGGATCCTCACAAGAAGACTGGCCGGGTAGCATGCCTGGTAATAACCCAACCTGGCATATGTCGGGCCTTTATGGGTCGATTACTGGGTGGACCCGGCACTAGGGGCGAAGCCAGGATTTTCCTTAGAGGCGGGCTTACAGTTCAACTTCTGGATCTAGGTAGAGCCAAATTGAATTCAACTCTAAAAAATACATTGCGCACTTAAAAAATTATATTTTTTTAAATGTAATTTTTTTTTTCATTTGCCAGGGTGGGGCCATGGCCTAGGCAGCCCCCCCTTCCCTTCGCCCCTGCCCGGCATGGCCAGATGCACAGGCCTAATTATATGCCGTGTCAAAGGAGCAAAACCCAATGGCCCATGCTACCAACTAAAATTTCATAAACCAAACGACAATCCATATGTCAAAAAGGCAGGAATCCAATGCACAAATTTTATAAAAGAAAATCATCTTAATTAATGCAGCTTGCACTATATCGACCCGCCATGCGCCGTATACAGGACATACAAACAAAATACAAATACATATATATATATATATATATATATATATATATATATATATATATATATATTGTGTAAAAGTATATCATATACAATAAATATAATTTGTAGTCTACCTTGATTAAATAAATAGAGAAGCATGCAAATCGAATTCTGAGTCGCTAATGTCATGGACGATGGTTTACAATGTCTCAAGTTACCTTTTAAGCATGTACCGCATTAATTAAGTCGATCGAATGACTTACAATCAACTTACTAGTAATTTCATATTCACTTTTGTTTTCAAATTATATTCAATTCACTCAAACTTATTAGTAAAATCAACTTCAAACTTGAAAACCCAATTGTCTTTATACAATTTTATGATCATAAATTGCAGTCACAACCTCAAGTTTAAGCGTCACTCGACGTTGAGCTTGGTTTGATGGAATAGTCGATCATGAAATATCACTTCCCATGTCGAAGTGATATATCAAATTAATAAGTCGATCTTGAAAATGCCTTGCATAAATTTGTTTGGCATGTTTCCCAACACTAAGGAAAAGCTTGGTCCTACCCATTATGGTAATTGGAGACCTTTATCAGCGAGTGGATCTAAGGGTTTCTGGCTGAGCTGCATACAACTGGGTCCAGTCCCCACTGGACCCAGGACTGGGTCCATCCTATTCGCGTGCATGCACACACACATACACACAAAAGGAAATAATGCGGTGTCCATTTCCTTTTGTCATGGCTGGCCATCCAGCGTGCACAACACCTGCACGTGTGTTGCTTTTCGCATAATATTGTAGATTTTACATGTTCAAATATATAAAATTGGATTTTATAATGATTTAAAGGTCGATGACCTCAGCTCTTTCATCATCAAATCTATCTGTACCGCACAGACATGAATTTACCGAGTTGTCCATGCTCGTTATATATATATATATATATATATATATATATATATATATATATATATATATATATACAAACACAAGATGACATATCAGATAACCAAGACTCAAATTATATATAAGACAACATGCATATTACGACGTCCAAACAACTATTTAAAAACATACAACCAACATTAACACCTTATGACCAAAGGTAAAGATACATAGGCGTGCTACTTATCTCCTCCACCTCATACACGTGTATAAGGTGAGACAGACGATCTTGACTTTTCATGGTGGGTAGTAGCGGAGCTAGAAATTTATGGTAAAGACATTATTATTTTAAATTTCAAACGTAAGGGACACTCATATATAAACAAGTAAAAAAAAAAAAGAAGTATCGAGATGTAAATAAGACTAATCACGTAAGCATGTGTGAGTAATTTCCCGCAACAGCCACAATGTGCCTCCACGAGCATTTGGTTCAGGTGAGGCTTGGCCAGACCAGGCTGTTGCGACCTCTCTTATATGTGAAGGCGGGTTCCCGCACGGTTTGCCATTTTACGAGAGGGGCATTTTTATCCTTTTTTAAAAAACTTTTTTTTCTTTTTTTAATTGAAGAATCCCCTCTCATTATGCAGGGCAATTTGGACATTTCAAGTCTGTCTGCCCTGTGAATTAGGCCTCACACACAACTCTTTATTTGTGAGTTTGTTGTCGCTTCCAAGTAAATAGGTGGACGCAAAGGGCTGCCGACGCCAATGGGAGAGATCTCTCCACCACAAGCCTTCATGTTTGTCTTCGTCCGCCTCTAATCTTCACGTTCGTGACCATTAAAATCGAATTTCTTTTTCCGCGTCGCAGTTTAAAAAAATAAAATGAATCTGTGGTCCCTCCTGAATTTATCAGAAAATAAAGCGGCCCTCCTTGAAAAAAAGAAAAAAAGAAGTCTTCTGCTCTCCCACTCATCACCTTCGAAGAGTCATCGCGTTGAGCGAAAACGTCGGACAAAATTTAGCGTGAAAAATTATCTCGGAATGTTAACGAAGTGGATCACTAGGACTTTACATCGTAAGTAGATTGACCAAACGTTTTTCTTCCTTTTTTTTTTTTTTTTCCTTTGTTTGAGCGCCAAGTGTTCAAACTTCAAGATTTTGACGACATGAACTTCCAATTTTGTTCAGACTAAGAATCCTGGCAAAGTTGACCCATAAGGTGGGAGCTCCATTCATTTGCTCAAGGATTGAACTTAAAAGACTTTCACGTTTGTGATTGGAACGCAAATGACAGCTGCGTTTATTCTAACACTCAAAAGAGAGCCGCATAAATTTGAATGAGTAAAATAAATATTTTATTCTGCAACTCAAAATGCAGTCGAAGCTTCTACCCAACCCTTTTGGTATCTCTGAGTGCTGGTTTTATCGTACTTTAATTTGCACATTGGTGGTCCTCTTTTTGCAGCATAAAAGAATTGACGAAAATTCAAAACAAAAAATGGACCACCATCTACCAACATGCTGGGACCGTTGCTCCAACCCCCTCAACCCTTCAAGGACCACATGGATAATTATAAAGAAAAAACTTGCTAAATCAAAAGGCCACCATAAATTGAATCCATTTGTATATATATATATACACACACACAAATGGATTCAATTACACGTCAATTTGAAAAAGTCACCAAATGCAGTTTGAACAACCCCACTTTACAGGCACCAAGAAATGGCCTAATTGCCAATTTGCCAGCTATAATTGCCAGCTGCAAATAATATGTCGCATCACTGTCATGACTCATAATCAGCGGCCGAGTCAGAAATTTTGTCTGGAGAATCACTAATCTAAAATGTCCATAAATATTTATAAATAGACAAAATTTAAACAAAGCAATGTAAAAATAAAGATATTTTGTGGGGCTGATATGTGCAATTGTCCACACCAAACCATATGTGGCTCCGCCACTGCTCATAAGACCCATATACATTTATCTTGCCAACCAAAGAACCTCTTAAATGCTGAAAAATGACTAACTGATTTAAACATATCAGTGAGGCACAATCATGAAACCGTAGCTGTTACTATTGCCAAACGACTCCTATATAGCTCGTCAAACTAGGGGATGCGAGGATGAATATGTCTCCGATTCAAATTTTTGTGGCTCTTATGCTCTTGTGCCATATAGATGCAGGGTGGCACAAAGATGACATTTAGTTGTCTCCTATCCAGACATCGACACAACTCTAGACTTTTGGGGCAAGAAGAAAGGAGGGCTTCGGCTCTTTCTGCATGGTGGTGGGTCATAATCTTCTTGCTCACCGGAATTATTGGTCACATTTTAATTTTATAACAAAGTAATCAGATTTGCTAATGAATCTCAGATGATACCATACCCAAAATATTGAGTCTCTCACCCACCCACTGTGGCTAATGCTTAGAAAATGGGTTGCTGAGGTTAAAATAAACTCTCTCTTTGCACTTTGTGGCCATGTTCCATCCTCACAGCTGGTCTTCATTTGGACCCCTTGATGCCCATTGACACACCTAGTTGATGTTGAGTGCATCATAAAGTTGGAAGCAACAAGTCATGTGACATGAATGCCACTTGGCCGCTAGTGCCGTGACTTGGGATCACCACCGCGCCTATCGGCGGTCGGCGACATTGACGTCACCGGAAGGCAAATGTGATTGGGAGTTGCAGGATGCACTATGAATGGTGGAGATGGGGGGAGAGGTCACAGTGTTGTTGATGTATGGTGATTTGGCAATTGGCATGTAGCTATATATTATATATAGATTTGCATGTATTGGTAGTTGTTTGGTCCAATAGCATGTTTGCCATATGGGGGTATGTGGCCATTTTGATTTTGCTTAGTTAGTGGAGGATACAAGAGGCTTGTTGGATACTTCCTCCCCTCCCTTCAGAGGATGCCAAAAATTGAAGCTTTAGTTTCTATGTTTTTGGGCTTGTTGCTTTTGAAAAGCTATGGTATTAGTAGCAAACTAATGATTGTTGTGACATTTTTTTTCTGTAAATTCAACACTACTTTTGCAATACAAATCGAAATGCCAAATCAAGTTTTTGTGTGCAGGGGTAGAGCAAGGAATTTTTTTATTAGGGGGGGCTATAGTTTTAAAATTTTAACAAGAGTCGAAATTAAGCATGTGCATCGGGACAACCTGACATCTAAAACTCGGGCTCGAGCCTGACCCAACTCGTATATATATATATGCACAAATTTCAAAATAGAAAAAGTAGAATTTGCGGTTACTTCCAAAACTAGGCATAAAGTTTTTCGGTTACATGCACATGTATGTGCACTTGAGAGGCGACACGTACCACCTACTAGTGAGCTAGATGGACGCATGTCATGCATCGATGGGCTAGGCATGAATCACATGTTATGGACTTATTGTCTTATTCTATTCTTGGGTTGGTGGAAAGGAAGGAGGAGTTCCGCACTCATGCAGAAGTTTGACACTTGTTTCGTTTGAGAAAAGTTTAAAAATGTGGGTTCAAAGAATCTTGTTGAATATTCGAAGTCAAATTGTGATCTTCCAACAACAAAATCAAGCTGCACCTGATTATATGCATTTAGATCAATCTACTAGAAGGTTGGTCTCGATCCAATTAACTTTGAGAAGAAAAAAAAAAACTCGCATTATTCATCATTTGTCTAAGAATGAAATGCTGATGAATCAGATTAACAGACTCCTCGTGCATGGTATCATTGCTTTATGTGTTTCCTTTTAAAAGTTGGCTTCTTCAAAGTCTCTGAATCAGACGCATCTTTATTCATATTGTATGAAGGTTCAGAAAAATGTTTCTTTTAGTATATATTGATGATGTCATTATCAGGATCACTGGATTCTCCTTATCTCTCATTGAGTGAATTATCTTATTTCTTCTATAAGGAAGGTTGACATACAATTTGAAAAAAAAAAAAAAAAAATTAAGCAGTGAAGCTTAAGAATTGCTCCTTGCCAGCTCTCCCTTGGCTCTGCCCGTTCTCACACGTAAAAACCAGTTGGACAACTTGACATAAACAAGGGTCTCATTTCTATTATTTTTAAATGGTTTACCTTGATTTTCTTGAAAGATGAATTCTTATATCAGCAAAAATTTGAATTAAATATTTTTTATTCAAAACAATTTATTTATTACGATATGTTATCAATTGATTATGTCATGGATGGAATGCTATAACACCTCAGTTGCTTTTCTATAATGATATTAAAACATTTTGTTCTTGCGTGCACTTAAACATGGACATATATCACTAACAACAAATGCTAAACTTTGGAAAAATTTCCTGAAAAGCTGCCTTCCAGTCTTAAAAGACTTAAAATATCTTAAATTAGCGAAGAGATGAGTAGGTTTTTCATTGAAAGGTACTTTGTCATTTTAAAAGACTTGGCTTTCAGGAAATTAGGTTTTTCATAAAATTGGATTAGATGAGACTGTCGTCGCTTATATTTTATTTACAAAAAACTATGTTTTGAGAATCATAATTTGTTATTTTCTCGAATCAATTATGCACATTAACCATGTGCTATTTTTTCCAATAATTCAATTGGGCATACGCTATTTATTTATTTATTTTTCAACTTTCTTTCTCTCTCTCTCATAATAAATAATTTATATCGTGATAAGTGAAGGCTTTCAACAACGGTAAGGTCAGTCAATTGCCTCATCTTTCCTTCACGTGCAAACCATTTCTTTTGACTCTTATTGGAGCGAAGTGCCATTTGTTTGATATTCTCGAAACAGACCTGAACATTTCATAAAGGCATTGAAGGACCCGTCCAACTAACCAAAAAACAAGTGCCGCGGGCCCGCGGGAATACTAGTTTCTTTTTGGGATCTCATGTTCGTCTAAAAAACGATCGAAGATCTTATCTCCCTTTTAAACAAAAACAATGGTTATGAACAAACGGTAAGGAGTTGCAGTTATTTAGACCTTTAATTGGAATTCACGTTTTTTCCTTTCACCTTTACAAGTTTAATTTTTCTTAAACGATCCGTTTGAGACGCCCACGAATTTGATTCCGATAGGATACACAGCTTTTAACATATCTAATTTATCGGATATTCATGTGTTTAGATTCAAATTTGGATTTGAATATGAATATAAACTCACAATCTAAATCTGATCCGACTCGATTATCTGTAATCATGGATCCTTCAAGTAAAATATATGGATATTAGATATAATCTGACCTAAGTCTGATCAGATATTTTCTCTGAATCTAAATTTGAAATTCCAGTGGGGTTTGAAACACGCCACCTTATTGATGAGGTTTTCCTTGGTATTCTCCTGCCACGCTTTGCAGTTAAGAGTTTTGCAGAAACGAAAAAAGCACCAAATTGTTTTTTCTAAAACGCGGCGTACGCTTTTTGACATTTACAGTAAAGATTGGAACTTCGTTTCTAAATTCGGTTCACGTTCTTTTCACTTGTCAGCGGAAGGAAAGGCAATCTGACCGCATGCCAATGATTGGCTTTTCAGAAAAGAAAAAATAATAAAACTTACGACTTATATAGTCAGGGGCCGAGGCAGGCGGCCGTAGGCCTTCCGTGAGATTTTGAAACTAAAAATTTATTACTTAAAACATTTTTAATGTTTGAGAATTAAAGTGATCAATTAAGCCTGTTTTTCTTTAAATAAAATGATTCTAAAAGTTCCAAAAAGGATACCAAAGCTTGTATTCAGTTTCATTTTCTTTCTTTTTTTTTGGTGGTTAAAGTAGCAAACTCACATATTTATTGTCGATCAGAGTGTGTTTGATAGCTTCGGACATGAGATTTTTAGAATTTAAGAAGCGTGAATTTAAGATCTGACCTTTTTCGTTTCGATCTTAAATCTGATATTTTCTCGAACTAAAATAAAAATCTTTAAGTATCAACAAAAAAAAAAGTATTACTTCGTGAAGGAATACGGGCCCTCACACATGCGCCCCGGTGCACATTAATATTAATACATGTTTAATTATAACTTTCTACTAAAGTATATTACCTGTTTAGGTGACTTTTTCTTACTAATATAACAGTAATCCAGGGGAAAATTAGGTGTATTAGCTTCATTTTTACGTTGAATTAACCGTAGAAATCTTTTCTTTAACTTAAATAAATCACGATCATCCTTATGCAATAAGTTTGATCTTTGATCATTTCATTCGTCTTGTTCTAATATTTTATTTATAGAAGCATTAGAAAATTGTTGGAGAAAAAAAAAAGAGCTGATATATCCTAGTCAACATTATTTGATCTTATCGGATCTGGATTTGTTTGTTTTTTCTTCTTTATCTCGTTAAATATGCATTGATTGATTTCGTCACTTAAAGCCTGCATAGGTTGTGTTTGGATCTTAGATCCGAACCTGCATAAAGAGGCGTATCTTGAGAGATCATCATCTCAATAACAGGGATTTTACACGCTAAAAAGAAAAACTATAGATTTAAATATTAGATTGAGGGGAGGGGAAGTTTGACTTTAAATCCATAGATATGAAATCCTAAGGATCTCATATCACCGCAGAACTCATCACTAAAACAAACACAACCATAATGTAAAACCATCACACAAAACCTTCAATATATCTTGATATTTCTTAACTGACTACCTTTTTTTCCTCTAAATTCCTTTATCCTATAATAAAAATAAGTTGGAGACTTTTACGGAATTTTTTTTTATTGGTTTTCCTTTTGAAGTTCATCCTTATCTTCACCGGGATTGATGCTTCGTTTCCTATCTCCTTAATTATTCTTCTATTCAAACATTTAATATCAGAAATTAAGGCTGCCAACTTATTTTCCAATTAAATTATTACTACGTACATAGTCATAAGAAGCAAGTATTTTGCAAGCAATTATTTTTTCTAACTGCAGCCTTTTCCGCCCCTTACTTCTAACCAGAAATTAAAGCAACAAAGATGAATTTATTTCTAAAATGAAAATGTAAAAAATGGATTTGTCAATCGCTGTAAGGCTGAAATGGATTTGTCGAACTGTCTCCTTATCAGAGATGAATTAAAAAATAAAAAAATTTAAAACTTTATTGAGAATAAAAAAGAACAGTAATGGAGCCCATGAAAAGGATCCATTTAATCAATAAGAACCACTTGCAAGTAAGATCCACTTCACGGCACGTTTATTGAAAAGGATGACTTGATAAATCCAAAAGTCTAAAAAGGCTACGATCTAGTGGGTGGCCGTCAGGGGTGGAGTCAGAATTTTTTCATTAAAATGATCGAATTAAAGCTTTTAAATTTTAATTTGAGCTGAAATATTATTTTTTAAAATTTTTATATAAAACAAGTGATTTTTTTTAAAAATTTACATGTAAATTTTTTATTTTGTTTTTTTGAGGTGAGGCCATGGCCCTTAAGAGCCCTACCCTGGCTCAACTCTGGTCACAGCGGTTCAATGAAAAAGTTCAGATTTGCTTAGAGATAAAATAAACATTCTTTTTAATATATATTACTATATATGCAGTATCACGACAGGTTTGGCCGGAAGGATCCTTTTATCGCCGGAGAGATCCACCTGAGTGTAAATATATAAATCAAATTCTCTTTTGAAGCTTTGTTCTTAACTGCAAAACTTCGATTGGGTTTTTAAACTTTCATAAAACCAACACCATAAAATAGACTGTGTTTGAAGTAAGATCTCATAAGAGGTATTTTTGTTTTTTTTTTCTTTTATATTAATAATCCCGGAGTATGTGACAACTTCAAGATTTGCTTTGTCTCCACACCACCCATGGCGTATATGAACTTTTTATTATAAAATATATTTAAATAATTGAAAGCCACCACCTTTCTCTTTCATGAGTTTTTTTTTTTTTTTAAATTGAAAAATGAAATGTAGGAGGATAAGATGAACACTGGACGGCAACTCTCCTTGAAAAGTGGAGAAAAAGCTTTCCAAGTATTCTATTTCTAAACGAAATAATTGATTTTGCTGGTAAGCGACAAAGGAAAATAATTAAAAATAGATGAATAAATATATATATGTATGACTTTGTGGTATGTAATGGGTGTTCTATGGGCTGCACAATTGAATTATATAGCTCGTGTTGCTTAGACTTTGTAATTATGTGAAATAAAAAAAACCAGTTGCCTCCATTATATTATTATGAAAATGTCTCCTTTGAAGTCGTAATGTACAAAGTATGAACTTCACAGTTCCCATTGGTCAAAACGAACATCATTTTGAGTGCAGATGGATCAGACATGAGCCGGATCCTATTAAATCCAATTCACAATAAATAAAACACCAAATTTTATTTAAATTTTTTAAAAAAATTAACTTTTTGTTGGGTAAGTAAGAGGAGTATTTCGCGCAAAAATAATTTTTAACAATCTTCAACTTGTGATTTATTTTTAATAAGACAGAAAACTAACTTTTTGAAAGATCAAATCCCTGTTTATGAACCAATGCTGTCAAAATCGGCAAGTGAGTCCAGTGGATAAGCCAAAACCAAAAAAAAAAAAAAGTAATAAATGAAAAATACCCAAAAGTCAATGAAAAATAAGAAAACTCTAAAAAATAGCTATGAAAATAATTGAAATAACAAGTGGTACTATTGAATCGGCCACCAAATCCGAACTGCATTCAGATTCAGGATGTAGCCAAAGCGAAAAGTATCGAACTTGCTGATCCAGATCCAAGATCTATATGTCTAATCCAAATGGAAGATCTGATGTCTGAATATAATCCATTCATGATTCAAGAGAAGACGTGTGCAAAGTTTGAGGTACCATTTTGGTATTTTCATGCAAGAGTTGCGGCATGAAATAATTTAAAAACCTTAAGGCCTATTTCCGAAGGAAGGAGAAGAAGTTAGGGTGCTACTGAAATTAGTTACAGTAGAAAAAGCACAACTTTTCAATCATCAAATTTCTTATTTGCAACGAGGAGAGGAGGTTGGTTATAGTCGCAAGAAATCTTCGGTCCACCAACACGGAAAGGAAAACGGTTCTTGGGAAGAAATTGAGAAAATAATCGGGACACGTTCAAGCAATAATAATTAGTCACTCCCCAAGCGAAAAAATTACGCAATAAATGGTCACGACTTCCAAAATCCTGATCTTATTTAACGCCCTGATTCAGTGAGGAGCATAGCATTGCGGCGTCATTGCTTGTGGTGGCGGGGCACATGGAGGCACCAGAAGCACGAAACTGATAAGGAAGAAGGAAGGACAGGCGGGAGGAGGGAGACGCCATTTCTGATCCCTTTTTGGCTCTTCTGGTGTAGGTGATTTGTCATATATTGGGTCCTGCGATTGGCTTTTGCAGCAGCGCCATCCTCGTGCCTTTGATTATTTTAGCGCGCCGCTCTGGGGAAGGAGGGCGATTCGGAAGGGAAGGCGAAGGGAATGCGACTAGGAAAATATGAGATCGGAAGGACTCTTGGCGAGGGGAACTTCGGCAAGGTGAAGTACGCCACGAATGTCGAGACCGGGAAGGGATTCGCCGTGAAGATCCTCGAGAGGGAGAAGATCTTGCAGCTTAAAATTACAGAGCAGGTTCGTGGGATGGGATTTTTTCTTTTTTCGCGTTCTTGGTCGTCGTTTTCTTCGGCAGTTGTGGGGATTCGAGGTTTTTTTTTTTTCCGTTTCTTGAAATCTTGTTTTATTGATACGGTAATGCGGCTTGGTTTTCGAAGTTGCTGGGTTTTGGCTTCCCTGTGTGCTTCGGTTTTTGTCTTTTTCTTCTGCTTTTTTATTCTTTGCGATGTTTGATTTTGTTCATTGTGCAAATTTGCATGTTGTGAGTTTCCGTTCGTTAATATTGAGACTTTTTGTTGTTTTATTTTCTCCATGCACAGTTCTGTTGTTCTAGAGATTTTGGTGTTCAGAGAAAGGCCTTGTGATTGATTCCCTTTGATCTTGGTGGTGCAGATAAAACGAGAAATTAGGACGTTGAAGCTGTTGAAGCATCCCAATGTGGTCAGGTTATACGAGGTGAGATGTTCTTGGTTAATGAATTGGTTCTCTGTTTTTTCGCGGTGGTCGATGTCTATTATGGTTACTTGGGACTGAAGGCACCTATTTGGTTTTTCTTCATCTCAATCGAGCAATATGTTTCTTCCATTTCATATTTCTTCCTTTTTCTTTTGGAGTTTCTCGATTCCATACACACACTCTACCCTGCCTCGGAATAAGAATTTCATTTTAACTTCTGCCCCGAAATAAGAATTTCATTTTCCCGAGCGAGTTCTAATTTTAGGGAACAGTCTGTAACAACTCCTTCCCCATCGCGTTTCAGGTGTTGGCAAGCAAAACGAAGATTTACATGGTCCTTGAATATGTGAAAGGCGGCGAATTGTTTGACAAGATTGTAAGTCATTACCATATTATCCTGCTTATTTCTTTTGTTTTGTTCGTCTTGATAAGCCAGTGAACTTCAATACTGACTGAAAATTTATGACTGTTTTAGAGATTAAAAAATGTTTTTGATAACTAGATATAATTACGGTTCGTATTACGTCTGTTGATAAATAATTGCTGAGATCTCACTTAGTTTTTTTGAGACAGGCAATGAATGGGAGGCTAAAGGAAAGAGAAGGTCTGATGCTTTTCCAGCAGCTCGTCGATGGCGTGAGCTATTGCCATGACAAAGGAGTTTTTCATAGGGATCTAAAGGTAAATCATGCCTTTTCCTTTTCGCAGGACTTAATGGTTATGAACATACTTCACGTGATCTGTCTGAATTATCTTTTGCCTAGTGGCTGTCTGTGATCTCCTGAATGCAGATGTTCCTCCACCATCCAATTAATTGTGGAGAGATTGCTAACTTTTAGCTGCGTTGATTTTCTTTCAGCCTGAGAATGTCCTAGTTGATGCAAGGGGTAACATCAAAATCTCAGACTTTGGACTCAGCGCTTTACCCCAACATCTCAGGGTATGTCCTAATCTCTCTCTCTCTCTCTCTCTCTCTCCAAAACGTCCTCCTTCTCTCTCCCTCCCTCCAAGAGAAAAAAAAAGAAAGAAAAAGGAAAAGCTATTCATGATCTTTTGTCATTTACTGTTCTTCAGGACGACGGTCTGCTGCATACTACCTGTGGAAGTCCGAATTATGTGGCACCGGAGGTGGGTGTGGTTCTAGCTATATGGTTAATGTTTATGTAATTAATTTTTTCATTATGACTTGTTCCATATTGGTACATAAATTTAGAAACAATTCGAATTTTGAAGTTTAAACGAATTATTTAGTAGCTTCAAACTTTGAACACGTCGGCAGACAATTTTCTTTATGCTTTCAGCATCTGACTTGGCCCTGTTTAAATGGAAATACAGTAACATGAGTCTAATGATTTCCTTTTAATGACTGTTAGGTGCTTGCGAACAGAGGATATGATGGTGCCACTGCGGATATATGGTCCTGTGGTGTAATCCTATATGTTATACTCACTGGCTGCCTCCCTTTTGATGATCGAAATCTTGCAGTTCTCTATCAGAAGGTATTTGACAATCCTCTGAAATTTTGTTGGTAGCTATTTCTTTGGGTCACATAGGACCCAAGCAACTAAGCCTGCCCAGATTCCTCGACTTACCGTGCACGATCATGAAACGTTCGTCAGGTCCCTTGATGTGGGAGCCTAGACAATATAACTGACGCAATTGACGTGCAGTAACGTGGTTTTCAATTTTTACGTTACTATTACTAGAAAATTCAAGTATTTAGCTTCTCTATTATGTTACTAATTAAAGAAGTCTATGAAGCTTTCAAATTGAGAAACAGAGAACCAGTCTACGAGCTGCATTTGTAAATAGGTTTTTTTTTTTTACTAATATTTGCGAATGTCCTTTAAACTGCTTCAGATTTTCAAGGGTGATGTTATGATTCCTAAATGGCTTTCTCCTGGTGCCCAACACATGATGCGGAGAATTCTGGATCCTAATCCAAAGACAAGGATAACTGCAGCTGAAATTAAAGAAGACAAATGGTTTAAACAAGGATATTCTCCTGCAGCTCCTGAGGAAGACGATGATGATGGCTTGTTAGACATGCATGACTTGGATGAAGCGTTCTCGTTTTCAGAAGTAAGTGCTTCGTAACTGGATTTTTAGCTCTTCGAGTTCATCTCTTTGCCAACTCTCTCTGATTGTGATGTTAATTGACAGGCAGAGCAGGTGCGCGATGGGAAGGCACCTGCCTTTATCAATGCTTTTCAGCTTATTGGAATGTCAAGCAGTCTAGATCTCTCTGGTTTTTTCGAGAAAGAGGTAAGTTTTCAATTGTAGCTTCGCACCGTCAAAAGCAAGTGTATGCATTTTACATGTATACTGACCATATTGGTAGAAAGCCATGAGTTCAAGGAGTTTGCCAAAAAGAAACTTGCAAGCAGTAAAAATTCTTTCAATGTTGCTTCGCTTTAAGATTCTGATGGGTTTCTTGGTAACCAAATTAAAGTGAAAACTTTTGCTGAACATTTTTATTTGTTGATTTTTTTAAAAATAAATATCATGCATGATTGCATACGCGTCCCTTTTGACGGTTTCAGACCTTGATACTATTATAGTTGTTGGAACTGAGTATGATTGTCTATGTACCCAAAGTAACTGTTCTTGTGTCCTGCACATTCGTGCAATAAATACAGAAAGAGGCTATCGAGGGCCTCTTGAAATCTTTTGGCATTTATTTTCCCATTTATCCTTTCACATCTTGGCATCTGCAGGACCTGATGCTCATAGAGAAACATCTGTTTATGCATAATTGCAGGATGCCTCCGAAAGAAAGATCAGATTTACGTCAAATTATTCAGCAAAAGAGTTGCTTGAGAAGATTGAGGACATTGTCACCCAGATGGGATTTCACGTCCTGAATAAAAATGGCAAGGTAAATCCTCGGACATTAAAGTTGCTGGTCTTCCTATATGCTCTTTTTTAAAGGCAACAATTGATCAACGTATATTGTACTAAATGTCTTGAACTTGTTTGCTGATTCCAGCTGAAGGTCGTTCAAAGCCGTAAGGATTTGAAGGGCCCTGGTTCTCTATGCATAATGACAGAGGTACTACCGGGTCCATACTTGGTAGCCATGCATTGTCTCATTTTTCTGCCTCTTTGATGATCTTTATTCCTCTCAAAATTCCTAGGTTTTTGAGCTAAACCCGTCGTTGTATGTGGTGGAGCTGAGGAAATCATCGGGCGACATTGCGCTCTATCGACAGGTTTGTAACCATTTTCTTAAATATTTTTTGGTCGGTAAGTTGGTCAATGCTCATCATATTTCTGCATAAGTCTCCGGTGGACAAGAACTGCCGTCAAAGCCAGATCATGGTGAAATTTTCAGTCACGTGGTCAGGTTTTGCTGGTAAAACTGGAAGCCCGTGTCTCTAACGTATAGGAAGATTAAAAAATTCATATCTGACGTATTTAATTTGACGATGGAGTGGCTGAAGGCATCTTCTAAATAAAAATAGATGCTCTGCCAAATTGATATTGAAGTTGTCGGCAGTATGAATTCATGGCTGATGTATCACCACTAGCCCTTTTAATCTTTAATCGTGAAAAGATAAATAATACTGACAAACTGTCTTGGTGTTTTCAGTTATGTACAAAGCTAGCGAACGATCTGGGTGTGAGCAGAAGCCAGCCTCTCCTGACCTCAATTGCTTGTTAAAGAGAGGACCCACCGCAACCAGTTCTTTTCTCAATTTTGTGCATTAAAAAAAAAGAAAAAGAAGTGGCGACCAGTTCTCATGAGATCTTCGTGTATAGTCTTTTCTATTCGTGTGCATCTATATATTTATATCTATATTCTTTCTCTCTCATGTAAAACCTCATGAGGTTCAATTATGATGAAATGAAGATCATTTTTATTGCATAAACTCTTGAATATGAGTATCCTCAAAAAAGAAAAACAAAGCTATTGTACAGTGGTACGCTATTACAGCAGTGGGGCATGTGTTCGAAAAAAATGAAATGAGATCGTTTGATCGATGGCATCTAAGCTTTCTACAGACATTTCTATGTGAAGTATTTTTGGTGCACAAAAAACTTTGATTGCGGCAAATTGCGGAGAAATAAAAGGAAAAAATGCGGCCGTGTCTATGGGAATTGGAGCAGATGAACTGAAAAAACGTGTGAATGTTTTTTCATTTAGGATTGGCAAATCTGCTGCAAATAATTACCGGTTGCTGCCAAAACAAAGGAAAAAAAAAAAAGAAACAGTTTCATACCAATGAAAGCACATGGACTAGGCCCACGAGGTTTTCTGCACATGGCTCAGGGCTGGTTGATTGGGGCTCCATTTAAATATGTCAGAACTTTCAGAATTTAAGGTACATATTCCTTTCCATAAGATAATGCTCCGTCAGCTGACGAAGAGAGGGCCAGAATCGTTACATGCCCACTTGTACCGTTGGACAAAGCTATTTCCCAACCTTGCAGTGAACAGTTCAGACGATTTTTTCACTCATTGACAGAATTGAATAATTCCTTTGAACTTACAGAGGCTTTCATGGCGACGTGCTGACTTTGAGTTTGATCACGGAAGTCGCTAACGAAAGACAAGGACTGAACCAATTGGATCCCTAATTTTCTGATTATTCTGAAGTTTAAATTGATGGTCAGGTCATCCATGGTACAATTTTGACCGGCAAAACATTCTGCTTTATGAACATGGCCGTCCCCGCGTTGATTGCCTGCCATTGTGTTTCCATGCTTTTTCACTGTTCAACCACGAGGAGGGGCCGAATGAGTCCATTTACTTGTTCACATTCTGATTGCATAAATCTCATCTGCGGATTTCATGTCTAGAAACCAACCCATTTGATTCATTTTTATTTGGATGAATGGGTTAAACTCTATGATGTTGAGGATTTTGGAAACATCGAAACTTTTGAAAAATCCCATTAACAGATTCAAATAAAGCGATCCAATAATGGATTCTATGTTTCTGATTATGAAGAAAACACATCAGAATCATGATCATGCTTGATAGAAGCTTCAAAATGCAACTTTTATGCTTGGCACCTGTTCAGCCATCAGGCTATTAGTTGGCCCTACCGTGTTCACGGGAGACCAGCAGCATCCAAAGTTCTTCCAATTTTCCACCTCATCCTCCACAGAGAACCACATTCATCTCCTCCCCACATCCTTATCCCCCTCTCCGGAAAAGAAAATAATGCTTCATAAAATTTTCAGGCGGTTAAGTGGTTGCAATCATATCAGGAAAACTGTCGAGAGGTATTTGGATGATTCGGAATCAGCAAGTTGCTTATCCACAACTTGACATCTAAATAAAACTGTCTTCTCCCAATCGCTTTTCAATGGAGACATTCCTTTCTTGCAGAAATAAAAATTCTCTCAGTAGTTTCAGCCCCTCAAAACTCTTGGCCTCTGTTAAATTCAAGGTCACAGACTGGGCCATCTAGCCATTGTCTGGTGGAGCCCTTGTCGATGCTCTTTTTGATACTTACCGACCGGTTATCTCGAGATTGGCGTGTACCAGGAGCGACTGTGAAGCAGTTGCTGTGATGCAGCGGGTTGGTCTTTTCGTCGCTTCAGTGATTGGGAATTGAAGCTAATAATAATAATAATAAGGTCTTTTAATGGCCGCAAGTTCCTCCATTAAAAACTAAGAAGAAAAGGAGAGGAAGGATGGCATTTTGCCAGGCTGAGTCAGCCTGGAAACCCGGAATTCCTTTCGGATAAGGATCAAGGCCACCATGATTCCATGAGGCAATAATGTCCACAGGGGGCGAGAAGACACTAATATTTTTTTCTTTTTCCAGGGCCCAAGTTTTGTGGCCTCTCCTTCGATGTGGGCAACCCATGAGAGCATTCTGCTATATATCATCAGGACAATAATGTTTGCATAAGACCATCAAGTTGTCCTAACATAAGGGGTTCGATCGCGTTTGATTTTTGTAGGTGTTATTTTTTCATAAAAACTAATGAGACTTAAAAAGCACCTTTGGCAGAAAATCAAATTCAGTTAGTAATAGAATCCAAATATCTTTACTAGATCTGAATAAACAGATTTGGAATCGGAATACTAGTAGTTGAACATCCATCCGCATGCTTAACTACCGGCTGCAGCTTCAAATGCCAATTCAAAATTAAGTAGATTGGCGCCTGTTTAGATAAACTTGAATTTTTTTTCTTTTTTTTTAGGATTTTGAATTTGTTTGGGTTCGGCTCACCTCTATCCGTAGCGTGGAAATCATAGTCAGTGGTTGTATTTTTATATCAGACCAAGAAATGATGTTACATATTATACTGCTTGGACATAGGCACTTGAAATTTTCATGTCTTAAAATGAACATGTTGTGGGTCATTAAATTTTAAGTATCAAGATATCTCCATGTACACTGGAAACTACATCACCAATATTTGTTTTCGACTAAGAAATAATGTAAATCATACACTTAAAGTTTAATGAAAAAGAAAATAATATCATTTATAAAAATTAAACCTTTTGGTACTTCTAAGAGCACCCAAACTTTGTTTTTATATATCCTTATTTTTACGTGCATATGCGTGCATACAAAAACACACACAGATACAGTGGGCGTGATATATATGGTAGTGTTCATGCACTCTCTGTCTCTTTCTCTCTCTCATGCATGCGTACACACACACTTATAGCTTTTTCTCTCACTTATGCGTGCATCCAAACACACATACATAAAGTAGGCATGACATGACATGGTATCAGAGCAGAGCCAAAATTTTTCATGAGATCAAAATTTTAACAGGAGCTAAAATATAATTTTTTAAAATCGTTAAATAGGATAATTGAATATATATATATATATTGAAGGGTGGGGGGGGGGGTGCAGGGCCCCTAACTACAAGTCCTTTCATCAATTTAAGTTCATAATTTTTTTTCTACAATGCTTATCCATAAAAAAAAGGCAAGTGATATAGAGATAGAGGGAATGAAAGAACCTTCAAACTATTTTCACATGGTGGATTCTAATCTTCTCGCTCACTGGAAAAGAAAAAAAAAAATCAAGCTATTAAAAGATTCAAATATTTAAATGTTCTTCCTCCGCCCCTAGTTTAGTCTTGGAGACAAGCGGCGGGTGTGCCGAGTGGAGGCCGTGGACGGGAATGGCGGGCGCACTTTCTTTGAGGATGCTGTCTTATCTCCAGCCAAATTAGGTCGGTTCTGCAGTTTCCGGCTGATTTCGTCTGCCGAAGGAACACGAAGGAAAATTTCGACTTGAATTCTCCTCGAAGCATTAGCTGTAGTTCTTGGTGCTTTCAACTGTTCCTATCAATTCAAAACAAACGAAAATAACCATTGAAGATTTTAAACTGACGTCTATTTAAAATTTTGTGACGCTTGTTAGCATTTGAAGTTTATCAGTTTCTCAATTGTGTTGGAGTCTATGAATTATAAAAAGAAAGGAAAAACGATTCAGTTTCTTCTTCGAAAATGTGAAGAAATTGTTATTTCGAATCACACCGTGTATTAAATGCTGAATCTAGTAAACTGTTTTAATCAAATTGAACATATATAGTTGATGTATGTTCAAATTGTTGAAATAACATTACCATCTACAATGTTTCATACATATAGAACTATAAGATGGTTGTAACTAAATCATAAGATTTCGAACCGAGTTTCTTGATTAAGGCTGATTAAAGTAAATTGAGATGATATAATACTATGGTAATATCACATCACATTTGTTGGTTGGCGTTTGAAGCTTCCAAACTTTCATAAGATGGTTCACACATATTATAGAATGCTTAGCTCAGTACTTGAATGACCAGCACGAGCTTGGCTCGAGCTCAGTCTTCCACACCCAGCCTTTGTGCAGCCCTTGGATGTTTGGTGTTCCAGTACCAATTAAAGGATCTCAAGAGGTGTGTGATAGATGAGGACTTGATTAACTCACTAAACTTGGAGTCTAGGGTTCGAGGCTGTCTTGAGATCCATTTTCTACTAAACAAACAGTAGGTTTCAATTCCCACAATTTTCAAATTTGCGTTATATCATAATTTGATTCAGACATGAAAAAAATAAAGGACTTGGATATGGTATGGATTTAAAATTTCATTCTTATTAGAATCCAAATTTGAATCTCAATATCTATGTCAACATCCGATGAAGCAGGTATGGTAAAGGCTGCCGCTGATTCCAATCTGAATCTGATATATTGACTTGAATGTGATATATTTGACATCCCTATACAAATGGAACCTATACAACCTTACTCCACCGCCATGGCCAACCCTTTGAGCCTTGCTCTACAAACACTGCGCATCGTTGGGCCTATTTTTATGTAAGAACAGCTCACTGTGGCCGGAAATCAATCTCCCTTAAGAAGACAGCCTGGTTATTCCCTCCACGAATTTAGAAAATCAACCAAATCCTTGGTTATCATAACCGTGGCAGAGTTGGAACACCCTCAAAAAAGATATCGAAGAGAGGAACTCCGACCAACTGATGAAGGCGAGGGAAGAAATGAGTGCTTAAATCGGCAAAATTTTAAATACCATGGAGTTGTATAACAAGCCAGAAAGCACAGCGAAGAAAAAGTCTCTCTCCCCATTTCTCTGTGTGATCCGACGTGAATGGCTGGTGGCGGTGGTGGTGGCGGTGGCGGAATAGAGCAACAGGTGAAGGAGAGGGCCAAGGAAATCAAGTCCCTCCTGAAACATGGGTGGATATTGGTAGGGGTGTGCAAGAAAGGATGGTACAAGATTCGGAAGAACGTCCTGAAAATATGAATCCCATGTTGACAATTGGCCGGCCGGCCGGCCTGTCAACGCCGTCGTACCGGGCCAAGCGATCCTGAACTGTTAGGAGGTTCCTGCTGCTGCATGAAGCTGAAGAAATAATATGGCGCCAGGATTCCCTTTTTACACATTCTCGCGTTTCGAGAGGATGGAGATCTGCAGTTCCATTTTCTTCCCACCTGTGTGTTTGTGTATATACACGTATATGTATATAAATCTTGTGGTTGTGGGTTTCTGATTGTATGCCTTCTTTGGGTTTTTGTGAACCTTTACGATTTGTTGTATATAGAGAGGAATGCTGCTAGAGGAAATGAGATTGATTTATATGTTCTTTACGAAGTAGTTTTTTGAATTAACAAATGGTTACATGGCTTCCAAAAATCCTGGATAATTCTCCAAGTTTAACATATGCAATGTGCAGAATTTCAACATTTTCTTTCTGCCTTGGAAGTATGACTGAAAAATTCGAAACTTCTTCTTCAAATTAATTAATCAGAAGACTCAGAAAACAGAAGACCAACGTCGAAAGGGGGGGATCTACTCTTTTGTTGTGTGTTGTTTGTAAGAATCATGAGGAAACTGATCGATCGGCACATGTTCTTCCTCTGATTGCCTGATCTCTCAACTACAAATTCTGAAAGCAGGGGTTAAACTCTACTGCTAAAAAGAATGTTTTCGCCTATTTTGATATGGAAAATCGAAAGTTTTCCAAAGTGGCAGAGGCTGATGGGCAGCCATTCTACGTTTCGATCTTCCCTGGCATCAATACCTTGTACTGCAAAAAAAGATATCGATATACAAGTTAAAGCTTAAGCACAAAAAAAAAAGACATCGATATACAAATCAAAGCATCAAGAGTGTCTCCCCGAATGAGTATTCCTTCCACTTACCCAAAGATTTGGAGTGACAAATAACCCAAACCCCAGCAAATGTCCCCTGGAAATTTTCATTTTTAGCACATAATAGAAGTACTGCACAGGGATTTGATGGAGCATCCATGTTTAAGAGGGGTGTTTGATAAAAGGCAAACTATGTGTTCTTCAAACACATAATCTTGGAATACATATTTTAAGAACACTATGTTCTTATTTTAGGCATTCAGCATTTGGTTGATGGTTTTAAAAACAATATCTAAGTTTTCTAGAACAAAAAAACATGATATTTTTTTGGAACATGTGTTTTAGGAACATTTTTTGGAAGAGCACAATAATCTTCTTAAAATGCTCTCCAAATGTATGGTCGTGTTCCTCACTCGAAGCCACCTTAAGACGAATGTATCCATGCCGGGACAGAATTTTAAACTAAAATGTGTACCACGTATACTTTTATTTATCTTCAAGACCCAACATGGGTGTTTGATTAGCTTTCACTCTTAATATGATTAATGATTTTCTCAGGCGATCTTGACCTAAAATCTCTAGATTGATGAACTATGGATTTTAGTTTGGAACTTTTACTGCATCGGCAAGAAACATGCCATGTCTCATCCATATATGCTGCCTATAGTTCAAAGTAATAAGACTGACTAAGTAGTAAAATGTTGGCAAGATAAATACTTTTGCCTTTCTTTTTTCTCTTTTCCGCTGCATTTTCTGGTGACATAAATAGTTCAGATTTATATAATTCAATTACATTGAAAGTCAGATTTGGCTGAATTCAGTATAATTTGAAAATGAGAAAAAAATGATAAAATAAGGAGAAAAAAATGATAAAATCCTGTTTTTAACATTTACATCTCTAGTATTCATAGATCATGATCAAGTTAAGAAGTCATAAACAACTTAAAACCGTTAATCCCCACATTATCATTTTGAGTTTTAAAAAAACTGTGTTTCGCTTTCCTACAAAATGAGAACTGTTAATAATGAAACTACTTAGGCTCTCAATTATCAGCTAAAGCAAGGCTGAAGGTCGGAAAGTCCGAAATATTCCAAGGGTTCTTTTGGGATTATGACCAGGACATGGGACTCTAATGAAAACACCCTTTTTAGCTAGGAAGAATATTTGTGGACCTAGATTAAGGGTGGGCATCAGGCCAGGCCGGGCCCATTTAAAATTAAAAAATAATTTTTTAATTTTTTAAAATATAAAATATATTTATTAATAATAAATATATATTATTAAAACAAAAAATTAAAAAAATTAATTTTTTAATCTTAACTGGTCGGGCCAGGTTTAATTTTTTAAAATATAAAATATATTTATTAATAATAAATATATATTATTAAAACAAAAAATTAAAAAAATTAATTTTTTAATCTTAACTGGTCGGGCCAGGTTTTTCCTTGCCCAGTACCGAGCCCAATCAGGCCGACCCGGTCCGACGCCCAAGCTTAACCTAGATTAAGCAGAAATGTACATGCAGGCCATTTCTAAGAAGTGACCAAAGGTAAGTATATATATACAAATGTGGTTGGGTATGTTTCACTAGTGAATAAAAATGCATATCTAGAGATCAGACCATGATTAGTTGGATTTGGTATATGCTTTTGCTTTCGGACTCAGTGGACATCAAATTTTAGGAATTAGGATATCTGGATATGATCGGTTCCGGAAAAATTGCTTGAAGTGACCTCGAAAGGCAAAGAAGTGATATTGAGACTATCAAACACAACCTGATGCTATTTTTTGTTTCTCTTCGAAGATCTCAAAGTAATGCATTTTAAACAAATAATAGGTTTCAGCAAAGTCCTGCAAAAACATTATTTGTTTAAACTGTGGATTTGGTAGCGACATGGATCTCAAATCACTTTGTCATCTTAAATTTAAGCAACCTAAAAAATAAGCATGTGTGGGACCGTTCGTCAGACTTTTTCCTTCAAACAAAGTATAAAATAGCATTAACCTTTCCAACAAGTACCAAGTACAAACTCTCCAAACCGTGAAAAAACAACATTTCCATTTCGAGGGTCACTTTTTTTGTTGTAAACTTCAAAATGAGTCGAATTCTTTTGAAATTTATCATACGGGTTGACAAGTAGTGGCTTTATATTATTGTATCATTGTTTCAATTTAGCAAGCAACTAAAGTTTGGTAAGTTGTCAACAATAATAAGGCCTGTTTCAGGGAAACTAGAAAATGCCAGGCCGTCCTTAAAATTATCAAGGAAAACGAGCCCTTGGATAAAAAAATTCCGACGAAAAGATCTTGCGCAGGCTCATCCTTGCCCTCCTCTTCTTGTACTGCAATTTCCATTCTTTCTCTCCCAGAGAATCTGCCCTTCTTTTATGGTTATATTCAATCGGGGCGATGGGTTGACAGATTCCGAGGAGTTCACAGGCAATACAGTCCTTTTTTCTTTTAATTTTTTTCTCAAGGCAGTAATGGCAGTACACATGACACCGGAGTCTGGTGTATTGCCAATCAAGACGTCCTTGTACTTTTAAATGCTGAAGTGCGTACTGCAGCTGTACTCCAAAATTCGTGGCTTTAGGATGCCGATATATACCAACCTTCTTGCTCTATCTCTTCTCAACCAAGTAAGCACTTCTTTCTTCCTTCTTCCTCTTCTCTTTTGTGTCCATTTAGTTCTTTTTGTGCATTTTTTGAGGCTTCCTATCCATTGGGGCAATCCTTTCATGGTGGTCATGAACCAATGAAGAGAAAGGATCAGGCTTTTTTGGGGATCGAAAGGTGGGTACGCCGGAAAAGGTAAAATGGGAGGGCAGGCGGGGACAAGGCAGAGCATGGGAAGGTCTACAACAGAAAGGGCTCTGCTGTGGCCCTTTTCATGCACTGCCTCTTCCCTGGCTCTCCTTTCTCTCTGTCTTTTTTTTTTTTTTTTTCTGATTGGCTCTTAAATCTAACATCCAATTTTTCTGGATCCATTTTTTCAATCTTCTTATACCCCGGCATTGTTGGTTTACTGGGAAAGAGAAATAAAAGATGTTCTGAACTTTTGGTTGGATTTTATTTGCGTATCAGAAACTACTTGGGCCTGGCCACAGAGAACGGTCTCTATGGACTTTGAACGTGACCACCTTGATAATTTCGCAGTGTTGCTGGTCGTTGTGGGTTCCTCTTCATAACCATTCCACGTTTCGAGTTTTCGCATTCCCCTGACCGAAAGAAATCACCAAATTTTTTTTAGCTTGTCAGAGCTTGCTGGCCCCAGTGGCGAATGCCTTACTGTACTGTATATTAATTGTATATTTGTGGCCCCCAACCGCTTCCCTTCTTCGTCTATCGGAAAAATCTTTTAGTTTTGCTTGCTTCTTGGCAGGGAATTTGTGATATGCGTCGACGCTTTTTCCGGATCACCATTCACCCACAGAAACACGAGTTTTTTGGAAGATCCAGAAAATGCAGTTTATTAGTTCAAGGAAATAATGTTCCTTGATACTGACTCTGTGGCTGGGCTTCCATGTGCTTGGAGGAAAGGGTGTATGATTCGAAAGGACCCCGGGACCTTGACAGCTTAAAAATGATTCTTATTAGGTGGAAAACAAGAAACTCTTGTAATACCCATGGTAGAAGATTTTCAATAATATGGCAGGAGTGTTGCTTGCTTTTGAAGTATCATGACTGCGTTGTCGCATTGTTTCAGAAGTTATCAAGAGCACCTGCTCTTGTGCTGAGTCTGTTGATCTGTGGAGTATTATTCTTGTTCTGTATTCAGTCGCATGTGAATAATGGTAATAGAATCTCATTCGAGAAGAACTTTTCGGAGGACCTTTTGAGAGGTCCGATGACTGCAGGTGTAAACATTTTAAGAACCACAGGTTACATTCTTTTGAATGAAACGAAAAAATAACACAATTAAGATTATGAAGGCTCTTACTGATGCACAGCAATACAGAATGTAGTCCCCAGAAGACACCCCATACTCATATAGTTATATCCACTGCATATGGGACTATCGTGGAGGTAAATGGCAAGAAAACCAGACTTTTCCATTAATCTGATGAAAGTAAATGACAAGAAAGCTAGCACATTGGTTTTCTCTCATCAATAAGTCATCACCTTCCTTGATCTTTATACCTTTGGATCTAAAGCAGGTTAAATTTCGAAATCAGTTGAAGACGTTAGTTGGGAAGTCCTCCTTCACTTGCCTTAATTGATTTGCAGACGCTCAAGAAGCCTGGAGCAAGAATTCAAACAGGATCAGATACTTGCAGCTGAACAACCCAATGGTGGGTGATAAATCTTGCAGAATTCAGATGACATTGTCCATTAATTTTCTGGTTCTTTCATGAAAGGCTGCATAGACGTTTAACCTGCATTTTTTATTGATAAAATTATGAGGTTTCTGTTCCATCCTTTTCTGAGCTTTTATATTTGAGGGGCCAATCGATTAGCTTCTTGCTTGAAGCTCGGCCATGTGCAAATTGTTATGGCTCACTGTTCAGCTTGCTGAGAGCAAAATGCAATGCCCAGGATGGCATCTCCACAGCATATTATCAAACACTTGCGCTAAAGAAACAACAAAAGCATCCCATCCCAACACACTCCTAGACATTGAAGGGGGGCTTTCATGGAAATTGTTTAATCTGTGATTTACATGACAAGCAACAAGAACTGGGGAAAAGAGAAGCATACCAAATGGCTCTCTCCACTCATGGAATTCCCACGAAAAAGGATGAAATGCAATTCCCAGTCAAGCCAGGATGGCGAATTTGGTTCACCTATTAAAAACCATGGAATACTTTTTCCAATGGTCCAAGGGAAAAACTTGACTCCTGGCAGCCTGAGTGGTCGAACTGCCATCGGCTATGTACCTAATTTTGATCTTGCTGCAAAAGGAACTCTCATCCAATGAAATGGGCAATGTTCCCAAGGGGCCCTGTTGGAATAACAACTTTTCAAGAACGACCACATTCACATGCTCTCTCTCGTTCAAACTTCTTCCCATCAAATTGGAAATCTTCAGAAGTGGCCCTCGGAAGAACCTCAATAACTTTCCGAGAGAGAGACACCTGCTTATAAGGCAAACACATGAACTGGTGCGAACAGACGCACAAAGAGGATGAACAATTGCCACTGCAAAAGTCTCGTTTGGTCCATTCTGCTAATTAATCTTCAATTTGAGAGAAAATGCCCAACTCTAAAGAGTACATTCCTAGGTTCTAAAACTGGTCCACGAGAAACGAGGACTTCGAAAGTATCCTTGAAATTTTGCCAGCTTTTAGAATGCAGGGCTGGAGACGGGTTCCTGAAATAAAATTTTCAATTGGCGTTAATTGACTGAGGTCTAGGTGCACTCGACTCTTTGCTAAGACTCAGCCTTCATGACCCAGTTTGCTGGATCCCAACTTGCCCCTTAGCAGTTTTGATTCTAACTCTTTAAGACTAGAAACAAGTCCAGACTAGACTATAAAACTGAGGATGGATGACTTCAGGTAGACAAGAGAAGGGTACTTGGGGGGTTCCATTGTCGAAGGAGAATCAGAACTATACCTCCTCAGTGGATTCCCTCGCCATTGAAGAATCACGGCCAAATATTGCCTATGTATCCAAGAGCTGGTGATCAACGTATGTTATTGTGGAATTATGTTCTTAAAATGGATTAGAAAACAACAATATCTTTCAATAAGCCTGGAAATTTTCATGAATGTGCAAATCTAGCCTGAGAAAACAAAACAAATGAGCAAGATTTAGTCGGTGAATGGGTATCTTTTCCACTTCCAAACTGGTAGGGGTAGTAGGTATCCCTTCCACTTGGTTGTATTGAGTACGCGTACAACCAACTACCGCAAAAATATTGAAAGATCTCTCGCTCCTAGGGAGTATTACCTTGCTAGATACACAGACACAAATGACAGGATTAGGCATATTTGTACCAGTTTATTTCAGGAAGCACACTCTGCTATAAACCTGTCCCTTGGGAGACATTTGATAGAACAATATGGAGAAGATTAACATGACGATGTGCAAGGATGACGCAAACATATCCACAGAGAACTTTAAAGCTCCATCAACACGAAAGCCTGAAGGCTAAATGCCTGGTCAGGTTAATATAACTACTGCTAGCCACAAATAGCTTAGAAAGTAATCTGCGAAAGAAAGACTTCTTGTTGCCCTCTCTCAGCAGGAAAGAAAGAACTCCAGAAACTGAGAGACACGATTTGTGCATGTCATAAATCAGCATGTCAAGATAATTAAACAGACAAATAATTGGTGGTTTCCTTTTCATAGGCAGTTTAATCCTATTCAGCAAATGATCTTCAGGAAAAAAAATTCTGAATTTTAGGCAAATGATTCCACCCACCCATTTTAAAACCAGCCAATATATTTCTGACTGTGAAGAAGCAAGCAATCTGGTTGGCAATTCCATCCAGGGAAGGGAAATGTTAATCTAGCAACTGACAATGATATGCTGTGGTTCTTACCCTCAGATCATATAAAGACATAATTCATAATAGAGATCATTGTTGAAAAAATAACATCATTGGCCAATCTTAAATAGAACGAAACAAAATTAGAGAAATCACTTGATAAATGTGGAGAAGGATTTTCATGATACATGGAGACAGTTTATGTCTTTAATAGTTTTGCCCATAACATGTCCCATACGTTAAAAGGGAAAAGGTGAGTTGGAGAACCCTCTATATGCTACTTAATGAATGTTCACAGTGGCTGCTCCAGTGAGTAGATACAAGATGGTGACATTATACCAGAGACATGGTTGCAGCCGCAAATAATAGTCAGTTGCCCCATGGACATGCTAAAAGGAAAGAAAGTAGACAAGCTGTTCATGGAAAGCTAGCATATGATGCAGTCTAATTTTGTGAAGACATAAGACGATGAAAGCATATGAGAGACATAGATGTAGTTCTACACAAGGATCCTTTGTCACAAAGGAAAATGTAGATCAAGTTGTCCGTGGACAGTTGGTATGTCGCGCAAGAAATTAGAAATGAAATAAAAACGCAGTAACCACGATGTGGTCCATATACTGTGGTGCTAAAACATAAGGCAAACTACACAAAGTGGATCATTTCAGGAGTTGTTGAACATGAGATTTTAAATAAGCAAGCCAAATCAACTGTACCAAGAAAAAGAAGAACGAAACAGATGATATTGGGCTCAAGAAATCATCGACTGGCTGTTGAGGAAAAGCAAATGCATGCATATCCTTCTGGAATGAACTAGCACAATTAGCATCACACTTTTAGATACAATCTGATAGGCTTACGGAGATAATAAGATCGTGAGGTCGGAATCAGAACAATCATAGCATCGACAATACAACACTGAATGTCAAAGAATTATAGACATAAAAAGAAAAAAGAGCAACTAGAATGTCAACTAGTCACCACAACAAGAATCATACTGAATAATTAACTCCATCAGAACACAGAGAAACAAAGGCAAAAGAAGGAAAAACACACAAAGTCGGCAATCAGAAAGCATTTCCAATTTTTTTTAGTTATTAAAAGAGAGAGACAGAGAAACATACTCCTGTTCTTCATCAGTCCATGGTAAACAAGGACTACTCTCAACAGGATCATCAGATTCTGCCACTCCATAGCTGTGCTCCGGACCAATCGAAGAGGCATAGTTGGGAAGAGGGACCTTATCAGACTCGATAAACTCGATGTCTTCCACAAGAACTCCGTAGTGTTTCTCTACTTCCTCTGCGCTTTTCCCTCCTACCATGGCAGCAACGTTCTCCCACCTGTCTGGACTCTCTTCATCGGTAACAGCCAAGGCCAACTCAAACAGCTTATTCTCTTCCCAAGTCCAGGATGGGCATGTATGTTGCAACTCATCCATCTCCCCGCAGATCGATTTCTCAATGCTACTTACTAAATCCATATCCCCGCACATCGATCTCTCAATGTTACTTACTGAATAGGAGAATACGCAACAGGATCACATGTCTACGCTTAAACATCAGCTGGGGAATCTTCTTCTTCACATTTTTTTCCACAGTCCCCTTGCCCCAACCTTCATATACACATCTGCCAGTCATATGAAGAGGTCAGGGCGGCAGCAAGTAAACAAATAGAAGGAAAAACTCATGCAGAAGAAACAGAAGAAAAATAAAGCATCAGCAATCTGCATTCATACCAGGAGAAGAGGCCTATCTAATCTTCAACCCGTCTTATCCTCATCACATATCCTTGTAGCAGTAACGCGCTAGTTTATACAGTCCACTTGATGCTTTTTCAAAATAGAAGGCCTCCTACTTGCTTGATCCTGCGTCTCTGACCAAATTCACCCCAACAAGATGGAAAAACAACCATCTTACCAAGCTCGTACTGTACTGTACAAGAACAATAGGTGGCAATTGAAAAGCCACATGTATAATGTAATTATTCCGTCAGTTTTACAAGGGAAAAATAACAGAATGGCACGAATGAAAAAAGGGAAGTAGCAGGAGGGAATTGGGAATGTCAGGCAGGAAAGAATGACCAGAAACAGGATATGCATCAATATATTTGTCTGCATTGTGCACATTTTCAGGTGCTGGAAGAACTTATCATACAGTGTTGCCTAACGTAACCATGAAAAAGGAAAAGGAAAGAAGATTGTTACCCTTTATCTCTTCCGTCGGATGTTCAGTGGTCTGCTTCAGACTGGACAGTATGGTCCCAGAAAATCGTCCACAGATTCTGGGGTCTGTTAGATTCGCTGCAACAGGCTGAGCCTCAAGCTACATACCCCTAAAAAGCAGTCGCCGAGAGGACTTTGACCTCCTGGATATTACAGAACTGACCTCTCTCTCTCTCTCTCTCTCTCTCTCTTCCGACTCTGAAAAACCGACCAATCTTTGGCTTTCCTCATCCCTTCGCAGCCTCTTTTGCGATCAAGGAAAATTTTCTTGGCTGAAATTCTACAAGCCTTCAACAGCATTGCAGTTGCACATTTTGCACGTTTAATTAACAGAGTTGTCTGTCCCTACATGAAAAACGAACTGTTGGTGATCCACAACCATCCAATGGTCACGAAGATCGACCAATCTCACATGTGAACGAATAAAAATTATCAGCTTCTGGCAACAGTGGCTGCAGCAGAGTGTACGAATTCGGGAGCATCTTCGATCGCTCTACTTGTGAAATGGCCTTTTACTTCATTCTGTGGATGCTTGGTGGCTTTTACCTCGTGATTGCGTCTTACTGAAGAAAGGTGTTGCAGCAGAGATCTTTTCCACGGAAAATATATCTTAGTCCCTTTTTCCCTGTTTCCTCTTTGTCCTCCGCAAGTTTTCTATTAAATCTGCAATATGGCTTTCATGTCTGACATGGACGTCCAGTGCCATAGTGGAAGACAACCTGAATCCCAGAACAACCATATGGGGATTGCTGAAGACATTGCATTGAAGAAAGGTTCTCCACCCTTCCCAGCACCATGTTCTATAAAAGATATCGTTATTCTGCAGCAAAGAAAGGTTCAACAACACCCTTTCTAGCTCTAAATGATAACGTTATTCTCGAAAAGAGTTTAGTGCTTCGACACCAATATAGCATTCTCGTTTACTCGAGAAGTAAAAGAGATTTCTATAAGATGAAGGTCCAAAGTGCCTTTTGTTTTCTTCTTATATGTAAGCTGGAGGTAGGCAGAAACGTTAGAGAATTATGTCAAAGGAAGGCGCATCAAGTATTGGATTCTTACCCACCTCCAACTTAAAATATTGTAAGTCAAACTTCCTATATCATTGGACCAAAAAGCTATTTTGCTGAGTTTTTTTTTTGTTGTTGTTTGCAGAATGTAAGTTTCATTCATGGTGGGAAATGGCCGGGACAGCCCAACTATTATGAATTGGAAGTATCTAATGAGTAGACAAGTGCCACCATAGTTTGATTTAGGGTATTTGGGGCAGATTCATAGGAGCGTCACAACCCCTTAATGTCTGCCTTTAACAATCTGAATCTGAAACCTCACAAGAACTCGTCTGGCACACATTTTAATTTACTTTTGCATGGTAGAAGGGAACACCCACTACCAGGTATTGAACTCCAGCTGCTTCCAACAGGAAGACTTTTATTGGAGTGGTTGTGTTTGTTTCTTTCTTCTCCTTCTCCATCAATCTCCTTTCTTCCCCATCAATGTTCTGTCATGGTCATTGTTAAAATAATGAAATGCCCTGTTTCCTTTTCGAGTTGAAAACCAAGACAGAAAATGACTGCTCGTTAGCCATATATTCTCCACTCCTAAGGTGAAAAGGCTGAAAGCAATATCTAAAGACTCTCAGTACAATCGTCATCATCATCATTTACCAATTAGGTGTTGACGTATAGGGGTAGATTCGGCATTGCCGACAAGATTGCATCCCGTACAAGATTAGGTCTGAATTCTGATTGATTTTCTCTGCTGAAAACTCAGAGCCAGCTGCAAGGTCTAGGCTATCTCTTCCATGGCTGCCCTCCTTTTTCTTTTTGTTCTTTAGTTTCTTATTCTAAACTTTCGTTGATTTGTCGGATAGAAAGATTTTCCACATGACAACTTGTTCTTCTTGGCTTGACTGGCGATTTGACGCCTTAAAATTTCTGATAGCGAGACAAATTTTCTCGGAGGATGATGATAAAATTATGTTCCTTTTCCAAGGTTTGTACGTTCAATTAATGCAAGAATTCGTTGCCTCAATGTTCCAACTTGAAACTCACCCATCTTCCTGAATAATATTATGCCTTTAATTTTCCCAACAAAGTCATTAACACAGAGAAAAAGTCTTTATTATCTCCAAAATTGTAGCGTTCTTTGTTCCAAAGTGAGATTGGTCATACAATTAAGATTTCTCATGAAGTCTGAATTGTTTTAAACAGTAGTATATCAACCCAATTTGCCATATTATTTCAGCAAAACAATACCTGCTCCAATGTCCGGACTTAGTAAGTCGTCTTCAAAGATTGCTAGTTGTACAAAATAATCTAAAGTTCGTTGTATAACAAATATACGCACGGAAAACATCTCTAGCAGGACTACATGTAGGGTGTAAGTTGTTAGACGATAACCTAATCTCAAATATATACATATGATATATACTAGCGATTCGACATCTATAATTGCCTTCGTACAAATTATTTCAACCAATTGCATTGTAGATAAGATTTTTTATTTGAAGATCACTGGGATTATCTAAACCTTATATTTGAATATTGGTGCGTATTGATTTCTTGTAACTAGCCGCCAACTAATAGGACATAATCTTGGTGAAACTGCTGAATTATGGGGCCATTTGATTTGATATTTGGCTGTTTTTTCGTCTCTAGTTTTTGTTTATGCGTAAATGTAAGAAATCCTCAACGTATATGAAGGTGAAGAATTGATGCAGTCATAGTCCCGGTGGGGCGACGCATTCAATTGCCAGTCCAAATTTCACGGTATAAAAGATCAGTCAGCTCTAGCGAGAGTTATGGTCCTTTCCTCCCTGAAAGTTTTTAAACATTAGTGTGGCCCCTTTAACAATTTTGAAAAGTATAATAAGTTTCTATAAAAAAGTTGGAATGTTCAACTAGTAGAGCCAACTCGACTCGACTTGAACTCACTGAGTTAAGCTCCACTCATAAGTTAAATGAGTCAAGTTCGAACTTAACTAATAACTCGAGTTTGTAAACGAATCGAGTTCAAGTTGGATGAACTAGACTCGATTAAGCTCAATTAGACTCGTTTAACACTAATACTTGTTTTTGTAATTTCAAAAACTTAAAATGGTTAAAATAAAAATTTAAAGCAATAGAATATATATATTAAAGGGCAGGAGCTTAAATGAGTTGATCTCACATCATAAAACTCAAGTCGAGCTCGAACCGAGCTATATGTGAGTCTAAGTTGAGTTGAGTTAGAACTGGCCGAACTTGAACCGGAATCGCTCATTCTACATCCCTAGTAGAAAGAATTCAAAAATCTTAACGTCACATCGATCCTTAGAACATTCGGCCCCTCTAACAAAAAAAAATCTGGCTTTTGCCACCGCTGGGATTCCCTCCACTTTTATTCCCTATCCTTCATGAATCATTATTCCTTGTTACAGACAGAAAATGCAGGGACCCATTTGTTTTTCCAGTTCATGTGATACTTCATTTTAGCTATCTATTCTCAACCAACCGAAAGATATAGGGATTCGGCTGAAAAATCCCAGAAAATTTAAAATGTAGGTTCCTTGAGCAAAACATTCAAATAACAAAAAGAGAAGGAAAAATGGAAACATAAAAAAATAATACAAAAACAAAACTTTGCCTCGAGTCCCCCTTGAAAAAGAAGAGGAAAAAAAACATGCAACTTGATTTGAATTAACTAATTCAGTCAGATTTTAACAACGTCAGGACCCGAGCCCAAAGGACTTTGCGTAGAACTCATGGGCTAGTAAAAGCTTGCTCATCAGTTCGATTCTAGTGAGTACAAACGTTGGCAGGTGTTATTTTGAGTTGAAGAGAGTTAAGTTCAATCAGATTTTGAAGCAGCTATGGACCTTATGGGGAAGGGCTTTGACCTCTTCAATGTATCTCCACTAAAAGTCCTGATTTCACTTTCTAAATTTTCATTCTCCCTTCACCCGGCTTCCTGATCAATTTATGATCTACAAAGCATTTCCTTGCTTTAGTTTCACTTATGGCATTAATTTTAGACCTTCTCATTTAGTAGTAACCATATTTAAAACAAAGAATTCGTCGGAACTTTCAACCTGAGACTCGTGTCACTTGAAGAACTTGTCTCTGTTTTTAGAGTAAAAATGGTTACTTCTTTGTTCATCAACGGACTGTCCTCATCAAGGACAAAAATAACAGACATGTTATGCAGATGAAAATTTCGCCAATACTTGACTGAGACGAGTAAAGAAACTCCAAGGGACAAAAACCTTATGGAGAGTAAATTTTCTCCTCTCCATCGAAGAATACCAAATCACGCTCTTTCCGGGACAAATTGTTGCATGGTTTGCTTAAATATGATCACAAAGGCGAACTCTCATGACAGTTCACAACAGAAGCACAGTTGTCCTTGACCTGCAAGCACTATTGTTGATCAGTATCCAAAGAAAAAAAAAATCCAAAATGAATTTTCTTTAATACGTTGCAAGGACATGTGATAAGATGGAGTGCTATCCTTTCCTTTTGGAAAGAAGACAGGATAAGGTGGGAAAAGATTTTCTCCAAAGGCCAATGTTGTTCATCTTGGTGATTCGTTATCTACATGTATTTCCAATTTTGTCTTCTCTCTCTCTCTCTCTCTCTCTCTCTTCCAAAATAGTATAACCAGTCAGGCTGGGTGGTGCTTATTAACCACATCCTCAGTTAGGAATATGATCCTAATGGTATTGAAGAGTGTTGATCTGGGATTATGGGTGCCACTGCCTTGAAAAACCTTGAGAAACACAATTAAATTATGCTGCTAACCATGGTTAAAAGGATTTATTTTAAAGCTTCAAAAGTTAGGGATGCATTTGTTAGTCACGGTTTGGGCAGAGATAATTTGCCAATTACCTGTAAGTTAGAGTTGGACAAGAAAGAAACCTAGAAAAGTTGAAAATATTTTATGGTTATTCATATGCACACGGCTGTACAACTTGTGATTTTTCTACCATTTGAGGAACATTATCAAGGTAGAAACGCGCAAGAACAGTTAAAGAAAAGGCGAGAAGATCATGTACACATAATCATATAAAAATGGTTTTAATTTACATATATGTTACAATTGTAGTCTTCTTCCTGGTACCAAACTCCACGACGCAACTGGATCAGGGAAGGTGATACGACTTTGCTTGAGAGTGATCAGAAAATTCTCGCAACATTTTCTTGCCAAGCCTACGCATTGCCTTCTGCATTGTGAAGTTTCTCACCAAGCAGGCTCCTAGATGGATCACCATTACCCTCCAACCGGCGCATGCTCCGGACCTGCTCAATTGACTAATAAATTAGTGGCTGTTGAATTTTACAAAGAATTTGTGTGTGTGTGCATGTGTGTGTGCCTGTGTGCGCAGAAGTATGCATAACTGAACCAATTTTGTTGTAGTATCGTTCATCTGAATAATGATATGCATGGCAACACAATCAATTATTTCACTGCACCACCTTTGTCTCTCTCTTGAAATTAAGAGCATTTTATGGCATATTGTCATTCAACGGGAAGAAAATGTGGAAAAGAATTTACATCGTACAAAATAACTAAGAAATCCATGTTGCCACTAAGTTCTGATTAAATTGAGCATATATATAGCAGAAACTGAAACTTCCATCGTATAGCGTACCCAGAATGAGAAAATTTCTAAATATTCTATCTAAAAGTACTCACAGCCTTTGATCAATGTTGCATGAGTATCTGCAATGTGGGTCGTGTTTAACTGCTCACGCTAATACGTTAATATAATGACACTAACCTTGTAGATGTAAGCTTCTTTAACAGTCCACGCGATGTGGTCCCAGAGGAAGAGAATATTCATTTAAAAAACACCAAAAAAAAAGGAACTTTACTAGCATTTATCATAAGATTTCATTTGTCATATTGATGATTGATGAACTGCTCAAGATAAATGAAGATGCATGAGAAGCTGAACCCTATATAACATATTCATAACTCCAGAACTTTTCGCCTTGAGCAACTAGCTCTCAAGGTTACATGTTAGATTTTTTTCACCCACTAATCATGGACTCAGGCCCACATTGTAAATGGAGAATGTAAAAGGAACAGTATCCAAGTTTTGGAAGAACTATCAAAGTCTTGTCCCCAGTCCCAGAATCCTAGAAGGAGGATCTTGCTTCCCTCCCCTCCATCTACTGCTCTGGAACCAGGATATACCAAGGCATATTCAACAAATTTTCTGTTGGAACAGAACATAATGATGATGAATATTCAGATTTCAGAAAGCATCTGGGTAACGTTATTTTGACTTTGATGTGTAAGACTTGGTATTACAGGAGAATGATAGATTAAAGGTTAATCTAAAACCCCAGGAAAAGGGTTTTACATAAACATGAGATAAAATAAGCTTCAAGGGATACATGTCCATGTGTGTGCACTCGCTTACACCTTTTGTGCCTGAAGCTGATCAAATGTCAAAAAATGTTAATATCTACCTGTCTCTGAAATAACTCGAATTCGTCAGAGCTCAAAGATCCATCATTGTTTGCATCAATACGCTGCATTAATTCCATAGCGTCTTCCTGTCAGCTCCAAGCTCCTCCATCATTTCTTTGAGCTCCTCACTGCTGATCCTGCCGTCCTCATTCTTATCAAGAAGATGGAAGACATGGTTCTTCTGATCGCCGCCGATGCCTGACATTTGACCTGGAGGATAATCATTAATACGTAAAGCTGCAAGTTCTGCAGCAGCCATCATAATCGCCTTGAGCCGCTTTGCCTGCAACAGAGAATTCATCATCACACGTATTCTTCCGAAAGGTCAAGATATGCAAAACATCATAAAAAATGTAAAGGATTTGGCAAGACTTTAAAATTTCTTATGCAAGATGCTACGCTACAAATCATGACACAACTGATAGCATTTCAATGTTAAGAAAGAAAACTAACTGTTCGTCCCATCTTAAAAATACGAGTTTTGCTTCTTAGATTATTGCCCAAAGAAGGAAGGCCACATTTTTTGTAGGAAATACGGGATTACAGTGCTTGATATTAGAAAAGGTAAACGGTATGGCTTATAGGTTCTTGATTAAGCAGAAAGCAAAAGAACTAATCAATCATCAGAAATATATTGCACATTGTCACAATGTTGACATGAATATGACATCACGATTATGAAAAGAAGTCATGTTTTTCTCCTTCTCAAATCAGTAAATTCCCACATGCTCAAATTTTTTTACAGATGGCCTATGAGTAATATACTTTCCAGTTAAAAACTAAGCAACTCTGCAACTAATGAACATACACGATGCAACATCGATGGATACGTGTAGTTATTATGTGCATCATTTTGTTATTTAGGAATAAGTCACACAGGCTGACTGAAGTGGAGAAGCAAGTAGCACCTGACATGAACCACGGATCAAAAGCCAACCTCTGCTAACTAAACCAGATTAGGATTATGAAATAAATAACAAGTTCAAATTTCGTAGCTTCTTCATCAGGACAGCAACTCTGAAACCAAGAAAGAACAAAATAATCGCTTGTTCATCTCAAATAGGACCACCTTTGTATAAAGAACGTGACGCAGATCCATCTACAGCCTGCGCATCCATTTCGGTGGTTCGAATCTGTATTTCTACCAAATCTATATCTCATTAGTGAAAGGTCTGATTAATCAGATTTTGTATATCCTGTGCCGTAGCTGAATCTGAGCAAGTCATGTCCTTATGTTTTGGCAGTCGGAATTTGGACTTTGGGTGTAATTGCCTTTGAGATACTAGCCTCAGCTTAGGCTGCAGTGTGCAGCTGTCTTCAAGCTGTATTCATCAGGCCAATATGCGAAGCATCAAAACTTGGGCAAGTATAGATAGAGCTACACCATAAGATAGTATATAACTATATATGATGGTGCCGGGCAACAGAATGGCTTATCGGATCCACCCGGGGCCATCCGGGCTTATCGGGTCCACCGGGGCCGGGTGTCCTTTTTTCCGGGCCCGAGTCAGCAGGATACTGGTACTCGCTGGCAGTCCGACCCAGTGCCCAGACTTAAAAACCATCCTCCCCAAAGGTGTAATGCATATCTTGTTTATTTGAAGCCAATTATTTATACATTTCGAATGAATGATATGTATGCTTGCACGAAAGAATAATGAGCCGATCACCTGGTTCATAATCTAAACGGCATATCACACACCTGCAAGGCACAACAAGATCACATCATCGATTTCAAATAGCTCTCAGGAAAATAAATTTAAAGTAAGCTGGATTATCTCAATCCTTCCTTGGACAACCATTTCCGCAATTGCATAACACAAGCTGAGGGCTATTGCAACCAAGAATTCTTAAACAGTTCTATCTTTAGCATGCAATATACAAACAATGAAATTCTACCCTTTGCCCAAGACAACTAATTGTAATTCACACATTATCTTATCAAACTGTTCATTATTCTGAAACAGAAGACAAGAAACGATTCAGCTTTTCATTGTGAAATACAAAATTACCCACTTCAGGAGCAAAGACCTAAAAGAAACAATTTCAAATATGACGTCCATCCTATACATGTAATGCAAGCGGAATCAACAACTCATTCTTTCATGCAGACATCATCAATATGATTCTGATTGTATATCAACAACAGATACAAATTGTAGAAAACAGAGGAAAAAAACTGTCATACGTATACGCTCAAATTTTCAGCCAAAACCAAGTTTTCTACCCCTTTCGAATTTGATCATTAAGTCGGGTGCTTGAACAGTCCCTTCCGTCGCCTCTTCCCCTCTCCTCCTCTCTCGTTCCTCTCCTCTGTCAGAGCCTCTCCTCTCTCGCTCTCCCCTCTCCTCTCTCGTTTTCTCTCCTCTTTCCCCTCCGTCGCCTCTTCCCCTCTCCTCTCTCGTTTTCTCTCCTCTTTCCCCTCCGTCGCCTCTTCCCCTCTCCTCTCTCGGTCTTTCGTTCCTCTCCTCTCTTGCTCTCTCGCTCTGTCGTTCCTCTCCTCTCTCGCTCTCTCTTTCTTCACACGCAGGACTTCAGGCACCATCTTCAACAGGAAATTTCTCTTCTTCCCTCTTGGCTGCTCCTTTACTCAGGTATATGGCGATTTCTCATTCACTGGTAACAGTTGGATTACTTGTTTTACAATAGGAAATTTGGCTTCGTCCTTTCCATGGTTCGGATTAGTGTTTAAAACATTTTTTCCTTTTTGTGAATGTATTAAGCATGCCTGTTGTTTCGATTTTTCCTGAGTTGGGTGCTCGTTTGCTTTTGTCTTCCTATTATGATTCTTTGCGATGAATTTGGAGAATATGGTCAAGTTGATCTGCTGTTGAAGTGGATTCGATTTTTCCTGAGTTGGGTGTTCGTTTGCTTTTGTCTTCCTATTGTGATTCTTTTCGATGAATTTGGAGAATATGGTCAAGTTGATCTGCTGTTGAAGTGGATATGTATTCTGTTGTGCTTCCTGACTGAGGATTAGTAATGGGCAGTAAGATTGAAGTACTTTTTATTTAAGCTCCCATAAGTATGATGACTTGGGTATCATCACAAAAATAAGCCGTTGGCCAAATAACCAGGTGGCATAGAAGACAACCAACAAACTCGTATAAGACAGTGAACTTGGAAAAGCTTGCTGGTTTGGAGGGAAGAGGGGAGAGCGAGAAAAGAGAACGAAGGGGGAGAGATGGCGGGAATGGGCGATGGGTACGTGGGCACGGCGCAGGACGCGGTGAGGATACGGAGGTTGGAGAAGCAGAGGGAGGCCGAGAGGAGGAAGATACAGGAGCTCAAGAACAAGTCTGCCTCCTCCGGCGGCCAGACCGGCCTTCTCCAGTTTGGCTCCGGAACCTCGGAGGTGAGCGTAGTCCCGACCCTCCTCCTCTTCGTCTCTATCTATTTGGACTAGGATGTTAATTAGGTGTTGAGATTAGGTCTTGTGTCTGCTTTTGAAATTATAATGTTTGCTGGACGTATTGATCAACGAAATTTTGTCGATTTTGATGATATCTAGAATCGATGGAGGTGTCGCTTTTTTGTTTGATCATTTCACCTTATTTCTGGAGAATCAGAGGTTTCAGATATATAGTTTTGGCGTTCAGCAGGCTCAAATTTCACGTTCTGTCCCCTTTTTTGGGATCCTCTTCTTATCGCCGCCGAGTTTGTCTTTGCGATTAGGGTTTCTGAAGTTTTTTTTTTTCTCTCTTTTTCGCTTGAAGGAAGTTCGGTCCTTTTTTGCGTGTTGTAGTTGGTGAACGAACTACAGGTTCATGTCTGTCACTTTTATTCAAGAAAAAGCTTCCCCTATTTCATCCGGACTTAGATGAGGGTTTGCTCGCTCGTGTTTCGACACAGCGCTTGTCAACAGTGTGAATCTGAGATGGAGCTTTCATGTCACTTTCGGATGTGGTAACCTATTAATTTTTTTTCCCTTATATTCTCTTGAATGCGGTTGCTGGTGGGTTATAACCCTTGCCCACTTCATCACCGTATTGATAAGCAACGAAAATTTGTCACCCAAACTGCAAACAACCTTTCCAATAGCCCTTGTTACGTTTAAAATGGTTTGCCAACGCAGATACTTGGGTTTTTTATTAACTTGTTTGAGTTGTGGTTGGCAGATATCTGGGGTTTTACTAGCTAGACTGATTGTGGTTGGCAGACACCTGGGGCTTTGCTAACTTGATTAATTGCGGTTGGTTGATACTTTGGCTTTGCTAACTTGTTTTGGTTGGCAGATACTTGAGACTGCCTTCAAAAAGGAAACTGTTGGACTCGTTACCAGGGAGCAGTATGTTGAGAAGGTAGGTGATTTTTTTTTAAAAAAGAATATATTATCTTTAATTTGTGTTGATTTCAGTTTTATGCATCTTTGATGATTATGTACGTTTTTTCAGAGGGTTAACATTCGAAATAAAATTGAGGAAGAAGAGAAAGAAAAACTTCAGAAGCTGCAGCAAGAGTAAGAGCAATTTTATTTGTTTCTGTATGTCTTATAATCATAATCCATAACATTTGGGATGTCTAGGTGTTGTCTTTTCCTTAAGCAACGATGGGCAAGATCTGAGTACAATTGCCTTTTACCTTAGAGCACCAAGAAGGCAATTTCTTACGCAAATTAAGGAAACATTTGGTTATAGTTTTTCCAGAATAACTATCCTGATTATGGTTTCAAACTTTCAGTGCTTTCAAAATCTACTTAATTCTTAAGATATTCACACAGAGAAGAAGAGCTTCAAATGCAAAAGAGGAAGAAGAGGAGGGTAAAAGGGAATCCACGTCTTTCATTTACTGATGACATTGACAATGGAAGTGAAGACGAAGAAGAAGCTGGTATGTTTCCATCAGCTGAAACTCAACCATTTTATTTTCAGGTTGATTATGTAGATGCTACTTATTACACATGTAAAAAAACATTATGCAAGCTGAATGTTTTCGCGACATTGCACAGGTGGACTAGTGGCATTTTCTTGGGTTGTTAGTGGCATCCTTAAGAGCATCATTCTGTAGCTTTTTATAATTGTTGAGCCATGTCAAAATATAGTTCACTCCATTCAATTTTTTTTCTTAGTAGTTAGTGTGCTGAATCCTTCCTTATCTGGACATCAGGATATTGGCTTCTTGTTTCAGTCCTTTTTCGTAGCATTTTTTTTTTTTTTTTTGTGATTCCTTATATAAGGCACATAACGATGTTTCTGAAAATGTATATTTCTGAAATTTATGCATGAAAGAAATGGGCCTGTTCTATTAGGGATATAATATATGTCATGTTTTGTTAGATTTTGCACCAGCCTTTTTTTTCATATTGTTTTTGAGGATCCAGATGGAATTAGGACAGATTTCTTGTTCCAATCAATATCACATGGGTGTGGGTACGTAACGGGTTCGGACACAGCACTTTTGAAAATTGTGTGTGCTTGGGTACGGCAAATTTTATATTATTAAAAATGATAAAATGAAAAAAAACATTAATAGTCTTATAATCTACAAAAAAACTCAAAATTAAAGAAAAATGTGTGGGAAATATAGAATCTTAGTGGAAGGGAAATATAAAGGAAGGGAAAAATAAAAAATTAAAGAAAAAGTTATGTTTGAAAATATAATTTTAAATGTTTTAAAATGCAGCCATCCCAGCTGTTCCCCGTACCCATGTCACTGTAGCCACGTACCGACATGGGTACATGGGCAAAAATGGCGTACCCATGTCACATAGGTTCCAAATTCCAATTCAGTTGATTCCGATCTTTATGACATGTTGATGCCTTTGTAGTGCAAAATATGTGTCTGAGCAGTACAGAATTTCAATTTTTTCCAGAAGAAAAAGTGGAAGTGGATTAAATGCAATATCAGGTTTTGGCAAACTGGTTGGTTCGCTTTTTTGTATGTACCACTTTCAAAATTCAAAGTTGAAGTCTAGCTATAAGCTCAAGTGCGAAACAAATACCAGACTTTGAGAAATAAAATTTTAATGTTCTGTCAGATTCGAATTGGAAGCCTGTGCCATACAATCAGTCAGATTTGGATCCTTTTTGTAATTATTTCAATCTGACTACCATAATCTCATTAGTGAAAGGTCTGATTAATCAGATTTTGTATATCCTGTGCCGTAGCTGAATCTGAGCAAGTCATGTCCTTATGTTTTGGCAGTTGGAATTTGGACTTTGGGTGTAATTTCCATTGAGATACTAGCCTTAGCTTAGGCTGCAGTGTGCAGCTGTCTTCAAGCTGCATTCATGAGGCCAATATGCGAAGCATCAAAACTTGGGCATGTATAGAGCTACACCATAAGATAGTATGTATAATGGTGCTGGGCAACAGAATGACTTAGAACGTCTATTGGTTATTCCCCCACAATAGTGCATGGTCTAGCCGTCTAATATATCCTGCCGCCTTGAAAATCTTAGCTTGTAATATATATGGGTAGTGGAGGCTCATGTCAAATAATGTTTAGAGCATGGGAACATCTTTTCAGATAAATGGCGGAGCCTCAGTGGTAGCTTGTCAATGATTAGAGCTGTGGAGCTGCTAACTTTATTTGCACTTTCATGATTGCTTGAAGCAATGCACATGCGCATGTCTTTGTATGCGAGTATGCATTGTAATGGTATAAAATTGTTTCCTATAAGTCACATGAATGAGTTATGTTTTAATGGCGTTTTTCAATGACTGAAAATAGCGGTGAGTTATTAACCAATAGGCCTCTTTATCTGTTGTGAGACCTTTGCCATGTGTTAAGATCATTGGCTTGGCGTAATTTTTTGCTCCTGTCTTGGCTTACACTATTTACTGCTAAAACAGAAGGTAAAGAATATAAAAGACATGGAAAACTTGGCAAGGATCCTACAGTCGAGACTAGCTTTTTGCCTGACAGGTATTGTGTTTATATTTTCTTCTGTTGTTTTTGTTGAAGATGTGGAGGGAAGGAAATTCTCTCTTGCCTCCAATTCCCCTCTTTTGGGATTTAATCTATTGGCTTAGGAGTGCCGAGGATGATACTTCAGTGAGAGGGAAGCTGAGGAACAAGCTGAACGTGAAAGATTGCGTAAGCAGTGGCTTCGTGAACAGGAGCAGATCCGAAGTATAGCTTAATCCAAAGTTGTTGCTTTGATTCCTAAACGAGTTTTATGGATGCTTGTCCTTATTCATGCTTTGGTGGATTTTTAGATGAACCACTTGAAATCACATACAGCTATTGGGATGGAGCTGGTCATAGGAGAGTTATACAGGCTAGTGAATTCCTTGCTCTTCATTGTCCAGCAGCATGACAAAGAAATATTTTTAGCATATGGCTAATGGTACTAAAAGTTGTGGTTTTCAGGTTCGGAAGGGTGACTCCATTGGAGAATTTCTACGGGCCGTTCAGCAACAACTTGCACCTGAATTCAGGGAGATTAGAACAACATCCGTTGAGAATCTCCTGTACGTAAAAGAGGATCTAATTATCCCCCATGTGAGTCCTTGATACCATGAATCTATCAGTGTCATCCTTACATTTGGTGGCAAGACTTAATGTTGCTTTCTTGTGTATTTGGCATCAGCAACATAGTTTCTATGAGCTAATCATCAACAAGGCAAGAGGCAAGAGTGGACCAGTATGTATGCCTAATCTTTTCTTTGGATGCCTAGTGTAGTTTTTCAGCTGAAGTACAATGATTCTGGAATATCTTTTAAGGAAATCATGGACTTCTGTTTTTTGTCTCATGAAATGTTCCATTTAGTGGATACAATTTATGTGAAGAATAAGTGATCCTTTGTTATTTCTTTAGGAGGCATTTGGCAATAGGAACACTAACACAGTGTTCCATTGTTCCATGAAATTTATCGCAAAAATTTAGGCAGATTCATGTAACCTTGTTTTTTGTGTTTCATGAATCTGCCCCAATCTTTGGGACAGATTCATCCAAACATTATGTTAGTGTTCCTGTTGCCAAAACGTCTCCTTAGATGTTTTTACTACTGTTGCTATTGCCTTCATGAATGTGCATTGAATATCCTTCAAACTTGATTATGATCTTAGACTTGCTTCTCTGATTGGTTTCTGTGGTGCATGTACTGTATGATTGTATTGTTTTGTCAACAAAAATCCCGAAAGCATTAAAAAAACAATCAACTAATGAGAACCTATTGGAGGGTTATCTTTAAGCAGGAATAGAAAGAGGAAGGAATCGATTATGGGTGGGGGATTTTACACACACAATTTTTGAAAACATGCCTTCAGTTGAATGATCCATGATTTATCATGCCCGTGCTTGGCCTGTAAAGTTGAAATGCATTGATTTCGTTCATTACACATTCCCAATTTCTGAAATACTTGTCCTGTTGTCCAATACGTTACATGCATTGCTCTCTCTCTCTCTCTCTCTCTCTCTCTCTCTCTCTTCCCCCACCCCTAATGCACCAAGAGTATTGCCAGTATTGGTCCTTGAAAACATGCCTTCAGTTGAATTATCCATGATTTATCATACCCGTACTTGGCCTGTAAAGTTGAAATGCATTGATTTCGTTCATTAGACATTCCCAGTTTCTGAAATACTTGTCCAATACGTTACATGCACTTTTCCCTCTCTCTCTCTTCCCCCACCCCTAATGCACCAAGAGTATTGCCAGTATTGGTCCTTGAAAGATTTAATAGTTATCATCTTTTGCAGCTGTTTCATTTTGATGTTCATGAAGACGTTAGAACAATTGCGGATGCAACCATAGAGAAGGATGAGGTGCACAATCCATCCTATCATGCTGAATTTTTTTATTGCTCTCGGCTTCATTCTTAAAGCGTTTTCTCCAGTCTCATGCAGGAAAAGTGGTCGAACGGCACTGGTATGAGAAGAACAAACATATTTTTCCTGCTTCAAGATGGGAGGTATGCTCATGAACTTGGAATTTGCATTTTTCGATTTATATTTCATTGAATTTTGAAAGCTAGAAGGCCAAAAAAAGTGGAAATGTCGTTTCTTGTCTCTGTTTGGAATTTGTAAGAAAAAGTGCATCTCATGATTCCAACTGTATCTGTGTTCGATGCTGTGCACTTCCCAGATATATGATCCGACGAAGAAATGGGTACGCTATACCATTCATGGGGATTGAGTATGGGCTTCATCCGTGGCATCCTTTTTCATCTTTCATGATGAGGGTATCTTCTGAAATTCAGTATTTCTCTTTTTCTGTATTTTGGATTACCTAGATGAAATAGTAAGTGTTTAGCAGTGTATCCTCCTGGCCTACGTAGGAGATGCCTCGCGTGCTTGCTTTCCTTCCTTTCTAATTCGGAGGAAGTTCTTTTATCGTTTCGCATTATCTGGAGTCCTGGACATGGGAGCAGCGCAGAAGTAATCTGCGAAGTTTAATTTTTATATGTTTTCCTAGACGCATGGGATCTGCATTTTTCTATTTCCTGAATTTCCAACACCAGGCCACACGAACTGCTTTATTTATATATTAGTATCTCTTTATTTATATGTTCGTGCCCTTTAAAGTTTAAAATTTAAATATTATAGCCAAAATTTCCTGGCTCTCCCATTGCAATGTACCTCTCCAACCTCTTTTCTTCTAATGAATTGTAGGAATCTATTGGCACCTCTGTAGGAATTGCAGTTGCCCTTTGCCACACTGAATTTTTTGTAGACCTTGTTTTTCTGCCCCAGTGGATGTAATAATATTGTGCCCTAGTGGCTTGTCTTGAATTTGGATCAACCAGATGCTTGAATAATACAAAGACGAATGGAATTTGGCAATACAAAAAATACCAAGACACTAAACCCATTTTAGAACCATTCAGATCCCTGGTTAAATTACCTCCCTTAGCGCAGAGCAATCCCATTGAGCAAATAGTTTCACATAGTTTTCTCCTAGGGTTCTTAATAAGTAGGTAATATTTGGTCTAGCCTCAACTTGTTATCGTATAAAGGAAATATTATTATTGTTACTTAAAATTTAGAAGATAAATTGTCATATATCTCTGAGGGGTTGTTACTCCTTTTTAATTTTAAGGGTGTCAACTTTTTATGTTGTAAAAGCAAGAACATTGATACCTTTTTAATTTTAAGGGTGTCAACTTTTTATGTTGTAAAAGCAAGAACATTGATATGTAAGTTGAAACATAAAGAGGAGGAAAAAATTTTTGGGGGATGAGAGAATGGGTGGAAGCTTGGGCTGGACAATAGGATAAAATACTTTTCTTCCTAGGCCAGCAAACTATGCCCTACTCTTAGTAATATAAATCTGTTTATTTCCTCTATCAAATCCCTTCCATGGAATTAGTTGCATCATGGATTCCAATCCAGATGAAGAAAAAGTCAGGCCACGTCCGATCTGATCCAGATCAACTCTCGTGGTATACTGAAAAAACGATAGTCGATGAGTAAGTACCAAAATTTTCTAGCATGTCAGAAGATGTTATATCTTCAAAATTTCAAGCTTCAACGAAGGGAATGATTAGATAGTTCCCAAAAGTTTGAATATGTGAAGCCACAGTCTATTGCAGGAAAAATAAAGCATCAGCAATCTGCATTCATACCAGGAGAAGAGGTCTATCTAATCTTCAACCCGTCTTATCCTCATCACATATCCTTGTAGCGGTAACGCGCTAGTTTATACAGTCCACTTGATGCTTTTTCAAAATAGAAGGCCTCCTATTTGCTTGATCCTGCGTCAGCCCCAACAAGAAGAAAAAACAACCATCTTACGAAGCTCGTACTGTATTGTACAAGAACAATAGGTGGCAATTGAAAAGCCACATCTATAATGTCTTGATTCTGTCAGTTTTACAAAGGAAAAATAACAGAAATGGCACGTATGAAAAAAGGGAAGTAGCAGGAAGGAATTGGGAATGTCAGGCAGGAAAGAAGACCAGAAACAGGATATGCATCAATATATTTGTCTGCAGTGTGCACATTTTCAGGTGCTGGAAGAACTCATCCCTTCCAGCCTCTTTTGTGATCAAGAAAAATTTTCTTGGCTGAAATTCCACAAGCCTTCAACAGCGTAGCAGTTACATTTTGCACGTTTAATTAACAGAGTTGTCTGTCCCTACATGAAAAAGGAACTGTTGGTGATCCACAACCAACCAATGGTCACGAAGATCGACCAATCTCACATGTGAACGAATAAAACTTATCAGCTTCTGGCTACAGCAGCTGCGGCAGAGTGTAATAATTCGGGAGCACCTTCGATCGCTCTACTTGTGAAATGGCCTTTTGATGCTTGGTGGCTTTTACCTCGTGATTGCGTCTTACTGAAGAAAGGTGTTGCAGCAGAGATCTTTTCCACGGAAAATATATCTTAGTCCCTTTTTCCCTGTTTCCTCTTTGTCCTCCGCAAGTTTTCTATTAAGATCTGCAATATGGCTTTCATGTCTGACATGGACGTCCAGTGCCATAGTGGAAGACAACCTGAATCCCAGAACAACCATATGGGGATTGCTGAAGACATTGCATTGAAGAAAGGTTCTCCACCCTTCCCAGTACCATGCTCTATAAAAGAAATCGTTATTCTGCAGCAAAGAAAGGTTCAACAACACCCTTTCTAGCTCTAATTAAATGATAACGTTATTCTCGAAAAGAGTTTAGTGGTTCGACACCAATATAGCATTCTCGTTTACTCGAAAAGTAAAAGAGATTTCTATAAGATGAAGGTCCAAAGTGCCTTTCTGTTTCTTCTTATATGTAAGCTGGAGGTAGGCAGAAACGTTACAGAATTATGTCAAAGGAACGCGCATCAAGTATTGGATTCTTACCCACCTCCAACCTAAAATATTGTAAGTCAAACTTCCTATATCATTGGACCAAAAAGCTATTTTGCTGAGTTTTTTTTTTTGTTGTTGTCGTTTGCAGAATGTAAGTTTCATTCATAGTGGGAAATGGCAGGGACAACCCAACTATTATGAATTGGAAGTATCTAATGAGTAGACAAGTGCCACCATAGTTTGATTTAGGGTATTTGGGGCAGATTCATAGGAGTGTCACAACCCCTTAATGTCTGCCTTTAACAATCTGAATCTGAAACCTCACAAGAACTCGTCTGGCACACATTTTAATTTACTTTTGCATGGTAGAAGGGAACACCCACTACCAGGTATTGAACTCCAGATCTGCTTCCAACAGGAAGACTTATATGGGGAGTGGTTGTGTTTGTTTCTTTCTTCTCCTTCTCCATCAATCTCCTTTCTTCCCCATCAATCTTCTTTCATGGTCATTGTTAAAATAATGAAATGCCCTGTTTCCTTTTCGAGTTGAAAACCAAGACAGAAAATGACTGCTCGTTAGCCATATATTCTCCACTCCTAAGGTGAAAAGGCTGAAAGCAATATCTAAAGACTCTTAGTACAATCGTCATCATCATCATTTACCAATTAGGTGTGGACGTATAGGGGTAGATTCGGCATTGCCGACAAGATTGCATCCCGTACAAGATTAGGTCTGAATTCTGATTGATTTTCTCTGCTGAAAACTCAGAGCCAGCTGCAAGGTCTAGGCTAGCTCTTCCATGGCTGCCCTCCTTTTGCTTTTTGCTCTTTAGTTTCTTATTCTAAACTTTCGTTGATTTGTCGGATAGAAAGATTTTCCACATGACAACTTGGTCTCTTTGGCTTGACTGGCGATTTGACGCCTCGAAATTTCTGGTAGCGAGACAAATTTTCTCGGAGGATGATGATAAAATTATGTTCCTTTTCCAAGGTTTGTACGTTCAATTAATGCAAGAATTCGTTGCCTCAATGTTCCAACTTGAAACTCACCCATCTTCCTGAATAATATTATGCCTTTAATTTTTCCTACAAAGTCATTAACACAGAGAAAAAGCCTTTATTATATCCAAAATTGTAGCGTATTTTGTTTCAAAGTGAGATTGGTCTTACAATTAAGACTTCTCATGAAGTCTGAATTGTTCTAACTTTTAAACAATAGTATATCATACCAAATTGCCATATTATTTCGGCAGAACAATACCTGCTCCAATGTCCGGACTAACGAAGTCATCTTCAAAGATTGGCAGTTGTACAAAATAATCTAAAGTCGTTGTATAACAGATATACGCATGGAAAACAACTCCAGCAAGGAATAGATGTAGGGCCATTTGATTTGATATTTGGTTGTTTTTTCTTCTCTAGTTTTTGTTCATGCATATAATGTAAGATATCCTCAACGTATATGAAGGTGAAGAATTGGAGCAGTCATAGCCCCAGTGGGCCGATGCATTCAATTGCGAGTCCAAATTTCGCGGTATAAAAGATCAGTAGCAGCAACAGCTCTGGCAAGAGTTACAGTCGTTTCGTCCGCGAAAGTTTTTTATTTTAGTGTGGTCCCTTTAAAAATTTTGAAAAATGTAATAAGTTTCTATAAAAATTAGGAATGTTCAACGAGTGGAGCCAACTCAGGCTTGACACAAACTCGCTTGGTTAAGCTTCACTCGTAAGTCAAACGAGTCGAGTTCGAACTTAACTGATAACTCCAGTTTGTAAACGTCAAGTTTGAGTTGGATGAACTCGATTCGGTTAAGCTCAATTAGACTTGTTTAACATTAGTACTTGTTTTTGTAATTTCAAAAACTTAAATTGGTTAAAATAAAAATGTGAAATTTTAAAGCAATAAAATGTATATTAAAGGACACGAGCTTAAAAGAGTTGAGCTCAGGCTCTAGAGCCTTGGTTAAGCGAGTCGAGCTCGAGCCAAGGTATATGTGAGTCAAGCCAAGTTCGAGCTGGCTAAACTCAAGCTGGACTCGCTCGTTGTATATCCCTAGTAGAAAGAATTCAAAAATCTTGACATCACATCGATACTTAGAACATTCTGCCCCCCTAACAAAAAAATTATAGCTTCTGCCACCAGTGGGATTCCCTCATCTTTTATTCAATAGCCTTCATGAATCATCGTTTGGGGCTTGTTACAATTAGATGGGAGTTTCCTTGTTACAGATGGAAAATGCAGGGACCCATTTGTTTTTCCAATTGATGTGATACTTCACTTTAGCGATCTATTCTCAGCCAACCGAAAGATATAGGGATTTTGCTGAAAAATCCCACAAAATTTAAAATGTAGGTTTCTTGAGCAAAACTTTCAAATAACAAAAAGAGAAGAAAAAATGGAAACATAAAAAGTTAATACAACAACAAAACTATGCCTAGAGAGTCGAGTCCCCATTGAAAAGGAAGAGGAAAAAAAAACACTCAACTTAGATTTGAATTAATTTATTCAGTCTGATTTTAACAACATTGGGACCCGAGCCCCCAAGGACTTTCCGTATGACTCATGGGGTAGTGAAAGCTTGGTTCTCATAGGGTAGTGAAAGCTTGATCGTCAGTTTGATTCTCGCCAGCATTGTTCTTTTAAACTACAAATATTGTCAGGTGTTACTTTGAATTGAAGAAAGTTACCGTAAGTTTATGCAGATTTTGAAGCAGTCCTATACCTTTAAGGGATAGGGGGAAGGGCTTTGGCCTCTTCAAGGTATAAAAGACTGATTTCATTGCATTCTCTTTTCACCCGGCTTCCTAGTCAATTTATGATCTACAAAGCATTTCCTTGCTTTAGTTTCACTTGTCCCATTAATTTTAGACCTTCTCATTCAGTAGTAACCATATTTAAAACAAAGAATTCGTCGGAACATTCAACCTGAGACTCGTGTCACTTGAAGAACTTGTCTCTGTATTTAGTACTTCGTTCATCAACGGACTGTTCTCATCAAGGACAAAAATAACAGACATGTTTTGCCGATGAAAATTTCGCCAATATTTGACTGAGACAAAGTAGAGAAACTCCGAGGGAGAAAAATCTTATGGAGAGTAACTTTTCTTCTGTCCATCGAAGAATACCAAATCACGCTCTTTCCAGGACAAATTGTTGCATGGTTTGCTTAAAAATGATCACAAAGGCGAACTCTCATGACAGTTCACAACAGAAGCACAGTTGTACTTGACCTGCAAGCACTATTGTTGATCAGTATCCAAAGAAAAAAAAATCCAAAATGAATTTCCTTTAATACGTTGCAAGGACATGTGATAAGATGGAGTGCTATCCTTTCCTTTCGGAAAGAAGACAGCATATAAGGTGGGAAAAGATTTTCTCCAAAGGCCAATGGTGTTCATCTTGGTGATACATGTATTCACCATTTTGTCTTCTCTCTCTCTCTCTCTCTCTCTTCTTCTCTCTCTTCCAAAATAGTATAACCGGTCAGGCTGGGTGGCGCTTATTAACCACGTCCTCAGTTTGAGCCTGAGGGATGTAATCCTAATGGTATTGAAGAGTGTTGATCTGCGATTATGGGTGCCACTGCCTTGAAAAACCTTGGGATGTCCTTTGCTACAGATAACACAATTAAATTATGCTGCTAACCATGGTTAAAAGGATTTATTTTAAAGCTTCAAAAGTTAGGGATGGATTTGTTAGTCACGGTTGGGACAGAGATAATTTGCCAATTACCTGTAATTTAGCGTTGGACAAGGAAGAAACCTAGAAAAGTTGAAAATATTTTATGGTTATTCATATGCACACGGTTGTACAACTTGAGATTTTTCAACCATTCGTGGAACATTATCAAGGTAGAACCGCGCAAGAACAGTTAAAGAAAAGGCGAGAGGATCATGTACACATAATCATATAAAACTCGTTTTGATTTACATATATGTTACAGTTGTAGTATTCTTTGTGGTACCAAACTCCACGATGCAACTGGATCAGGGAAGGTGATATGACTTTGCTTGAGAGCGATCAGAAAATTCTGGCAACATTTCCGTGCCATGCCTAGCCATTGACTTCTGCAGTGTGAAGTTTCTCACCAAGCAGGCTCCTAGATGGATCACCATTAGCCTCCAACCGACGCATGCTCCGGACCTGCCCAATTTACTAATAAATTAGTGGCTGCTGAATTTTACAAAGAATTTGTGTGTGCATGTGTGCACGGAAATATGCATAACTGGATCAATTTTGTTGTACTATCGTTCATCTCAATAAGGATAGATATGGCAACACAATCAATTATTTCACTGCCCCACCTTGTCTCTCTCTTGAAATTAAAAGCATCATTCAATGGGAAGAAAATGTGGAAAAAGAATTTACATCGTACAAAATAACTAAGAAATCCATGTTGCAACTAATTCCTGATTAAATTGAGCATATAGCAGAAACTGAAACTTCCATTGTATAGCGTACCCAGAATGAGAAAACTTCTAAATGTACTATCTAAAAGTACTCACAGCCTTTGGATGAGTATCTACAATGTGGGTCGTGTTTAACTGCTCACGCTAATACGTTAATATAATGACACTAACCTTGAAGGTGTAAGCTTGTTTAACAGTCCACGCGATGTGGTCCCAGAGGAAGAGAATATTCATTTAAAAAGCACACAAAAAAAAAAAAAATTCACTAACATTTATTAACTGTAAGCTTCATTTGTCATATTGATGATTGATGAACTGCTCAAGATAAATGAAGATGCATGAGAAGCTGAACCCTATATAACCTATTTATAAATTATAACTCCAGAACTTTTCATCTTGAGCAACTAGCTCTCAGGTTACATGTTACCGACCACAGATTGTTTTCACCCACTAATCATGGACTCAGGCCACATTGTAAATTGGAGAATGTAAAAGGAACAGTATCCAAGTTTTTGAAGAACTATCAAAGTCTTGTCCCCAGTCCCAGAATCCTAGAAGAAGGATCCTGCTTCCCTCCCCTCCCTCTACTGCTCTGGAACAAGGATATACCAAGGCAAATTCCACAAATTTTCTTTTGGAACAGAATATAATGATGATGAATATTCAGATTTCAGAAAGCATCTTGGCAACGTTATTTTGACTTTGATGTGTAAGACTTGGTATTACACGAGAATGACAGATTAAAGGTTAATCTTGGGTAAAACCCCAGGAAAAGGGTTTTACATTAACATGAGATATTTCATAAAATAAGCTTTAAGGGATATATGTCCATGTGTGTGCACTCTGCTTACACTTTTTGTGCCTGAAGCTGATGAAATGTCAGAAAATGTTAATATCTACCTGTCTCTGAAATAACTCGAATTCGTCAGAGCTCAAAGATCCATCATTGTTTGCATCAATAAGCTGCATTAATTCCATAGCGTCTTCCCTATCAGCTCCAAGCTCCTCCATCACTTCTTTGAGCTCCTCACTACTGATCCTGCCGTCCTCATTCTTATCAAGAAGATGGAAGACATGGTTCTTCTGATCACCACTGATGCCTGACATTTGACCTGGAGGATGATCATCAAGACGTAAAGCTGCAAGTTCTGCAGCAGCCATCATAATCGCCTTGAGCCGCTTGGCCTGCAGATCAACAGAGAATTCATCATCACATCTATTCTTCTGAAAGATCAAGATATGCAAAACATCATAAAAAATGTAAAGGATTTGGCAAGAATTTAAAATTTCTTATGCAAGAAGCTATGCTACAAATCATGACACAACTGATAGCATTTCAATGTTAAGAAAGAAAACTAACTGTTCGTCCAATCTTAAAACTACGAGTCTCGCTTCTTAGATTATTGCCCAAAGAAGGAAGGCCACATTTTTTTTAGGAAATACGGGATTACAATGCTTGATATTGGAAAAGATAAACGGCATGGCCTATAGGTTCTTAATTAAGAAAAAAGCAAAAGAACGAATCAATCATCAGAAACATATTACACATTGTCACAATGCTGACATGAATATGACATCATGATTATGAAAATAAAAAGTCACATGTTTTTCTCCCTCACAAATCGGTAAATTCCCACATGCTCAAATTTTTTTCCAGATGACCTATGAGCAATATACTTTGCAGTTAAATTAAGCACCTTTGCAACTAATGAACATAGATGATGCAACACAGAGGGATACATGTAGTAATCTAAGTGCATCATTTTTGTTATTTAGGAACAAGTCACACAGGCTGACTGAAGTGGAGAAGAAAGTAGCACCTGACACGAACTACGCATCAAAAGCCAATCTCTGCTAACTAAACCAGATTAAGATTATGAAATAAATAACAAGTTCAAATCTGCAGCTTCTTCATCAGGACAACTATGAAACCAAGAAAGAACAACGTAATCGCTAGTTCATCTCAAAGAGAAAATTACCTCCTCTGGATTTGTTAGACCACCTTTGTATAAAGAATGTGAGGCAGATCCATCAACAGCCTGCGCATCCATTTCGGTGGTTCGGATCTGTATTTCTACCAAAGGTTTATGCTGACCAGCATCACTAACATCAACTGCCATATGTAAACTTTGATACCCATTTGCCTTTGGCTTTGCAATGTAATCTTTCATTCTATGAGGAATTTCTCTCCATAAAGCCTGGATCACCTCACGTGCCCTATAGCAGGCAACTTTACCTCTCTCGAGTGCATCTCCATCAGACTTGGGCTTTAAAATAACTCGCAGTCCTAAGAGATCATTCACTTCCTCTCGCTGACGGCCATCCTTCAAAAGCTTTTTCATTGTGCTAAAACGACTCTTAAATCGACCATGGACTGATATATCCTCCACCAAGCACTTTAGCACATGATCATCTTGCAAGGCCTGAAGCAGCTGTTCCTTATACACATCAATTAGTGGTCTGCCTCCTGTTTCATGGCTTCTCAACCATCTGTCAAGGTAAGTATAGGAACGAGGAAATAAGTAACGGAAAGAAAGGTCCTCTAGTTCCAGAGACAATGCATTAATGCCTACAGCATGAGCCATGGGAGCATATATCGTTATAATCTGAAGAGATTGTATCTGCTGCTGATGTCTTGGGAGGCAATCCAAGTGCCTCATCTTGTCAAGCCTAAAAGCAAGTTCCAAGATGATTGCTCTGATATCATAGTAGGTCAAGCAATATTTCATTAACATAGTGCCATTATCATCATCAATGTTATCTATCCTGGATGGAGTATCTCTTACTCTGAGGCATTCATGCAGCAGATGAGCAATACCGGTCCCAATTTGGTTTTTCACACTTTCCAGGGTTATTACACCTGCTTCTACAAGCTCCCGCAGTGTGCTAGCTGAAATTACTTCGGCATCCATCTGCAGGAACATTGAAGTAGAGACTTAGGATCTCTAAGGAACAAAAGGTAAGGGCAATTGAACAGGTACACTCCTTAATATCTTGTTTTTCAATAACCAGATCTTGCGGATTTGATGCTTCAAAGTTCACTCAGTTATATTTATACCTTGGATCATGTTATTTGTGTAGGTTCATCAAACATGAATACCAACGGCTCCGTGTGCAACTAAAAAGATGGTACGAAAAAAAGCATTATGGACCATTGATTTTCAATATTGGGGAAAATATGTTAGGCACCAGGCACAAAAATTCATGATCTAGAAAAACATTTCTTAATGAGTAACAAAAATTCAATGCTTAAGAGTTTGACTGACGAAATGTTCCTTTACCGGAGACCACCATTTTATCTTTGTTTGTACGGTACACCTGTGTGTGTGTGTGTGTTGGGGGTGGTGCGCGCGCATTTTTTTGGTAAAGAAGATGCTTAACTTTTCTTTTGGGAAGAACTTCGTAAGACGATTGTTCAAGAAATAGCCTTAATGATAACTGCAAATTCTTCCAACCAAAATACTATAACTGGAGTGGGAATGATTCGGAAAACCACAAAAATGGTGAAATGCAGAACCTAAGAAGGAAGAGATATTAGAAAAGAAATACAGTGATAATAAATAGAATCGACAAATATATGTAAACAATAAAGGCTTTTATAACCTGAAGATCAGCGAGGATGCAAGCAACAGAAAGAGCTCTTGAGAGCGGAGGCCGTCCGTCCGCCGCCACTGGCAACTCCAGGAGCAGGGGGATGGAGCGCTTGAGGGTCTTGAAGAGAAGGCGAGAGGAGCTCGTTGACAGGACCGGGAATTTCTCCGTCAAGTCATTGAATGCACCCACCAGCTCGACCACCATCCTGCCTCCAGGTTGCTCCACTATTGATGTTTTGCCGGCAGCAACCGGCCCGAGATTAGTACAACAGGCAGTCGGAAGCTTCCGCCCATATCGGCTGCGGCAGTAGAGCATTGGTGGGCATAAATGGGGCAATGGATGCCGCACTTTCCGCCATGAAATGAACTCACTGGGAGTTGAGAGAAAGGGCGAGGGAGACGACTCCATGAACCCACTGGGAGTTGAGAGAAAGAGAGTGAGTGGAATAAGAATCACTCAACCAACCACTCGTTGGCTTATATGTGGCCTTTTGCCATTGTGGTGTTCGAGCTGCCACTTGGACAAACCTTGTTGGTTCTCTTTTTCTCGTCGGAGATTCTCGGCTGCTCATCAGAACGATGAAAGGCCAACGATCCCCTTTCGTTGGAGAGTTTCGGGTCCATTCGGGTGTAAATGGATTTAAGGCCTACCATGCTTCAAATTAGATTTAAATTCAACAAGTCATCACTTTTTAAAGCCGGATTGATTTTGAATCTGGATTGAAGTCTAATCTAAATGTAAGTTTCTACATACAAGGTGCACGTTACTTGCCACTTTTGATTGAATGCAATATGTGACTGAAATTTTTTTATCGATCTGATGTTATAGTAATTTGATTTTTTTTTTTTTAGTTGGGATCTGAAAGCTTTGATAATAGTCTTTCAGATTTTGGTTGGTATGTAGTATAATCTGGTGTGAATCCAATAGTTTTAGACCCCCTTGTAGACCGCGTGAAGCATAAAAAGAAATTTAGAAGAAAGCAAACAAGCTTTGCCGATTACATGGAGATTGAGTGAAAGCATGTTCAAATACTATGTAAAAGGACATTCTAATACCCAATTTTAAGTTGTTCAGATCGAATCCTGATTCGTAGGTCCAAATTCAAACAGTTGGTTGAATCTGCGGAGACAATAATGTCTGAAAAACATTACATTTACACAGATGTTGTGGCCTGAAAATTGGTGTGAAGAGGAAAAATTCCTATAGAAAACAAAACAAGTAAATTGATCATTATGGTAAAATCTCATATATTATGGCCGTTTGAGAATAGTAACATTATATTATTACCCCATGCATCTAACTCAAAAATTGATTAAATTCATTGAATTTGACCAAGTATCAAAATTTGACCAAGTATGATTTGATTCAAGGAGTATCCCAAGAATTGATTTTTTTTTTTTCAATGTAAATATGTGATTGTCTATATCACAAGTTTCGTGAGTACAAGCTAAGTTTTCTTCCAATTAAACTCAAATATGATATTTTTCGCAAAAGGCATGTCATGTCCAAATATGACATAACAATACTATGAAATGGAACATGGATTTGAACCACTTTATAAAGGCCGGACTTGGAGATGACCCTAATTTAGGCTTCTAGCTTGTTCATTTACTTTTGGTTTACTACTCTACATTTATAGATAACAAAATTTTAAGATACAGAAAAATGGTATGCATCAAAACGAATCAGATGATGTGTTCGAGACAGAGGTATTTTCACCTAGATTTGAGACCAAGTAACGAGACGTTTTTCACATTGTGTTTCGTGTGTGAATGAGATGCAGATTAAAGCACTCCATGTTTTGCTTAATAATGTAAAACCCAGCCACAATCCTGCGTTTCGTTTAGTGCAATAAAAAGTTACTGTTCATCCAAAGGATTGGTATATGGTAAGTCGGCCGTTTGTTCTTCAAGCAAATGCTATGGTTCATTGGTTCATGGACTGCTCTCAAGAAAATTTGGCTGTTCTCGAGAAAACTTTGATTCAAGTTCTATCTAAACTCATTAGGATGATAAACAAATGTAGATATGATGTAGTTGCGCAACCACAAAGTAACTTATTTTTCATAAAAAAAAAAAAAAAAAACTAAGAAGAACGCATCTTTTCAGCAAGGTTTTGAAGTAAAGCGGAAATCTAGAGATGTTGATGGCTAAGAATGGCATATTCAGAAGTGTTCCGGCAGATAAACCCTACAAAAAACCCGCCCCAGTAACCGGACATCCTCTCTCGCATTCTCCCTCTCCCTCCTTCTGCTAAACCCAGCCATTTCTGCTATGTCAAGCACCGCCATTCTTTTATCATCTCGCGGTAATGCCCGCTTTTGGTCGGCATCCTCCCCTTAACTCCCTCCCCAATTACTCATCGCCGCCGCCACCATCATCACCATGTCGGCCGCTTCTAGAGGCCTCATTTCCCGCTTCAGGTTCCTTTCTCTGGATTCCACTCGGGCCTTCCAATCTTTTTCGAGAGCCGGTTTCTCTAGTAGCACAGAAGCGGCTCTCTCAGAGGAGGATCACGACCATGGTGGTGGTTGGATCATCGAAGCCAAGCCCAAGATAATGACACCAAGCTCGAGAAGGACGGGAGCCATCGGCATCAAGTGTGGGATGACGGCGCTTTGGGACAAGTGGGGTAAGAGGGTGCCCATTTCGTTATTGTGGTTGGATGATAACATTGTCTCCCAGGTTAAGACGATGGAGAAGGAAGGGATTACCTCCTTACAGGTGGGATGAATAATAGTTAAAGTATTGATGAGCCCTTTTCAGATCTTTTGGGTAGATTTTGCTTGAAATTTGTGCAGTGGTTTTGTGGGTTTGAACTTTGGTTTCTTCATATCTTTTGTGGTTTCGATGGATGGGTGGAACTCATTGTGGTGCTACTGTCATGACGTTAGTTAGATTGGAGCGGGGCAGAAGAAGGAGAAGCATTTGACTAAGCCAGAAATTGGTCATTTTAGAGCTCAGGGCGTGCCATTGAAGCGGAAGCTGAGGGAATTTCCCGTGACCGAGGACGCTCTTCTGCCCGTTGGTACTCCAATTTCTGTCCGGCATTTCGTTGCCGGACAGTATGTCGATGTAACAGGGATCACGAGAGGGAAAGGTTTTCAGGTACTAACAAGAATTGGTTTGTTTATCATTGTCTTGGTCTTAGATCCTTTTGCTGGATATCGCAGGAAACATGGTTATTCATATTCTTCATCTCTTTCTTCCTTTGTTGTGTGGATTAAAACATGCTTGATAATGAGGTTTTGAGCATGTGATAATGTTGCTGAAAGATCATCCAGTTATAGGGTAAACCATGTGTATGTGAGGTCAAAATGATCTGCTCCTCGAATCTATGGAATTGTGTTCCCCTCTAGTCCGTCGTAGTTGGACCAATGTCGTGTCCATTTTTTTTAATGCCAATGACACTTGAGAATGTGGAATAATTGCATGTAGAAGCTGTTATGACCATTACACGAGTGATAAATTGCAAAGTAGTGGGAAGTTTAATATGCATTGGAGGGAAAGTTCGTATGCAATTTGGAAGTGCTGCGCGTTCGTTCTTATGGTGCAAAAACTGGTAAGAGGCAAAAAATTATACATACATGTATTTTATATATATATATATATATATATATATATATATATATATATATATATATTGCTGTATTAAAGCGCCATAACTGTGGTTGAATCCCAATAAAAATTCTGAATTTAAAATCCGAATGGCAAGTGGAGGAGCTTTCTCAAAACATCAACGAAAATAAAATGAAAATTCACATCCTTAAACATATGAAAAGAATTTTGTGAAATAATTGAAAAAACTATTCTGGAATCTCTCGGGATAATATTTCTATATATTGATGCGTAGTTGTTTTCGGTGATATTTTAAAAATATCAACGGTTTGCCAAATCTGTCCTATGGATTCAAATGGCAAAAATTTTGGGATGGTTTGACAAGAACAGGGATATTTATGACTATGGATAAAGAAGAAAAATATGATGGCAAGCAAGTTGGACTGGCATGCTGGTACCTTTGTAAATTTATATGTCGATAAAAATACTCGATCAAACTAATTATCCTGCTGGTAAAGCTTGTTAGTAAGATTTTCTTTTGATCAGTTGTTAGTGTTTGGCAAGTGTTACGCCTTACATACTACAAAAGTACAATTAAGAATGCCTACCGCACAGGTAACAGTTAAACTTGTGGCAAGAGAAAAATTCCCAATGAGAACTTGATTTTCAATTTTTAGCCAAAGGCAGGTCATTATCTCTGTATGTCAATCTGTCTTGCCAATTATGGAGAATACAATCTTATGTCTACCAGGTAGAAAACAATATCAGAGCCCTCTATAGAGACATATCCATGTTCCCAAACTAAAGTGCAACATTCAGTGGAATCTGATATGAGGCAGTAGTTTGTTAGATAAAGGCAATAACTATAGATGCAAAAAATTCTTATTTAGGTTTTCTGAATGATATAGTGTTAACTTTTTAAAAATAAGTAGGATGAAAATCAGTAGCATAAAATGCAGATGTGAGAATGCTCAGTCTAACAATTTGTTGTCAATGGGTCTGTAAGTGTTTCTCGTTATCTCTGGACAATATGCTCCTATTATGTGACTATACTGAAGCTCACTGCCTTTTTGTGGTGGAGATTTTTCTACTATTTGCCGTGTCTTTTGAATCATTTCCATTGATGTGGTTTTACGAACTGCTTGTTAATGGCCAAAATGTTTAAAGTTCCAGAGTAGTTTGTGTTCTACTTTTTGAATGTCCTGAAGCAGCTTTTTATCTATAACTTGGTCAAGGTTATAAACATCATTGTGTGCACCTGCCTTATACACATTGTTTCGGTGGGAAAATGAAATAAAAGGGGTCCGAAATGATTCCTTCTAAATATCAGTCGATATAGGGCCTCCTTATGCTAATATACAAATGGATTAATTTTGATTTATAATGTTAAAAAATTATTTGAAGTCACCAACACAGGCCAAAAATGCATCGACTTGTACCAGCTGATGTCCTATAATTTAGAAAAATGACACAGCCATGAAACTGATGGTGACAACATTATTTTCTGGTGAAATGAATCCTTTTCATTTCTGTGGTTAACTGCACTTCCCTTCTTTTCCACCTCTCCATGTGACTGCGTGTTTGATTCCCCTTCTGTTACTGCCTTTGATGATATACTGAGGAATTCTTTCACTAAGCATTGTCTTTTTTCAATAGGGTGGGATGAAGAGATGGGGCTTTTCTGGGATGCCTGCATCTCATGGTGCATCATTGTCACATAGAAGTATCGGTTCTACTGGTCAAAGAGATGCTCCTGGCAAGGTATGTAACATGTTTGAAAGACTAAATTATCTCTCTGCAACTGTAGTAATTGTAATAATTGAGTACTCATTTTTTATGATTCCCAGACATCTTTTTAGTTTTTATGTGCCTTTTTGCTCTAAGACAAAAATGTGCCAAAATGTGTAGTGAATGAAAATTCCTTAAATTCCCCCATCAATCTTCACTAATCTTTGGTGAAACAATTGTTTATGGTAAAGTTTCCATGCACATTGGTTCCGCCTTCACCAACAGGCAACCACTGTCCAAGATCCTTAGGGTATGCCTTGAATGCCTTCCTTACAGCTTTTGCTGGATAGATGCTCTGATATTACCTTTGAGAAAGTAAATTTTATGTGTACAAAGATCCAATCTTCAGGCCTTGGTTGAGGAATTGAGATGCTAAATATATAGTGGGTTACAGGACAGCTATTTGGAGTCCACTGCCTCTAGGAAATGGCTGTTCTTCGCTTATAGACCATGTAGGACAACGTAAAGGATGTCTTAACTCTTAAGTTGCTTTGAAGTCAAAGGCTGAATTGATGCCTTATTGGGCTTCAAATCTTGCTACTTTGTACAAAACAGGCACCTGTGTTTCCAGTGAATGTGAAAGTGTTTATATTCTCAGTGTCTCATTCTCCAGTCATGTTTGTGGAAGTTGATAGTCGGTTCACAATATCATTCAGCTGTCGTCACCGTTAATTGCATTGGTCAGAAGTTTATACTACTTTCTTTTAAAATCAGGCGTGCCAGGGGTTAAATAGTACTCTGTTTTTTTTTTTTCTTGATTGATTTACTTGCCTCATTTTATACAGTAAAAAATGGCCTTCTATTTGTTACTTTATCTTACAGGTGGTAGATTCTGCGATGCAAGTACTTGTTAACAGCAATATCTTAAGTTGACTTAGGATTCATCAAAACCTCCTAATTCTTGTATATTGGTTCTATACATTGCACTTCTTGTGCTGCCCCCTTCCTGCAGGCTTTCCTTCTCTGGATTCTGTTTTGAATCATCTTTTTGGCATGCTTTGTTACCTTCTGGCATTACCGTGCTTTTAACAGTATTCTGACATGTTTCCTATGTTGATCCTCTAAGCTGGGTTTCATTTCACGATTCTCTTATGAACCAGGCTTGCATCAATATCTTCTTTGCTGCTAACCATGGTACCAGATACTTCATGTGTCCTCTCCTCCTAATCATTATTCAATTCACTACTGCTGATTTTTTTTTTTTTTTTTGGGGGGGGGGGGGGGGGGTTTCTTATCTACTATCTGCTTGTTTGATCATGTAAATGATGGATTCAACATAGAATTACCTATAAATTATTTCACCATGTGGTCAAACATTGTATTTTAGGGCTTGAAATCCTCCTTTCCTGGATTTTGTGGGTATTTGGTTCGATAAACTGGAATTGTGTAGGGTGGATATTTAGGTTGCTGCATGCACGTTGCTTACAGTTACGATTAGATGGACTTGGTGGCCAGTGGCCACGGTATTTCTTTATGCTGTTTCTTCACTGTTTGGAATTCTTACTGCTTCAGATACTCTTTGCATACACATATCGATATCAGATTTTTCAGGAACTAAAGAGTATTGTCCTTTTAGAGCTTGAGTTGATGGTTGACATGAGTGCATGCCAAAGGTGGCTGTTCAATTTAGCTAGTTTCCACACTCATACTTGTGTCATGGAATGTGATACGAAACCAGGTTTTCAAAGGGAAGAAAATGCCAGGGCGTATGGGTGGGAAGCAGCGGACTGTGAAGAACGTATGGATTTACAAAATTGACCCCGCGAGAAACTTGATGTGGGTGAGAGGCCAGGTACGTTTTCCTCCATGTGAATTTTGAAGTAACTTATGGTGCTAAGTAGTTCTGTCATACGTTTTATTTTGTATCATCCTCAGGTTCCTGGTGCAGAAGGCAACTTTGTTTTCATAAAGGATGCTGTTTACAATAAACCTGATCACTCTATTCTTCCATTCCCGACGTTTTTCACCCCTCCTGATGAGGATCCATCAATGCTTGAACCCATGGTAGCTGATCTTGGTGATGTTGACCCATTTATGGCTGAATAGTCTTGCTGGTGTGCATGATTCAGATACTGAAAGACCCCTTTCTATACCAAATCGCCTCGAGTTCAGAGAAAGCATCAAGATATTATTCCACAGGAATAGATTTTTGGGTCTCCAATTTTGCATATTTACAGCTAGAGATGAGAACAACGGGTTTGAGGTCTCTTTCCTTTCTAATGTGTCATTGTGGGAACCTATGAGATAAAGGTATTTAGTTTTGCGAGTTAAGGTTTGTTATGTCTCATTTCTGATAATAATCCCACCAAGACGGAGTTCTCACTGTTTCCCATTGTATTGTAGCAAACGCTGTGTGTACTTGGGCCGCAGAGTGCGACTTGTTACCTTTTATCGTTTTGTTTGGAGATTTGAACTCACAGTAACTTGAATTTCAGAAGAGATGAGTGGCCTAACCAAAGCCGTCTGGCACGAACATGCTTTATATTGAAGCACAAAAGACAGAACTTGATGCTAGGAAATTTGTATCCTGATGGGTTCTGATTAAATTTGCTCCTTGGTCATCATTGTTTCAAGATTATATGTCTCATCCAAGCAAATTTGGCTTTTATATCGTGAGATCAACAAGCCTTATAATACTATAATACTACAGAACACATGGTTGGAATTGCTTGAAGGGCTGTGGCAGAATTTGATACAATGCATGCTTTAGTTTAAGTTGTTTATATGAAAACCGCTGATTTCTCCACCATCAAAATTTTGATGTTATATGAATAGTTCAGTTTTACTTATTATAAAATGTGATGAAATTAAAAAATGATAAACTTAATATATATTTCCCATCAACTGATTCTTGAAATCATATCTAAGGATAGATTGCAAGAAAAAACCATAATCATTAACCATTGCATTTAAGCAGTTTGATTTTTATCCATCACCTAGTGGTATAAGGCCTGCCAATTAATGTCCCCGTCCCTTCCCCCTCCCTCCCTCTTTCTCTCTCTCTTTATCTGTATATATATATTACACGCCAATGTCTTTTTTTTTTTTCATTGTGGTGTAATAACACTTATATGATTGTACAACCATTAAATGTTGCTTTTACAACCAACAAGTTTTAGAGAAAAGTGAGGATAACCAAATCATTTATCGATTAAACCTATTGAATCACCATTTGGCATGTTGATAAGTGGTCAAAGGGAAACTATAAAGTGGAATTTGGATCAAACTAGAACCTGTTATTTTACATTGAAGAGGTGAGAAACACTAATACAATGTTATATGAATCTGTCCTAGAAATTGAGGCAAGTTTGGGACAAATTCATAACCATTAACACGATGTTTCACAAACCAGCCTCAATTTTAAGACAGATTTATGCTCCCAAGGTATCCATATGATGATCTGTGTAAGGCAGGTTGATCAAAACCTTCCTAGGATTTTCCACTCATGGAGGAGGCCCGTTAAAACTAGAGGCTTTTGTATAGTCTCCCTCTTGACAAATTATTTTTCTTTAATTTTAACGACATCATTCCCACACTTCAGAATCCTAATTGCGACTGCAGTCTTAAAAATATCATTAAAATTCAAGTACGCTCCTTCATCAGTGCCTTCCCTTTGGCAGAGAGTAACATAGACAAAGTATTATAAAGACGACCAAAAGGCTAGAGACATCAAAATCTCTCGCATGACATTGACATTGGGTGAGTATACTCGTCAACCAGAAAATCAGTATTAGCTACCAGCTTTAGAGATTGAACTACGCCTCTCATTCATAGTTGAAAAGCGGAAACAGCGTGACAAGCTGCATAGCTTGACAGCTTCTGCTTCGTTGTCCAACCAACTTCAAAGGTGGCCCTCAGGAGAATAATTGATTGTCTTGAGTCGTCGTCTGCTAAATTGTATCATAGATCTGGCACAGGCTCAAGGAGAGTTGGAATTTACCACAGACCAAAGAAGAAAACAGACATCCCACTTCCCTTCATTCTCACAAAATCAGAGGCACTGGCTCGGAGAAAGCTACGTCCGATTCTTTGGTATGGCACAGTACGAGCCCATTCTGGGGCATCAAAACAATAAAGAGAAACTGGATTGTCTTCAAGCGCCTCCGTCATAAGGGACAAACGTATGCAGCTTTCAAAGTCCCAAACCATCCGAGATGTAAATTTACTTCTATCCCATTTCCTTTCTGCCATGCCCTCAACCCAAGCACAAACGATCTGAAGCACAGTGTGTGGAATAAAAACAATGATCTGGTCATATGAAACCATTTTTTTGTTCCTCCCTTTGAAAAGAAAATGAGGGTAGTCAAATGCAAACCAGCAACAAAAGTTCCAAGAAGATCTGTCTGATGCCAAAGAACCTTAAAACACACCACATTGCCTCCCTGTCTTAGATACTGTAAAACAGCTTAGCCACAGCAAGAACTTTCATGTGGTACTTCAAATGCATACACAGATTCAACCATATAAAGCAAAATATAGCGGCCTTGGAGCTTCCTGTGCCAAGTTAGAAACTGGAAAGCCCTGTTCTCTGCAAAAGCTCAAAAGAATATAAAAAAATTTACAATTAACTATCGTGTGTAAATGTGCACAGCGGGAGTAAAAAAAAAAGTCAAAACATTGTTACCAAGCTTAGATCATCGAACAGTGTCCTCATGCTTTTTTAATCTAAACAGAGATGCCCCAAATAGGACATCCATCAAATGCCATTTGTCAAAATGTACTTCCATATAATTTTAACGCCACTTTTGAATGTATACTATGTAACTCATAATATTGCTCTCTACTGAAAAAATGGCATCTTTCAAGTTCCTACTGTGATGCCACAAGGATAACTGAAGATGCCAAATTTTAGTTTTAGTTCACATGAAAGAAGGTCTAAAGCTGTGAATCAACAGCAAAAACATGGAATTTAAACCAAGGTAAAAATTTGATAAAGAACACTAGGGACATCTTGCCAGGTTCATGTAAAAATGACGAAGCAAAGAAGGAAAGTCCATAATCTGAAATAATAGGGGGAAAAGAGGAAGAAATAGACCCAAACAAGTAAAATTCTGGAATATGCATTAAAAAGTTTATCATAAAAGGAGTGTTTAAGTCTTTAAGATGAAGTGGCTTGTTGTTTGTAGGGGCAGGATATCTATATCTACATGAACTTTTCTTTCAAGTAACAAATAAGTCTGGTGCTTCTAAGATACAAACGAGTTCGCTACCTCTCAAATCAAGGGACTTCCATGTAATGCCAGAGAAGCAAGCATGTGGGTTGCAACTCACCGGTCAAGCGATGTGCATCCAGCATGTAAGACCCAAAGCCCCTGTGTTTTATAGAAAGGACAACATGAGAACTTGATTACGATCAGGAAAATAGGAAGCTGACCTGTCATATCGGCCTGAATAGAGGCCACCCTGGTTGCTTTACACACCAGGAGAAAGAGTGAACAATGAGCATACATAGGAAAAAGACAACTAGAGAAGAAGAGCTCTGTGCACACCATTAGCTCGCAGTTGATCACGTCTGATTGCCTATCCACAATCTTCCACATCGATGGAACATACTTGTTACTTGATGCCGGAGTGAGACTTCTTTTTGAGTAAAAGTAGGGGCATTAAGGATCGGCCAGACCACAACCTGTTCACTTGGAGTTGCCTCAATAAAAGTGAAGCAATTCGGCACTGATACTTCCAGAGAAAGGTAAAGACCACTCCAAGCATATCAGTAGGAGAAAGGATACTCTCCTAGGTGGGACACCACAATTCGTTTTTCTATAAGGTAAAGATCCCTCCAAGTATGTCAGTTGGAGAGAAGATACTCTCCTAGGTGGGACACCATGATTCTTTTTCTATCTCTTTCCATCTTCCAGCAGTTGGTTCCATTAAATTCCTGAAGACCAAAGTGCTTGAATTTGGAAAGCCCAAAATCTTGATTGAGAACTCAATGCCAAAGAATGATGTGTACAAAGAAATCAGAATCTTACAAATTTAAGATAGCAACAGAACCTTTTCCCCAGGACCACCACTGTGTATTGATTGATGGCTCTCAGTTCAAACCAATGCATCAACCGAAGTTCATAGTGAAGCAACATAGTACTCCAATAACATAGGAAAATGATCAAAATTTAAGGCTATTCTAATCCCTCCACAAGTATATTGCTCACTTCATCATATATACACGAATCATCAATTAAGCCTCTAATGACCCCAGTTTCAATTGTGGATGCATTCCCGACCATGTAAGCATGTGCAGTAGCATCGGGCACCCATCCCCGTTCTAACATTTTATCCAATATTTTGAAAGCTTTCTCTTTATGTCCTTCCTTGCAAAGACCAGCGATAACCATATTATACAATTTGGAATTTGGCAACCCACCTTCTGAAATAAATTTGACAAGGCTGTCGCTTATCATATGAAGCAGGCAATGACTTATAAGGCAGGATAGTAGCATATTTAATGTTCCAATGGCAGGGGGGGAACCATGGCTCACCATTTGATTGAACACGATAACAGCATTCAAGCCCATATCCATCTCACAAAAGCACCGTAGAAGAACATTACATATCTTTTGCTCAAAGAACAGACCTGCTTCTATCATTTGTGATACGAGTGTCAGAGTTTCTCTCCGTTTGCTTAACTTGCATAACGCAAGCAAAATAGCTGCAAATGTGTCGGCATCAGACACTGTGCCTCTACAAGATGCAAATGACCAAAGCTTCACAGCTACATGTACATCTCCCATCGAACACACTGCATCAATTAGTAAATTAAAAGACGAGATATTAAGAGGGCATTCATTTTCAAGCATACACCAAAAGACTTCAACGGCCTCTTTTATACAATCCATCTCACGTAGACCATCTACGAGTCTTGTAGAAGAAGTGGAATCCAAGCTACAATTTCTACCGGATGACTGCCGAAAGAAACGGAAAGCGTCCCAGTACCTCCCCACTGTACAGTAGCCATTGACCAGAGATGAAAATGTCATGCCATCGGGTTCATAAGAAAAGATGATCATCCTATCAAGAACTTCCAAAGCATGTCTAATTCTTCCCTTTGCACAGAGCGCTCTTAAAAAAATGTTCCAAGAAAATTTGTCACTCAAACCACTTTTCACCATCTTATCAAGTAAACAGCATGCTTCATGGAATCTACTTGCTCTGCAGAAACCTTCTAGTAATACATTATATGGATCAGTATCAGAAACTTCGTTCTCGCTCAAAAGCCGTAATGCATCAGAAAAATTAGGTAACCTACAATACCCAGTAACTAAACTGACATATATCGTGACATCCGGCTTTATACCCAACGCCATTATATCCTCAAAAAGTTTAATTGCATCACGAATCCGGCCATTCTCACACAAGCAGCTAATCAGAACACTGTAAATGGATGCATTAGGAGAAAAGCCGTTACCTATCATCATGTTCAGTAGCACAAGTCCCTCATCCACCCTGTTAACTCTACAGGTCAATGGTATTATATTTTCAAAGAAAATGAAATCCGGCCTGTGACCAGTTGCAATCATATCATCTAGAATCGTCATACCTTCATAGATTCTGCCTTTCTCACATAATGCACGTACAATAATCTCAACGCTCCTACAATTAGGATTACAACCTTTTCTTTTCATCCGCCTAAACTGGTTCAGTGCGGACTCGATCCTATCGGTTCTGCATAAGATATCGATAATCAAATTCAATGTATCAACGGTCGGCGCGATTCCTGCTTTCACCATTTCCTTGTAAACGAACAAAACAGACCTAAAATCTCCTTCGTCAACAAATGCACTCAATAGAATGTTATGGGGCAGAACAGAAGGCTTGCAGTTACTCGAATGCATCCATTCTAGCACGACCAACGCTTCTTTAAGTCTACGGTTTATGCAAAAACCATGGATGAGAGATACAAAGCCATCCTCAGATGAAGGGCATGCTTCCTTTACCATGTGCTTCAGAAGAACCTCCATATCTCCAATCTTCCCATTGACTCCCAACTTCATTATCATACTGAAATAGGTATCCGTCGAGTGTCGGTAATTCCTCTGCGAAGAAGCCCATCTGAACACACTCAGAGCTAAAATTGGGTCACTGACCGAGTTCAGAACCCCAATAATCTTTGTGGGTACAATCTTACCCTCCAAAGAGCGAACGACGGAATCAAATTCCAATGAGTTTGGTTCTTTAGGAGCTTCCCGGGGACTAAAATCGAAATGGGCGCCTCGAGAAACTGAAGATAGAGACGAATTCAGATTCAACGCCGGAAAGAATGATTTTTTGGGGATCAAAGGCAGTAGCCTCACCTTCATCGAAGGTCCCCCACCCCAAAATCCCAGAAGGCCGTAGCTTGAAGGCTCTCTCTCCTCTCCCACTGTTGCTTCAGACTAATGACACCAGAGGAGAAGCAGAACCTCTTCCTCAGATACACAAGGAGGGAGGGAAACGCCTCCCCAGTTACAAAGCTTGGACGGCTTCCGGTTTATGGCGCCGTCGCGGCCTGTACTTGCACGGGTGCCAAGAGCCGTCCATCGTCCACACGAACATGGTGATACCCCTCCATCTTGAAGATTTTGTTCCACCCATTCGCGAGAACTCCCACCCGGATCCGGTCCATAGTGTTCTTGGGTATGCTTGGAATTGGGAAACACAAAAGCAGGTTGATTTATCAAGGGATTTCCGGAAAACGACTTGTCAAGATATTTCACAAACCACAAATTCTTTCTCCTGTTTTGACACTCACACCGGAGCTCCCCGCGCTTATTTAGGGTTAAGATTGTTGGGCATCTGAGCTGATTTTTGGTATAATGTAATAGAGGTTTTCTTACTACGGGCACAAACCTGTTGAATTGGGTCTTCCTAGATAAACCCGTTACAACTGTGCATCCTGGTGGTTTTCAGTAGGCAAAGCCACTTCATTCCTACTGTTCTTAGGGTTGAGAACCGTTTTTGGGACAGTTTTACTGTATATTTTTCAACTCAAGCCACGCATAATTCAATCAAACCGAAGACGCATCATCCACTTTAGGTCGACCAATTATAACTAACTGTGCACCATACTGATTTAAGTGAAAAAGAAAAAGTCCCGTATAATTCAAAAACATGGATTTGTAGATAACAGTTAGTCACCGTCAAAGCTCCTCCAGCAAGCGAGTCTACTATTGCTCGCGTTTCTGGTTTCCTGCAGTTCTTGACTTCTTCTGGAAACCGGCGGGGACATATAAGAAATTCGGACATCTGAACCTCATTTCTGAAATCAGGGGAAAGCGTCTGTCGGCTTGAAGAAAATTTTTCCCTCTCTCCTGGTTCATATCCGGGCTCCCCTCGCAGCAGGAGCCAAACCAAAAGGACTTAGATGGGTCATGGCGTTGCAGGTGTAACATGCAGTAGGCTGCCTCCGCTTCATCCCGCCAACGTCTTCCCGGCCACTTTCTTCTTTCCTTCAAGAACTCTGCGCGTCCCACTCGCTCATCACTTCGGGGTTTCTCTATGTCGTGCTCCTTCACAAAGAAAATTTTGGTGCTGTACCAGCCATCTTGGGGATAGTTCTGAGCTAGGGGAGGATAGAACTTGTCCTGCGGACTCCCCTCCTCTGCCTCAATGGAAATGGCGTCTGGTGATTGCATATGATGGTACCAAGTACGCGGGTACGATTTTATGATGCACACACGTCTTTGAGGTGGATTTGCTATTTTTCTCCGTCTTTTTTAGCCTTCCCTTCCGCTTGTTAATTGTGCATTTTCTTTCAAAGGCATCTGGTAGCATAGTGAAGCTTGCCGGTCCGAAAATGATGTACAAGGATTCCTTAGACCAAGTGAAAAACTTCTCGGAAAAATTTTTCGTTTTATGGGAGCAAGTAGTGGAAGATTCTTATGAGGGACATGTTGGCTAGTCTGCTATATTGCGCCCTTGAGCTGATCCTTTTGCTTGGCTGGCATGATGCCTTGTTTTGTCCTCACAATGAAAGCGCTATTTGGTTGCGCAGCATGGGAATGAACTTGATGCTGGCAAATAACTGATTCTGCCCATCTTGTGGATAACTGGAAGAGGAGTTTTAGTTTCCAAAAACCTTGATTTAACATTGTAGGATAACCATTACGTATTTATAATTCACTTATTGAAGGCGTCTATTTTTCAAAGTACTAGCTTTATATGTTCTGGTATCATAATCTTACCGATATTGTACATTGTAATGATAGGCATTGTCTTATAAATAATGAAAAGCAGACGGATTCATATGACTTGTGATTGGTGGATTGGACTCTTTTGTGTTTATTATATTTGTTTCAGTTCAGTTTGGATGATTAAACATCTAAAAAAACTCACGTAACTTGAGTGGCTGGTTGTTGATGGTTTGCTTGATGGGTTTAAGACTTTGATCTACAAAAGGAAAGGAATAGCTCTGCCCTGGATTTCCTGTACTTGTATCAAACTGTGGTTGTCTTTCTTTCAGAGGTGGTTCCTTTATTTCTTATAGTGAATAAATGGATACTAAGAACGTGCAAAGATACATAGGATTAAGGAAACATCTCCAGCATGCTGTCATTGTCTTTGTGCTCGATATGGCATCTGAGTTCCTTAACTTTTTGTTCTCATAGTGATGCTACAGGTATTATTTATTTTTCCTTTGTCGGAGAAATGAAATGAGAACGATGAGAAGAAAAATATGCAAGAAAAGCTTTCTTCAACTGATCATGGCTTTATGACTTGTTAGGTTGGCAGTATCAGCAAACTCCAGCCACCGTCCAGTCCACCGTGGAGAATGCCTTAACAATTGCCACGAAATTGGGGCGACGTGAACTTGGTTTGGTTGGGGCAAGTAGGACTGACACTGGAGTTCATGCATGGGGTCAGGTTTGTCTCCCTAGGTGGCTGTGGACAGCATGATTGATGAAAATGTGCAAATTCATGAACAGTTCAGATGTGGTTTTCAACACTGTACTAGCTCCAGAGAAATGGAATTGCAGACCAGTTTGACAAATGGCTGGGGATATCTGCAGGATATTATAATTAGCCTGTCAACATTTTCAATATTATTTTCTGTTACATCTCAGGGGACTTTCATTCATAAATCTTTGCCTCTCTCTGTTAACCCTTCATTTGCAATCCCTAGCTGTCATGATTTCTTATTTATCAGAACTTGTCAAACATTCGGTGTTCTATCAAATTTTTATTCATCGAAGTTAAAGATTCAATTTTTTTTCAGTCAACCTTGTCATCTAGATCGTGACGGAAAGAATGTCTAACTAATAGGTTTCGCCGTTTCGGTATATTTTCAGGTTACACACTTTGTGACGCCTTTTCCTTATGACACTCTAGTGGAACCGCATGCTGCACTTAATGGAATACTTCCTCCTGACGTTCGAGTGAGAGAAATTAGTCCTGCATTGCCTGAGTTTCATGCTCGCTTTGCTGCACACAGCAAAATTTATCATTATAAAATATATGCTGCAGCTGTCATGGACCCATTTCAGCGATTTTATGCCTATCATTGTGCCTTCAAACTCAATGGTGATGCTATGAGGGAAGCTGCAAAATATTTCATCGGAAAGCAGGACTTCTCTGCCTTCTCTAATGCTCAGCACAATGATAGGAAGCTTGATCCTGTTAAGGAGATTTTTCGTTTTGACGTTATTGAAATGGTACTTAAGTCACACTTTGTACTAATTGCAACTCTCCTTTTAGTGAAGAAAATTACTGGTTCTTTTTTAATTTTTGTTTTTTTGGGGCTTCTTTCATTATTCTCATTTTCTTCCTATTTCACATGTCTGCACCTCAAAGTGCCAGGTTTTTTGGAAGTGGTAAGTGGGAGTTGTTCTGAACAGTCAAATGACAAAATATTTTTTCCTTTTGTTTGTTCTCCTTGGCACTCTTATCTTCAATCAATTCCTTATCTGCTACGAATGCTACAGTTTGGCTTTGACTAATATATGGACTTCATTTTCTCCTATCTCTCTTTCTGGATAGGGTGATCTTTTGCAGCTTGAGGTTGAAGGTTCTGGTTTCTTGTATAAGCAGGTTCGGAACATGGTATGACATCTCTATCTGAGATCATAAAGCTGCAATCTGTTGCTTTGTTAGACCAAGTTGTCTGAACATTTTTACTTCCTAATGCTAATTTTATGATACCAATGACTATTATGGGTATCCTCAATTTTCTGGTGGAGATGTTCATGCCTTTCTATTTAGTAATTATTTGTTGTGGAATTGCCTATCTACAATGTGAAAGCAATAACCATTCAGCATGTAAATATGATAATTTTTTTTCATTCCTGGAGAATAACTCATGCCTCTGCTGTGACTGCTGAAACTGTGTAAATTCACTTTTCTGCAGGTCTCCTTGCTGATTCAAGTTGGGAAGGAAGCACTCCCTCCAAATATTGTCCCTGAAATTCTGGGAACCCGCGACCGAAGGGAACTTGCAAAGGTTGCTGCCACTGCCCCACCTCATGGACTCTGCCTTGTATCTGTCAACTACAGCCAAGAAATCCTCCAGTCTCCACCCGGTTCTCCGCCCATTAGTTTTGGCAGGACTCATCAACTAACCAAATGTAAGCTTCCATTTTACTAATTACCAGCTGTTTATATGGCTCATTTGCCAAATAATTTTTTCAAATCTCTATCATATTCTTTAGTATTCCTATTGTGAATTTTAAGTCATGCATCCCGGAACATAGCTGAGTCCATATCATTCGATTCTACCATCTGTGACAGCTATGGCCTTTTCACTCAAACCATATGTGAATGTGACAACGATGAACTTTTCCACAGAATCATGGTCCCATGCATTATGGTATAAGTCGACTGACTTGAAGCGATTCATTCTCCTTAAAGATAGATGATCTATCATGGTGGAGTGTTAAAGTCACCTTCATTCCTAACTTTTGCTGGCCTCAGCAGTTAAAGGTGAATAAACATTAAACAAAATGTGATTTAGGGTCGTAGACCACATTTGGGTCTTAATGCTGAGGGCATTAACTATGTTAAGATCCTGCTGGACGAGAAGCAAATGCATGAAATTTTGGTCGTCGAGTTCAGTCCAAAATATCCGATCAAACTCTGGGTTCAAATAAAAACTGATCAATTTTTTACCTGCTAGTCTGGCAATCGTCTGACAAGTGCCTTACTACAATGAACATGATATGGTGGCAAAGCACCAAGGGATAAAGGAATCTGACTAATGGTCTTTCACGCAACCTTGTTCTCTGCTTACAGGGCAAGCAAGCACTCTCGTTTATTTACAACTTGATCGAAATTCTCTCACTCAAGTCGGGGATCCTATCAAGCATTTCACAGAGTAACTCCATCACGCATACGAAATGACCACTACGAGGCAAATAAATTTGAGAAACTAACAATTTCCCATCTTACCGTAGCACCGAAGCTCCTTGAGGTTCCCTTTTACTCCAGAGGAAGCATCTCAGTGAACCAACTGGCAACAAAGTTATTCTTCCAGACCGGACTGAGAACCTCTGTGCTAATTGCAGACAACGCCTGCCCAGATCAATTCTGCTTTAAGAACACATCAGAGAAAACTTGCCAGGCCTCAAGGTTTGCCAACTTGACCGACTTCACTATCCCCTTATGCACTGCTAAGTTGCGAAAACCCCACATCTTCCAGATAGCAATGCTAAAACAAGCTAGCCAATACCAGCAAAGCTCTTTACAATAAACTCAATCTATTTATCATAATTGCCAGCTAGCCTTGATAGACACGATGCATATACCTTGCATGCGTAAATGCATCGCCATCAAAGCAGACACAACAAACATCTTTTCGAACTCAAAGGTGTTTACCTCAATGGAACTTAAGCACCTGCTGTGAATTTTCTAAATTCTAGTAGTGACGCTTCATTTTGACCCAAGAGTGGCACCCAAACGACAAAGGATCTGAAGTGGAGCTCATTTGCTTATGAGTCATGTCTATCTTGGTATGGCTCTTCTGGTCAGAATCATAACTGTACGAAAACGTGGATCTGATGATCCCTCCTTTTTGCATGGGATTGTAAGGAACAAGTCAGATTCATGGATTCGACAGGTAACAATACACAAAGACGTTATTTCGTCTTGCTCGATTAGAAATATTTTCATGTAATATTTGTCGGCTAAATTTATTCTGAAAATGGTAGATAAACGATAACATTTCAAAGTCATAGCTCCACATGGCATGTTGGCTGTTGCTATCTTTGTCTGACCCTAGTGTAGGTCACTGGGGCTTGTTCTTAAGACTTTTTCTTAATCCTTCTAATTTACCATTGTTCTCAAGAGGTTTTCTTCATCCTCCTAATTTAACATTGTTCACAGTACCGTTCGAATCTTATCAGATATGAAAAAAAAAAGAAACCTTCTTCTTTTCGTTAAATTCGGTTGAAAAAAGCGCGAGGGTGTATGTAGCGACTTCATCGTTGCATCTTTCATTTCAAACTGAACACTTGGGAGATTTTCATGGAGAGCAAGGGTCAAGTATCTTGAGAATTTTAGGTATTTGCTTTTGAAACCACAGATGAACATGTTGAAGTTGTTGATCTGAGATGTTACCGCATCTCCCCGTACCCACCAAGAAAGGTCTTGTCACTGGTTCAGCCTGGTGATAACAGGTGCATGCTCGGGGCATTGTACATTAGGCTTCTTCCAACTTGAAGGCTTTAAGGCCACACAAGTTAGCCAGGTAGGCGGAACCCTTTTGAGTTGTCATGGGAGTTTGGGATGGATTGGGCTCAGCTCAATTTATAAAGAGCACTGCTGAGCTTGCGGAGCATCCCAACCAAAAAAACCAATCAGGTTTCAAGAAGTCCATCTCACCTCTTCAAACGTCAAAACTTGAAGCTGAACTATTACCATGACTTGTAAGCACTTTCCTCCGCAAGCTGGATGCAAACTGTAGCCCTTGACATCCTATTCGACTGCAACACTGGAGCCAGGAACTCTGAGTTGTTGCAGAGTGGAGAACCGTACACTTTTTAAGGTTAATCAGAACCTGATACAGTTTGAAGCAACAGAAACCATGTGGAATAAAGAAAATGAGTAGTGTAGCTCCAGGAGTGAAGACACTCTTTCTTTGGTAAAAGCATTGTTAATCTGATGGTGGCCCATTCCCTAATCAGAATGGCCCCTTAAGTGAAGGCATCTTTTTAATATGTAGAATCTGTAGATTGCCTTTTTTGTACAGTTTCCTTTCTGACCCTTGGAGTTTTTGTCTAGCTTTGGAAGGTTCTTTCTTTTATCCAAGAACCCTGCTTACCCAGCAGGGTTGCGCAACCGTTTTTTCACCCCTGTAACTGCAAGTTTCTGCATACTGTTTGGGTGCCACGACCCCCAGAAAAGGGTATCCTACTACAGGATTTCCTTTTTCTTTTGTTTATTTAACAAGCCCACGCTCATGACCAGCTGAATAAGCAATACTGTATGTGAGAACAGATTTATTTTCTTCCTGGACAACTTAATTTTTGACTTTCAACAAGACGCAATTTTAAATCAAATAAACGAAGAACCAAAGATACCTGAGAGTAGAAAAAATGGAATTTAAAACTATTGCACTTTCATTTCCTTAGTAGGCATACGCCATTCTATTACGAAGGTCCAAGGGATCACTTTCAAGTGTACAGGGTATAGTTTCCAAACTTGAGAATCGCATATGCGATCACTTTTAAAGTACAGGGTATAGTTTTTTTCATGCTTTAGATAGAATCATCTAAGGTAACTCAACGTCATACATAGATTACAATACAAGTTTTTCTCGGGTTTTTCTTTTTCCTTCCCATTGCAGTACACACAAATCCTATTTCGTCTCTTAGTATGTTGCTTTCTCTGCTTTCCAAATCCTTCTAAAAGTCAAATATCCTGCTTTGGACTTCAACCTCTCCAGTTTCTCATTCAGCTTCCCGCTCTAGCAACTGGTTGAGGGTAAATTTAGCATGTCAACTGTGAACTCGTTATGACCATCAAGTGAAGAGAGGGAATACGAGTCATGAGCAAGTCTCTGCAACACAGCACGATGAAGACAAGTTCAGTAGAACTACAAGGGCAAGTGAGGAAAAGGTTGGAATCTTGATGCAAATAAGAAGAAACATTTCCCTAATCAACAGAAATGACAACTAACAGTTATTCAAATAAAAATTGAGCCTGAGAGCAAGTTTCTAGAGACATAAGGTCCAAGTGGTTAATTACCTGCTCTTGTGACCGGAAGTACACAAATGGAGTATAATACAAGAAATTTGATACTCTAGATGTATATATGTCAGCATATCTGCAAAGTGCACAAGTTTTAATGAACAGATCAAGAAAATATTCCTTCAACTTGAGCAGTAACAATAAATTAGAAAGAAAGAAAAGAGGGTATCACTAACTTCTCAATTTGTCTTGTCAAGTGGCTTTTATCCCATAGCCCCGCACGGCAAAGATAACCCCACCTGGTAGGAACAAGAACAGATGTTACTGACAAGTACAGATATCCAACCATGAGATTAATTTAATAGGCCATAAAACCAATAGACAGTGTATCTTCAACATCAAGGATAAGCATAATAATGCATATTACTTTGCATATTTATAATGCACATTGAACTCCTTAAAAATAAATAACGGTAAGCATTAATCTGATAAAACAAAAAATCATACAGGCTACCATTTATCAGCCTTCACATAGCAATATCTTTAAACAGAGAACACTGAAATATGAATTCTCAAGAACAATATACAATTCGTACTTTCAACTGCATGCTAAAAAAATGGAAAAATGGAAAAAGATAGAATAGTTGAGCCCATGACAAAATTAAACTATCTAAAGTTCTTTATTTATCCATTACATGCATAAGGCTTCCAACAAAACTTCGTGGGAATAGTATTTTTATATAACATGGGTGCTTGATAACACTCCAGGTGAGAGCATGCATAGTGACTTCAAAGAGAAAAACAGAATCCAATTCATTGCTATTATCAACATAACATTACTTACAATTTAAGGCAACCAGCAACACAGACTACCATGCTACTCTTTGAACGGCTTCATATAGGTACAAAATGCATACTGAAAAATATACGAAGCAATGTAGAAAGAAAATCCAAACACATAAGCTCCTATCGAACATTAACCTGATCATGCTTTGGTTTATCAGATCCTTGGTTTGCATTAAGCCTGACAAGGCCAGCCTAATGACAGGGCATTCCTTCAAGTATGGGCTTGGCTAATGAAGAAGTTCATCCATAAGTTAACAATCATCCACAAGGCGAAAGCACATTAGTAGGATCCTCACTGGTTTAGTTGAAAATAAAGCTACTTCAAGCAGTACACAATCAGTGCATCAGACAAAAAAAAAAAAATCAGAAGCTGCTTGCACATGGCTATCAAATCTAGAATATATTTTTATGCACAAACTACAGAGGATATATTTAAAGGAGGGGAACTGTCCTGGAACCCTTTTTGGGAATATATGAAACATAAGTTTGTGGTTACCTTTTATTGAATTTTTCTCCATCTGCTTCTAACATGGGAGCAATTTTCTCATCCAATCTTTGCATAACAATCAGAAGCTTCTGCATGGTCTCTGTAAGTTCTTGATCACCCATACTGGTTGCAGCAAGAGTCTGCATAAAGGCATCAGAAAAGAATAATTATGGGAACTGCAACATCCCGGATTGAAAAAGAAGCACAAGTCAATCTACGCGAAAAAAAAAAATCTTTTGTGACAATAGGTAAAGCATATGAAGCTCACAGATGACGATCTTGTACATTCAAACTTCTCTTTTCCAATTTTTTTCCTTCTCATTTCACATAGAAATTTACCAACAGGAAATGTCTCAAAATCCATAGAGGCATAGACACTATTGATGAAGGATACTGGAACACCATCTATGGTACAGGTGTAAAACAAACTAAATGCTAAAAAAAGCTAAGGCATACTGATCATGTTGCAAGCCACACAAGTGATATATAAGAAACTCAAACAAGGTATAAGGCAGAAGTTTGGATAAATAGACTACACAGAAACAGCTAGCTAAAGTTCACCTGTGCAGGACGCTCTTTTGTTCGCCGTTGTAATGCCAAGCGCAGCTGATTAAAAAGTTCCCCCACAGTTTCCTTTTGGTTGATAAGTTTTATCAATGCAGTCCTATGATTTTTGCTATCAATGAGTGCCTTGTACTGAAAGTACACAATGATGGTAACATCAGTGAGCAATCTAGGAATATGACTTTAAATGTGATTATGAAAACAATTTTGTCCATTATCAGTGCCACAGAAGTAACCTTCTCTTCAAAGCAACAGATGATAAAAGTAGAAGGTTGAAATACGGTTTGAAAAAAATACATCTGAATACATTCAAACCAGCTAAGAAGTAGGAACACCATCTTCTTGGAACAGATATTCCACAAATTCAAACAGGAAAACATCAAATAGCAAGATTCACCTCTTCTTCCAGCTCCCGACAAATAAGAGCTGTTCTCCACCGCAAATGGACTTTGGATTGGCTAACATCAGTATAAATATGGTCTCCAACATATAGTATCTCATCACCATGAATATTTAAAAACTTCTCAACCATCAGGGCACTTCCTCCAGAGTAGAGTCCCCCTACCAGAGCAAGAAAATGTAGTCTCATTGCAAAAAAGCACACAAAAAATGATGAACTATTGATGGAGACACTTTGTTCAGACTCCAGAGATGATTTTATGGCTATTATAGCCAAGTGATCTAGTATAACCCAAGTAAATGCACACCTAGATAATATACCCAAAACAAAAGAGCTTGACATCAGTCTGAAAATGGCCTCATACCAAAAAACTTAGTACAGAAACAAGAGTTGCTGATCCTAATGGCTTGAACACATCATGAATTTCAAACTGATACAGGAACCCAACGAAGGATACCGACTACAGAGCCATGTCAGAACATGGAAGTAAAAAATGGCCCATCAAAAGCACCACCTCTTAGGCATTTCATCAATATGTATATTCTACTGAGAAAAAAAATTAAGTTTACCAGAGTGAGCCTTAAAACAAGGCCGCATCAGTCCATCCTCTGTCACAACCTCATACATTGGTTGAGATATTTGGAAGAATTCTGGTTTTCTTGCAGAAACTATTACCTGCATAGAACATATGGGATAAAAAATATCATAAACCATTTGACATACTGCCTACACGTTGTTTTCTAGATATCCCTTTACAAACAGCCAACAAAAACTGTTGGAGAAAGTTTCATTGGTCATGTTCATGATAGAATTTGATTTCTGTGACCATGAGAAGTAGAATAAAAAAGCATAAAGGTTTTGCATTTTCTTGGAAAATTAATGCACCGGGAGGATCTCACCATTTCAAAAAGATCTCTCCATCCCATATCATTTGGAAGGTACCTATTGAAAGCATGCTGCATCATTTTGTTTGTGTAATGGTAATCTGAGTTTGTAATTAGCAGCAACTTTTTACCTGACTGAAAATATAGCAAAACAAATATCAGATCTACAAGTGGCAGGCTAAGCCGCTAAAGCTAAACACTGAAAGACATCAGGAATAATCATTTACCTCCTTTTGGTCCAGAAGAGCTAAAGGTAGCTCTGGATCAGGTATTACAAATCGTTCCGGCTCACCAATAATCTCACTCTATGTGCAGGAAGATCACGCATTGGAATGTGAACGACCAAATCAATCTTAAAGGATGAGGCAACATAGATGCTTACCTTCAACCGCCCTTCTACATGAGCATTGAAAAGTGCCAAGGTAACCGCCTGACAAGAAATTATAATTTTCACCATCCTGCTTGATGTATTGCTATTGACAAAGACCTTTATCCATGAATAAGGAAGGCAACAATTACTTTATAAAGCCCCCTGTAATCCAATGGCCCCAGCTCTGCTGGCAATGCACCTTCATCCAGTCTGTCAACCATCTACAACAGAAAAAAAATGAAACAGCTTATTCCCAGGATAAAATGGTGAAAAATTGCAAATTTAGGTAAGAGAAAATGTAGAGGTTGCCCTTTTGTGTCCTTTTTGTTTCAAAAGGCCTATGTGTGCCCTTTTGTTTCAAAAGAGCTCATGATCAATTTAAGGTAGACATTACATTTTAACAGCAGCAACTTACTATAGACAATTTGCTCATAAGTGAGAAGACGTGTGCTTTTGTTTGAGAAGGAACACTGGAACAGAGTCCAGCTCATAAAAATGTATTTTGTACGATTCAGATCTGTTTATGTTATACGTCAGACTATTTAATGCACAAGGTTTAGATTCCTGTTTGTTTGGCTCGTCCAAGGAGATATATGAAGCTGAAACTCAAGGATGTGTTAATACGAACCATATATATATATATATATTGTAGAAACACGAACCACAAAGAGAGAGAGTGGAGAACGAACACACAATCTACGTGGAAAACCTCAGAAAGAGGTGAAAAACCACGGGGAGGCTCTGACCTAGGGGCTCACCGCAACCCCAGGAGAGAGAAAATTATATTTCACTTAATTCAACACTAAACACAAGTGACAAAATAAAGAGGGAGAGAGGAGAAGCCGCCTAGGGTACCGAGCCCGCCTCGGTACCCGCGCCCCATAGAACCGGGTCCAGGAATGGACCCGGTTCCCACAGCAACATATTCTAACACTCCCCCTCAAGCTTGGCATACATGTCAAACATGCCAAGCTTGCTAACATTCTTTTCGAATGAAGAAGTACAAAGCCCTTTAGTTAGGACGTCTGCAACTTGATCTTCAGACTTCATATATGGCAGAATCAGCTCCTTTGAGTCAATGCGTTCCCGGATAAAATGACGGTCAATTTCCACATGTTTGGTCCTGTCATGTAGAACTGGATTATTGGCAAGATTAATCGCAGACTTGTTGTCACAGTACATCTTCATTTTATCTCCCAGTTCCACACCAATATCAGTCAAAAGAATCTTCAGCCACAGCATCTCTGTAACCCCCATTGCAACAGCCCTGTACTCAGCCTCAGCACTAGACCTCGAACATACTTCTTGCCTCTTACTTCTCCAAACAACTAGGTTACCTCCAAGAAAGATACAATACCCTGTAGTAGACCTCCTTGTGTCAGTGCAACCTGCCCAATCTGCATCTGAGTAGCCCTCAATAGTAAGTTTGTCTTGTCGAGTATACAGCAGTCCTTTTCCTGGGTCATTCTTTAGATATCCCAACACTCTTTCTGCACTCTTCCAGTGACAATCCGTGGGAGCATGCATAAATTGACTTAGCACATTTACCGCATACGTGATATCAGGGCGAGTTAGAGTAAGATAGATAAGCTTACCTACTAGCCTCTGATATCGCCCTTTTCCTTCCTCATCCAGAATAGTGCCCGTCTTGATACTTATCTTAGTTCCCGACTCTATAGGAGTAAGATAGGGCCTACAACCAAGTTTACCTGTCTCCTTTAGTAAGTCGAGAGTGTACTTCCTTTGATTCATAACCAGCCCTGTCTCTGATCGAGCAATCTCTATCCCCAGAAAGTATCTCAGCTTACCCAGATCCTTGAGGTCGAATTCTTTAGCTAATCTCTCCTTCATCTTTCTGTTTTCTTCTTCATCACTGCCAGTGACAATCATATCATCAACGTAGACAAAGAGAAGACTCACCAGACCATCTCTCTGCTTTATGAATAGGGTATGATCTCCATTTCCTTGCTTGTACCCAGTAGACTTCATAACGATCCTTAGTCTCTCAAACCAAGCTCTAGGCGACTGCTTCAAGCCATACAAAGCTTTCTTGAGGTGACAACATTTTCCCTCTTGAACATACCCGGGAGGCATGCTCATATAGACTTCTTCCTCCAGATGGCCGTTCAAGAACGCATTTTTAACATCAAGCTGGTCCATGCGCCACTTCCTGTGCACAGCAAGAGCAAGAATAACCCTCACGGTCTTCAACTTTGCAACAGGGGCAAAGGTCTCAAGATAGTCGATCCCATACTTCTGGCTGAACCCCTTTGCAACCAAACGAGCTTTATATCGATCTACAGTGCCATCAGGTTTGTACTTCACGTTGTAAACCCACTTAGAGCCAACTAAGTGTGTCCCTTTAGGGATATCAACAACTTCCCATGTTTTGTTCTTAGCTAACGCACCCATCTCCTCTGTCATAGCATGTAACCACTTGGGATCATCCTTAGCATCATCCACCGACCTGGGAATAACAACTTGGGATAAGGTTGTGATAAAACATTTGTAATTTGTACTGAGCTTAGCATAAGAAACAAATCTCTGAATAGGGTGAGAAGTACATGACCTGGTGCCTTTGCGCAAAGCAATGGGGAGCTCTTCATTCGATGGACTTGGGTCATCCGGGGAGATCACAGGATTGGGATTGGTTCTATCCTCATCACCAACATCTTCCACTGTGGCTTTCTCCTTTCTGACATAAACCTGGCCAAACAAGTGATCCCGGGCAACAATGGGCTGAGCATCCACCGTGGCCCCTTCCATATGGCTGCCCTTCTCATTACTGACCGTGACCGTGTCAATCACACTGGGACTAACCTTGTAATCCAAAAACTCCATAAACTGAATCAGCTGATTAGAGGAATACTCTTCCCCTTTGTTCCCAAGACACTCCCCCTGAAGAGGATTCATCGAAAAATACGACTCATGTTCATGAAATGTGACATCCCTCGAAACATACACTTTGGAAGTAGTGGGATCCACACATTTATACCCCTTCTGAGTGGAAGAGTACCCCAAGAAAACTCCTTTAATAGACCGGGGATCAAGTTTTTTGAGAGTAGGGCTATGATTATGCACAAAACAACTGCACCCAAAGACACGAGGAGTAAGAGGCCACGGATTCTGAGTGGGCCACAGGGTAGAGTAAGGAGACTGACCATCCAACACCCTAGTAGGCATACGGTTAATGAGATGTGCACTAGTGAGAAGTGCATCACCCCAATACCGCTTCGGGACATGACGTTGGAACATAATGGCCCGGGTAACATTCAATAGATGACGATTTTTACGTTCAGCTATACCATTTTGAGGAGGGGTATAACTACAAGAGGTTTCATGAACAATACCCTTGCCTTTCAAGAATTCATCAAGGGATTGGGAGACATATTCCCTTGCATTATCCGTACGGAAAGCTTGAACAGTAGTATGGAATTGAGTCTCAACAAAGGCAACAAAGTTTTTCACAACTGCTGGAACCTCACTACGTTCTCGCAACAAGTACACGAACGTACATCTAGAGTAATCATCAATAAGCGTCAAAAAATAGTGACAACCACCACACGTGGGTACTCCAGAAGGACCCCAAACATCGGAATGAACTAAGGCAAACGGATGAGTGGTTTTATTCAAAGAAATAGGGTACGAAGCCCTGACATGTTTAGCCAATTGACACACTTCACAAGCGATGAGTCAATGGAGACAGAAGCAAACAAATGAGGAAACAACTTTTTTATTAACTGGAAGGGGAGATGTCCAAGACGCTCGTGCCATCGCAGAACAGTAGATCTATCGTTCACACCAGACAAGTGACCACTCGTGGCAGAAATCAATGCTGAAGCAACTTGTACCGGCAGCCTGTAGAGCCCATCAGTAACCGAACCAATCCCAATCTTCTTCCCCGTCACCAAGTCCTGCAGGGAACAATGATCAGCAGAGAAAATCAGATTACAGTTTAATTCTTTAGTAATACTGCTGACAGAGAGTAAGTTCACAGGAATATTTGGAACATGCAGGGCATTGTGGAGACGGTATTTGTTCAACAGGGACAAGCTCCCTTTCCCAGCCACAGAGATAGAAGACCCATCTGCCATAGACACGCGTTGCTTGCCAGAGGAAAGTTGATATTCTTGAAAGAGTTTAGAGTCCCCTGTCATGTGGTGAGTGGCTCCACTATCAACAATCCAATCACCAAGAGAAGGGTTACCTTGATCAGTCGAGGCAACGAGGGCTTGGGCTAGCTGAGCCCCGTCAGACGTGGAGGACTCCTCAGGGGTAGTAGATAGACGGCTGATGTATGCCTGTAGCTCCTTGAGTTGAGCAGGGGACAACTTGGACTTTGCACCACTAGAAGAATTGCTCTGACTGGAATCAGACACAGAAGGGCTACGCTTGCCAGAGGGAGGACGACCTCTGACCAGTCTCTTCTCGGGATGAAGATCCCAACAGAAATCCACCGAATGCCCCAACTTGTGGCAATGAGTGCAATGTCGGGTAGGACGCTGCCCAGTCCCTGAGGCACGGCTGACAAAGGCAGAAGGGCCATGACAGGTGTCAAGATGCATCACCTGGCGACGTTGTTCTTCAGACTCAACACGAGCATATACTTCCTCTATCCCCGGAATCTCATCACCATTAAGAATCTGGCTACGAATAGACTCAAATTCATCCCGCAGGCCTCCCAGAAACAGAAACGTACGGTCCATCCATTCCTTTTCCCAGTAGAGGGAATGATCTGAACCGCACGTCCACTCATCAGTCACACTCAGAGTGGCGCAGCGGAAGCGTTGTGGGCCCATAACCCACAGGTCACAGGATCGCAACCTGTCTCTGATACCATGTAGAAACACGAACCACAAAGAGAGAGAGTGGAGAACGAACACACAATCTACGTGGAAAACCTCAGAAAGAGGTGAAAAACCACGGGGAGGCTCTGACCTAGGGGCTCACCGCAACCCCAGGAGAGAGAAAATTATATTTCACTTAATTCAACACTAAACACAAGTGACAAAATAAAGAAGGAGAGAGGAGAAGCCGCCTAGGGTACCGAGCCCGCCTCGGTACCCGCGCCCCATAGAACCGGGTCCAGGAATGGACCCGGTTCCCACAGCAACATATTCTAACATATATATATATATATATATATATATATATATATATATATGTGTGTGTGTGTGTGTGTGTGTGTATTTATATTTATATTTATTTATTTATTTATTTGAAACAAGAGTACCTTAAATTACCTGCATATACATCACTGCCTCTGATACAGAAAAAAATGTATTTAAGAACTCCCACCTACTCTCATTCCTTAAATCAACCAGCTCCCTTCCATACATCTCACTTCACAAGAAAAGAAATAAGTCAATAACCACATTTTTATGGCTGTCGAACAAACGTTCACAATTAAAGAAGTCGAGACAATGCAAAGGAAGATTCACACCTTACAGCTTTAGTTGAGAGCATTCTGGTACCATGCATAGCCCTTTTTACATAACCAAACCGATCAGCCTTTACTAAGTTTCCTCTCTCTTTGTCCATGATCAAACCTCTAATGACCTAAAGTTTGAGGAAAAAAGCAGCTTTGACATTCCACCTATCCATAACCCAAAAAAAAAGAACATTGCACGAGGAGGAAAAAGAACACCTAAAACTTCACAGATTACAGACAATGTTTTCAATAATATGATGCCTTTCAGATGGCCATAGTCATAGTATTACCAAGTCAGGATCAAATTTCAGCCCATCAACAGGAAAGCCCATACTTTTAAGGTTAGCTTTGCAGTAATCATATGCTCTACCTTCCCATGCCTGCAAGAACATAGTAATTTATGACTTATTTCTTACCCATAAGAATCCCCGCAAAGGGCAGAGCAGATTGTTTGAAAAAATACACTAGTGAACTTCAAATGCATCAATCCAGCTCCTGAAACTATTAAGACAATTAAGCAGCAAGATGGGAAGAAAAAATTGAATTACTGCTTCCTACACATAAAACAAAAATGAGAGCAATGAAGAACTTCGTAGACTAATCACAGAAGTGGAATTTGATGATTGAACCAAGAGAAACAGCACAAATGCACGATACACTTTTTTTGCATTTGCAAATATTAGGCAAACAATCTTTTGAAAGGGGAAAGAGAACACTTCCATGCACAGTATGTAGTTTTCAGTCTTTTTAGAGTAGTTCATTCTAAAATTCTAAAAATGCCACAAAATCTTCATGTTGGATCAGCCTTGATATGGTATTGTTTCACAGCTTTTCTGCTTTATCTTCACAAACTTTCTTCATGTCAAGCTCAATCACTTCAAGTTCATAATGCCAACAAAAGCTCTGTCCACCGGGCTAAGGGAGTTGTCTTAAGACCTTAAAGTTAACAGAGCTTGAAGCATGTTCTGATGCAGATCCGCTTAACCCAGCTTGCGCATATATTAATGTCAATGGGAAAAAAAAATGTGTGTGCCCTCGCTACAACATAAGAGTATGCCTGGGTGAATTGATTATGAAAAAAAATCTGTCAGTCTTCATTTTGCCTGTTGTATTGACACGGATAGCCAGTGTCGCTTCTATTTTGTGGTCCACAATGCAACAAATTTCTAAACTAGACATGGCTCTCTTTTGCTCTTTTCTCCAAACCCATGAAAGCTCTATCTATTTTTTGCATGTTGTACTGTCTTCTAGTAGTCGTCACAATATGTGCTTGTTATGTTGACAGACTTTCTGTTGTGCAATTTCAAGAAAACTATTTGTGGTTGGCCTTTTGATGCCAATAATTGGCTTTTTTCTTTTCATTTTTTTTCATCACATTGGTCTATGTATGTGTCCTCATGATAAATTATTTCTTCCTCTGTTTCCTATGTTGAACACGCATGATTGCATCAGCAAGTGAACTTTTTCTTTGTTAGATGACATAAGAATGTTAAACAAAAACTATATGAAAAATGTCACAAAATGAAAATGGTAGTTTATGTTAGGTCTTTTTGATTTGCCAAGTCATCAAACAATCTTTTGTTGATACAGGCATAAGTCAACCGTGCTACTTCAGGAAAGAATGTAAACTTTAACATTTTAGGTACTGGTTTGTTTGGCCTACTGAAGCTGATCCAAATTTGACTTCCCAAGTATTTAGATAACCCAAATCTGGACCACTTACATTCCCAACGTAAGGTTGTTCGCTTTTAGCATACTTAAGATTGTTTATGCAGCATTTGTTCCCCATGTCAAGAACAGGCTTCATATTTTGTTCATATTCCTTTGATTCCTTTCCCCTGAAACTTTTCATGAAAGAATCATTATCCGCTAAAGGAATGAGAACACAGTAACTTGAGGGTAACACTCCAAGAGTCACTAATCAAAGCAAATAAGGAACAATCCCAAATAAATACAGCACTGGAAGCATTACTCACCATCACATTGTATTGAATCAAGGTATAATCCATATCATACCCAATAACGCTGATTGACCTAAGATTTAAGGTCCTACTACAAAAGATGCCACGAGGTGAATGTCTTGACGATAATGGAGCCTGCACAGCAAGAGTGTAGGTTAAAATTTTTCTTTTCATTTTCGCTGCACCCACCGTTGACATGCACTGGCAAAAGGAGTACTAGGACATATAGGTAGACCAAAAACTTGCAAGATGTGAACAGATACTCTAAATAGTTGACAGAAAGCCGTAATTGTTCCTTTTATGTTCAATTTCCAGTAAGTATCGAGTATTTTTTTTGTATATCTTTTATAAGCTCCCTTTCACTGCCAATCACAAGCATATAAGCCTACAAGAGGACTGACTCAACGGGGTATAGTCAGAGGATAAAAAAACGTTGAACATCAGTCCTTTAATTTTTCACAAACAGTAATAAAACTCGTTCATAGGATTCAATAGATCATTATAAAGAAACACTAATTGACGATGCAGTAGTTGAGCAAAAAATAACTAAACGATGAAGCAAACAAATTATATAGCTATATACAGGAAGCCCCAGCTCATTTAACATGGTATCCGCTTCCATAGCCTCGATTCGAGCAACCTCTTCGATCGGACCTTCCCGGCCATCAAGGCCTACAAAAAAAAAGGAGAACGAACGCATGTCAATGCCTGTATGCCACTATAAAAATTCAAATTCAATTACCAGAGTAAAGAAAGTTCTGCAGCAAAATATTCTGCAACTACTACAGCAATCGACTGACAAAATAAAACATAGTTACAATAACCAAACAAAGTCTCATAACAAGAATACGAGAAGCTTTTAGAAAGACTATTTGAACATGACCATTGCAGCTGACACAAAAACGAGAAAACCCATGTCCTGGTATTCATCAAATTATGCACGGCTCAGTCGGGTGTGACCATACGAGCGTGTGAAGATCAAAAGAAGTGCCTACCTTTAAGTGCGTTTGAACTATTGATCACATCATTAGACCTAGCCAAATAAGTTTCTCACTGATCCAAGACCTTAACAGAAAACTGAAGAGTAAAGGCAGCAGTTCGGTTTGTCTTGGATTAAATTATTAACTCTAGAAGCATGATAAAATAGCCAAGGCAAAAAAAATTTGCAGCTAGAAATATGATAATATGGAGAAGACATAATTGTTTTCATCAAAAATACAACCCCGAGCGCAGCTTGTTTCGATGAGAAGAGTGCACAAAGACATAATGTCGTTCGACCCTTGATTACCCCAACGGTCTCCCTCGTTCTTTCCACTTTAGAACCAGGAATGAGAGGTTTTTAAATGTGCTCAGGATGAGTATGTAGATATTTTTTTTCATGTTTTCTCCTACAACTTACTTTAACCTGTGTCTTCCTTCATATGGTACACTGGAAAACGTTGTGTGCCTATCTTTGACTTCTGTTGGAGAGTCCAACTGAACTTTGTGCTGTTAAGAACCACAAAGATTATGTGTATCCATACACTTGATTTGCTTGGTTTCATCCACGTTCTCCACAACAATGAGCGTCTCACAGAAAGTACAGTCAAAACGCAAAACAGAGGCGATAGAGCCAATAAGATTCTCTACCAGAATCTCAACTCACCTAAACTGCCCAAATGCTCCTTTTTGACGTTCAAATCTCCCTTGGTGCTTTCGCCCAAGTAATCAATGTCGCACTTGCTGGAAGAGGTGACGGAGAAAAGGTCACCACCGATCAACTTATCCCCCCTGTTAGTGTCTTCGAGAACCCCCTGATCACTCTTTCCACCTGAGCAACGGACCCTGAGCCCGCTCCTAGAGCAAGAGGAGCGCGACCCACGTGGGGAAACCGAACAAGCGGCTGGATGCCTCAAGTTGGTAGTAGCCATAACCGAAGATGATTGCCCGGTAGCAAAGAATCCGTTGAACACCTCGGCACAGTCCATGGTTTTCCTAGCTGAGAAGGACAGAGGGGGAGAGAGGGAGGAAAGTTAAAAGAAATAAGCCTCCTACAGATTTCTCATTGTCCACGCCCTCTTATTAGCGTCTTTTACCCTTGCGCCTCGTCTGCCACCGCCAGTACTGTAATTGATGACGTCATCTCTCTCTCTCTATATATATATACCCACTTACTGAGTCTTTTCCCGTCTCTTCTCCTCGTATCTTCTCTTCGTCCACTACTTTACCGCTCAGTAGAAACTAGAAAGATGGGGAGTCGCAACCTTTGCCCGCGCGAAATCCGAATCAATGATGTCGGTCCGCACTGACGTCCGACTTGGAAAAACCGATGGTAGTTGGAGTAATCGACTTAAAAATACTTCCCATGGATAGAAAGCAGCAGCAGGTGAACAGTTGATGTGGAGGAGGTGAACGCCTGAATCAAGTCCAAACTCGTCGGCTTTGGACAAGCACGTCTCCAATAGTTGAAACGTTTTTCTTCTTTCCTATGAGATGACTATAGTTTTCCTAAGAAACTTCCGATTTTTCTTGAAAACTTTCAATCACCGTACGTGTGAAATTCTTCGTTTTTTCTTTTTAACCGCATCAAACGCCCCTTGTAAGAATACAATCCCAGAGGAAAAGCTTAAGGTTGCAAAAGGGGAGAAACGGAGTTTCACCTAAGCTCTTCAGTCTTCATCTTAGCACAAATCATTTGTGGAGTAACTAGACTTGCACTTTGGAATTGGAGTCCGAAAATGTAGACGACAGTTTATTGCATGGAAAAGTATTAAAAGGTCTGGATTAGTGAAATATAGTTCCCCGCTTGTGCAGTGAATTATATCAATTGTACTGCTAGTTTCTGTGCTAACCCGTGAAAGATAAATCTACACAATTGGAGGGAAAAAAATGAAACATTTGATGTTTTATTTCATGCACTTACATTGCACTTTACTGTTCCTTCTGCAAATTTGGCTATTGGAAATCGACAAATGTTGATGGTGCACTGCTTGGGATCACATTCAGGAGCCAATGTTGTTAGTCTACTAATTAAGGTCAGGGAGGTATGTGTGATAAAGGAGTTGCAGGAATTGCTTCCATGAGAGACCAGGTCAAATTTTCTTTTTCAGTTTTATTCCTCTCAACATTGGGTGGTCATGGTCAACTGAGTTTCAAGATGAGGCACTAAAGGGTTCAATATTTAAAGAGTTGAATAATACTTTTTGCAATTGGTGGGGCACAGGTTCACAATTAATAAATGGCCAAAAGAGGAAAAGGTGAACAATGATTAAAGGGCAGAAGAAAAGATGCTCCTCCAAGAAAGAAGACACACAGGTCATGAAAAAATGTGTGAAATATAACTAATCTAACGAAGACACGCTATTTTTTTTTTCTTGTGCTGCAATGTATTTGATTGGAACCAATCTGTAGTTTATTGTTCCAAGCAAAGGCGCCACTAGCAAAAAAGTAGTGGTGCAAGTCATGAGAAGATGACAAAAGTTTGAACAATGATCACAAATAATATTATTTTTCATTATTGCTTTAAAAACCAATTTTTTTTTATAACTCAACAACTCTGACCCACAATTTTCTTCTTTTATATAATTTTTTTTATGGCAATTGCGAACCGGAATCAACAATCCTGGACAACATTATTGGTAATTATATCCTACAACTAAATCGCAATATTAAGATTTGGTCAAAAAGCTTCAACTTGACCTTAAAATGGTTTAGTTTAAGAGAAAAGTTTGGAATCGGTAAATGTTTGTTTTTCCATTGCAAAACTTTTTTCTTGCTATTATAGACACAATTCTTGTTTTCCTTGTTGCGCTGGTAAGGAAAATAAAAGAGTTGCTATACGGGGAAAAAAAATTATTGTTTCCAATTTAAAGTTTAAAACAATTTTTCTAATTAAACTTACAACGAAAACCCGAATCAAACATGTATCGAGCTCCTAGTATGCAAAACGAAGCATCAGAGTTCATTAACAAGCTATGGGCATTCCGGTTCTTGCCTGAGATATTCATGTATTTAGCCAATTCTAAGCCCGCATTGGATGTGTTTCTTCAGTTTAAAAGTAGTATCTGCCACTGTTGCAGTAGAGAATCATGCTTATGAGAATCGAACTGGCGATCATGCTCTCATCATCAGTTTGTCATTCCGACCAACCATGCTACACCCCTCAAAACATAAATTTGAGTGAATTACTTTACTGTAGAAGGCATATAAATTTATAAAATTTAATCAAATAATTAAATTAATCTTACTAAGTACTCGTATAAGAGAGTTTACTCACTAGATTAACTTCGACACTAAAATTGAATTTTACTCATGGGGGCCGGTAAGACCAGCCTTAGTATTACTCAAGCTTGCAAAATCAAGTCAAGAGATGGGTGCCTTTATCAATCGTAGAGCCAGCAAAGTGCAAACATATATATATATATATATATATATATATATATATATATATATATATATATTATTTTGTTGAAATAAAGTTTTTGTATTTCATTTGATCCTGTGAATTATATTTCATTCCTTAATTATATTTCATTCCTTTTCAGTTACTGAAAATCCGAATCCAACTCCGAATTCAGTGCATCACATCTACCTGACCGTGGGACTGCATCGGAAGATCAGTAAAATCAACATATAATCTTAATGTAGACCATCGACAAAAGAGCCACAGGCCCACACGTAAAAATATGAAAAGAGATGGTTTAGATTAGGATCATATGTTGATTTTACCGATCTTCCGAATCAGGGCTGCCCACTAGCAAGGGCTCCACTTGCTCAAAAATCTTGAGCTTGAGCTCCGCTCGCAACTCCAGTCGAGCTTCTTATGACAAGTTAGAATTCTACTTGTTTAACCAATTTAACTTGTTTAAGCGTTAACTTATCTAACTAAACAATTTAACTTGTTTAAGCGTTAACTTATCTAACTTGTGTAATTTATGAAAATTTGTTTTTACCTTAACGATTAAATCCGAATATTTGGTGAACCGATTTTTGGCAATACTATAAAGTATCGATTTGTGAGTCGAGTCGAGTATAAACTAGTTGGAGTTTTTGAAACTCAAACTAGTTTAAACTAGTTTATTGTTTTGAGTATAGCCTGAATTCGACTCGTTTATAAACTAGTCGAGCAGTCAAGTTTTTTGAAGCGAGCTTAAGTCGAGCCCGAATTGGCGTGGTTCGTTGTGCAGCCTTGGCCAGGTAGATGTGATGCAGTGGATTCGGAGTTGGATTTGGATTTTCAGTAACTGAAAAGAAATGAAATGTAAATCTGAAAGTTCAATCAAGGCCCGATCCGTAGACTTCGAACGGGTTTCACTTCCATTTGCCCTGTGTTTTTGTTTGGAGCTCCGGGAAACGAAGAGAACAGCGTGAAGAGAGAGAGAGAGAGAGGGAGAGGGAGCGCAGAGGGGAAGGGGAAGAATGGCCGAGCCTCCACCTCCCAGGCTCATGAATTTCGTCTCTGAACATCAGGTTCTTCATTTCTTACCATGTCACCCTCTCTGTCTCTTTCTCTTTGCAAACCCCTAAGATTGGTGCTTAATCTGATTGTTGGCGGGGAAATTTGAGCAGTTGGATGAAGCGAGGAGAACGAGGGGAGAGCGTGTCGAGGACGGGACCGCGCAGAGAGACAAGCCTCTGTATCAGGTAAAACGCTTTGCGCTCTTTTGATTTACGTTCTCTTTTATTATTCCCTTTCGTCATCATTTCTCGGTCGAGTCGCTGCTTTCTAGTCAGCGTCTTCATGTGAACGCCTTTCCTGGGGCCAGGCGTTATCTGTCTAATTCATTCCCCTCAACTTGTTCTTTTACTTGCCTGGCTGTTCTATACCAAGAAGAAGAAGAACTAGAAAATCGTCCACATTGTCTTTCTACAAGATAAATGTGGCAGGCTAAGGAGTACTGTCAACTGGTAGATGCTACTGGAATAAAGCATAGAAGTTATAGAGATAGAGATAAGTTTAAGTAGCCAACAAGAAAGAAGGCGGTTCTTCATTATACCGCCTTCAAAGTTTCCTGACGATGCTGGTAATGGTGTCGAAGGTGTAAATTTATCTTTCTCTATTTTTTTTTTTGTTTCATCTAGATTCTTAAAGAGAACAAAGACAAGCGAGACGCGGAATTCAATGAACGGTTCAAACATAGTAAGTATAAGGAGATAAAGCTTTTTGATTCTCCATGTTGGCTCGATTCAATGTTTGCGCGATGTTACTTCAATCTGGTATCACAGACTTGTCTGAATATTCATACACCTTTCACGTAATCGACTAGTTGAAGCAGGATCATATAGGAATAATGTTTATTATTATTATGATCTTTTCATTGTTATGTTAGTTTTAGAATTTAGATTCTACTGGCCAGTGGTTTGTGCCTTTGTGGTGTTACATGCACTTCATTCGGCCGTGATATATTAACTCTTGCAAGAACAGATGGATTCGCTCATTTTAGGGCCTCTTTTCCATAAGCTGCGTATGTACCTTACAGTGTTTAGGTGAAGTCCCAGGTCAGCTCGGGGAAAAATGGAACACATTTGACTTTGCCAACATATGAGCACACTCAAATTGCTCTCAGGGAAGACATCCTTTTGTTGTTCTAGATATTACTTCATCCCACTGTTGTCATGCGACTCAAGCCATTTGATTTTGAGGTTTTTGAGGATCCGACAAACTTGACGTTGATATATATAGTTTAAATTTCTCTAACTATAGCTCATTATACGTATAATTTAAAGCCAATCCATAAGCAAAAATACTACAGTTTAATAAATTTGTGTAATTAGAAATTTGGCTGTGCTTATAGGAGAAGGCCTACTCAAGTTGTAAAATGTGACCTATTTTGCTATTAGAGAAGTGCAACTCTTAACTGGGGAAGAAAATCTTATCACAAACATATGTTGTTTATCTGAAAAACTCATTTAGGTCCTTGTGGAAGTGAGAAGAGCAGTAGTTCATTTTCCAAATTTCTTGATTATCCTTTATTTATTTTATTTTTGCTATTTAAGAACTCAATCTTATTACCAGATTTGGGAATATGATTTTTCATCCTCTGTTTGGAAGACGAGCACTTCTATAATGTGCCAATATGGAATGACAAACTTTCGATATTCTCCAAAATTTGTGTACTTGCAACAAGAACGGATAGTGCACTTCCATATTAAGTTGCACTATAGCACAGCTCAGAACCATTTGCTAATTGTAGATTGAAATCATTTTCATGTTTCTGTTTTTCTGAATTTAGTTATCCATGTAAATCATGGCTGACTGTCTCTGATGATTTTCATACTCTTTATGACTCTGTAATTATCATTCCTGACAATGTTGAGTAGCAGTCTTGGTGATGTTTGTCTTGGAATTTGCTATCAAGAACTTTCTATTGTATTTGACTTTACCTGAAGGTTAACATGGATTGGAAACTTGTGCTGCATCAATGAATTTCAAGTTTTTCATTATTTCTGTGTGTTTGTGTGATATTTGAAGTTCTCGTATCAGCAAGAATGTGTACAGAGAAGTACTCAATGAATTGGAATATGCAACTTTACTAATGCTGGTTTTCATGAACCGAAATTTCAGGGCCTCCCAAAGCTTTGGATGAAGATGAGACAGAGTTCCTGGACAATTGGGAGATGGTGAGAATGGGTTTTAAAGATATTCACTACTTGGGTATGCTTGAACCAGCAGACTGGAAAGATGAGAGCATTCTTCTGCTTTACTTAAAAATAGAAAAAAGCAGCTATTTCATATTACATAAACGATTTGATATTACATAAACGAGAGAGAGAGAAAGAGAGTGTGTGTCGATGGTTGGAAGAACAATCTGCATAAATTTGCATAAACTTTGAGACCATTTTATGTTTTCTGTGCAATATCATATTTATTACTTCTTCTTTTATCTTCATTTTCCAAATTGCTAGCTGTAGTCATGCTTATACTGCTGTCTGTGCATCTATAATGGTAGTGCTTTAGGATGCACATCATTAGTCTGTGTTCTATTTCTGTCATAACCAGCTTACATGCATATTAAAGGAGGAAAATGAGATCTTGATTCAACTGAGACTTACCACTATCCGCCACAACCTATAAGTTAAGGATCCTTCATCTAACCTCTCTGACTCACAATCAAGGAAAGAAATAAGAAGATGACATCCACTTTGTCTGTATCTGTTGTTTCTTTTGTGGGAGGGGAATTGGCGATGAATGGCTACTATGTGCACGAATAATGGTATCCAAAACACATCAATAGTAATAAACTGATCTACCGCACTTCTCTGTTGCTCTATCTTGGAGTGTACTCTTCTTTCTGCTCAAGGACATCTCACTTTTTCTCTACAGCCAAAGCTATCAAATCATTATTTATTTTTCAGTCTAAGTACTGGCAGACCTGTAACTTGCAAATGTAAGTGATCTTCCTGATTGGACCTTTTTTAATACCAGCGTGGATGTAGGAAAATGTGTGGATGTAGGAAACTGTGCATGCTGTGACCGGCTTTGGTTTCCTTTATTCTTTTTTGTGTATTTTATTCTAAAGTATGACATCTGCTATTCTCTGAAGTCTGAACAGTTCTTTTAGAGCATAGTAGGTCTTCGTTCTAATATAAGATGAATGTTAAGTAGACAATCTTCATTTTTTTTGTTCTTGTAAAATTAGAGATGTTGCGAGATTAAAGATTATCTAGATAAGTACTGTTTATGAAAGCAAAATCATGTTTTCTGTTTTAATTACATTAGCATTTAATTTCCATGGGGCATTCGACTTTTGTCTTTATGTACAGTTTTCAGCACAATGTATCACCACTTCAACCATCGGCTTTTACTTAATGAAGCACACATATCCTGAGGATTGGGAGCATATCCTTTTAATTTTAGATATTAAGATTATTCTTCATTAAAGAAGACTGTATGCTGTAATCATGGTCTTATAGATTAATTTGTGCTAAATGGTCTTTGTTCTGGTGTAGAACTGGATTTGTAGCGGCTTTACAAGCAGATTGTTGTTTCATTTTTTTGAGTTTTGTTTCTCCATTCTTGGAAGGCATTTGCATGTCAGCACGTTTTGTTGACATCAAATTTTTGTGGATGATTTTGGGATTGTGATGCCTTTAATGTAGTCAAAGAGACAGTATGAGCAGCAGATGGCAAATGATGAAGCTCAACAGCTCCAGGGTTTCCAGGTAACATTTTCTCGCTGAATGAATAAGTATTGAATGTGTTATTTGCAGGTTAGGTCATAACAGAAGTAATCTTGTAAACGTACAGCAGCCTGTCCGTATACCAACTCATTGGCCAGGTAAATGGGTATAGTTTAACGTCCTGTCTGCATGGACATTTTCAGCCAAAAAAGTTCCATTCACTTGGCTGGGGGTTTTGATTCAAGTCCTTGAACTGCATAGCCACAAATATCCGATATTAACAAGAAAAATAAAGAAAACAATAAAAAAGGGAAAATATCGCGATATATTGAAAAAAACGTTACAATGAATTTATCATGATTTTATCACGATTTTTCCCATTTTTCATTTTTATTTCATTTTTCTGTTTTTATTTTTTTCAACCTTTGTTTCGTTGTTTTATTTCCTCTTGTTTTAGGTATTTAACATAACCTCCTAAATGCAATACAATACTTGTTAGTTTTTCATTTCTTGTATTTTTACCTAACATTTTGATTTTTTATGCTTTTAGTTTTCCTGAAATTTTCCCAGAAAAAAATAACTATGTCGTTAAATACCCAAGCAAAACCTTGTCAATAAAAACCTGAGAACAATATTTGTGGCTATGCCTTCAAGTTGAAGGAGGCCAATAGTTAACAACACTTGTTCGTGTGTATGCATGTGCAAGAGAGTGGAACTCCTGCTCCTTCATAACTTCCAAGTTATTCTCTGCCCTCCCTCCTCCTCGCTTTTTCCCATTAAAATTTATTAATTTCTAAAGAATGGTTCAATCGAGAGCCATGAAACCAACATTGATGTGTATAGCTTATACATCCCATCTGCAATCTTGGAAATTTTGGACCCTTCAAACATGAACCTGCACTACGTGAAACTAGATTCTTCAGTTGAGTTCTTGCTGTATCTGATATGCAGGTACTGGTTATCTACTTTAAATTGGTGACATAGTAAACCTTGTCTAGGACCTTGTTGGATCAAATAAATGAGCTCATTTGCCCTTACAAATTTCAAATAGCTTCTTTTGCTTTTCCATATTCGTTGTTGCTTCATCATTGTTAACTTTATAGCCTTTTAACGTATTCTATTTGTTCTCAGGAAGCAGTCGCGGCACGTGCATCTGTGGTTCATGAGTTGAAAGTTGTGCCTTCTGAGTCGAGAGTTGAGGTGTGTTTGTTTGTACTCGAGTGTGAGATCCCTAGTTAAATATTTGGTTGTGGGTATATTTTTACAAAAGTAACCAAATGAATGTGTTCTCCATGCTTGAAAATGTAGTTTTTTTTTTCAAGTTGGATAGAATTTTGTAAGCTGAGAAAAATTAAAATTTTTACCTTCAAAGTTCAAATTCTTAAAAAACAGGATTTATGCACCAAAAATTCTTGATTTTCTAAACCAAAGTTTTCAAACATGGAAATCAAACCCGTGGGGTTAGTTTTGCAAAATTGTTCTGGACTGACATATTCTGCCGGTGAGTTGCATTCGAGTGTGCATTACATATTTATGTGTGTATATATATATATATATATATATATATATATATATATATATATATATATATATATATATATATATATGTAGGGAGAGAGAGAGAGAGATGATCTATTTTGCTGCTTTTTTCCTAGGAACGAAAACCTGTTAGTAAGAAGAACCCACCAGGACGCCCTTTTGGCAACGTGATAATGGTAAAGCCTCTAAAGAAGCAGAAGACAGATGCTCCAGATACTAGTCTTGGCCCCACGTCAAGGGCGTCTAATACAGACGAAGATAAAAAGTCCAGTGCTGTTGATGAGACAAAGCCACAGGATACAGATGAGAACATTAATGGCAACACAGGCCTCTGTGGTTTGGTGTCATATAGTGATGAAAGTGAAGATGACAGTGGTTAGAACACCTGTTTTATCTGGTCCCAATGTAATTTTTGCACCGTGACTATCACATGCCTTTTTTAGTCAATGGAATGAGTTCTTTTCTGACTGGTTATTTCGAGTTCTTTTCTGAATGTATGTTATTGACTGCAAGGCTGTATCCTCACAAAGCCGGCTTCGCGGTTGGAGGAGCAAGATTTTTGCCGTGGATGTTGTTTACTAGTGCGTTCATTCTGATAAATGATCTCAAACCCCTGGGTGCTCTCCTTTTTTTTGCTCACATTCAACAGAATCTGTACAAAGACTCTTGTTGAAATAATATTTCAGGTAGGAGTCTACCTAAATCCGAACGAAAAAAATATTAAGCCCCCTTATCCATTCAGATCAGGAGGCAATGGGATCGTATCTCAAAAGCAACCTTGGACGGCGGACCTCTCTTTTTGTTACAACCTTTTTCATAACACCTAGGGTCCTCAACCTCGGCAGACGACGGTTCGATTGGTTTCTGCTTCCACACTTTCTTTTTCAAAGATTTCGGGCATTATGTGTGGGCCTAGCTTCTGAACCTTAGCCTTAAAAGGTCCCTGCCATTCAGAAGACGGCGGGCCTAGCTTCCAGGGCTTTTCCACAAAGGCTGATGATTTTCGGGGCTCTGGATTCCTCCCGCCATGAAGGTAAAAGGTTGCATCAAAAAATTTCCGACGCTTACCGCCACAAGTGAAGGTTTTGGTCTCCCGGGGAGGAAATTCTCTGACGGGAACTTCGACGTCGTCTTAGTGTTTTTCCTTCATCGTGGAGTTCTTGTTTACAAACGTTCGTCTTTCACACAGTATTATTGGCCGCACTGTACCATTTGTGGAATGAAAACCCCCAGCGGTTAACTGCATGCGCTTCAAAATCTTCAGCAAATGTGAAGAGTAGAACGATTGTTCTACAAGCCCTATGGAATGAAAGAGTTGCTTTTGACACTTTGTACAGAAAACTAAGCCTTAGAACATCTTCATTTGAGGCTGGTTATTCTACTTAAAGCCCATGGAGGCTACTAGTAGCCCGGCGTGCTGGGCGTTCACCTGCCTGTCAAAATGTTCTAATTTATGTCATTATAGAAACTACTTGCTGTAGGAGCCCTAAACCTCGGTGCAGTTGATCTCTTGGTGGTTTCTCCACCAAGTTACGGAGAGACCCTTCGAGGCAGAATTAAGAAATGCTGGTGGTTCACAAACATCTCTGCTTTGGGGCAGACCAACCTCGTCACGGCACTCTTGGATCTCTGCATTCTACCATCAGCCTGCAGAAAGAAAGAAAAATCCCTCATGTCGTCAGCTGGCCAAATATGAACAATAATATAAACATCAGGCATTTGAGCAGCAAGCTAACATTTACACGTACACATCCACACGCATAAGTCCCTATCAAATCTTTTATACAAAAACACATTCTGTGGAAGAAAAAAACATGTAATACAGCATCTAAACCTTGTTCATCGGCATTTCTACGTCCATAAAATCACTGAAAACAAAATATAAAACAGAAATAGCGATAAACATCAGCAGACCATTCTTTACTGCAGAACCAATTATATATATCTAATACCCAGAAGCCAGGAGTGAAGCTATCTTGCCAACAAACCTTGGAATATGCAGAACCGGCTGTTTGCCAGTTTTGACAGGTTTTGACAGTTCTCCAACTTCGAAATTCCTAATATGAGCAATCAAGAGGATGGCTAACGCCACCTCAGATCCAAAAAGGAATCAATGGAGAATAAATAACCCAACATGCAGCACAAATACAATAGATGCGTTGGAGCTAGCGATCTTTCCCATAAAGGTTTGAAGACGGAACTAAATTGCATGAAAAGTAATATGTATCACATGAGTGGTCAGCGACTCAACAGAGCAGAGAAATCAGACAAGTAGGCCTTTACATGGGCTTGTGAAGGAAGATGAGGTGCCTTCGGAGCTAATATTTGCTACATAATAGCATTGGAAAGCTCAACGACACCTTTCTTCTTTGCCATACCGTGTAACAAGATCTGAAATTCTTCTCTCTCTTTTTTCATCCAAAGATAGTGTCATTGTGAAACTGGAACAACCCTAAGGGTCGAGAAGGTGCAGGCCTAGCACCTTGGACCACTAGTTGAACACCTAGGATTCTTTAATATTTTCAGGAAACAACTATGCTTTGGATTACTTAGATGATTGTAATTGATAAAAACATCCTTAAACATGCATAAAATTGAGAATATGTGAAATGATGACATTTTTCATGCTCATGGAAAAGGCTTGTTGCCATATAGCATGAACAACGCATGAAAGACAAACAGCCAACGGTGTATGACAATGATAATTATGATGAACAATGACGAATTGTTTTTCAACCAAAACAATTTGCCCATCCTTATCTAAAAGAATATCAGCCGAGCACCAGATGTGGAACATAGTCCATTGTCTTTGATGGTCAATAACATGGATGATGAACCATGGGAAACAGACAAATAATAAGGAGCAAGGTCAGTTCATCATGACAATTTCAAATAGTCTGCTCATCTAGGTTCACATTACAACGATGGAAAAATCATAGCTTATCAATGGAAGCATCTCTTTTTGAATTTCCTTCGTCTGTTACAATGATCATTTGATTTCACACAGTTTTCATCATCAAAGCAACTGGGTCCTTTTGAAAAAGATAATACCATGAAAAAGAAATTCATGTAAAAATGACATGTTTAGTTCTCAATCTTTAGTTCCCTACGCAATTGCTGTCCCGTCAGAAAAGGAAAAGTGTGATGCACCTCTTAGAAGGCCACGTTGCCGGTAGAAAAAATAAACCGAAACATGGGCTATCTGCAAGTGCAACCAACCTGAGGTCTATGAGGTGGTGCCAAACATGCAAATCAGATTCATGGATCTGGGCCATGTGGCCAGCTTAAACACACAGCAGGAATGCAAGTATAGCATGCAGAACGGAATGAATACCCCAAACATTGAACAACAGAAATCAAGATGAGATGCTTCACAGACCAGCTACAAATGTGCAAAAGAATTTTAAACTCCAAATAGCCGAATAAACTAAAGGACTTCATCCAAACAGAACCAATTAGATGCACAGGGAAGATCATCCATCAATAGAATAATGATAAAAGATAAAACTATTATAATTCAAGATTTTGCTGAACTAAAACCTGCAACAGAGAAACCGGGAGCAGTCGCTGTCAGGCACATCAAAGTACTTCACATCCATAAGAAGGGCCATGCTGTGTATCAAAAGACTAGCGGGGAGAGAGAGAGTACCTCAATTAGCCGCAAGCTTCTCGCAAGTTATTGAATCTTCAACGAGCTTCTTAATGGCATCTCTCAACTTGTAATAGTCATCAACGGTATTATAAATTTGATGCGAAATCCTAGCATACCCACTGGTACAATTCTCTGTATCTCGGCCTTCTAAATCTTTCGGGAAAGCATAGTGAATTGGAACCTCTACACCGAAAGTCACTCTTAAATGGGTTCTCAATTTTATAGCGTCCTGGTTACTCTGAATCTTCAAACTGGATGGCAAACCTACCATTATCATACTGCAGCTCATCTCTGGAGGCGCACCGAGTTGCGTCCCCCATGCCTTCGCCAACATCTTCCCCATCTCAAGAACATTTGCATGGTTTCGTTTGCGAATCCCATCGATCCCTCCTTCGAAGTTCTCAAGGAATTCAAAGACCGAAGGAACAACAAGCTGCGAACTATAGTCTCTGGTGCCAATCCAAGCACTCTCGATCGCCAACCCGTTTCCATACTCATGGGAGACCACCGGGTGGTGGACATCAGCTGATGCCGTTCTTTTACAGTACAAAAAGGCAACCGATGGCGGGCAGAATAACCATTTGTGCAGATTGCTAGTGTAGAAATCTGCCCCAATCGACTGAAGGTCAATCTCCACGTTTCCTATCGCGTGGGCAGCATCGATGAAGACCCGATCGACGCCCTCTTCCCTGCAAATCCTCGTCAATTCCTTCACCGGAATCACAACCGTAGGCATCGAGGTGATGTGGTCAATGACCGCCAACCTAACTTTACGGCCGCCCGACTTCCCCTTCTCTAAGGCCTTCCTGAACTCAAGGATAATCTCTTCGTCCGAGCTCACCGGAAACGGCATCTGCACCTCGACAACAGTGGCGCCTGCCCGAGCACAATAGGCATGGATGGACTTCTTGACTGCACCGTACGCGTAATGAAGCATGATAACGGAGTCGCCCTTCGGGTACTTCCCCTCGGTGAAGGACCAGGCTAGGTGCTGGAGCACGATGGCAGTCGCAGTGGTCGCGTTGTCAATGAGGGAAATCTCGTCGGGATGGGCTGCATTAACGACGGCTGCTATGGCCTCCCGGGAGCGGCGGATTCCTTCCTGGAGGGGCCCGAAGTAGAAGCGGTCGGGCTGCCTGAGGAATTCATTCTGCCACCGGCGTTGGGCGTCGAGTATCGACGCCGGGCAGCTTCCGAAGCTGCCGTTGTTCACGCGGGCTACGTGGGGGTCGTGGTGCGCGAATTCCCGCCGAATTAGGTCGGAGAGATTGTCACTCTGGTGAGAGAGCTTCGGCTTTTTCGCAACCTGATGGTTGTTCGTCCCGTTCTCTAGGACTTCGTCCATGTCGGAGTTTCACAATAAATGGGTAGGGTTTCCCGTCCCCCTTTAGCACAGTAGCTAGGGTTTGCAGCAGACAAGGAAGAAAAAGAGTGAAACCACGAAATTGGGGTTCGTAGACAGAGCACGCAGCAAAACAAAATCAGAATCAATTCTGATGTACTGCAGGGTTATCCGATGATCAGAAACAAAGAAAGAGAGGGAGAAGACGCAGGCAGCGGCAGAAGCGTCCGTGTTTGTGAGTTTCCGTTCCCTAACTTTTTACCTGAATAACCTTCATCAATCATCATTGCTAAAATATTCCTCTCCCAATTATAAAGCTAAGTACACATGATTTTGTTTTCTTTCTTGGGTTTCCTTCCATTCCCACTGCCTGAATTACATCGGAGCTGAGATAGGCAGTGGACTGCTTTCACCTTTCTCTTCCAAACTACACAAACAGGCATTTTAATAAGTCATTTATTTTCTTTACATCTCATTTATTTCTTCAATCACCATTTCCTTTTCTCTTATTTTCTTTCCATGTGAATAAAATACAAAAGAAAAGTTTGAATGGCAGCTTTTTGAAGGCAAAAACTGGATTTTGTCATCTAAGTTTGTCAACCAGATTTTAAAAACAACTTATTTATTTACATGGCAAATGTCTGGTAAGTTTTCTTTTCTTTACATCAACGTTAGGTTATTGCAAATAAAAAGAGTGGCGTGGTTAAATCAGCTTAAGATATGCACTATAGGCGGCTTAAATTGAAAGAGACATCCCACTATAAGCGGCTTGGTTTTTTCTTTACAAACACTGTTCTTCCAAAATAAATGCCCCTTTTTAGTAGGTCGTTTTCACAATATCCCGTGGATGAACAAAATTGAACACTGAACAGCTGACTGAACCAATCAAACAATGAACTATTGGAACCAAAGTATCATGTATTGAATGCAAGTGTACTTGAATTTTTGTAACAAGTATGAAGTAAATCAAGCCATAACCCGTAAAGCAATTTGCAAAATTTACAACGTAAATTAAGTCATTTTTTTTGCAATAGACTTGTTCGACACACTCGACCGATAAGTTTTGCTGGTGGAGAGAAAAATATATAAAAAAGTAATAGTTATTTTTATAATTTAGTATTAATTCACGCGTTTTTTATATATTTATTTTCTCAGCAACCTTCGTGACTAAACTGGACGACAACCAAAAAAATATATAAAAAAGTAATAGTTACTTTTATAATTTAGTATTAATTCACATATTTTTTTTATGTATTTATTTTCTTAGCGATCTCTGTGAGTAAACTGGATGACTCTAGGATGAAAAGATCGTGCACATCAAGACCAACTTTGTTACGGATCCAGGTTTGATCATGCTCGATCCATTCACCACCTTTTCAGTTTTCCCCTCCTGCGACTCGCGAGGCGTTGAGGCTAGTTTGGTCAATTCATCTCTGCATTGTCCATTCTTCGATTTCGGCACTTTTACGAGCTTGAACTTCGGGTAAAGATTTCGGACCCGATCCGTTTGAAGCCGAGGGGTAGCATTGTCATTGGGGTTTAAAGCGGCCCCCCGGACCTGGTGTCGGACGTCAGGGACAGGGAAAATCTGGACCTTTCCTTCGTGTCGCGTGGACGTCGCCGCATGAAGGCGTTTATTTTACCGCATAAATGCGTGCTAGCAGATTTGTCTTCGCTCAACTAATTTCTATATTTTAATCATCGTCATTTCTTTCGTTTTTCTTTATTTATTTTGCTCTTATACTTAATATTTTTTTTTTTTTATCATTATTCGTCGTTGGATTACGATCAGGTTATGTCAACTAGACGCTTCAGTCATTTGGACAACTTGAAGGTATTCAATTCGTCCACTAAGGCAACTGGATGAAGATTTTATTGGCTATTTTCTTTTTTTAAAAAAAAATCGTTTGGATATAAATATATTTCAATAGTCACAAAATCTATGTTGAAAATGAAGTACGTGGTGCACCCGTTAAACTGACCGCGGCCCTTTTACTTGTACTTTAACTTTTCAAATATTAAAATCAGGAGGCCGTTAATTTGATATTTTTCTTTTTAATTTTTTTAAATTTAGCTTGTGTAAAAATGTTGAGATCTCCTTAAAAAAAGAAAAAGAAAATGTAATATAGAGACTTCCTAGAAAAACCTTTAAGCACGGTAGAATTCCATTTGATTTGAGGTTTGAAGTTTGAACTAACCAGCCACGCTACTAATTCCTGGTAGGTTCGTTAGGCGCGAGTAGTTGAAAGGACGCGCGACCATTCTATTTGGATTTCAACTTTTTAATGTAGTTTCGTAACCAAGAGTTTAAAGTTCTGTGATTGATTGAATGAGGATGAACGTGTGAACCGTGTTTTCTAAATGTAAGAATACGATTTTAAATGTTTTGGACGTGATTAAATATGAAATTAGTCGATTGTCAGATGTGATTAAATATTTTAAAAATAGTTACTAAAAACGCCATGCTATGTGAGCATAAGTAACATTTTATGGTGGTTGATTTTTCTATGTGAGTGGAGGAATCAAAATCAGTCAGCTGCCTAACGAATGATTAAATATCTAAAAAACCTTCCTTTCAAATCATCATGTCACATGAACACTAGCAATTGTTTGTGGCGCAGCGAAGTGAATAGTACGATTAAGGCTGTTATTTGAAATTATTAACAATGATGGGACCTAAAATGAATGTTTCTCTAAAAATATTACCTCCCGCCCCCGCTCAACGCCCAACGGCACGTTTCCTGGAGCGGATACGGTTCTTATGGGTCGCTGATCCATATCCAACTATTTTCCCGCGTATTCTGTAGTGAGATCGATGACACCGAGTCCTATCCGTATCGATTCGGCATAGAGGGGATTGACGACCAATTTCCCGGTTCAAGGAACCGAGTCTTCACTGCCCGCCTCGCCTTATCCTATCCGAATCCCCCACCTGGCATGAAGTGGAAGGTTGTTAGATGACTCCATCGCGCGCGACGGAAGAGACGACGAGCATCAAAAAGCAATAATCCGTCGCTGAATCGAGAAGGACGTCCCTTCAATTCCCTCAGAAATGGCGGCTCCGTCGTTTCCGGGGACGACCATAAGGAGCTCTCCTTCTTTCCCGCCACTGTCCTTCTCTCCTTTAGCTTTCCGCACGGATTCTCATCCGCAGAACGAGATGGGAACCTCCTTTTTAGGTAGAACCCCGAGGTGTTATTCGAAAGTCTGGAAATCAAGGCGCGGGAGAGGAGGTGGGTCCGCAGCAGTGGCGTCGTTGGGCGGGTTGCTTGGAATGTTCAAGGGGGACGATATGGGGAAATCTGCAAGGAAGCAGTATTCCCCCACGGTTTCCGTGATCAATGACATGGAGAAGGCGGTTTCGGCGCTTTCCGATGAGCAGTTGAGGGAGAGAACCGTGGAATTCAAGCGGCGTGTTGCAGTCGGTGATTCGTTGGATTCAATTCTTCCCGTAAGTTTCATCACCCATGTTTTAATGCTGGATTGTACATGGTTGTACAGGTGCTCAGTTAATGGGCAGTGAGAATTGAAGTTTCTTTTTCTTGGTGTTTCTTCTGTTCGGTGTCTCGACAAGCCATTGGAGGATTATGCATAACAAGAGTATTGGGATGCAGTGGATTGAAATCATTTCGATTTTTGTTGTTAATTATAAGTTCTTATCGATGCAAACGGCAGGAAAGTTTGGTTCTCTCAGTTACTGCTTGCTTATCGTACAAATTGCGCTAAAAGCACCTTGAAGTGTATACAAATGCTGCATAATTTGATTGCAGAGGACCAAAATTCTGATACCCTAGTTCATGATTAAGGGTTGCGATGCATAAACTTGAGTTGTACTGTGTAGATTGATATGGCCAGTTTTAGGAAATCAATACTTGACGTGCCAATGAGGGAAGAAGTACATAGCTTTGTAGATCAGCTCCGAGCAGTACTAAGAACTAAGCAGTATGGTCTTGTGCATCACTGGGCAACAGAGGAATATTGCATGGTTTTGTTTGTTATTTCCTTTTGGACGACATTGCCTCTGAAATCCACTAACCTAACTTGAAATTTCCTTGTTCCTGTCCAATAAAATTCTTTATCGCTTCCAATTCTTGTCTGCTTATACAGATCCAAATCAGTTACTGGTTTCAGCATGCCTTTATTAAGTTGTACATCTATGTTTAAAGTTTAAACTTTGAAGGTTGAACAGCTTATGACGTGTATCCATAGGTGCTACGTGTAACCATATTTGTTTAGCTGTTATCTGTAGTTTATGCCTTTATGGAATATCCTTTTTCACCATTTGTTTTTGGGCAGTTTCTGCTTACAGATTTAGAAAGTTTTTCTGAAGGTCATTTGGGTGCATTGTATGGTTCATTGTCTCGTAACATCTGTTGGAGGTAGAAAAGTGCATTAGATTTCAACTGAAGGTAAATAAGTTTTTAGAATGCCGTTCTATCAATGTCGTCTTCATCTTATTAAGATATTCACAATTCATACAATGAAAAGGACATGAAGACCGCAGATTGCACTCGTTTTGTCAAATGTTTGAGCATTAACCTAGAAAAATCACAGGTCTTATTTGCTGATCTAAATTGTAACAACATTTTGATGCTGAATTATGCTTCTTAGATGGTGTAGTATGTATAGCCTATGTGTATGTGGATTATTTTGTGCATGCTGATGCTTGGACATTATAAATACTTTTCTCTAATTTCTCAAATTTGTTTACCAAGCTCATTTTACTTGTAATGTTGTTTGTTAGTTCCTTGCTTCTTACGACAGATGATGTCTGCTATTGACAGGAAGCATTTGCTGTTGTCAGAGAGGCTTCAAAAAGGGTCTTAGGCCTACGTCCTTTTGATGTGCAGTTTATAGGTAATTTTCTTTTAATTTTTATGCTTCATAATGTTCTGGGCATTTAGTATTTTGTTCTCTATTGATACTTGTAGTGAAAGAAAATACCTTGATAAAAAGGAAAAGCAAGACTGTAACAAGTTACTGCTTCTGAAACAGAGTTTCATTTTTTAAGCAAACTGAATGTGTTGTGATCACCAGAAGGTGTTGAAGAGACAGAAATGAGATATTTGATTTATTGATTTGAATTTGTTTTTTCTGTGGGATCCTCATCCCTAGCAGTCCCATAAAATCCAATAAAAAAATGGATGAATCTTCATTTTCTGCCATCTACTGACCTTTGTTTGCCTAACTAATTTACTTCGTCCATATAATATTTTAAATGTCTCTGCAGCCTCTGGTTGCCCAAAGAACAAGCAAGTACCAAGTTCAGTCTTTTAGAGCATGTCACTAGGTTGTTGAATCTTTTTAAGTAAAGTGCATCATGTGGTGTTTGGTGCCACTTGTGTTCCAAAACATGAAGTTATTGATCACGCTTTATCTAGCTTCCGAGTGAGAAATTGGGAGCTTCTCACTAAATTTTACCTAGTTTCGCTTAGACGAGCCAAGATGTCATTTCTTCTAAAGAACCTCGGTTGCTGATTTCCTTGTTATCTGTCATTTTGGGTGAAGATATGAAAAAATAATATTTAATATGGCTGAATTTCAGGAAAATATCTCTTCCTGGTTTTATTTTAATGGTTACTTACCTCTTGTTGCTGTAACATTCTATGTTAGTGTAGGTGGTATGGTTCTTCACAAGGGAGAAATAGCAGAAATGAGGACAGGAGAGGGAAAGACTCTTGTAGCTATCTTACCTGCTTATTTGAATGCTCTGAGTGGAAAAGGAGTACATATTGTTACTGTAAACGACTATCTTGCCCGGCGAGACTGTGAATGGGTTGGTCAAGTTCCTCGATTCCTTGGACTACAGGTTGGCTTAATTCAACGTATGTCTTATCACCACTTAATTTTATGTTTTAGTTTTTGAAATAATTTATTTCCACATACATATTTTGTGGCACTTGAGAGTTTGCACTAGTTATAATAGCTTATGTATCACAGCCACTATCGTCTCCCAAATTCTGGAAGAATCTTGATACCAATTAACTTTAGGACAAGTGTTCATATTGGTGAAGTATCACATGATATTTTTATAATATCAATAAAAATAAGATACCCCAATAGTGTGACAATGTTGTTTTCAATAATATGGTGATGTTTAGACTTCATAAAGCAGCGCTGTATCTTCACAAGAATCGTGATGTTTCAAATATTTATTCCACAGATGCACACGGTGCAGCTGAAATATCTCATAAGGCAAACTCACAAAGCACAGGTGCACTATGTCACAAACACATAAATAAGTCCTTATTGATCATCAGCATGCTTAGCTAAAGCATATCCAATAAGAGGGACTGGCCCCTCCTTATAGACAACAGAGTAGGGCAGAACTAGCTGTTGGGCTAGTCCCAATGGCTAAATTGAGCCATTGGGAGTTTCAGGAGGAAAACCATGTTTTGCAAAAGCTCCTGAGAAGTCACTAACTACAGTATTTTCGACTATGGTGCTAGTGCTTTTACATATTTATGTTCATGGATAAAGTAGGGTACATTCCTAGACCAATTTGTTCTGTCATTATTTATACTTGAACTCATTTTTTGAAGTAGTGATTGCAAAGTTAAAACCTAAACTGATCAGCAGATTCCTGGAGTGAACTTTCTCAAATACTGAGAGATAGAAGGCTTCTTTCTAAGTTCAGATTTCATGGGGCTTCTTTCCACAACTGCTTTCATGCAAAAACCAAGTTTCAAAATTCTATGCCATTAGACGGTGTCAAAAATTAGGTTTTATGCTTGAACCTGGTTTGGCCCAAAGTGTCACCAGACCAGGCCTTGGCAATTTCTAGAAATCGAAGATACTGGCCTGCCTGGTTCTGATGGGGCACCTAACCTGACAATATTAAAAATTTCCTTTGCTTTTAGTTTTCCATTTTTTTCTTATCCTAATGTGTACTTGGGTGGCTCTGTGTGAATGTGTGTCTTCATCCATTGATTAGGAAAAAAACCCATTGCTAAAATTTACAACTCTTCATGTGTAAAGTGTCATCTTGTGTGCTCTTTTCCAGGAAAACAAAAGAATCTCATAAAGTGGTCCAAATTTGCATACCGTTTGTCAGATTTGATATTCTTAATTATGTACAACAGTGCAAACATGTTCACAGCTGTCAGCACCTATAGATAATGTAACTATCTAACTTCTTTGGATTATTCATTATGACACATTTTTGTCACATTTACCCTTTTTTGTTATTGCTGCTGCAAATGACTGCATAACTTGAATTTATGTGATGACAGAGAACATGACCAGTGAACAAAGAAGACAAAATTATGCATGTGACATAACATATGTCACAAATAGTGAGCTTGGTTTTGATTATTTGAGAGACAATCTGGCAACGGCAAGTTTACTCTTATCTTGATTGTCTCTACATATTTATTTTTTGCTGTTTTTACGCTGTGGAATTAACAATTTCTGTGAGTTCCATAATGTCTATATTGCTGTTTCTTGTGCTTTATAGGAGGTTAGACTAATTTAGTTATCATATGTGGACAACAGAGTGTGGATGAGCTCGTACTGAGGGATTTCAATTATTGTGTTATCGATGAAGTTGATTCCATTCTCATTGATGAGGCAAGAACTCCACTTATCATCTCTGGATCTGCAGAAAAGCCAAGTGACCGGTATTATAAGGCTGCAAAAATAGCAGCTGCTTTTGAACGAGATCTTCACTACACAGTAAGAACTAAACCGTAGTCGGATATCAAAATGTTTGAACCTGTCACATCATGAAACTGGGATACAGTTGGTTTTGAGTAAGATTAAAATGCATTAGAAATTTAGAACCAAGCTGTGTGGATCAACTTGCATTCTCGTGTGTGTGCAAAAAGTGGTTTTGGGTCAATAAGTTTGTCTGTATAGGCTGGTGTTCTGTTTCACAAGACATGACCTAATAAAATCCTGTTCTACAAGATTGAACCAGGACTTGGCCCAAGTCTCTCTCACCCTTGTTTTTTCAGCATGGATCGAAGGTTCATGAGAGGCTGATCTGCGGCCTTTAAATTGGACGGCCAGAGATGCTGCTTAGTGGGCTAACGGTTAGCCGAACCTGGTTCACCAGTGGGTAGGATTGTGCCTAGGCCTGAATTCTTTCAGGCCTTTTGGCTTGATGGCCTGAATTTAACCTGGCATAAGGATGTCCATGCAGCATGTTATTCTCTGTAGAGCTGGTCTCTCGCTCATCCTTATTTGTTATTCTAAATAGATACAATATTGAGACACATTTCCCAGCATTCACCATCTCTGATTACTTTCAGGTTGACGAAAAGCAAAAAACTATCTTACTAACAGAACAAGGCTATGAAGATGCTGAAGATATTTTGGATGTAAAGGACCTTTATGATCCTCGAGAGCAGTGGGCGTTGTATGTTCTTAATGCAATAAAGGCAAAGGAGCTCTTTCTCAGAGATGTCAACTATATTGTTCGAGGAAAAGAGGTTTTCATTGTTGATGAGTTCACAGGACGTGTTATGCAGGTAAGCTTTTCAGGTTATGTGTATAAGAAATCAAAGAAGTTATATCTCATCGCTTCCTGTATAAATTGGAAACTTGAATATCTTTATGAACCAGTAGCTGAATCTATTAGAAGTTTCTTCTTTTTTCTGTAATTCAGAAGGATCTGGAAATTGCCAACTGATATATATATATATATATAAGACCACTGTAACTTCATGGCAAGGAAGGTTTTGTATTCATGCATGTGGTGTTGTACTTGTCAGGTCCCATTAGATGTCTGCATTCTTCAATGTTTAAGTCTTCAATCCTTGTATACGTCTTTTAGCTTTCTTGTGACATCAAATGCAATCTGTTGTCGCAGGTTACTCATCTGATAAAACTAGCCAGAAGATAGGTATTAGAACCTGAGCATAATGATTAGAATTTTAAAAACGTGAATACGATCTTATACAGTCTCCTTATGACTGGAAATATTCCTTTCCATTGCTTGGCTTCTTGGTTTCCTGCTACTTCCTTTTTTCCTTAACGATATAGTTTTTTATTTCAGTCTTATGCTTAAAATTGGTGTTGTGGGCGCATGGTTCTATGATTTTTTACCCTTTATCATTCTTGTGCTTATGAATCTATATGCTAGATTTCCTATTGCAGCTTCTTTTGTTTCTTCTTCTGGTCCTCTGGATTGTATCATCATCCTATGGCAACTTTACTTTGATACCTTTATGCTCTTGCCTGATAAAATGCGATTCATAAAATTTCTTGTGGCTTGGCATGAATATTAATTTTTTGTTCATAAAACTTTGGACTTTTGGAAGTCTATGTTTGCATTTTCATGTTCATATTTAGAGATGAACCTCTACATTATCTGAATTCATTTTGGTTATGGCTCAGTGCTTTTCTTCGTGATTTGTGCTTCATATTTGTATTTACTGACTGCTCAAAAATGGGTTTTATCACTCTTTTACTTAACAGAGCATATCGTATGATATGTAACATAAAACTCTTAAGGGTACTGATATGTTACACCCCTAAGACTAGTTTCATAGATGTAGCTACACTATATAGAATGTGAATTATGATACATCCCTGTACATGATATGGAGTGTATCTTATGTCAGACCTTCAAATTACAAAAGCTGGCAATTTTTTTTTTCTTGAACTTAAAGGCGCATAAATTCCTTGAGGTTGAATATTAAGTTTGTCATGGAAGACGTTTTTATACATTTAAAGTTAGAAAAAAGAACTGGCTACATGCAATAAACTTAGGGCTTTCATGGTTTTTCATATAAGAGCTTATGTATACCTCCATAAATAATTTGGAATTTTCGACCAGTAAGTTGTTTCAAGACTCCAAGGTGTCATACAAAATAAAACTTATTTATCTGATAAGAGTCATAAGACATTTAAGTATTGAGGGCAATTTAAGCGGTCAATTTTAAATTTCAATTACTGCTAAATTGCTAATGAAAATGTATATGTTATAAGTAGCATGTAATTGTTATTCCGTTTTATGCAATTCATGTTTTCACAAAGAACTTTTTCTTTTGCCATTTTCTACTTATAATTTTTTGTTATTTTTAACATGAAAAAAATTAAAATTTTGGTTTTGTTTGTGTCATGTTACCTTATGTATCTAAGTTGGGCCAACTGACACGGTTTATGATACACATTTTACAATGTTGGATGTTATGTGAAATTTATATCAGTTAATGAAAATAAAATTTGGAGATGCTCAGTCTGAGAAACTATTTTTGCCATCCATTTGAAGGATAAACACAAGTAGTTGTTTTAGATATTTTGACACAGTATAACCTTTCACATTGTTTATGAATTATGTCTAATATAATTGATAATTGTTGACCTGTACCTTCTAAAAGACATGTCCAACTCTTGTATACATGTAGAAATAGGAGAGAGGAAAAAACGCCCACAATGAACCCTTGATTTTGTTTTATGGTGAATGGTTTCACCTCAGGTCCTTCATTAGCATGTAGTTGTGCTGGTAGGGCTGTTCAGAATGGCACTATACAACAGTAACCATTCTCTAGAGACAGATGCACAGATGTCACTAGAATTAAATTCTTCAGACATGTATGCACATGGCCAGAAGCATCCAGATGTCTCACATTCACATTGCAGTATATTAAACTTTGCATATAAGAATAGTTAATGCATTGATAACCTTTGTTGGAGAGGTGCACATGTGATGTTACGCTCTTGTTTTCTTTATTCATATTTAATCTTGTAGCTGTTGCTATTACATTCGTGTTCATGTCATAATCTTCACTAACCAACAGGACTCTTGATATTTGACCGCCTAGGCTATTTCTTGTCTTGCTTATTGATGAAGAATATACATTTGCTTTCCTAGTTTTCCCATACTTAGACACAAGCTTGCTTCAAATATTGCATATCCAAACAGGTTCATAGCAAACTTTTGGGCGTTAATGGATATACTTATCATTCATCGGCAGAAAATAGCTCACTTTGTTGTGGCCTATGCATAGCATCTAAGTGGTGTTTGAGAAGTCAGATTTCCTAGCACTACCTTTAAGATATGGTGATGATCCTTTATGCGTAGTTATCTACAGATGTGTTACATTCTTTGTTCATTCATGTATTTGCTTTATATATAACAAAGTTGTTAATCTGTTCAAACTTTAAGTAGTTTGAAATATCATTGGCATTATCTGATGATTTCTAGGGGGGTCCCCTTTCTATTTGTTCTCTTTTTTTGGTGGCTCCTAGAAACATTTGTCCTGATGTCACTACCATTAAAGTTTTGACTGGTTTTGTGCTTGTCCCTGCACAGGGAAGGAGATGGAGTGATGGGCTTCACCAGGCAGTTGAAGCAAAAGAAGGTTTGCCAATTCAAAATGAGACAGTTACGTTGGCATCCATCAGCTATCAAAATTTTTTTCTTCAGGCAAGGATGTCTTTTTGCTGATGTGACTATTATATTTATCTAGTCCCAGTATTTTTTCATATTCAAACTTTATCTGCTACAAATCAGTTCCCCAAACTCTGTGGCATGACTGGGACTGCAGCCACTGAGAGCACAGAATTTGAGAGCATATACAAGCTGAAGGTTACAGTTGTCCCAACAAACAAGCCTATGATTAGGAAGGTTAGTGAAAGAGTTCGTCTGTTGAATTTAAAAGCTTTTATTGTCTGGAATTTGCAATAGGAGAAACTTTTAGCATTGGAATCAGCCAATCAGCTAAGGCTTGTCTTTTAGTAACACATTTTCCTGTATTACTTGCTTCTACGAGTTTCTGACCTTGCTTGAGTCCGTTGCCTTTCATCTGGTTTTTATTTTGATGTTGAAGCATGTCTTCCTCTTGATAAACTATAATCTTCTTGTACTGATGCAACTGAGGGTGATGTCAGAGGGGAAAAACGTTTCAATTGTACATTCAACACCTGCCTTGGGATGTAGCGAGATTAAGGTTCTTGACAGTTGCTCTGATCTAGACATTATACTATCATAGGATCTCTGTAAGCCTGAAACAGGTTAGTACTTGTTTGGAAAAACAGTTAATATGATCTCGTGTTAGGAAGACTGGATTTATGGTATGCCGATGACACAGGAATAAAGCTGAAAATACAGGGATATGACCGTTTTCATTAAGTTTCCTATTAAATTTCTGTTTAAGTGGATATGTCAGAGGAACCAATCTAGAATATCCCTGTGTCTTAGTCGTATGCAGAATGAAAACTGGAATAGAGCTGAGGATACAGGGATATGCCATTTTAATTAAGTTTCCTATCAAATTTCTATTTAAGGGAATGTGTTACAGGAACCAAAGTAGAATGTCCAGGTGTCTCTGACTCTTAGTGATATGCAGAATGAAGAAATAACTAATAAGAATGCAACAATAAAAAATATCAAACTGAAATCATTTTTATAGAAATACAATGCCAAATGGGAATGAAGTGCCCTAAGAAGTGATTATGCACTTAGAGAGAGTTGTACTCCTAAAAGGCTAAATTCTTTATAAATTCCTTTTGAACTTCCAGTGAAAAAAATTGCACCCTATTGTAATTATGTAGTGAAACAATGTTAATTGTTAGCACATTATAGTTCCATATTGCAAAAAATGAGCAAGATCAAATTTGTTTCGCGAAGTCCTAGTTTGCAGACATGAAATGATAACTGTGGGACGGTTTCACTTACAGTTACAGTGATCTAATGAGTTCAGTAATTGTGATAAATCTGTGCTAATCATTTGCCATGTAAAAATTTTTTAGTCATGTATTTTATTGATTGAAAAATGTTTATTTTAGTTCACTCAGTTCACATTTAATATCTGGAAATGATGAAGCGGATAGAATGCTTACTGTTGACAGAAGCATATCAAAATGAATTCCATTGATCAACTTCTTGTTCACTTAGTTTTCTTCATAATAAACAAATTATTGTCATTCTGACGATATTGAGTTGTTCATTTTATAGCTGAAAATGACCTTCATATTAAATCACATTTTCTCAGTCCAGCATGATGATTCTGCAGTATGCATCTCGGAACTGAACTCTTTCTGCTGCTTATCCAGGAGGAGCCGGATGTGGTGTTCAGAGCAGCCACTGGTAAGTGGCGTGCTGTTGTGGTAGAAATTTCTAGAATGCATAAGACAGGACGGCCTGTGCTTGTTGGTACTACAAGTGTTGAGCAAAGTGATGCCTTATCTTTGCAGTTGCGTGAAGCAGGCATACCCCATGAGGTCAGGTGTTCCGACCTCAGCCATCAAACACATGCTCTCTTGTTGTCCACTCCCTCCAAATGGCCATCTGCTTATGATTTGCTTTCATCTGCAGGTTCTTAATGCCAAACCAGAAAATGTAGAAAGGGAAGCAGAAATAGTTGCTCAAAGTGGACGGGTTGGTGCAGTTACAATAGCCACTAATATGGCTGGGCGTGGAACTGATATTATTCTGGGAGGGAATGCAGAATTCATGGCAAGATTAAAACTGCGAGAAATGCTAATGCCAGGGTACATAGTTCATTACCTTTAGCTGTTTTCCTTATGATTTTATCTTCAATTGTATATGAACTCTGCCTGTTGAGTACCTGCCGGGGCAAACTTTCTCTTCAGGATTTTCTACTAGCTTTGTTTTGATTTTTGGCACCCTCTGCTCATCATTTATTTGTTTGTATTCCATTTTCTGACATTTATGTGTGCCATATTTCACTGACAAATGTTGACAAATATGTAAAGTTGAAACAATCAGGCATCATGAATTCAAAGTTCCTTAGCAGATTCTCTTTCACATAATGTCTATTAGGTAAAAAAGCATCGAGGGAAAAGTGTGTGGTTTTGTTAATGTGGTTCAATCTTGAATTTCATAAAATTCACATTTACAATTTTTTGATGCTTCTGTCTTTAAAGGCTTTCCAAAATTTTGTGGTATGTATAGTATATTGTTCTACTATTCACGATTTATATGCCTGTCTGCTATTCATGATGTAAACATTTTAATGACCAGATGCTTATGAACACAGTGTTGTTAAGCTGACCGATGGGGGTTTTGTATCTGTGAAGAAACTTCCTGCAAAGAAGACATGGAAGGTATGATCCATGGAAAATCTATCAAAGTCATTTTTGGTTTAAATGGTCTACTCCTAATCCATAGTTCACAGCGGTCCTATTTGGAATTTCAGGTAAGTGAAAGTCTGTTCCCGTGTGAGCTTTCCAAAGAAAGGATAGCGTTAGCTGAAGATGCAGTTGACTTGGCTGTCAAAACCTGGGGCAAAAGATCATTGACTGAACTTGAAGCAGAGGAAAAACTTTCATATTCATGTGAAAAGGTTCATTTAGTTCCCCTTAAATTCTGATCCTCCCCTATTTGTTTGATCCCTGAACTTTGTGAAATTGAGTAGGAATATGTCTGCATGCTCCAGTGTAAATTTCTGGGTAAGCATTCAATTATCAAGGAAATCAAAACATGCACTGATTTTTTGGTACTGCACAAGGACATTGTTGGGATCTCCACATCTATGGTTTAAGAAAACAAGTCGAATGGAACCTTGGTGTTTACTTTGCCACAATCATGTTATGACTTTTTTATGTGGTCTTTGTTTTTTGAAGTTCAGAAACTTTCAAATCCAACAGCTTCATGAACTCTCCAAGCATGTTGATCTATAATTTCATGTAATAACAATTTGATAAAATACTAACAAGGTCATTGATTCAACTCATTCTGTCAAAATTACAGGGGCCAACAGAAGATGTTGTCATATCAAAGCTCAGGCATGCCTTCAAAGAAATTGTGGAAGAATATAAAATCTACACTGAGGAGGAGAGGAAGAAGGTTTGCTCATCATATCATTTGCTAATGCTTGTCTTCCAATTTCAGATTTTGTTTTGAGCAGTTTAAGATGAACTTCACGTCTAATGTGGCCTTTTTTATGTTGTCTAATTTAGGTAGTGTCAGCAGGTGGTCTTCATGTTGTGGGGACAGAGCGCCATGAATCTCGGAGAATAGATAATCAGGTTAGTATTTCCATACTTCCATCAGGATGACTATAAGGTGTAGCTGATGCAATCTCTACATGATTGGTTTATCAAACTCTTGGTTCAGCAATCCATTCTTTCTTGCTTTCTTGGTTCATTTTTTCTTTAGCTCTTCAAATTTTAAATTAAACTGAATTTATGCTCTCACAATATGGGAATGAACAAATCTTATCAAATCAACTTTATTATTATCATTTTATTTGTTTAGATCGTCTTCCTAATGTTGTATCTTTCACCATGAAGGTCTTTTTCCTTGGTGGCCAATGTTCCTTCTTTATATGGAAAGTCAAGTTCCATACTTTTAGCTACTCATTGATGAAGTTTGCAGAAAATTTATTCAGTGGATATCTTTCTGGTTGCAACATCTAGACAAGATTGTCAGCTATTGGTTTAACTTTTTTTTCTGTTTTGTCGTAGTTTTTTTCCAAAAGAAGATTAACATTGTGATTTGTATGCATTAGCTTTTACATCTGGCATGAAGTTTGCTTTTGTTTATTATGTGGTGAGATCTTTTCATGCTTACCATTTATTGACACATAATTTTTATAGCTTCGTGGTCGAAGCGGCAGACAGGGTGATCCTGGGAGTTCAAGGTTTTTCCTGAGTTTAGAAGATAACATATTTCGTATCTTTGGTGGAGACCGTATTCAGGTTTGTATCTGGATGTTTCTCTTCCCTTCTTTCCTTGGGTTTTTGTATTTGAACTGCTATAGGAGTAGAAAATGCATGATGTCGGTTATAATGCCAAAGTATGTACCAGGATTATTATACTAATTAAACTTGCCTCCTAAGTTTCGGTCTTGCATATCCATCTGAAGGTTGATGGTTCAACAACGCTTGTTCTGGAAGTGGGACCATAATTGGATGCCTTGTGTTTACTTTGGTCAAATTGCGCAAACTTACCTCTGTGGCTCACGTAAGTCTATCAGGTTTCTGTTGACTGGTCAAATTGCCCAACTGTTCAAAGTACCGCTGTAGCTTGCCTAATTTTATCAGGTTTCGTAGTCCTTGTTTTGAAATTTGAACTCATGATGTGCGGAAGTCTATAGTTAAGATCCAAGCTAGGTAGAAAACAGAGACAACAGATAGTACATGTAAACAAGTTCTGTTTAAGGTCAAAATTAATTAATCATGCGGGGTTTGACCTTGCATCCATTGTTTGATCACCTGGATGGTGTTATCCAGGATTTCGTGTGTCTGATTGCAAAATGTCAGCTTTCAAAAGAAAATTCTTTTCTTTTCAAAGGTTCCTTCTATGCTGTTGTGAACATCATGCAGCACAAGGTTGGCATGATCCATTCAATGTGCATTTGATTTTACTGTATTCGATGAATTGGTAGATCCATTGCATTTGGTTTTACTGGTTTAATGGCTCAATCCCTTTGGTTGATCCCCAAGATGGACAAAAACCTCAAAATTTTAATCACCGTCAATTCATACTAGACTTCCAAAATTCAAATCCAGGATTTATTGGCTCAATCCCTTCCACAGCTTCATGATCAGACATTCACATAGCTTCATGGTTTGACAAGCCATCTTTCAGATTATCGACAAAATGAGGAGCCCAATTATGAATCCAAGATATGCAGAAGGAATAAACAAAAGAAGGTGGGGTGGGGAGAACAGAGCAACTTGTTAATTTTGCCATCTTAAAACAATTGACTGCTGCTGATGGCTCCTATCAAACTGCAACCATGTCAAACTAATTAGGAAAGAAGCTAGTAATGGCTCTTACTAGCCACGTGAAGATCTTGACAACTAGTGTGAACAAAGTTCAAATTGGAAAAACAGGGGGATTTCTCCTCTTCGTGATCCAAATTCATTTTGTTGTACCCCTTGAATGCCTTTATATTGAGTACTTTTTTCAACACAAAATCATCCCCAACTCATTACTGCACCCATGAGGTTTTATGCCAAAAAAATGAAAACTTTCAGTTCCGATCTTAAAGCGTCGTCCTTTTAAGAATCAAGTTGTCTTGGCCTGTGACAGTGATGGATAAACGTTGAGATCTTCATAGGCAATTAGAGGGGAAAAAGGGAAACATGGGCACAAGGAAAGGGTTTTGGGCACCATGGATAAAACCAGCGGCCAGTGGCGGAGCCATGTTATGCTGCGGGTGGGCACTTGCCCACCTTATGAAATTTCAATTTCAAAAATACTAGTTATGGTTAATCATTCCTTAAATTACTTTAGTACCTCTACCTTAAATGGTGCCGCTTGAACCATTCTCTCTCTCTCTCTCTCTCTCTTTTGCATCTCAAAAATGAAAAATAATTGAAAATTTGAAACTTGAAACATAATTTATGGTAATGTAAAAAAGAAAATATGCAGATATGTAGTTTTATTTTTTAGGAAAGGGTAATATTGAATGCATATAATGGTATTAGTTTACGTTCTCTGTGGAAAAAAAAAAGTTCGCATCTACCTCTACTTTAGACTTAAAACTCACTTTAAAAATTAATGTTTTCGAAAAATTTTTGTTTGAACTTTTTTTTTAATAATACATAAATAAGTTTTAACGTGCTTCTGAATGTTTTACCTTTTTCAAAAGTAGAAAAAAATGTTACTGACTTGAAACGACTATACAGTTTATGTCATTTTGATTTTTGTATAAGTTGGAACAAATAAAAGGCTACCATTCTCATTTTATTGTTATTACTTATGAAAATTACAAAAAGTATTGTTTTTAGCTAAAAAAAAAAAGCCATGTCGCACATCCGGTTGCCATGCCCAAGCTGCAGCCCCTATTTCGCACCCACAGGTGTGGCAACTTTTCTGAAAATTCCATGTTGGGAAAAATGTTTGTAATCAAAATGGATTGTTAATAAATATTATAAACAAAATTGATTTATATTATCATGTATAGATAATATTTGTGAACATAACACTTCTACAAAGTTCTTATATAGTTTTGAAATTTTATTGTTATTTATTTTTTGGTCCTAATATTTTGTTATGTTTTCATTTATTGAACTGTTTTTATTAATGTATTCTTAAAGGTTTCTGAAAAATGGTGAAATGATTTATCCTGTTCAAGATTTGCGCCAAAATGAGATTCTAAAAATCTAGACAAAATTTCTTGCTCGGCCACTTTCAACGACATTTGCAAATCAATCAATCTACCAGCCCGCTGGCGGAAGAGAAACAGAAGACGAATGCAACCCAGTGCTCTTCGTCTGCCCAACCCCTTTGCCAGCCTAGTGGCGGAAGAGGGGAGGGAAAGAGAAACCTAGTGGCTGCTTGTGGTGGTTGTAGTGGCTGCTTGTGGTGGTTGTCAAGCTCTCTGGCGGCATGGATGGTTGGTGGTCAGCTACGACAGTCTCGTTTCTGTGATGGTGAATTTGCAATGAAAACTTAGGGATGCAATGAGGAGCTGTGGTAGTAATCCAATTTGGGATGCTTGACCAGGTGGAGAAAGTCCAAACACCTCAGGGCCGATTATCTTCACCTAATTTCCTGTAGGTAAGGAGAAAGGGTCCTCCTCCAATGTTTGATAGTCTCCCTAACTTCACCCGAATGTTTTTGGTTTATTTATCCTTGAGAAATTAAAACTTTCCCTAAGGACGAAAACTCCCTCCCTTGAAAAGCTCAGTCTGACCCAGCTTTAGATCCCCGACAGAAAACAACTACTCCTAGTTGCGGTGAGACTTCGCCTGCAGTAATATCGGCAAAAAGATCTTATTAGTAGTTATTGGTATAGACAAACAACAAGTTTCATGTAGCTTCAGAGAAATGGAAGGCAAGAACGTCCAACCTAGAGGAGCTTGGTGAAGCTTAACTCTGTACATATAGATAAGACAACCAAATTCACGATATGCTTGGGTATGTTCAGAATTGTTCTTAACTGCAATTTACAAGTATGAAACTGGTTGATCCTTGTATGAACACCGAAATTGCTACCAAAGTTGCTGAAGTTAGTGTCTGATGTCTTTTCCAATACCTTCTGTTGAAGAGGAAGGAGTGCAACTTTGAAGTACCCTTGGTATAATTAAACCGCATGTATTCTTCTTGATCACGTTAATCCTCTGCTACTTGGAGATTTTGTGTATGATGTAATAGTCTCACTATATCTAGAAAAGAACATGTTTTAGATGCATCCTTTCTAAAGGAATGGATATTTTCTCTAACATATTGATTGTGCAATTTCTAGGGTTTGATGAGGGCCTTCAGAGTTGAAGACTTGCCTATTGAATCCAAAATGCTAACAAAGGCATTGGATGAGGCTCAGCGTAAAGTTGAGAATTACTTCTTTGATATCCGGAAGCAGTTGTTTGAATATGATGAAGTCTTAAATAGTCAAAGGGATCGTGTATACACAGAAAGAAGACGAGCTCTGCAGTCTGACAACCTGCAATCTCTTCTTATAGAATATGCTGAATTAACTATGGATGATATTTTGGAGGTGATGATAGATTTGTATTTTAAATACTGTTGGTGAAAGTCGGTTCTGTTGTTAGGTTTCATGTTTCCTTCAAGCATCTCATACTTTGTCAAGTACTCAGTTTTGTTCACGCAAAGATTCGCTGCTTGCTTCCTTCAAGGTTTTTCCCTCCTTTCTAAAGTGAATCTAATTTTCTAGGCGAACATTGGTATAGATGCCCCAAAGGACAACTGGGACCTCGGCAAGCTGATCGCAAAAGTTCAACAGTAAGTATTACCTCATCAGCTCGATATATATATATATATATATATATATATATATATATATATATATATTCTTGTTTTGAAGGATATGTTGATTATTTGGAATGGAAGAAGATTAAATTGCTTAAAATTGTGTTGATCTTTACAGGTACTGCTATCTCCTCAATGATTTGACACCAGAACTGGTTGACGGCAAATGTCCAGACTATGCAAGCTTGAGAGAATACCTTCGCCAGCGTGGACGTGAAGCATACATGCAGAAACGAGTAAGTGTAAATTAAAATCACACTCTAGAGGTCTACTTTGTTTGTTTAGTGAAATTTTTAAATATATATAATTTATTATGGAGGCTTTATGCATGAATTTGAATCTAAAACCCTGGAGATTTTGTGATCTCTAAACATGAAACTTGTCAAACGCGATCACCACTAAATTTTCAAGTAATTCTTAGTTGACCTTATAACAAGAGTATTCTGTCCCCTTGATGCTTGTCCTTTATTAGTTTTTTATAGCTAACCAGCCCCTTTACTCTCAAAATCTGTTCTGTAGGAGATCATAGAGAAGCAAGCACCTGGATTGATGACAGAAGCAGAGAGATTTTTCATTCTAAGCAACATCGATAGACTATGGAAGGAACACTTGCAGGCGTTGAAGTTTGTTCAGCAAGCTGTTGGATTGCGAGGATATGCACAGCGAGACCCACTTATTGAATACAAGCTAGAAGGATACAATCTGTTCCTGGACATGATGGCGCAGATCCGAAGAAATGTCATCTACTCTGCCTATCAGGTACATATGAAATCTTTTGTCTTTCCGTTCCATGTGTTTTCATGAGAAGACATGCCCTTATATTTTTTATGACGAGGGAGCATTGGTCTTGTGGGCAACTGATACAAATAGTTTTAAAGTTGAAAAGAAGGGTAGAACCAGAATTGAAGAATGCGCACTCAGTTTAGTACATGTGGTGGTTGTTTCAACTTGCATTGCGTTAGAGGAATAACACAGCTGATCAACATGGATATTAAATCTGTATGGGGAAAATATTATACTAAATAAGAAGCCTAAGCTAGTCAGGTGGCCGAACTTAAGACCCTCAAATTGAAGAGTGTAGAGCTCCCCATTCTAGGTGCACCTATGTCGGCATTTCCTGGTAGCTCTTCTGCCTAGCTTTGGCTTACGAAATATTTAAAGGGTAGAAACCAACGTTCATGGAATTTCAATAAGACACCTTATGCTACATTTGAATTTATTTCATTAGCCTTTTTTTAGTGATTGAATGTTTCAACATTTGCAACAGTTCCAACCAGTCATGGCAAAGGATCCAAGAGACGAGAAGAAGAGCGCAAGTGAGGATTCTAATGGAAGTGCCAGTAACAATGATGCCAATCCCGCTATCCCAGCTAAGGCTTCTTCATGACCACATTGGCGGTTCCTACTCCAAAATTATCATAGCGCCGGAGTTTTTGGTCTCTCTGTTCGCCATGGTATTCATAAGGAAAGGGAAAAGAAAGCGTGAAAAATGTAACATATGCAGACCTAAAGGAGCAAAATGTAGAAACTCATCTTCTTGGTGCGCTTGTTCCATAGTTGTTCTTACGACAAGAAATTATTCCACTAGATCTCATGCGTCTGGTACTTGAAAAAAAAAAGGTGCCGCCAGCTGCTTTTGGCCAAGAATATGAAGAAATCGGTGGACTCAAAACTGCTGACATGTTCCACAGGGCTGATAGATGTCACTGGCTTTTCGTCAGCGGCCAACAATGGCTTGATCCTCAAACAGGCCCGGTTCATCCTTTGTTTTACCGACTGTGCAAAAATGACACGGTTCCATCTCTTCCCACTATGTTTTGCACATCTGAATTTTTACAAATGATTCTTCTGAGTTTGCGAACAAGTGTAACAAGCCTTCTTCTATTATGCCAACAAGATCTTTGGCGATAATCTCCATAATGTAATGCAGACACAATTTCTGTTAATGAAAAGGTGAATCCTCATCAGTTTTTCGGTTATTAGGAGGTCAATATATCAAGACAAGCAACCTTATGAAAAAGGTACACCAATTGGAAAAATTGTTCACCCTTTTACAGAAACATCAGCGTCATGGAGAATAGCTCCGTCCACCTGCTTATGTGTTTGAACGTAAGGCCTTCAAGTTGAAGAAGGTCAAGGGCTCATGCATGGAGTTAGTCGCTACTCGCTAGGTAAAGGCCCGCACTTCTCCAACTTGCCCTTCCAAAAGGGAAAGATAATCATACCGAGTCTTTACTGTATACCCTATTCTCAATCTCCCACTGGTCGCCGTAAAGCTCTTCACATCAAGGGCATGATTTGAATTTTTTATGGATTTAAAAGTTATCAAATCAGACCATACGTTTTTGAGATAACCGTGTACAACATTTGAATTTTTCTGAACGAAGATGATCCGACGGTTAAAATTTTTCCCCGTGAATTCTGCTAGCACGAACCGCGTTCCTAAATTTGCAATTTTGCACTCTTTCCCTCCTGGGAATATTCCGTGCACCAAGAGTCAGGATCTCCTGGACCCCTGGTGGAGGCAGTAGAAACCTATGATCCTCTGAGATTTTCCCCAAAGTACACGAAAAGATCCGAATCAGTTTACTCTTTCAACACACGTAAAATTCACTTCCTCTAAAAAAATGTGTAGGTTAATTAACAATAAGAATACATATCTTTTGTTTTTTCAAAAAGCGGAAGGACAAAACCCAGTCCTGAATCATCACAGGAGCAGATTAATCTCTACAGAGTAGATTTTCTATTTGAACAATTAATTACTGCAGTTGACAAATGAACAAAAAGCTGCTAAAATTAACTGATCCTTGACCGACCTCCATTTTTGCCATATGGCTCCCAGGCATGCAAATGTATTTCACTCACCACCTTGTCCAGTCAAGCACCTCCTTTCAAGAAAATTTGTGACAAACTTGTTGATACCGCTCCCATTAGCCTGTGGACAAGCACAATGTTCACATGTGAGACACTCAACTACGAATTCAGAAACGAAAACCAGTATTACTAAAATCAGCCTGAATTTTGTGGATTCAATTGTGTGGCCGATTAAAGAGTGTCATTTGTCAGTTTTCAAATGTCGTTTAAATATTTTAAGAATTTTTATTTTTTAATTTAATTTTCATGTTTTTTTTTTAAATGAGTTTCTAGTAATTTTTTCACCGATTCATCTAAACCAGTGAACCGGCTGGCTCACCAATTCAGCTCCTGAATTGATTCTGACAACACTAAAAAAACACTGTAAGGGGAGTTCTCGTATGATCCAGACCTTTACCCCTATAGCGATGGCGGTCTTTAGTTTCACAACTTCACCTAGTCGCAGAGAGCCTGCCTTATTATCTGCGATGGAGATTAAGGGAACTCCTCTGCTGTATGCTAAACTTGGGAAATGCTTTATCAACCACTTTGAACCACAATCTGATGCTACTAATAAAGCCTGCATATAAAACACAATATTGATGAGATGCACTTCACCCATGCAACTCTCCCATAAGTTCCTTTATAAATCAATTTAAGCAGTAAAAGATGTCGACAGAATTTAACAGAATAAAAATGAACAAGAGTAAGGAAGATGAAATTACTAAACAGAATTTAACAGAATAAAAATGAACAAGAGAGTAAGGAAGATGAAATTACTAATGCGAAAGAGAAAGAGAGTACACCAAGATAAAATGCTGTGCATCTACTATTATAAAGAAGCTAATGCAGGTAAATAATGACTACTGTAAAAAGGGTAAACCTCAACTAGCTCACGTATGCAACATAAAGAACTATGTCATGGTGCCTAAGTACATTAGGTCATATGCCTGATTAAGTTCACAAAATTGGCCTGAACAATAATGGAGAGAGCCATTACTTTCACTCAACATATACAAAGAGACATCATTGAACATGTGTACCAAAGCTGAGACAGAGAGAACAACAGAGACATGCATATTTTCGATAAGTTCACCATATCAGCAAACATTCTTTGATTTAATCTCAGTTCAAGCCATTAAAGTACACTGTGAAGGTTTCTAGTTTCTACAGCCCTACTACAGAAGCGCAGGTCACTTTCCTGTTTTTTTGAGTGACGTTTCCAAACTTTTAGAAACTCCAGCAAAATTGGAGAACACAGCCAGACACATGAGCACAGAGCAGAATGCATGAAAATGAATTCTAAACCAAAATATGTAAAACTGGTTTATGAAACAATAGTGAAGCTAATGCATTCTCATCAGGTTAGTGTCTTAAATAACAAAAAAAAAAAGCTTGCAAGAAAGCAGAGCATCCTATGTTAGATGGCTGCGATGAAAGATAAAAGAACCAATATGATTAATCTATAAGATGAAAAGGAAGTGGAGTCGGATGGAGGATCCTCAAAGACATGCCATAGACCTATGGCCTCTTGGATCAGAAAGCAAACAAGAGAAATGAATTCCTATTTCTAACATAATGGAAGTGTTAGGAGTTTTGCCTTTTGAGTTAATCAAGAGAACAACGAAATTGATCAACTGTAGGAACTTACTTGAAGTTGAACTGACGACTCATTCTTACTTTCAGAGGGCATTGAACACTCTGGAATATCTTTAGCTCTAGGCATCCTCTCCAATACACGTGTGGTATCATTGACACCTATAGAAAATTGTTGCTGCACAATTTCAGACAACTGGCTTTAGCTTTTGTCCATCTCAAAGTAAACAAAATCTTGCTAGTTACTAACGTTCTCCACATATGCCCCATATTCCACAAGACAAAAGCCTCCAAAGTCCAATGCATTCAAAGCACTTTGACAAGCCAAAAATTACGCAGAAAAAAGCACTTATTAGAAGAATTGTTGATGCAACTGTGATCCATTTGCTACACAAAAATGCTACAATACAAACCACATGTTAAAATTATCATTTTAGAATAGCTAAGTCGGCCATTTTGAGTAGGTGCAAGGGTTGATTTGGGACTGTGACAAGATCTCAACCTACATCCATAGCCACAACTACCATTTTCCAAATACATCTTCCTCATGAAGATAATAAAAGAAAAAAGTGACCAAATTTGAAAGGAAAAGCAAGAAACTGCAAGAGTTTGTACTTCTTAAGAGCACTCAAAACGTTTTGTCCTAAAAGTTGCAACCTGAATGTAATTAGTGAATGCTTCCTTTTTGTAATTTGATGGAAGAAGTTTGACATCCAGCCGAGGAAATAAATTGTTGCTGGAGCTAAAGATGAACGCCCTTATATTTGTGTACAATAATGTGCTTGTGGTTGACTGCTTCCTTCAAATACTCTTGCTTCACACGGCATCAGCTGGCTTGTTCTCCAAAAGTCTCTTTCCATCATAACGGAAATGACAAAACTACCACCATAACATCATAACAACAATGACAAACTGCAACGTTCATTTTCATGCCCTCACAATTAATATGCATTCCTGAGTTTAATTATGTTTTCTAACCCATGATTAACCTATGAATTAACCAGTAATTCATCCAAGGTTCATGAAGTGTTTTCCAAGCTTTGGTTTATGAATCAGGACAATTATCAATGGGTGAAAATGAGCTGGAAAAAAGGGAGAACCTTTCTTTTCAGGAAGATCATTGGAAGAAGCATATGATTAAGAGAGAAATAATGAGTTTTAAATTCCCTCGCTTACCTTCATCCAGATCTTTTCGGGAGCTGCTCCCCTTGAAAGCTTTCCCAATTCTATTTCCCTGACAAAAACTAAAATAAGAAATTATCATACGTTCCAAAGAGCTTATATTAAGAAGCATTCAGGTTATGATAAATGGCGTGGCGTGTTGGTTTTTAAAACTCTTGAAAACCTTGTATATATGTCACAGGGCCTTGGGATAAAACAGTTTTTCCACTTCTCACGGTAGAAATTAGAATATAAGCCAGGTCTCATGCTTTCAACCAACTTTGAGCTAGTAAGTTAGAATATCACCAACTGTAAAGTAATTACCTTCCCAATAGTTCCAGGAAGCTGCTAAGATTTTCCCCATCAATGATGCATGTGCCCATCTCACTGCCAGTGACACCTCTGAACAGAAACAAAGAACCAAATGCCTCAAAACAGTAACAGGAACTCATGAATATTAAAATCTAACCACGCTAACGGAAGCTCATGATTGTTGAAAATCTGATCACATTCAATGGCCTAGAACGACAGTCTAACGGCCTCATGAAGACAGTTACACATGATACACGGCATGCTCTGCCAAAGCCAGATTCAATAAGTGAGAAAAATTGAATCCTTTTTCCTACTCGAACCTGTTTCATTCTTCAGGCGGGTGGAACCTGGGAAGTGGGCTAGTGCCTAGAATTTAGACGCATATATCCAACTACTAATTGGAAACAGAGGTTGGGAAGACCAAAACAGACTTATCATAATGTAAACGCCTTTTAGAGCTCAACCATAGCATGCCCGTCAAGTGGCATTTCTTTGTTCCATTTTACACTGAGGCATGATCAAGATTGATAACAAGGATGACATGATCGGCATTGTAAAAACGTGGAGCTGATAAATCTTGCACGGGCACAGTTCTTACAAGGGGAAACACCCAAAGGGTACTAATAGAGTCGGGATCCACTCAATTTTCATTAAGGAACTCAACAGCTAACCAATGGATCAAAATAGTTAGTCGAGTGATAAAGACAGACAAACAACTGACAGAATGCGACAAAAACGAACACAAATCTCCGTCGCTTTATGTTCTTTTTGCTGCAGCACTCATCCTTCCAAACAGGAAATCAGGACCTCTGAGTAAGAGCATTACACTTTAGCTTTCATATCACCCTACTTACACTAGCAATATTCGGACTACCAGACAGGGTGGCAAACTATTAGATGCACAAGACCGTTAGGTTTAACTCGGGCTAATCAATAACCAATCCAATAAACCAAATTAGAAACCACGCCACTAAAAAATAATTAGATTTTGGGCCTTAAAATCACCGGTTGGAGGTAAACTAGAGAATGTACAGAAGAGATTATGCCCGTCAGCTTTTCTCGGTACAAAGATCAATCCCCCAAAAAGGGAGCAACTGAGTGTCTCCTAAAATACTACTATGAACCCTCACAAGACTGCGGCGAACAAAATACGAATTCAAAACAGGCGAATGCCTCCGGTTTGCCAATTGAACGGATGAAAAGACAGGAATTATAACAAAGTCAAAACACACTATGTCTATGAAAAACTGCCCCACCTAACATTTGAAACTGAAGGGCTCGACTGACGCTTCCTCTTCTCCCCCATCCCTATGTTCGACGCTTCGGCTTGTCTCTGCAACGCTGTTTGCTGATTAAGTCGAAGGGCTGCTACTGCGGTAGAAGAGAAGGCGAGCTGAGCGTGAGAGGAGGTAATGAAAAACACAAACAAAGAGAGAGACGTGCAGTACCTGAATGGGGCGGTGGCGGTGGTCGCTGGTGAAGCTGGGCGAGGCGGTGGTCGGAGGTCGCTGCCGGAGAAGAAACGACGGCCTGAGAGAGAGCGCGCGAAGGAGGACTGGGGAAACGGCTAAACTTTGTATCCGCCGATGTGGAGACGGGTTGAGAGATCGAACCATACAAAGAACGAGGAAGGCGCACACGAGAAACGGCTATACTTTTTAACGGCGGCCAAATGTTCGACCTGTTTAGGTCCGACGTTTATACCCGGGAGAGCACTGTGGAGTGTGGGCGTATGTATTTTCTCAGGTTTGTGATGGAGTGGGGATGAAAGGTAAGGTGAGTACTAATGGTCATGTCCTTTCATCGTGAGTACTAATGGTCATGTCCTTTCATCGTGAGTACTAATGGTCATGTCCTTTGACCTTTCAAAAAAGGTCGGTCCTGACTTTGAAATACAGTATTGACCTTTCAAGAACTGTCGATTGATAATGTTGATCCGCGGTCTATAATAACATTTAGCGCTTGTCAAAAGTTAGGGGTTTATGAAAAAAAAAAAAAAATCAAGTGAGGAATATCTCCATCTATAGTGCCCCTTAACAGTCTACTCCATAATATTGAAGGTTGGTTATATGATCCGCTGGCAATTGATCTTAAGTTAAGTTGGTATTATCCTAAAATGTGAGAATAATGTTATAAGATATTAGGTATATGAATTATACTGGATAATTTATTATCCTAAAATGTGAGAATCAAATCCGAATATTCTCATTGGCAAGGAGAAATCTTAACTATATCCGCATTTTATTCGTTTTTTCATGTGTCAACATGCACTCGTAGGTTCCATATGTATGTATGTATTTATGTATACTGTGTTCTTACACACCCTTATACTACTTTTCAGGAATTTCAAATTACCGATCAATTAATTCAAAAAGTTACTTTTGAACTCGATGTTAAAATTAGTAGTTAACTGGATACAAATTAGTAGCCAGTGTTTTATTATTACAATAGTTATATTAATATTTCTTTCGTTGATGTTAAATAAATTATATACGGGAAAGCGAATGTACTGACAAAGGAAGTACTTTCTTCATGCTGATTTTTAAAGATCTTAACGCATTTTGATCGATTTAACATAAGGTATAATCTTAGAGGTTTTATGTTGAAGGCGGTTTGTCTTAAGCAAACATTCAAAAGAATATATGAAATTTTGCATGTTGATTTATGATTTCCGAAACAAACCAACTTAATTAATAGTGTGCAGTGTGTTGCATGGAAGTTGCATTTTCAAAGTAATGTAAAAGTTGTCAATTTACTTGTTTTTAAAAATGATATACAAATGGCACGTTATGAACTGCCAATTAAATCGGTAACATGGCTAATTGATGATTCGCATAACTCACATTCTTGTTTCAAGGCATCCTTTGTTTCATTTCACTTGTGCAATAAAATATCCTCTTTCCTAAAAGAAAAAAGGTTATTTCTATTGGTCTATTGAAACGAACATTAGGAACCCACTGTTTTATGGGAGTCGTTGTAAACACTTTCGTTTGAGGGCAACCCAACTTTCTTATAAAAAACAACATCACTTTGCTTTGTTCTTACATTTAAACTTTAATATGGCAAAACATTATATATTTTCATGCGAGTAATCTCCATCATCCGAACAAAAGAACTCCAAAATTGCAAGGAAAAGGATGAATGAGTTTAACTAACCCATTGAAGTGAAACGAAATAAACTATAAGAATCAAAAAAGTCTCCAATCATCTTTACGAAAATAACATGAATCTTTTAAAAACTCTTTTTGCATTGTGGATGACTCTCTTAAAAACTCTTGATACATTGTAAATAATTTGTATGAATTATTAAAAAATTAATCATTAAGGTTCAAATAAGGTGCCGGGGTACGAAGTTGACAATCAAACCCATCTTCATAACTGAGTGGGCCGAGGTTGGGCTGCCAACAAAAGCTTTGAGCTCGTTCGAACCTGAATTTGTTGAGCCGTAGGCCGGCGTGGTTCGGCCGATTATCCGAAAACGGTTTTACCGATAGATACGGATACCCATCGCCCGGAAAAGTGAAACGTCAACCAGTGGCCGCATTCGATCTCCTATGGCTGCGCTATCTTGGACTTCTTGGACCTCGGTTAGCCGTCAAACTCTTGTCCGGCTCAACGGTTGATCGGCCTAACGCAGTTTCTTGTGGAACTATACATGTTTAAAAACGATAAAAAGGAAGGAAGGGGAAGCGCGTACCGGCTCTCCCACCGTGTCACCCGCCCCCCTTTCACACTCGTCTCACCGCCCCGCCAATCTCTTCCCCCCCTCATTCATTGTGGTCTCCCGCCAATCTCTTCCCCCTTTCTTTGTCCTTCATATTTCCCGCCGATCCCTCCTAGGGTCTATCCCTCTCGGCCCTCTCTCACACAGTCTTCGGTGCACGGCAGGCGGTGGCAGGGGTAAGCCAGTCTGTTCCTCCTCGCGTTCCTTCACATTCTCTTGTCGTTTAGATTATTTTCTCCCTTGTTCTGTTTTCTTCCTTGTGGACTTATCAAGCATGCCTATTTGGGATGATTGCGATTATTGTATTTCCGTGAGCATCGATTTTTTATGGTTAAGTAATATTGTCCATGGTGCTCATCTAGTGTAGGATAAGCACAGTTGGGCACTGTAGAGGCGATCACAAGAATGGTTCGGTCCAGGGTTAGTCTGAGCAAGAAGCCGAAGGGCGTGGACTTCAAAGTGATCTCTCTTTCTCTCTCTATCTCTTCTGTGTGTTTGCTTGCTCGTTCCTTCTTTACTGTTGGATAGGAAAAGTGGCTGGGCCTGAGCAGTTTCCTCTGTCTAAGGTGGTTTATTGAAATGTGCATTCTATGAAATTTTGTAGAAAGTGCGACGTAAGATTGGACGCAAGTTACCACCTCCAAACAATGCCACCAATACCCAGATAAAATCCAAAGGTATAAGGCCGATTAGAGCACATTATTCTTTTTATTTGCTTGCTTCAGGTTCTTATTGGATTGATTTATTCAACATATTGCAAGTTAACAATACAGAGAGAGTCTTGCCTGAAGTTATTATTTTTGAGCTTCTTTTTCTGTTTGGAAATATCTCTATTTTTGCAATTGGATCAATGGGATGTTGGAAAAATGCACGATATGATATTTTCTGAACCGTCCTTTTTAGCATTCAATTGGATTCTCGAAGTAGGTGTTGACTGCATAGGTCTTTTCATTCTGAATTACGGATACCAATCAAAAGATTTTAATATGGACTGCAGATGTTTTGGGCGATGTTTCAGTGGGTCTAACAAAAATTTAGTGTGAAGTATACGCAACGTCCATTATGTGTTCCTTGTCTAATCAGCTGGAGTTTATTATTTCTGGATTTTCTGGAGTATAATTTGGCAAGAGATCTTTGAGAGTAGTCTTGTTGCAGTTGCTTATAGTGTACGTGCATGCTTTATGCTGTATACAGTTTTTCATCTATTTTGTTTCGTGCTGGCACATCCTGGTTTTGATCATGCTTCAGTCCGTCTTTGTTTGACCATCTCTTATTCTTTGATCAAGTTGGCATCGTATACATGTTTTTGGTGCTAAACAGGCCTTGCTTTCTCTGAAAAATTACTTGTTTCTTATCTCAGTCCCTGTTAATAATTGTTCCTGGTAGTAGGTGATTTTTTTCTGGGATTATGTATGCTTCTTTCATTTTTTGGTTCCTCATTTGTTTATTTATTTATGTATAGGTTTGCATGCTTATTATATGATAACTTTGTCTATATCCGTGCGTGCGTAATTGGTGCATCATTTGTACTGGAAAATGTTACTACCATTCATCAAAAGTGGTGCATATACTCATTAGTTTATATTTTCTTGTAATGTTCAGCTATAGTCCTTCCCGAGCAAAGCTTAGCATCAAACAAGGAAGGGCTTCTTCTCAACAGCAAGGGGAAGTCATTGACTGAGCTTCTGATGCAAACAAAACATTTTAATCGGAAGAATCGAACGGGTAATTTGCACATGAGTGCTCAATTAATGATGGCCTAACTACCAAAGATATGGAAAAGTAACATCTTATGTCATTGCTTTGAAGGATTTTACCCTTTTATTGAGGTCAAGCCTGATTTCCATTCCCATAATCTGCTTTTTTTTTTTTCCCCAATGCTTCACTACTATCATGAACTAGATTGTACTTGGTCTCAATATGTTTGAAACATAAACAGTGGGTGTTGCTGTTGTCTCCAGATACTATATTGTTGCTGAAGGCTATTGATGTTTATTTGGCAGTATTTTAGTTTATTCTGATGAAAAAATAATCAAGGCTCCGTAGAGTTGTCTTGATCAAGCAGCACATGTGCAAATAAAAACTTAACTGCCTCCCATTTTAAAAACTTACTCTCAGCTCTTCCTGTGGCAGGTTCTGCTTAAGTTCTATAACCATTGTTGAACTTATTTAGTATCTATGCAACTAGCTTATGAACTCATGGTTAATGGTGAAGCTAATTTTTGTCAATCAATTAGCCTTCTCATTGAATTTACTAGGAATAGGAAGCTCAAAAGCTAATAAGCTGATGGTTGACTTACATTTTCACTTTCCAAATGTGGAATTTCATTCTTCTTGTTCTTTTCTACTAGCACTGCACTTGGTCTTGTATGTCTTTCTTGTCTGATTGGCTCTCTGATTGAACTTTATGTGTCTCAGTTGAATCATGTCAAAGGTTGATGAAGAGGGAAATGAGAAAATTAAAAGAAAAATGAAAATGAAAGTATGAATATCTTTCTCCATGCCCAAGAAGTGGCAAAATACTATGAATGGAATGTGAAAAAATTGAAGACACAAAAAAATTTTGAGATTTAAATTGCAACTAAGGTGAACACAAATTTGGTTCTTGTCATCATAAAGCAGGCTCGTATTGAAACAATGGTAGTACAAAGTACAAACTACAAAATCCCATGCTGAATTACTACTTATGCAACATTGTGAAGTTGTGAAGAACGTGTTTACTCTTCCGCACGATTAAGAAATTTTACCAGTAGATGCTGACAACAAATGATCAGGTTTGATAATATCTACAGAATGTTGCGACTATGCAATCACAGCATACATAGATACAAATTTTCTTAAGAAAAAACACATAGGACTGGGAAAACAAAGAACAAAAAGAAAAATTGTGATATCTTGAAAAAAGGCCAAGGATGAAAGTATTGAGTTTTAACTTTTATCATATTTTTTTGAAAATGTTTCTTTAACATTAATAATTATTTGATATTTTATCGATATTTTTCAAAGTACATCAATAGAACTCAATTTTTGATGTTTTCTATTATTATTATCCATTCTTTTGCACTCTCAAGTTTTTTCTTTCTGAAAAAGACAACCCTTCCCAATTAATACCTGACACAAACGTGGCTGATGAAACTGGAGAACAATATTCATGGCAGTGGTTTCAATTATATCTACAAAATGTTGCAATTCTGCAGTCACAACAAGTACCAAGTCCAGTACTTGGACTGGGGTGGGTTGTAGCACCTCAACATAGGACTTGAAAGTTGAAGCTAGTCTTAGATAGGATAGGTAGAAAATCTGGGAATATATTTGGAGTTCATATATCTGTATGTCATGCTACTAGTTTTCTTTGTTGTTAGCTTTTTCTAGACATGAGCTGAAGCTAGCCAGGGGTGAGTGGGATCCGTCATATGAGGCACTTGGGGGGTTGTTATACTCCTCCATTTTATAAATGCGTATGCGTTTCATCTTGTTTCTATCGCTACTAAAGTTCTTCTTTAACTTTCACACATTAAGATAAAAATGATATTTTTTAACATCAAAGATTTTTTACTCAATAATTTACATTCCATACCAATTTTGTCTTTCTAGTGATCTACATCTTAATATATATATTACTTTTAGGTTTAATTTGTTTATAAAATATAATTTTCAATATTTGATGTAACTAACTTGCATATCTGGGGCTCGTGCACATGCTGCACATATGTGTGTGAACATATATATTCTTGAAGTAGAGATGCTTTCTTTGTATCAGATATGAAAGCATTTTTTAGTCGTCTGGAACACTCCTATTCAAGGTATTTTGAGTTGAGATTTTCTTGTTGAGGTTCAAGACTTGGCTTTATGTTGTAAGCTATACGAGACTTTTCCATTTTGGATTAGTTGGCAGCCTTGTGGAAATTCTGGGCATGCACCTAATTGTTTTGGATGTTTACCAGATGCATTGATGGGTTTAAGGGATCTTTCTCTCCATCATCTTGGGGAATTAAAGTTGCATACAGCTGTAATTGTGGAGACTTTGAGTTTGCTTATCAGCGATCCTGATAAAGGTGTTCGTGAAATGCTGCATTCTTTTCTGTTGACAATTTTTCGTGGACTAAAAGAGGTAAATGGAAACAAAAACACTGGTGTCAGAGTCAGCAGCTCCGTTTACCAGGGAGCCTGCATATTGACATACATGTCTGCACGATATGTTGATGATGCTTTCCTGTTAATAATTTATTTCTCAGAGGGACGTTTGCAATATGGAATCAGGTTATCTTATGAATTAAAATGATAAAAATAACAGTAGATAAGTTTCCCTTTTTCGTATGGGTTCCATTAGCTTTATTTTCCTAGCGCCTTAAAATTTTTGCAATCCTGAAACGATAATTCATGTGTCATTGTTTTTTCATACATTCTGCAATCTCCCTCTTTCCCTTATTTAACTATTTTATTCTTTGGGTTTCATGGGTAGAGCAGTATTTGTACTGTATTGTTCAATTAGAAACAAAGGTATACAGCAAAAGCTTTTCAAATCTTTCTTACTATCATGCTGTTGATCCAAAAATTCTTTAAATAAGGTAGACGTTCCTTCACCTCTACAGATTTCCTGTTACAATATTTTTAAATAAAGTAAATTATTTTTCTGACTGGAAACTTCTTAACTACTTCTATAAATATTAACTGAATGGAAAATAACGACCTCAGTTCAGAGGAGGACTCTGAAACTGACTATGCAGATTGATAATGTGGTTCACACAGTTTGACTTTGCTTTCAGTGTAGACTTGGACTTATTTGTTAAATCCTATTCACATGTTACTCATTTATTCCTTTCATATTCAAGATCATTAACTTGAGCCTGCAAATTATTTTCCTTTTCATGGATACTACCCTCCCACAGTTTCCTGATGGGCTTAAAATCTCTGGTGAAATCAAATAGGTTTCATTGAAGCACATAAAGAGATGGTTTTGCATCTAAAAGTACTACTTAAAGTACTTATAGTTAACTTTTGTTCCGTCTAGAAGTTCTATGCTCTAGGTTGTGAAGCAGTAACAGGATGCATGACATATTTGGAGAATTTAACAAGAGCACAAGTAGTAGAGCCTCCTTGATTTCTTGACTCCTTCCTCTGTGATGTAGCTGAAAAAGGAGAGCAAGGAAAGGTGGGGTGAAAGAGGAGCACTTTCGGAAAATTTGGGTTGGAATTCCTAAGATAAAGGAAAAGTTCTCCACTTTGAGGGAGAAGCAGCCTTTCCCATGTTTCATTAATGTCAAATATTAATGTGCAAATTTGGCGCTGCCTTTTAGTTTTACTCTATAATCCCTTCTTGGTGTAGTATAGAAAGCAGGGGATGATGTCACCCACTCCTGATTACAACCATCTACGATTCTGCATGGACATCTCAAGAGCTTGTTATCTATGACAAACAGTGGAACAAACATTTAAACAAAGTCATTAGTTTTGAACTTTCTATTGAATGATAACCATCATTAACTATTTTTTTGCATTCTGATTTCATGGTAGTCAGTTTTCCTTTGGTTAAAACTTAAAAGGATATTATATTCACTGTGCTTGTGTGTGCACACATATGCATGTAGCTTTCATGCTTTTGTATTTTATTATCTTTTTGAGAAAAACATATAAATCTTTTTCTTTATACTTTGGCTGGATTTTGCTTTTCGCAGGACATCAAAACGCCCATTATTTCCAGAATGATGCTACATATTTTTAATGCTATGACACACTTGCAGCCTGATATTAGGTTAATGGCATTGAAATTTTTGGACCTTATTGTTCAGCACTATCCATCATCGATATGTCTGCACATTGATAAGGTTAGTTTCTTTCCTCATTGCACATTGGCATCAGACCCTTAATTATATATTTTCAATGTTCAAGAACCTCTTCTATTCAGCTTCAAGTTTTTCCATGGGAGATTTATGGCATCCTCTAAGGTACTTGCATACTGCATCAAAATTGGATTATTTAATAGCATTGTGAAGATAATGGAACAGTTCCCTTTTTCATTGCATTTGAAGCATTAACTATGCTTCTTTTAGTGTTGATTGGGTTGCTTGTATTCTTCCAGGTACTTTTGTAACATAAATTTGTGGAGTGCACATTTTACTACGAGTAGATATAAGGGGCTTCCCCCAGTAAATTTTGGGATAATTATGCTCGTTTTACTGTGGGTTCTGGCATTGGGTTTGCTGGCCTTTCCTTATTGCTGTGCTTTCTTTTCATATGTTTGATTTGGTAGAATTGCATTCATTTCTTTATTTATTCCCTCCAAATATTGATGTCATCTTCTAGCTTAATTGGGTTGTGTCGCGCCATGCTGCTTGAGTGTAAGAAGTTCCGAGTTCGAACTTTATTTGCTGATATTCTCTCTTAGCTATAGTAATGTCTCAAAACTGTTATTATTTTTAACATTTTTATCTTTTTAGAGCTTCCTGAAGTTATTTCTTCTCAATTTCTCATTCTGTTTATTTTAGGTATCTTATACTTGCACTTTTACTTAGATGAATGGAGATATTAGTTCTCTTCTATATGAAGCTAAATGCTGCTTGTTTTTTATTCAACAGGTCCTTGATAACTATATCGGCATACTCAATAACCATCATATTTTTCTGGAATACTCAAGCAAACTCAAGGATACACTTGATGTGCTAGTTAGCTGCTTGGCCTCATTGACATCACAGAAGCAAAAGGCACAGCCTTCATATGAGCAAGTATATCTTTCTTTATCCAACTCATCTTGGTTGCTGGGGAATACTAAATGTCCAATTTTATGACATTCTGACATGTATGAATGTTTGCTGGGATATCATGCTAGCATCTTTGTTTACTAAGTTGGCAAGCACACTCCTTCTGTTGAATCTCCTGTTTTTACAATTTTTCATCTTCAAAATTTTATTTCTTAATTGATACATCCTATCAGGTCTTCTTTGCTCTGGTACGTTCATGTGTTATTTTTCTGTTTTTTAACTATATTTTTTCTTCATTTGCCTGCGTGTGGTGTTTCTCTGTTGTGTTTGTGATCTAGTTTTTGATTAGTTCCGAACAGCTGGATTCTACAAGTTTAGGTCTAGCCAATTTCTAGGTAACTTCTCTTGATTTGTCTGGGGATAATTCCTCAATTGACATATGGCTCTTGCACGTGTTGTTATAAGAGATTTGTACTTTATATGTGCTTTGGTGCTTTTGTTGTTGAAGTTAGTGAATGGCCATACCTAGTTTTATTGAGCTGTTTGGTGAATTATTGCTTTTACTTGAGCCATTTTCACATGGTTTAGGGGCTGGGCTACTATCTCCTTGAGAGGGTTTGACTCTTGCCTTGGTAAGCACGCTCTGAGGCAATAGCCTTCAACTTAATCATCTTGTGGTTGGGAACTTCTCTATTTTTATATGTCTGAAGTCCGATTCAGGTTGTGTCCCTCTACACTTTCTAATCTAAACCGGACTTACCAGGTTAGAAGGAGTGGACAAAATTCTTGAATGGGAGGACTTTTGCAAAAGAGAAAAAAAAATACTGTAAGATATTGTGTGAATAGAAGAGAATTTTTGGATTCTTTCTTTTAGTAAAATAGATAGTCAAATGCTGCTAACATTTTGAGCTTCTGTAATGCTTGTGAGGCTTGCAATTATGTTAATGGGTATACCGTGGAACTTGATGACCCTTAAGTACTGTTGAGAAGAAAAGAAATTAGAAACACCAACCAGTGTGGTCTTTTCTTTCCCAGGTGCTGTAGAAGAACATGAAGAATTTTGAGAAATTAGTTTAATGAGTCTTTTTGAGTGCACCATATATTAAAGAAAAATATCTTTTCCCTTTCATGTGAAAAATTCATGCTTAGCAAGCAGATCTATTTGTCCTTCCATTAATTAGTAGCTTGCAATTGTTGATTGATTCCACCACTGGGTAGCGTTGTATCCCCATTTACATGCTTGTTTTGTTGTTCTCCTAGTTGAATTCTCTTTACTTTCCTGGTTTCTCTTAAGTAGATTGACTGCCTTTTTTTAATGTAGGAAGCATCTAAGAAAGGTGTATTGCATGCATATTTGGACTCATTCCCGCCGACGAACACTGATAAGGGTACTGCTTAGGTTTCTCTGCTTGAATGCAAGTCTATAGTTTTACAGTTTTACTGCTTGCTGTTTTTGGTGTATACGTGCTCCCTAATGCATTTGTTATCATCATGATTTTGTATGTCTATTATCCTTGCATCTTGGCACTTAATAATATTATTGTTTGACTAACGTTCTTATTTCCATCACTTAGATTTTGCTAGGGAAATGCTGGGATTTCTTTTTTCAGTCCCTTATTAACAAGTATTCAAACTGCTTACTGTTTGACAGCATTTGGTCCTGCAACTGAGTTATATTGTGCTTTCTTTCCAAGTTGCTGTAGATATTTTTTTCAGGATGAGGCGTGGATCTCTCGTTTTTTTCTCTCTCTCTCCCTCATGCTGTTTATTTTCTTGGTAGCTTTATTATCTCCAACGACTTGGGTTGTGAACTGTATTAGATAAAAATGGGATGGAGAGAGAAATCATCAAATAAAAAGGGTGAATCGCTGGAGCTCTAGGGTATAGAATGTGATTATTCAGCATGTGCTTGTCATTGATCCACTTCAACTGTATCCATGGAAAGAGTGCTTGCATCTTCCCAGGCTGACCTTACTTGTTTTGTGTGGATCATTGGAAACAAGCTTATTGGGATTACTGCAATTGGAAAGCAGCCTTTTTTCTTTGAGTTCCACTCCTCTTGTCTTTCTTAAATGTCAGGACACATGGGACAAACTCTGTGCAGAAACGTGACAAAGTGTAATATCCAACCTTATTACTTTTCCATATTGCTGGACCTACTGAATAGGATCATGGATGAACATTCTCACAGATAGTGGTGTTAAGAACTCGGAAAGCAGTACAGTCAAAATCCCATTATGCAAATAGAAAATAAAAGCTTGCCTTAATAAATGTCATTGTCTCAAATATCATTCTCATGATTTATCAGTGAGTTTTTTTCTGGAGCATTAATTGGAGAGTTTGTTTTTCCCAATAATTAAAAATAAAAAATTAAAAAGATACAAAAAAAATGTGTTCCTTATTTTCTTACAAAAAATGGTCAAAATTCAAATATTTAAAAATGCATTAGGTGAAACCTCAAACAAAAATTAAAATTATGTTAAAAAGTATTTCTTGTTCTGAAAAATGTTAAAAAGTTTGATAAATTTTTTTAACTTAATATTTTTAAATATCACTATTTTCCCTTTGTTTCCATTGTCTTTAGATTTCCTATTTTTAGTGTTTTTTGAAAAAAAATTGATATTTGTAATAGTGATTGATATAGCTGATTTTCTTAGAAACACACCCTGTTGCCGGAAAAGGTTGCCTTAATTGATATATAACTCCAAATGCCTCTGACCTGTCCCGCCACTCGTGAAACAGGTAGTCTACTTTAACTATTCATGTTAGAGATTTAGATTTTGTTTGTTTACTGGGTGAAACACTATAGAGGCCGAGGGGAAATGGTACAAATTTCCCCTCTTTCATCAAACTGGGCAATTTACTTGGTGAAGTTAGGGCATCTTGGTTGAAACTTGAAACTTATGAGAGTAAAAAGTCGAACCCCAGGGGATCCAAATATTTACCTAGGTGAATTTCACCTCCAGTGCCCTTTCATCCTCAATGCCCTTGCACCCTCATACCTCCAGCGTCCTTTTTTCCTCAGCAACCATTCATCTGCCGGTAAGGTTTCTTCATTGCTGTTGAGAATGGAACTCCCCTCCCACCCCTTCCCTCTTCTCTCTCTCTCATTTTCCCCCTGTCTGTTTGATTATATATGATAAAGTTAGTCAAAGTTGAGCAAGTCCATAAAGGACAAAAAAGGGTGTAGGCCCTGTAGGGTGTATTGACTGCTCTGCACATGGCTTTGACAGTATTCTAGTATTTTTTGTATGCATCTTTGTCGTGAAGTGGTTATACAAGTTCAACAGCTTTCCAAGCATGCCTAGGAAATCCTGAATGTTTACTATATCATTTTTATCCTCTGGGTGCTGCCAAGAAGACGTTGCTGTTATTCTTTGTATTCTCTTCATTAGAGTAAGCTCTTATTCTTTCAGTTTAGTGAAATTGCTGTGGGTTTTGTCAGTTTTATGTTTTCTTCCTGATATTGCAGCATTTTCAACCATCTATAGCAAACTTCAAAAGCTAGTCCTTATTCTTGTCAGCTATTGGAAGGAATGCATTCAGTTGGTCAACTCAGAGCTTAGAACCAACGGGAAAGAGTTTGATTGCTTACATTACATGCTGCAAACTGTTAATCTTTCAGTCAAGTTGGTTGTAGGAGATCAGACATCTATAAGGGATTCAATCCTATCTTTAGATAAGGGAGCGGCTGGAAAAAGTTGTAACCTGCCTGAGCTGTTAGAAGAAGTATTTGGACCCTGTTTTTCAGCAATAAAGGTTATATATCCAGCTGGAATGGTCTATTTGTTGGCTGTTCTTTCTTGTGCTTGTTGAATGACCATATTACTATTTCACTGGTCTGAATTTCATTTTTAAACCTCATTTTCTATTTGAAAAGTTCAGCATGAAGATAACCATTTTTGTTCTCCATTTTAAGCGCATGCATAATCTAAAATTATTGCATATGACTTCTCATCAGGTGATCCACTCCGAGGAACTCTAGAAGGCATTTTTTTATTAAATGCGCTGTTTTAGTGGGCAGCCTTTAATTGAGGTCTTAGATGCCTTACTAGAAAGCAAAAGTGCATGTGTAATTTGAAGATGTGTTTGTGCACGTATAACTACAATTCTGTTAGCAAAACCAATTTTCATATGTGCAATTACTTTTTTATATTGAATTTTGTCCAACATTTTCTTTTGGAATTAAGGACGAGCCTTGACCATTAAGCTTATGAGGACTTCAATAGGAAAGCTCAGCCAACAGAATGGCAAGGTTGGGACTTCATCCAGAGTCTTCGACTTGACACCCTTCATATTCCCCTTCTTCCACCTGTTCTGATGCAAATCAGCGAGAGATAGGTCTCCCAACCTTTTATTGATAAAAAAATAAAGCTATGCAAATCATAGGAACAAAAGATTGGAGAAATCTGCTGCATAACAAAAACAAAAACAGCAGACAAAACTAGGACAAAATGGAAACAACAAGCATAACTCAGGACTGCAAGGCTGGTCAGTCCAATGAGGACAGGGATTTGCAGCTCTACGCTTCGGAAACAAAAGGCAGTCTACCATTTGGACAGGAATGTCATCTGAAGATAGCTGAATTGATGAGGAGGAAGCCAGCAGACCTTGAAAGTGGCATAAGAGTCTGTAACGACCTTCAGAGACTCTGGTAAGGAAAGAGAGTGGAGTCTCCTATCATTAGTACATACCATAATAGGAACACCGCCTAGTTCATGAGACATCACTATATAGTTAAGAACCTTCAGCTGCGGCAGAAGTAGATCATTACATCTACAGAAAGCTCCCCACTTGATGAAACCCTGCTGTTCATTTCCAATAACGTACCCAATACGAAGATCTTTGTCCAGGCAAAGGGAGAGAAGGTAGACTTGAAGCCTATCGGCATAGGTTGAGAGGCGGGGGCTTCACTAAAATGCCATAGCAGAGCCGCATGTGAAGTTCTCTCCTCTTGGCTTTACAAGCAAGGCTGAGGAAGGAGTCCACACAGGTTGGCCAAATCTTCTTGACGAAGGTGGGGTTAGATAGAGCAGCCCCCTGGTGTAATGCCTCATTTCTCAACAACCAAACCTTCCAGATGACAGTAGGAAAGGTAATACTCCAGCATCTATTAACCCATCCTCTCTTGAAGGAGGCCAATTTCCACCTCTTGGGTTCTTGGATAATACCCCGTTGGGGTGTTTGAGATCTCTGAAATTTCCTACCTATGTACAACCAGCTATTGGACTAGTAACTACAATTAAACAGGGGGTGGTTGAGACTTTCTTCATATCTGAGACACAGTGGACAGCAGCGAGGAAGGTGATGGCCAATTTTCTTTAGTCGACATTGGGTAGGAAGTTTGAGTTCACTAGCCATGAGTAAAAACCATTAGCCCTGGGATGGCAGGGGTTGGCCCATATCTAGTCATGCCAAGCATGCTCGGGGAATTTTGTTCGGATGAAATCCCAAATGCCAGACCCTGCCAATGAGGATACCTCCTTACTTCCCCACATGAGCTTATCGGGGAGCAGCAGCATAGGGGAAGGAGGGTAATTTAGATGCCTGCAACCAATGAATCCAGAAAGCATAGAATCAAATCTGTAAGGCTGCGAAAATTGTCCCATGTCATGAATGCTAAGAAGAGAATCATGCAGGACCATAGCTTAACGCTCTCCATCTAACTCCAAAAGTGGAACACCAGAGCCCCATCTGTTAAGCCAAACTGCTGATGGTATTATTAAGTCCTATAAAACCATGTCTATCGCATTTTTAGCATTGTTTACAAAATTATTCCGTAGGTGCTATTCTATCCTATAAGAAGCTAGAATTGCTGTACTGGTCTATTTCCTTCCTCTAACCTTAAAACTTGGAAATTTTTTATGAGTGAGAAGAAAATAGCTTTTTGGTGATGTCCTTGTGAAAATAATTGATCAATGTGTCAAATTGGCTGATTCTGTTGACTCAAGAATTAGCCAACTAACAGAATCAGTTTAAGGAACAAGCTTGCGCCATGCCCACTAGCACAGAAAAATCACAGATGCAGATAGTTGTCTTGGTTAACTGAACAATGCCTGAACTTATTTGATTCTATTTAAGTTAACAAAAACCAATCCAACTTGGTAGACTAGAACCTATTATTTCTGAAATCCAGGGTCAAGTATTCCAGAAAAGTGTTTGAAATCCTTAAAAGGATCGTCTTTCTAGTGCTTGTCTCAGGCATGATTTGAAAGACCACTTTTTTGGCCTTCTAGCTGATGCATATATGAGAGTTTCAAGAATGACCTCCAAAGAATGAAGTATCACACCAGGTGTTAATTCCAACACTTTGTCTGGTAGCTTCTTGGATACTTTATAGCCTGGATTTAGTTGCCAAAAGAGACTTCCTATACCGTAGACACACAGTTATTTTAATTGTTCCAAAAGCTGATAAGATGCTGTTCGTGGGTGCAGGAGCAATGGAGGTCCAAATTATCAGGTCCTTCATTCTCCTTAAAGTACGAAGCTGCAGCAACAAAAGATAGAAAAAGACTAGGTTTATATTACTGGAGGATAAGATAGGGGTGAAAAAGGGCTATCAATGTCCCAGAGGAAGGACAAATTACCAGTTCAAAGTGTGACATGCATTAAAAAATATACACATAAATTTAGCTCAAAAAATGATAAATTAAGTAGCTTGCTTTTTTATTCCAATGCGGTCTTATCTCGTATATATAATTTGCAGGATGGTGAGAAAGAATTCATTTTGAAAGCTGGCATTGCTGAAATTTTTCTACGCCTCAATAAGTGGATGGATTTCAATCAGGACTCACTGGCAGGTTTTCTTGGTTTTATGGAAGATTCATTGTGCGGAAAGGTACTACTTCTGATTAGATCAGATGTTTTTCCCATGAAGCATGCATGGTAGGCGAGTTTGGGGCCTTTGGGCTATACCTCTCTGAACACATCTATGGGTGAGCATGAATGCAGGGCACACCTCAGACAGGGAGTCATCTTATCTGGACTGGATTTAGTGAATTCGTTTTTTAGCTTGTTCTTTTCGATCTTCTGACTTAAGAAGGGTACCTTCTTACTATATCATTTAATTACAAACTTTACAATAATATACTTTCTTCAATTATGTGTATGTATCTATGCATATGTGTGTGTATGTGTGTGTGTGTGTGTGTGTGTGTGTTTGTGCATACTTATATATGGTCCTTGGTTAAGTACCACATTGTGCTTTTTTTTTTTGGTAATTTGTATATATATATATATTTATTTATTTATTTATCAGCTGGCTACCTCTATGACCGGATGGTTATATTTTTATTTAGCAACGCTAAAAACCGTTGCAAAAGGTGCATTTGCAATGGCTAATTTGTTGGCCACATAATGCAGCTTTTGTGATGATATAAATGCATATATACACCTAGCCATGCTTTTGTGTCCGCATTCTTTGGAAATGTATACCAAGATGATGTAGTAACTTTTGCTATTATTGGAACACAAATTTGCACAGTAGTTTGGTTGGTAGCAACTAGTAACTTTACATGCTCCCCTACTTTACTTCTATCTTTCAGCATTATGCATTCCCCCAGATTGGAAATGGTTTGGTGCTTTTCTGTCTTGGCTTATTTTAGCATTTATTATATCTTGGTTTCTTTCTTATGGGCGTTCTTATTTTGTGTGTCTATGTAGAATGCTCATCCTTTTTATGTGCTTGGTGTTCCAATTCTTGAGTTTTTTCTTTTGCTTTTTGTATTTAATTGTAGGTTGGTGGAAGCATGCAACCTTTCAAACTTGTAGAGAAGTATTTGATATCATGCATCTATTTGATCCCAGATCTTGTAACAAAAGTGACACATGATAGGGCCTGCCGGCTTTTACAGGTCTTCCTGGCCATCCTTTCTCCTTTTTCTTTCATTCATATGTTTATCATCTACTGCTGCTTTTGTTTTTCTTGTATTCGGTGACATTAAAGTTCAACTCTTCCAATTAGTGGGATACCGTGTTTGGAACAAAATTGAATCTTTTTTTGAATTCTAATATCCAAAACATTCAAAAGTTTAATAGTTAGTTTCTATTAAAGTGTTTATGAACTAGTGGTTAAGGGGGCCCAAGTAGTGGTTAAATGCTTCTCTAATGTTATTTTTTTTTCATTGTAAGATGTTATATTCTCATTACATAAATCTTTCTTCTGGAAAACAGGCCTTTACTAGTACATTTAAAGGTTGCAGATCCAAGTCAGAGTTGAAGCTGGCTTGCTTGTCATCAATGAAACAAATTTTTGTAAGCACACTATTGGCTCGTTTTTTTGTCTAATTGCTCTGCACATGCATAGTCTAAAAGTCACCTTTTCCTTTTGTTAAATGGTTACTTTTAGATATGCTTTCTTTCTCCCATCTGACCTTCATTGTGGATGTTGGGGAATACTTTTAAGCATGTCAGTGAGAAGAAATAGAGCGGTGAGATGCATATACTGCTGAAATATGGTTTAATTGGTGCATTAGTATCACGTCCAAATGGTGAAATTGTCAAGATGTTTAAGGGCATAGATCCATGCTGCCATTTCTAATTTGCTTGCAGCATATGCATAGAGTTATGTGCATTTTTTTTGAATTTATTTGATGTACAGAAGCTTCTTAGTTTTGGCATCTGTGGATTAATAGAAACTCAGAAAGCTTTAGTTCTAAATGCATATCTATTATTTTTCCATGGAACTTGCAACATTATGTGCTATTCATATTTACTTGAAGAGTAGTATCCAATTTATTGCTTGAAGGCACAGCCATATGCTGTTCAAAGTTTGAGCTAGATTTTTTGACATGTAAAACTCATGCTTTGTTTGGTCTACCTTGTTCATGCATTACGGGGTCCTCAGATGTCTTCATTTGAGGATGATGTATGCCATGTATGATGGAACTCCTGAATGTGCTTCCATGTGTATTTGTGTGTCTTGTAGAGATTATGTCGAATGCTGCTTAAGTTAAGTGGGAAAAAATTTGAATCAGATTAATTCTCTTTCTCTCTCTCTTTCTTTATATATATATATATATATATATATATATATGAGAAGAATATTTTCGGATCATTGTTTACGCTTCATGGGTATTGCAACTATTTACGAAGTGTCATGCTGTAAAATCAACCCAATTTAAAATCTACTCTAATTGCTGATCCTTATTTGTGTTTCTGTTTGAAGGGGAGTGGACAAGATATGCTTTTCGCCGATTTAGGCAGGGAAATCCTTAAAATTTGGGTTCAAGCACTACCGAGGTTATTGTTGGATCTAGGACAAGAACATCCTGCTTCTTCGGAGGTGCATTCTCTTCTCCAAAGGAACTTATACACATTTGATTAAAGTTCATTTCTTATTCCTTTGAAAGGATGACATTAGTATCTGGATGGACGTTTGGTGTTCAGCATGACATGTCTTGAAGACATTAGGAAACTACTTGTCATGACATTTATTGTTGTATTATGTGCTTGCAATATAAGGGATTGTTTTAGGTGGTCATCTGCACAATGAGGGTTCTGTTAAATTGTTTATGATATCCATTCTCATCATTATGTGCGAGGAACTTCGAAAATTTTTTCATTTTTAAGATCTGCTCTCTCTCTCTCTCTCTCTCTATGCATGTGGATGTATGTGTAGTATTTATTTATGTGTTTTCTCTATATTTATAGTTCTGTATTATAAGTAAACATCTTTAATACTTTCAGTAGGTCAAACCTTTTAGTATTCATCATGATTTGTTGTGTAGAGAGAAAATGTATGTGCATAAGTATGCATGCTTGTATATACTTGTCTGTATATGTACGTATATGTTGTATATAATAAATCTCAGCTGTCTCTTTCCTACTTTTTGTCTTTATTTTTTTCTATTGTTTCAATCCTTCTCTCTTGTTCCTTTTCCTTTTTTTCTTCTTATTTTTCTCCTTATCTTCTTCTTTGCGGTTGCTGCCTCTTCCTTTTTTTTCTTTTTCTCCTTTTCTGCTTCTCCCTCTTTTTTTCCCTCCTTTCTCCTCTTCGGTTGTCCTTTATTCTTTTTCTTTCTGTCTTGCTTTCTTCGTTCCTCTTCTTTCTGTTGCAGCCAGCTGCATGGCTCAATTCTTTCCCTTATTGTCCTCTTTTGAGATAGATATGGAAGCAAAAATTTTGCTGCATTCACCATTTCAAAGCTTAAGGATTATTAAACTTAATGTGCTTCAAGCCATTGGCAAGCAATACATTATGCTATGTGTCTAACAGGAAGTGTAAGTGCAATCCGCCTTGTTCCTTTATGTTGAATACTTACGACCTCAATTTGAATTGAATATCTTTTTTTGCAGGTGGTTCTTCGTTTTTATCTTCATATTTTACAATGTGAATGTATGAATTATAGCATTTATTTGGCTTGTTTCTCTGGAGAAGACATAGAGCCTTTTTATAGTTGTGGTCAAGCAGAAGGTGGAGAATGTGGTAATCATTTGTCATTACTCTATGTCATTATTGTTTGGTGATGATATTGTTAGTTCTTTATCACAACACTTGTTACGGATTCTAACTTGGTTAATTTTGCCTTCACAACAGGGCCGTTTATGAAACTTCCTAGGGTCTGCCAAGAGATTGCAGTTTGTTGCTTATACTATATGCCAAAATTGTCTAGATCATTGCTAGAAGCTTTAGCTCAATGTTGTCAATGTAAGTCAATAATACTTGCAGTCCTGGGTGCTTATATTAGAATAGATTTACAAAGATTTTCTTTTCAGGTCGTTTGTCTACTTTAGTCACATTCCTGAAACTTTAAATCTGTATTTTCACTAAGAAAACGATTTTCATCACATCTTCAGATGGTGTAAAATTGTAAATATCATTATCTTAATCGATAATAGTTCTGAAGACTGGACATTTAATGACCAATGACCAAAGTTCATTATGCATTAATATCTCCTTGGTTGAAAATGCAACAAATATAGTTGCTGTATTATCATGACAGTTTAATGCCTTTTAAATAATATGATGACCTCTTTGGGACGTTGAGTTCCATGCTGCTCAATGTTAGAAATGTTTACTTGGTATGTGTAACTTATGTGTTCTGGCTGTGGCTTATACACTAGTGACAAGTGAAATGACCAGGCTACTTAACTTTGAGCTGGGGTCCATCTCCTTATTTGGACAACATGAGACGGCTTTTGCCTTATTATGTATTAGTGTTAGTTTACCTCCACAGTTACATAATTCAATAGTAATTAATATTATGGTTATCGAACCACAGTCCTATAAGCAAGTATCTCTTTATACCGGCACAATTTTTTGGGGATGGATGGGGACCAATGGTGGAAATGATGCATTGTGATCGTCATCATCTTGTGTGGGAAATGGTGGCAGTGCAGCTCTTGTTATTCATCCCCTTCTTTGATCTCCTCCATGTAGCGATGGGCTCTTCACATAGATGAAGCAGAACTTACACATCACCTCTCCCACACATGACCATTTGAAAATTTGGGATTTCATTGCTTGCAATATGTCAAGTATCCCTGCAATTTGAAGACAAGAGGACAAGACTAAAGTGTCCGATGATTCAATTGTTATGCAATATTTCTATGCCAGGTCACTTGCTTCATTGCCCAATCTTTTAAGTTTCAGCTAATAGATGAGAAAGGTAATTTGAAAACATTGTAGAAAGAAAGAAAATAAAGATAGGGTGGGCTGAGGGGTGTAGTGGAAGCAGAAGAAGAAGAAGAAGAAGAAGAAGAAGAAGAAGAAGAAGAAGAAGAAAGATAGTAAAAAGGAAAAAGAAGAGAGCAGGCAAGTGTCTTGGGAGGAAGGAGAGAAAAGGCAAAGACTTATCCATTGTGTATTGCAAGAAGAAGAAGAAGAAACAAGAGTTTTGGTGGGGCATATAAGAGAAGAAAAGAAGAGTAAAATGAAAAAAAAGAAAAAAGAAAAAAGAAAACCTCTCTTGCTGTTCTTCTGCATCTCCTCCTCTGTGTCCTCTTTGTTTAAATAAGCGGAAAAAGGGCCTAACTGCCCCCATATATAACTGATGGCAAAAGAGAAAGAAAAAAAAAGTGAAATATATTATTGTGCTGTATGGTAGGACACAGTAAAGGCTATAACTTACACAATTCCACTCAAACTGACACGTCATAGCCTTGACATAATGATTATAAAACGTCATTCTGTGAGTTGATGCTATGACCAGTAATCTTGTACCATATGGTAAAGTGTATCTCTGTTATGTTGTTTCTAATGTTAACAGCTTTTGTTAAAAAGCACGAAAACACATTTGTCACAAATTTGGAAGAGGCATGAATTGTATGAACAGTTCAAGAATGCCCTTAACTTTTGAATTATTTACAAATATGTGCCGTTTGCTTCAAAGTATTTATGGATGTGCATCTAATTGTTGGAAATCTATAAAATGCTAACTAAATGAAGTAAATGTTTCACAAAAAGCTACCACGACTGATTATAGTAGGTAAACCATAATGTGATGCAATGTTGGTTATTCATCTCTCCTCATAAGTGAGCACTAAACATGGTTATTGTTTTTTTTTTTTGTGTTCTTAACTTACGATACAATTCTGCTTTTGGTTGAAAGACATTTTCCTGCTATTGTAACCTCCATTTTTGGTTTCTATTTCTGGTTTTATTATTTCTTTCTTTTGTTGAGTAGCTTACTGTACATCAATCTGTTTCTTGTAGCCAAAATTGTTTTTCTCCATTTGTTTGTAGGAACTGTTAAGATAAAAGATAAAGGGTAAGATACTGACCGTTGTTGTGCAAACTTGTAAATGATTTTTTCACTACATTAGGGAATATCCATATGTAACATCTCCTTAGTGTCTGTATACTGCAAATGCTCGTATGCCGACTGAACATAATGCCTTCTCTTTTTTTGTTTCATTATAGCATGCTTAATGTATGCTTGTATGCAGACTGAACATAATGCCTTCTCTTTTTTGTTACATTATAGCATGCTTAAGGTCACTATAATACCTTTTCTGCAAAATATTTTTCTGGGATGATACACTTTGTTGGTTTGTGGACTTTATTAACCATGAACTGTACATGCGTTTTTTTTCTTAATGATAATTGATGTTTGCTTCTGACTTACAGGTCATGATTTAGAAGCAACTTTAGTGTTAAAGGTCATCAATGTTGTGCACTCATCATATCAAGCTGGCCATGTTAGTATAGAGGATCATATCAGTTTCTTGATCTCAGTTATCTTGTGCTACCAAGTAGGATCTGGTATGTACCGTGTGGTCTTCTCCAGTTTCTAGAAATATTATCCCCGTGAACAATGTTTTGTTTTTATAAGCTTGGTATCAATCCCTTTTGTTTTGATTCGAGGTAATAATGTGCAGCCTCATATGTAATGTCGATGTCGTTTATGGCTTATGCATTTATAATTTGGAGAGAAAAAAGAGAGGAATCAGTGAAAAGTTCATTAATAGTATCTAAATCAGTACTATTTTGTTGTCTGGTATTGCATATTCAGTTAGTGTAAATCATAACATTTAAAGTACCACCCTTTAATAAACTAAAAAGTTGTGTGATTTCCTCTTTTATACAAATTCTCTTGGTGCTCTTGCCATCTATGTTGCATGGTCAATGATTTGGGTGCTGGTAGGAGGCATGGGTATGAAGTGTTGGATATGGAGAGCCTTAAAAAAAGTACACTATATATGTGCATATATATGTATTTGTATAATAGGAAGAGATAATGGTACGAGTGAAAGGGATCCTGGAACCACAACTTCAGAAGTGTATTTATCTGAACCACCGCAAAATATGAATTGGTGTCAAATGTGCAATAGGGATGAAGCTGGGAATGGTTGGGAGGATCCAATACTGCAGCGATCAACTATGGTTCAACCATTACCACAAATGTTGTTCTCAGATATTTAACAGCCATGTTTTTCTTGAATTTTTTTTTAACAAATGTGCAATAGGGATGAAGCTGGGAATGGTTGGGAGGATCCAATACTGCAGCGATCAACTATGGTTCAACCATTACCACAAATGTTGTTCTCAGATATTTATCAGCCATGTTTTTCTTGAATTTTTTTTTAAGTGTTTTTTCTCTGGGAAATCTTTGAAAATTTAAAAAATGTAAAAATATAACAAATAAATAAAAAAGGAATTACGAATTTTTTTTACTCATTTTTTGTGCAAAAACATTGGTAAGTTCGATTTTGTTTTAAAATTTTAGATGAAGAAATAAATGGAAAACATACAGTTAAAGTACATGGTTTTTTTGTTTACAAGCGGAAATGGTTGTGATATTTATTTTCTGTCGATAATTTGAAATATCACTTTATTTTCCTAATATACATGTTTTCTTATTTTTAAGATAATATTGCTTCAACCATTTTCACGAATTGCAATTTTCTGATGATCCATTCCGTATGTCTTGTCATCCAATATTAAAATCTGTGAATGATTTATCGTGGTCTATGGATGCTTCTTTCTTTGTTTATACTTGAGTCTCTTAGATTTCCATTGGTAGCATATGCTTGGTACGTGTAATATGTGTCAGTTGCTCAGTCTACCTAAATGTTGTCTGGTGATGATTCAGATAGTTCTGCTTGGCTTATTCAATTAATCTGTATTTCAGTTTTCATTTACAGCCAGCCCAAGTTTACTCTTCGCCTTCTTTTAGCTTATTGCAAAATCAGTCATTGCTTGTTCTTATGTCACTCTGATATGCTTCTGGTAGCAAAAGATTTTTCTACTATGGGAATCTGCAAGGAGAGGGATACATATTTCAGAAACTACAGGGTCATTGTGCGTGCAGTATGCTCTTGCCTTTCTGACATGGGTGACGGGGATCTCATTTTCAGGATCCTTCAGCCTGTCATTCTACGTCAGCTGGTAGGATTCAGTTTGATGATGCACTTTTATCTAATCCTGGTCATGCTTCCTTAAATGCATGTACTTTCATTTTATGCAGTTATTTTAAGTGTTTTTTTTCTCACTGTATGGTCATTTTCTGGTTTTGTGGTGCCAATTGATGCAATGCAGAAGAGCGATCTACCAATTGACAAGAAATGTGCTGTGATAAGGATGATTCTTGTTCTGAATTCGAGATTGGAAAATCTTCCTGAGGACATTGTGGATGAGCTGGGACATTGGCTATCAGAATATCTGATTAAAGCTGCTGCCATAGCGCTGGTTTTTCTGCCAACTCATTTGTTACTGTTGATTTCATGCTGTCTTGATGCTATGTGTACATTTTTTTGTAAAAAAATGTTGTAGTGATTGTCCTGGCATGATTTTCTTCTTTCATTTGAATGGTTTTACTATAAATTTACTGATTTATATGTGTTAGGAAAATGAATCTGGTGCTGGACAAGCCGATTGGAGAAGAAATGACATGTACTATATTATCCCATGCATTTATCTGCTTCACCAAAGCTGGAAACTTTTTTCTGTGGTGCTAGAATCATTTCTTCGATCACATGGTATGCCCCAATATCGCTTTGACAGCTTTTTAAAGATTTCTGGAGTAGTAGATATCTGACGTTCTCTGTTGTCCCAGAGTATTCATCTTCTACTCTGTCAAGCCAGACTAGCCAGATCCAATGCATTAATTACATTCTCTCACACATGAATGGTTTCAAGATATTCCAGAGACATTCTTTGTCTTGTGAAGCACTTATCATGGGCATTATGGAGAAATTCAGAAAAGCAAGAGTATGTTATCCACTTTTGTAGTGTGTATGCGTTCAGAGCCAATGTATGTATATATTTATTTGTATACTTTCAAAAGCATGGTCTTCTTTTGTGCCTAAGTTTTGATATTTCGTGAATTTAAATAAAGTCTTAATTAGAACCGGACACAAATGCCTATAGTTTGCAGGAATTTTCAAGTGTGCAGCAAAAATAGAACTGTAAGGTTCTCTTGAGGACTAAAAGTTGCCAAGACATTTGCACTGTGTCGATGATTACTGCTCTGAGGTTTATATCAGATGGAGTTTGCAAGGAGATCCATTTGATCATGTTCATTTTTTACTGATGTTAAAATCTCATTTTAAGTCAGCCATTTGGTGTCACAAACTAAAAGCACCATAGAATCAATTACTTGTGCCTTTAGGATAAAGACTTCTGTGAAGTTATTGTTGTCCAGTCCTCAATCTAGTCAGTTTGTGGATGATCCTGTAAACTAAGGCTAGTTTGCATTTTTTCTTTGTGTACTGCCTCTTATCCTGGTAGCTTGCTTTCTCTTCGTATAATGCATGGCCTTCCTCAGTCTACCTTGCATGGGCTACACCTGTATAAAGTGGCTACAGATTTCGATGAGAAGTCCTTTGTATTGGCATGAGTTAAGTGGCTGAAACTAAAGCTACTTGGTTCTGCTTTGCTCTTCAATGGCTCAACCAATGTATTCTCTCATCAGCAAATAGTTCGGTAGCTGTGTTCTTTTTTTTTTTCCTCTTTTTTTTTTGTTTTTTTATCAATAATTTCAATAGAACTTTTTCAGTCTTGCTTTGTTAAAGTGGTAATAATCCATAATAAAAGTTCTTACCGAGAACACACTCTAAGCCACGGTGAAGCTATCCTACATGCTAGCTCCTCATAGAAGCTCCTGGTGGTGCTGGTCCTGAATTAGATCTCTTGTGAAACGTTTTTCTTTGTCTGCTTCTTTGGGCACTAGGATTTTTTTTTTTTTTTGCTTTTTTTTTCCTGATAAAATGGTGTTGCAGACGTCCCTTTATTATTTTGATTAAACTTGCTCAACCTAGATGAGATGAGAGGTGACATGAGGAGACGGGTGATGGTGGGTGATATGGGCAACCACTGAAGCTCCCCACTCTTTAGGGATAAAACCGTATTTGGAGATGGAAATGGAGAAGGATGGGGAAATGAAAGTGGTGGGCCTCGTTCTAGTTTTTAGCTATATTGTTATGATATAATTGGCAAATCCACCAGTCCCTGGATCCATCTCCGTCTTTTCTACAGTTTATAGGCAGACCGTCAGTGTCGGTTCAAGGTGATGGTTTCTTTGTTCATGCATCTCTGTTTGTATGTTTCCGGTAGGTGACTCATTTGTTTCACGTTTGTGCTTTGCAACTGCAGGAGCCTCTTAGAGAATCAAGATGCATAACCTAGTGATGAAAAATTTGTTGTCTACTGCATTCTGATGAAGTGGCTCATCTCTTCATAATCCATGTTTGCACGCTAAGTTGCAGCAGGATCAAGGAACTTCCATCTAGGATCTGTAAAGGACAATCTAATCACTGATGGCAGTTTTTGATGTGGGATTATTTGCACGCTTGAACTGGCCCTTGTGAGCTGTCTGAAAATACTTTTGGAGGTAAGCAAGTTTTGAGCCTTGATGGGAACTGAGGTCATCTTGCTCCGTGTTAATGCTTTTGACAGGTTTGTCAGCGTACTGATGGCACACCAACTAGGACATGTGGCTGACACTAACGTGCTAATTATCTGGCACTCCCTCGTTGGACTGCAAGGGTGAACTGTTATTCTTTTAGGAGCTTTTATTTTCTTGAAGAACAAGATGCAAGTCTGCGAAAGCAAAGGACGGATGTAAATTACGAATTTCGGATCTTGCGTCTTTGCTTCTGTTATTGGTTTTTTGGCAGTAATTCTATCTGGTGCTGAAAATTTTGTCTTGACAGAACCCTATTTGTCATGTCCATCGGGCTGTGTATGGATATCTCACAACAATGAGCAAATAATTTTTGAAGTCGCAAGTAGATTCCAATAACTTCAACTCTTCTTTCATTGATAAAACTTTATGGGGTCTCTGTATGGTTGCGCTGCGACACTCTAATTTCATTTGTCATCACTTCTTTCAACATGATTCAGTCGTTTCTTTCTTAAAGCTGGTCGGTTGAGACATAGACGACATGTCAACAGGAAATGAATGAAAGGATGGTAAGAGATTTGTGAATGGGAGACACGGGAAACACTACGAAAAGGGTGTGGCAAGCATCTCTAGAAAGGACCACTTGAGAAGCTGACGTGATTCTGACCATATAGAAACAATGGAGCGATGATAGATTTTCAGCATAGAACGTTGGCTAGAATCGATCTAAGAGGGATGAGGTATAGAGGGGATTGAGGCTGGGAGGAATAGGATAGATTGGTAAGTGTAGGAGTTAAGTAGGTTCGCGTAGACTCTACAGGACGGTTAGGGCTGACATGGACATTCCTTTGGGTGAGTTAGGGGGACTGCTACACCAAGAAAGGAAGTGTTTTTTTAGAAAAGAAAGGAAGTAACAGGAATTCAATTCATTGCATTGTAATAAAACAAGGTTTTGATTCCTTCGTTGACCAACAATCTCGTCATACCTGTAACGCGATTTGTCGATATTGCTTTGCGGCGGCTCAGAATACTGTATGATGGAGGGTCAGAATGAGGAAATGAGGTTTTCTGGATTCACAGAGCCTAATGATCGGTTAATTCAGTAAGCAAGGGGAGTTAGCGCGTGATTTTGTTGGTACTATTCATTCGAGCCCAGTTCAATCGCCTACTGATTTGACAAGTGACATGGGCAGAACTTGAATAGCAAATCTTGTGAAAAAAGAGAAGTGGGAACGCGGCACAGGTGGTTTTATTTTAAGGCTGCAGATTCAGTAATCTTGTGTTGTGCATACCCAACGAAGATGCTACTACTATACATAAGCGCACTAAATTTGGGTGGTCACGGGCACGTTTGACTTCATATGAACTAGTCGTTCATGAGAAAACTACACCCAGGACGACTTTCTTGTTGGCTTGTTGCTGCTGGCGGTGTCAAGCCCTGACCCTGCATCTCCCGATTCTAGAGCCAATGGCTGCTTTGGCTTCCGATGAGAGTCGAACTGTCTGCCTATCAAACAAGGGCCGGCAAGCACGGTTAGCTCTCATTGTTTCGCTGATAAGTAATTGGAAGACAGGGAGTGATGGACAAAAGTAGAGGCTGAAAAGATCCGAGATGAAGTCGTTGTCGTTGCCATTAGGACTGGGCTAGGGAACAACAGACCTGGCATGTTCAGATTTTGAAAGACCGACTTGTATTGAAGTATGTTACAAGCGTGATTCCTACTACGAGCTGACGAAGAGACATCTTTTGAGATTGACAGTCTCTGCTCTACAGGAGGTTTTACTGCTGGGAGCATTTCACTGTGTGGTGTACTCGTCTGCTTCTGTTCATGTTGTTTTTACTTGGGCAGTGTACGAATTTACTTCACAGTTATAACTAAGTTGAAGGTGCGCGTGCTTTCAACTTGGCCTCATATATTTTGTGCGCAATGAAATCAGAAGAATCTCCACTACTGTTTCAGTAGCTAGAACGCTTTCTCTTTCTTAGGAATATGCCGTGTCTGCAAGACAAAAATGAAGAACGAAAAAGAAAAAAAACAAAACAAGAAAAGGTTCCGATTGTTCATGCCGCTATTATTTCGTTTTTGGATTTGGCAAGAAGTTATCATTTGATAGTGAGTTGAAAACGTCCTTCTTCAGCTTGTTTGTGTTTTGCCTTTTCCTTTTTGTTTTTTTTTTTGACAAAAATCAACATGGCTCGCTTAGTAGCTAGCAAATGGATTCTGATTCACGCAATAGCAATCTATAAGCAGATTTTTCGGCCCTCAACAGGACGAAAGATCCTAGGATTCCCAAGCTGAAGAATGTGAAAAGCAAAAAAACACATGGTTTTGGTTTCCTTTGACTCTACAAAATTTGGCTAAATTCATTTCTCCAAGTTATTTAAATTATCAGAAGTCAAATTTGTTTAGAGCATCATAGTCCAAAAAGTTTGATTCCTGGATGGTGGGGTTAAAGGCCTCTGGCCCTCTGTTGGAACGATCTGCTAAGGGTCTGCCTAAGCCCCTCTTGTCTACCAAAAGAAAGAAAAAAAAAAAAACAGAAAAGACCAAAGGTGCAACAGCATTGGAAATTTATGGGATTCCAAAAATCTCTGGAAAACAGAAAGATACAAATTAGGGAGGTCAGATCGAACCAATATAGCTTGCACGCAAGTTTTGCTGACAAAACAAAAAAAGTGACAGCTTCTTTCCTACATTTTTTCCCCCATTTTTTGAGTCCATCAGGTGCTATAGTGTGAATTTTGTTTTTAATGCATGGAGAAACTACCTTGGGCATAAAACCCTAAGATTATATCCTTATTCTATTAAGGTTTTTCTTTGTTTTGGGGTTTGGTGAGATTTATGACACATCTTCTAATTCTAGTGTCACATTTGCTACCATTTGCAGCTTAAAAAAATGACACACAAAAATTTGGATTTAAACATTGGGCCCCTTTCTACGTTGACGTCTCATTGAATATAGTGATTAGACGTTTCATTGAATATAGTGGTATACAATAAGCTTTTTGAAGTGTAGATGAAGCTTATTAAAAACATATAATTATGACGTGACGTGGGTCAACCTAAGGCCTTAGAAGATCAATCTCACCAGATCACATGAAAATTTTGTGGTCCAAAAGTCATGACTTTTCATAATTAAATTGGGTAATCAAATCAGCACATAGTACTTTCCCTGCAAAGTTTTAATCTCTCTGTACTAAACAACCAGACTGGTAAGTGGTAACAACTCTTATTCAGGAAATAAAGCAAGTGCTTTAAGTTATTCGTTATTTAAAGTTTAGCTTACTGCAGTTCTTTTCTTTTCCCTTTAATAGCGATTAACTAACCAGGTTGGGTAGGTTTTCATCAGATTATGTGGACCTCCTTGCACTTCAACTTAAGAGTAGGATTTGGAAGAGTGACAGTTTTTATCCACATATTACATCACCCCATTCTTCCGGAAACAATTTATCCCTTCTATCAAATACGGGTGAATTTTTACCTTAGAATTATGTCCTCCTTTTTCAGATCCCAGGATCACTCTGAAATAATATTGGAAGAACAACTCCCAAAATAAGAAAAACGATTTTCACACCAAAGAATAGTGATAAGTTAAATTCACATAAAGCTTATGTAAAACCTTCTAACTAGTTAAAAGAAATTTCATCAACCGCTTAAAAGATTGAAGATCCTAGACAGAAGCTTGAAGGAAGGGTCTTCCAGTTAGATTCCACTTCCATTGCATAGAATTATAGATGATGGGCCATGAAGGCCATTTTGGCAGGAAAGATGAGCAAGTTGGGCCTTTCCAAGATTTGGTCTATAATCTCCATCCTTCCTTCCCCTCACCCAACCCCAAACATTGGATCCCACTATGGTCCCAGCCACAGCAAACACCCGTACGTGTTTGCTTTTGGGTTTCTCTGGCTTTGTCCCCTTCTTTAATTATTAAAAAAAACCAGCTTTCATTTTTTTTTTCTCTTTCTTTCTTTTTAGTTGTTCATTTCACCCAGGACCAATCTGCCCTCCCCTCCCAACCATCCCTACATCAGTGCTAACGAGAGACTGGTAGAAAGCCCATACAGCTGCACACCAAATCCTCTGTTTGACACTGAAACATTTTCATGGGAAAATGACCAAGCTGTCGAGCCACCAAAAGACCTGCCTTGTTTCGCTATTTTTTTTTTTTTTTAATGTGGCAGCGTGAACATTAACTTGAGCGGGGGGTTATGACAATGGGAGTGGTCATGCTCGTTTGATGGGTAGATGTGGTTTGACCTTTTGGTTGTGTTTGATAGTATTAAATCTATTAAAAGGTGTGTTTTGAAAAATCCTCAATGTGGGTAACGTCTATATTAAATTAATATACTAAACAGTTGATTTAAGGCTCCAAGCTTAAATATCTAGATCTTAGATCCGTGGCAAAACAAACACACCCTTAGAGCTATAGAACCTTGGTCAGCAACACTCGAGATTTTACTACACCATCAGCGGCAAAAGTCTTTCATGGTCACATGAATATCAAGTTCTATATCATGTTCTTGATGAAGCCACCAACATCTCGTGTTTGAATAATATCACCAAAGGCTTGGTAGCTAGGATGAACCTTTTATTGGCCTCAGTTTGTAATAGAAGTAGTAGTGGGTTCCAAAGAGTCCACGATGGGCTCGATCTAGAAAAGTGTTAACTTTGGAAGCTGGTGACATGCTAAGGCTGGCAACGGGCATGGTTGAACTGGACTCATGATTCACCTGGTCTAACAATTATGACTAGCTGCGTTTAGGTAACCGGCCCATATTATGTCAGGCCAAGCAAATGAATCTCATGGCCAGTTCAGGAAAGTTAAGTAGTTATGTAACCCGTGCACTTGGTGGGATATCCAATCATTATGATGACCAAACCTAACCAACGTATTACTGGTGAAAAAAAAAGGGTTATCAATTGGATTTCCAATTATGAGACAAGAACTTCCATGCTTGTGTTTGGTACGTACTAAATTGCTGGTTTCCATTACAATGCCGACCAATTAACAGCCTTAATAAACCTCCCAGTGTCCATAAGTTCATGGTAAAAAACAAGTAGCATCTTACAACTCCAATTGAAACTGGTAGCTCATTCGACCCAGGCATGGGGCATCATACGGATTCTATTACTTCGATGTGAATCATGTGGATTGATAAGTGGTTGACATTTGGTGCATGGCCTTGTAGTTTATGGAAGACTGAGAACTGTTGTCCCTTTCCCGCACTGCAACCGACCTCAAATAAGCATATAAAGGAGCTCGTAAAGGGTGCAGCATCGACACATGAAATAGCACGCAGTTGCTTCCTTTTCTTATTCGGCGTTTGGTTTCATTTATGAGCAAACGTTTCCACATTTATTGTAAAGGGGAGGACGTTTCCGAACATGGCTCAACAGTTTCCATTTTTTGGCGTGTCCACATGGAGAGGAAATCAAACGGACCATTACTAGAGTCTAAGCCGGAAGTATTTTGGGATGATATGACGAATACCATGGTCTTTCATCAATCAAACGACTGCCAACATGCTTTCCTTGTACTTCGAAATAGACCACCACTGAGAATTCACAAAGATGGTCTTAAACTTTGGAAGAGAGAACCAAAATGAGCTCGTTATATAGAATCCACTAGCTTAAAAGGGACATAGCGCAGCTGTTAGTAAAACGGCTCACACTCAAACGGTTCAAGATTCAAATCCAGTGTTAAGTTTCTGAACTGCAAATGATGATAAGTATGACATAAGTCTATTCAAAGCTCGAAGCAACCACGAATAAAATATGATTTTAAATGTTTTATGCGAAAAGAAAAGCGGTTTCCCTTCATTAAAAGGGAATAAAACCCACTAAGTCGACATGATCAATGAGTGATGCTTATGCATAGGTTAGGTGATGCTGCTACCGGAATTGGTTTATGCCTGTCTGGCATACTTGGTCGGGATCTTCATGTTTCATTGTTTCAAAGCTCCACAGAAGGAAGAAAAGGAAAAGATCTGTTTGATTTCGAAACGCACCCTACGGAATGTTGCAGTGCTTTTCTTATTTCGGTAGGAGCGTAGCCGCGTACTAATGAAGTTTATTATGGGCATGGCGCCTCAGACCAACTCGGCCATCGCTACTGCCTTTGACAAATGCAGTTTTTTGAAACTTGAGGTTTTTGTAGTTTTACTAAAAGTTAAGCGCTCTTCGTAGAATATTCAACCCCCATGGATGTGACATATACTGCCAGCTCACGGGTCTCCACTATGAATACATATGAAAATCTCACGCATTCAGATCCAGGTTGGAACAAATTTCCCACGAAACACGCTACTCTGAAAACGCACACTGCACAGGGTGGTATGAGTGCAGTTTTTCTCAGAAACAAGGCCAAGAAATCATTTTTCCAAATTTAATGATTCCAAGAATGGTGCGCATAAATGGCATTTAAAAATTCAGTTTTTTTTGCGATAGACATCGATCAGTAGTTGCGTCATGTGATCATCTGCATGCTTATCTTTCTCTCTCTCTCTCTCCAACCAATCGCCTTCTTCTGCAACGCCAAGCTCTCTAATGGCTTCCAGCATCCCTTTGAAACTCACTAGTGAGTTTCGCTATAGCAACAGTGTGCATTTCTGAGAAAACCATCTTTGTACTGTTGTTTTTCTTTCCCCTTTCACCACTTAGGTGTAATGCTTTTTGCACACTGGACTCCACTTTGGGACTCCTAACGGACATATATTGGTCCACAGTCTGTCCGTTGTTGTTTGGCGGGTACAACAGTCTCTTTCATGCATCATGATTGTCTCTTGGGTGGCTCTCAAAAAACCCATCTACTCGACTCCATTCTGATGCTTCCTAGCAAGGTTTCTGGAAGGTGGTCCTTCAGCTTCAATTTGCATGCACATCAATCATTCTTTTTGGGGATCAAAAGGATCAGCAGAATCTGAAACCCGTGTGCACAAAAGCAGAGGAGGAACTAGCCGGAGGCATATGAAGGGATCAACTTCTGTGAGTATCAGATCAGCCTTCTCGTCGGTCTTCATCTTTTCTTTGCAATTCTTTAGTTGTTTCACAAGGTCGGTGTATGATTTTCTTCCTATTGGAGGAAGGCTGAAAACTGAAAAGCAGTTTCTTGTTGTAGTTTGTTCTCGATTTATGATTGGCATAAAAAAGAACGAAATTTCGGGAGTTTTTGTCCATCATTCATGGATTGTTGCTCGGCGGATGCCATTTTTATTGTCGGTGGCTGCTTGCTATCGACCCTCCGGTTCTTCTCTGTGAATGGAGGGAATTGTTAGTTTTGATTGATCTTGAAGAACTGAACTGCGGCTCTCCTTATTTTAGGGAGGAAACGGTTGTTTCTTTTCCGTGGCACTTTCGAGTTTGTAATTTTGTAACTCTATTTTAAATAAAAATTGAATTTTAGAGGAGTTGTAACTGCTTGCTTTGGAAGAACTGAATTGCTAATAGTTGATGGTTTTCTTGCTCTTGCGTGCTTGAGCACACGATGTCTGAGGCATTTAGACTTTCTGAGCAATGTCTACTTTTGAGAATCCTTCTCCTAGATCGTGTGTCACAAATTTTCCCTATTCGTTGGACAATTTGGTCCTACTTGTTGAAATCTTTTCTTGTATGCATTCGAAAGTTTCAGTGCCCTTTACTTCTTTTGTACTATTTGACCACTAATATGAACGAGGCCATTTAATGGCTCGGTAAGATGTTCTCCCCTACGAATATAGGTATGGTGCCACAATATATGCATTTGAATTTCTTGTTTAGTCATCACTGACATTAATCGTATGTCTAATTGAGTTTCTTTCTTCCCCTGCAGCTGTTAGAAGTGCTACTTTTACTTGCATCTATCAATGTGATTGGATGGGGAGTCGCAGGTAGAAGCTTTGATTGTCGACCAACACCTGTTACCAAATTTAGGCCACACAGAGTCACCATAACTGAATTTGGTGCTGTGGGAGATGGGATCACCCTTAATACAAAGGCATTTGAAAATGCCATGTTTTATCTTAATTCATTTTCTGATAAGGGGGGTGCTCAGCTTTTCATTCCACCAGGGAGGTGGTTGACTGGAAGCTTCCATCTCATCAGCCATCTCACAGTGGTACTGGACAAGGAAGCTGTAATTCTTGGGTCAGAGGTGAGGACTTGGCCTGTACCCTATCAACTTTGACATTTATAACTTGGTATCTCACTGCAGTGATTGTATTGAGATGTATGATCATCATCAAGCAAGTCACAGATTGCTTAATCATATTATGCACATGTTAGGAGTTTTGCGCTGCTCCAGAATGTTTCAGGTATTTTATGTAATTTTGTAGGATTCAAGTGATTGGCCAGTCATTGATCCATTGCCTTCATATGGTCGAGGTAGAGAGCTTCCTGGTGGAAGGCATAGAAGTTTGATATATGGATTTAACCTTACAGATGTCGTCATAACAGGTGGGTTTAATTCCACAAAAATTCTACTTTACTGATTTTGTTTTTGATGTTGAGGAGAGTAACGATCATGAGATTATTGCGGGGTGAAAAGTAAACTAGGTGGAAATCTGATTTTTCCTGCTCTAACTCTGTCTTTTGATGCTCCCATGTCCAAGGTGATAATGGAACGATCAATGGACAAGGCAGTGTTTGGTGGAGCTGGTTTCAGAACAATACTCTTGATTACACTCGTCCCCATCTAATTGAATTGGTGCACACAGATGGGGTGGTCATCTCGAACCTAACTCTTCTGAATTCACCATTCTGGACCATCCATCCTGTATACTGCAGGTTTGTTTAGCAGAAATGTTTCTTTTGCAAATTATATACAAGTTTTCTGAAAAAAATTTTATAGTTCAGTGCAAAATTGGAGTTGTAGGTGATACTTGAGATTATTTTTGCTGGTTGAACAGCCAAGTCCATATTAAGCACGTCACTATTACTGCTCCTCATCACTCACCGAACACTGATGGAATCGACCCTGGTAATTAATAGTAAACTTATATTTCAATGTCTTGTTCTTCTGTTCAGTTTCTATTTTCTGATGGTTGTGCACAATGCCATTGCATTTTATGTTCACACTTTTATGGATGGTTTACAGCTGAAACAATTTCATCTTGTGGCACTGCTTGTAATAGGTACCATGATGATTATTTCCAAGTGTCCTTCTTGGTTAAGAAGTTGCAGCTTGTTCCCTTGCATCTAAAACATCAGTTTTCTTAGCTTTCACTTTCTTAGTGGTGTCTTAAATGATCTTGGCTGCTAAATTTTATCAAATCCGATCATTATAAGTATCAATTTGATAATGTATCGAACTTCTAATGTTTGATCAACTTTCGCTTGCTGAAGCTGTAGGCTTCATCTATTTTGGGGACGTTTCATGCTTTCAAAATCAGATGCTTGTATGAATCAAATAATTTTTACCAGGTTGTGTTGCATAAGTTTTACCATGAGTTATGCATGTACAAAATGTTCATGTGTCTATTATTATTCAAGTACAAGAATAGTTAAATTTAATGTATGGTCGTATAGGCGCTGTGAAATATTTTTACTGACAAGCATGAATAACCATTGTCTCTTCACTTATGCCAGAAGTTGGTTAAAATTCTTGCTTAGGCTCTGTGTTTATATCATGCATGCAGTCTAACTTTGGCCAGCCAAGTGAAGCTTATGCTCTATCAAGCAAGTTCCATAGTCACAAATAACGTCTTGGAGTTTTAAACGGCGAGGTTTTTCTCGGGTATAATACGGCGAGCTTGAAAAAAACAGAAAAAATACGGTAAATTTTAAAAAATTTTAAAAACCTAAGAATGGAAGAAAAATAAAATAAGTGAGAAACTAATAACACAAACATCACAAGATAAGTAGATTTGCAATAAGTAAAAAATAGAAAATGAAAAAAAAACTCTTTGGCATTAAAAAAAGTGGAAAAAGTGAAAAAAAAGTGAAAGAAACGCAAAAAAAAAAGCGTTAAAAATGTGTTTTTTTCGTTTTTAATGTTTTTTTCAAAAAATATGTTTTTTTAAAGTTTTAAACGGCCATTTAATTTATCACGTTTTTTTTTCACGTTTTTTTTTTCGAAAAAAAAACACGTTTTTTTTAACTATCTCTATGCTCGGCAGTACACTAAGATGCTTGAGAAATACAAGACAAAGCAACAGATACTGTCAAATATTTTATTAATGTGTTGCTTGTCTGCAAACATAGGTCAGATTACCATATCCATATTGGATTCAGTTTCCAATATGCTACCATTGACCTGCTAATGTACCGAGCAAAATGGTGGTTAATGCTGAACTGTATACTCCTTGAAAACAAGGTCGAATGTCCAAATCCACATGTGAAAAAAGAAGAATTGTCGAGATTGGATGTGTAAATGTGATTCTCTAACCCCTTTATTTTTGAAGGGTATGGACCATTCATCTTCATCCCTTATAAAATTTGATCCACATCTGTTTTCAATGATTTTCTTTTAATGCAGACAAATTTGGACATTGGATTCTAAATGGTTTGATTTCAAAAAATTGGCCAGTCAGCCAATGAAATTGGATGGTCAAATTCTTGGACCCTATATATTGTCACAAATATTGGTGTTTAAAGAAAATGCAAAAAAGAGAAAATAAAGGAAAACAAGAAAATTGTGGAAATTGCCCCAAAATGAAAAATATTGCATCTTTTTTTGATTTTTTGAGAAAAAGTGTTTTGCAATAAGTTTAACGTTTTTAGGTTTCCTTTAAGATTTTCATAACTGTCTTGAATTTTTTTCAATTTCATTGGAAAAGAAAGTAGAAAAATAAAATTTCATAATTTTTTGTATTATATATATTTTAAAAAATTTTGGATTCCCAAGATTTTCTCGAGAAAAATAACATTCTGAATAATATTTGATAGAAACCTCGCTGATAAAAACCTGAGAACAATGTACATATTTGCACAAAGGCTGAATTAATATCTAATATTGTGCCCTTTGTGCCACAAGGCATGAAAGCCCATTGTTAGCAGCATGTGTTGGTTCTACATTGGTAAGGTCCACATAATTTCATGCTTCTTTTCTGAACTGCCCTTTTGTTTTAGAAGACATGCAAGTCTTCTCAAATGACAGACGTTGGCTGTCATCTATATGTTAATAAGTGCATCTCACTGCACCTCTTCTCAAAGTTCTGCTTTGTGGTTATTTTCTAATAGATTAAGACATGCTGAACCCAGGAAAAGTGTCAGATCTTGATTAAGATTCTGTCTTCTTGTTAGGGGGTAGCTTTCACTTTTAGTTAACATGCTGAAAATGCTTTCCACGTACTTGAAAACCTAGGAAGAAGATTATTTTTCTGCATTTGTTCTCTAATGGGTTGTTTCAATGTGGTCAACCTTCATACTAAAAGTTGCTAGGAACTAGCTGAAGTTGGAAAATGTGTAACTTTCTTGCTAAATTACGAGGCTAGGCAAGCAAATCATGTGAAGAGATGCACTCAGTTGAAACAATATTCTTCTTATAAATAAATATAAATGAACCTATTTTCTTGTAAGGCAGAAATACATTCAGTTTGCAGATTCCTTAGACTGAAATTCTCCTGTCCAATCACTATGCACTGTTTGTGTGCCATGAACCATTGAAAAATAGATGCACATAGAATCTTTGCTTCCCTTCTGCATTATAGACAAAAGATGAACTAAATGCATTCAAATGGTTCTGAGTTTATTATCTACCATTTGGAAATCATGGCAGTTTACGTCTGTTTTATTGCTATTTTCAACCAAACTTAGGGCATTGAGATTGTGTGTAAAATTTTAAGCATGCGAGCAACTGCTTTTCCTATGAAGTGTTTCTACCAACTTATGAATTTTTACAGCCTATGGTTGATAAGTGGACTGCAAAGGTCTCACACATGGGCATGCATGTTTGTGGATGTCCATCACAAACGGTTGCTAATACATCTTCTCTTCAGATTCATCTAGAGATGTCTGCATCGAGGATTGTTACATTAGTACTGGTGACGATTTGATATCCATCAAAAGTGGCTGGGACGAATATGGAATTGCCTATGCCCGCCCTAGTTCCAACATAGTGATAAGAAGAATCAGTGGAGAGTCTGGAAGAAGCTCAGGCATATCACTAGGAAGTGAGATGTCAGGTGGCATATCCGAAGTTTATGTTGAGGATGCACACATTTTCAACTCTGTCAGAGGGATAAGAATAAAGACTTCCCCAGGCAGAGGTGGTTTCATAGAGAACGTATACATCTCTAAAGTGGTTATGTCGAATGTAAAGACAGCTTTGAGTTTCACCAGTCATTATGGTGAGCATCCGGATGAGAATTACGACCCAAATGCTCTTCCAACTATAAAGAAGATCACATTCAATGATATAAGTGGAAATAACATCATTTATGCAGGCTTTATGGAGGGCATTGAAGGAAGCGTTTTCCTTGATATCTGTTTGTCCAACATCACCCTCAATGTTATGTCACATTCCCCCTGGAACTGTTCTTACATCCTCGGGTACTCTGAATTTGTTTCTCCCGAACTATGTCAGCCTCTGAGTCAGAAAATCCCCACAGATTCTACTTGCTATGTTCCAAAAGATTTGTCGCCCCAAGTCTCGCACGCCAACCGTCTGATCAGCACTATTTTTGGGTTTGTGTGGGTTACCTAATCTCATTCTGGTGAAAAATTGCCTGTTGTTACAGTTTCATTCTTTAATATATATAAAAGAATGATTTGTTTGCATTCCATGTGAAGTATAAGAGAGAGAGAGAGAGAATGTATTGTGCCGTGCGTGCCTTTGTTTCTGCAACAAAAGTAGCTGCCACGAGTTTGGACGTTCCAACAACAGGCCATGAAACGCCACATTCACCAAAAGTCCGTTTTAGAATTTGCAGTGTAGGACTGCATTGTCATCCTCCCATGCCTACCGGCAATATTTTCCTACTGGCTTTGACCTTGTGTTACGGTAAAAGGTACGCCAATTTTCTTCAACTTAAGGCCGTTCACTGGAAGCAGGTTTCATGTCCAACCCTTTGGCATCATTGACTTTCAGAAATTTAGAAACCCAGACCCCTACGGATCGTGGATCCATGTCCTTGTGTCATTTTTTACCGTGCCAAACAGAACCCTGGAAGAAGAATAGCAGCTCAAGTCTCATGCGCAGGAAGGAAAATGCACTAGGTTTTAAGCTAGAACTCCACAGACTCGCAGTGACCGGACGCCATCAAGAGCACATTGAAGGAATAACATGCAAAACATAGCACGAAGCTGTGAAAAATATACAAATTTGCTTGATTGTTTTCTGCAAAGGAGCCTCTAATGTTCAAAGTACACAGAATTTTCTCACCTCACGAGCAGCCATAGATGTCTGCCATGACCCATATTTTCAACATGGAGTGAATTTCATGAATGGTATGGCACACCCTTCTGATTCTTTCTCTAAGAATGAGAGTTAACGATTTATACATTAACCACCATAGAGTTAATGATCCAGGAGTTGCACCCTGGGTCCAACCCTAACTCTGCCATTCTACAGTATGATCTTTCCTTGTTATGTTGCTCAAGAAAAGCATGAGTCAGGGCTCATCCTGGCCTTTCCTTTCAAGGAACATGCTGATTAAGCTGTCCGAGCTTTGAAAGGTACATAGCTCAGCTCCTCTGCTCATGCATAACAGCTTTGACCCAAGAAACAGCATTACTCTTGCAACAAGGGAGATGCACCCAAACTCTATAGGAAAGCATTCTGACTGTACAACAGTATCAGAGAAGTTCAGCGTGGCTACAGTGGTACCTTTCATTAGTGGCATTACTTCCCTGTATATGCTTACATGTTGGAAACTTTCCATGTTGAGGGCACGTGGACCCAAAAGTCTTCGCAAGTTGGATGAAGCAACCATCCATTGCTCCAAGCATGTCTCCATTATCAACATGCAGATTCATTTCAAGGTAATGTAAAATAGTCCTCATGGTCATACAATGAGAAGCGCAACGGAGAAGGTGAATCTCTTAAGGTAGCTGTTTGTCGCTCTTTCTTACATATTTTTTCAATTTCTATATACAAGATCTGAAATAAAACTATTATACGGTTCAAATATTTGTCCAAGGGTCCAGAGCACGGAAGTCAAAATATGCATTCGAGAAGCATTGAGCACTGAGCACAAAGACACCAATAGGTCCAATACCATAAATTCCAACTCAAGAACTTTAAATTGGAAAATACAGAGAAATAAGATATCCTTGCTAAATTGATACTAGACACACGATCAAGCCTGACACTAATACAACTAGAGATAACACAGCCGCTCCAATGCAAAGCTACCATAAGTCATGAAAACCTCCCCAATGCTGGTTCATCACCCATCAAAGGTATCATGTCAGTCAATTTGGCCAACAAAAGTATGTCGACAGATTTTCTTCTGAAGTTGAAAAGCTTACACATGTTACAAGCACACTCACTATTGTTCAAGAACTGCTATTCCATTCCACCAGTAAGGCAAAACAGAAATTGCCTGCCCTCTTGCATCTTACAAAGCCACATCTGCTAAGATGCTAAAAACAAGAATAACCATTTCGACAAATGCCTATCTCTTCCAGTCTAACCCATATCATATTACTTATTCTTAGGCTTGTCGTATGCAGCAATATTCTGAGGTTCACATTCAGGACTAAAGAGACGCACAAGCAATGCCGTTGTTGAGCTGACACATACTGCTCCACAACCTGCCCACCGAAGTTGCCGTGGCACAGTTAATCTTGGACCTATGACGAGAATACAGATAGTGGAAATCAGAAACATAAGTCATTCTTTTTCCATTTGGAAAAAAAAAAGAATAGAGACTACATGCAAACTGATTCAGTAGCAAACAGCTTTTCGTGGTCCGACTTGCAATCATGAATAGGATGCTGTTTTCTCGGTAGAAATCAACTTTGAAGTAGTCCCCAACATAGGGCCACCCAGATATCGCTGTTCTCAAAAACCCACCAGGAGAACCATGCACATGCTGGTTTTTACTCCCAATAATGGAACAGAAATTACTCCGCACATCAGACGGAGAAATCATTTGACTAGGCCAACCAAAGCATAAGTTAGGTCACATCAGCGACATACAACTGGAGCAAGTCTAATGGACTCTGGGTTGTTAAAAAATAGAATCATACATTTGACAATGTGAAACAGATTATTCAAACCCCAAAAGAATAAGATAGGTTAGTGAAACAAGAATGTAACTAAATATTTTTAATAATGAAGATTATTAACAGCCCCAACTCTAAGATAGACAAAGATTTTTCAATCATACCAGTTAACATAATATAGACAGCAGCAGTTCCCCAATATTTGGCATGCAAAAGTGTATGGACAGGAATACGAAGGTGAGAGAAGAAGGAAAAAAGAGATTGTTCAGCTTAAGGCAGAAAAATAAACAATCCTCATACTCAACAATCAGCCAAAATGTCTTCTGCAGTTTAAACGCTCAGACATGTCTAAACAATTAATTACTTTCAGAAAATTAAATACAGTCATCCATCGGAATGACAATCTACTTTCTTACATGTTTAACAGCCTTTCTTGTTTCTTTACATTTTCCTCCTCCGCCCTCCTATTCTCTTGTCCATAAAACAACTGATTTCCTTAACATGATTCTTCATCATTTATCAGAAGCAATAAAACAATCGCCCACTTGTTTATCCAGTCATTCCGAAATTGAGCTGATACTATTTGAACCCAAACGACAACAATAAACATAAAATAGATATTAGAAACCTATGAAGAATTAGCGTATGCCATATTCATTTTTAAGAGAAACATGATCCATAAGAATGCACCACAGTGGAGACTTTTTTCGCCCTCACAATTTTCACGAATCATAATCACTTACTCGAATAAGCAGGATCTACGGTACAGATGACCATGCCAGGAAAGCCCTTATCCACAAACTACGCTTATTTATTTATTTAATCACGAACATTCTATAAGAATCTAATTTTACGCACAAATTACCAAGACTAGCAGCTAGAGCGACCGTATGCCCATAACAGTAATCTACCAGTTAGTCTTCCACCATGAACGAAGCTCTAACAGGTTGCCTTACTAGAATCTCAGAACAATTTTTCCTTATAGAGAAAATAAATAAATCAGAGAGGCAAAGAAAAACAAAACTCTGACACGATTAGAGACAGAACTGTAGCTTCCATTTTCATAAATCAGGTGACGACGTGCAACTACGATACCAAACATTCCACACTTGAATGTACAGCTGACAGACGTTTTCATGACGAACTAAAGGAAAACGCCTAAAAGGAACCCATCTCATTATTTTTTTCAGAGCCTGTATATGTAACCAAAAGTATATGAAAGGCAAAAAGCATCGGTAGCCATCGTTTTATAACCTGTAACTCTGTTTCTGTGGACCAACAAGGAAAAACGGCAAATTAGGAGCACAGCAGAGCAAGCGAGGGTGGGGGGGAGAGAGAGAGAACTGACCGTAGTGGGTCTTGCAGAAGGTCCAGAACAAGAGCGCGCCGCCGACGGTGAAGATTCCAGCGGTATGGCGCATGAGTCTGGAGCAAGGCTTGGAATCGGACCTCATCAGCTCACCGTCTGAGAACCCGAAGAAACGCCTCAGAGCCATGGGATCACTCTCTTGCTCTCTCTCGACGATGCGAGTGCAAGAGCGTCAAAGGAACAGCCCCCTTCTTCTAGACCCCGCGAAGCCTTCGGAAGCAACCAAATGTAGCTTCCAAGTTCTAAATATTCGCTTCCACTCTCCCTTCTCCTTCCAAAAGAGGAGGGGCCTGCCTACAATGGGGGGACGGTGGACTGTCCGTCGAGAATAATGGGAGTAAATAACAAAAACCACAGTACATAATTTAACTTCTCTGGGTGTTGTGCTTCATCAGAAAAAGGCACTTAATGGCCGGTGGGATGGTAAAAAATAAAACCAAATAAACTGGAAAACATTTCCTCTTTATAGAAATTAATATAGAAAGTGTAATAATACGAAACATGCTTAAGCTTACTCTTCTTCTTTTTCAATGCTTCTTTTATAAGTATTACAACGCCAATTTCTTAACCGTTAGAGCAGTTTTTTTGTAAAATTTTCCAATAGGAACGGATGCTTGAGCTCCCATTACCTAGAAACTGGCATTTGCCTTGAAACCTATGAGGAAAGCAGTATGGCAACACGACGAATTTCAATTATCCAAAATGACTTGCAAATCCAAGAATTGAAGCCTAAATGACTGAATTACAGGCAGCGGTGGTACAACGTTTGCAACTCAACATTACAGTTCTGAAATCTTGCCGAGCCTTGTAATCATACGCTTGGAAATTTCGTCGGTGAACTGTTACTTTTGTCGAAGAAGGAAGCTGGGAAGAGAGAAACCAACTGGGCAGTTCGCTCTTCCAGACTTTGTTGCTTTTGCTTGCTGCATTCAGGAAGCAGACTCCTCACAGGAATAATGAAAGGAACCACAGATATTTCAGCCTCAAGTTCTAATGAAAGTGAGATGTGGACAATTTACATCCAATTTTATCCAAATAGAGACTTGCATTAGACCGTGGTTTAGATGATATAAATGATTAAATCAAATATGAATATGTAACTTTTTTTTTGCTTTTATGTGCAAAGACAGATTCTAACAATGGCTTGAGTCAGATCCAGAAGAGCAAAACTTTGAATCAAATCCAAGTTTGACAAGGTATCTTTAAGAATGAGATTTCTCAATCCATTTAAGATAGTGCCACGTTTCTTTTGGTAAAATTTAATTGAAAATGAGCATTTTAGACGACAACCGATCTTGCAACCAACATTGAAAATATAAACAACCTTGAAGTAAGGCATGATTATACATTTGGTATGAGGGAAATGTGAAAGGCTTTGAGTTGAAGACCCCAGATCAATTCTCAACTTTGTCTTTTTATTGCATAAGCTTTCAGATGATGTCCTCGCAAGGCTTGGACACAAATTCATTCTCTCAAGCTCTATCACGCAACAGTCACATAACTCTAGAGAAATGCAGCAAGACATAATATTTCAAGCCCAGGTCAAATGCTTTCAAGGAACCTGATATGTTTTGCATGCCAATGCCTAACCCTAATTAAAATGAACACTGCCCACAAAGAGAAGTATCAATGTCGACCCGAGCGACATGGATACCCATGCGGGTGAGACTATGGACACAGCTTGGGTGCGGGTGCGATTGTGGACACGGGCTTGGGTGCAGTTCTGACCGTGTTGAGTGCGGTGAATGCCTCCAGAGATAAACTTGTCCAATTTTGGTCCGAAATAATCCATGTTCGTTTTTCTTTTAAGTTTACACGGGACATTCTTCCACTTTCATAGGCTGTTCTGCACAACAGAAACCTTCGGCATCCTACCCATAAACTTTTATTTTTAGACATCCGTAAAACTTCCCCAGTTAGTGGCGGCATTCTCCAGCGAGGCAACCACTTTTTACAGTGAAGGCACTCTTGTCCTGTCACGTTTTTCAGTTTTTTTTTTTTCTTTCTTTGATTGCCTATGCTGCAAGAAGAACCAATTTGCTGTTTTTTCTTTAATTTTTGTGGCTCCCTTTTCCTTTGTATCTACGCCTCTTTCTCTTTCCCTGCAGATCCTCACATCTTTCTCACGTGTTTGAATAGGACTATAAAAGCGCATCGGTTCTTCATTATATATACAACTGTGGACCGTGGATAAGTTTGTATAGAATCTTTGGTGTGTGTACGTACGGCAGTATCACCGTACCCAAAGTACTTGCCCATACCATCACCCATACCTATACCCGTGTCACAAAATTTTTAGCTTATCAACAGATCTCTCCAATCATGCAAAGTGACTTTAAATTACAGGCCGTGTAAGTCATGACGATTACAAGATTAACCAGTAGCACTAATCAATTGCACTGACCTTCATAAAACATGGAAGACCACTGGTTTTTACCGTAACTGTGAAAGGGAGAATTTAATGGAATTATGTACACAGTCTTTAGTCCATATGTGGCAGCAAAAAAATGTAGTTCATGCCAGTCAGCTACTCAATATCCTTAATAGCTTCCTGCAATAACAACATGAAGTACTTAAAAGCTTAAAATCACAATCTGCACCGTTGCCTCAAATAAAACAGTAATGCACATCCTAATAATCAAATACCATCCCATCATGTCAACATCACAGATACATAAAAATAAAACCATCATGATTTATTCGGAGCAACTGACAAACTGTCACTGTCACTGCACTTAAGCTTTTGCTTGTGCAATTCAGGTGTTTTTTCTCCATAAAGAAACATGATCGAAAGGTCAATTCCTACCTCCACTAAAGCACCTAATAGGTTAATCAGGACTGTTCATTCTGAATAGATGGCAGCAGAGCTAATTCTATATCCGGATCTTTATGATTTCCTAATAATTTTTCACCTGTTTTTGTCATAATGTCCAGCATCAGACAAATTGATCAATGGAAGAGAATTTTTTGAAAACAATACATACCCTGTTCTACATTTGTATCATTTGAAACAAAACTCTAAGCTAAAAGCTGCAAATATACTCAAAGACAAGCATTATTCATTTTGGGTAACAAACACGAGCATATTTTGGAACAGCTCTACCTTGGCAAGACGTGTGACGTATGTTGCAGCCAGAGCCGTTGCAAGAAGGCCAAGACCGAGGGTCAACAATTGCCCATTTCCTCCTGGTAAACCAAGATCTGATTCTTCTTGCTGAAAGACCATAACAAAGGAATTCTAGTTACTCAACAGACAATTTTCAAATATCCAGATACATGAAGCAACCAAAAAAATGGACAGCAAGATTTAAGAAAAAAAAATTACTACAAATGGAACAAGTGGAAATTATATTTTTCAAATGAATATAAACTCCACAAAGAAAATAAACTATTGTTACGGATCAACCACTAGAATACTTGGTTCTCGATAAAGATAATAATGAATCACATACAGATGTATACATAGTGATTGGTTCCTACCAATGATAGGTGGACATGGACCATTTTACTTTTCCTATTATCTCAGTTTCTTGGGTTCCATTTAGAATTCGTCCACATGGACGTGATATAACTCATTCGTTTAGCAGGCAGCCACCGCCAAGTCCTCCATTTACAAAATATAGGCAACTCAAGTAATTAAAAAAAAAAAAAACAAAGAAGACCATATAGACTGCAGGATGATCCACACTGCAGTAGATAACACATTAGAAATTTACAATTGGTCGATAGGGACACAACAAGGCCACCTACCAAAGATTAGGAAAGGCATGTCACTGGAAGCAAAACATACCAAAAGTATTTACATATAAACAGCAGAATTATGCTAAACTATGCAGATTTCAGGAGGGGTTCTAATTTAATTTCCATATTAAAATCTGAAAGGAGGAAAATGGAAGAGACACTCTATACCAGGACAAGAGTCGACGTACTATGAAAATTATTCTCTTTTGTCAATGAGACATGAACAAGAACCCAATAAGTATGAAGAGGTCTTAATGTATAGGGGACAAACAACAAGCACACCCACTCAGACCAGGTTACTGTAGGTTTCAAGGAGATGAAAATTATTGTCGGAACATATACTCAGTCTGGAGACTTCATAACATGTGAAGTAAACAGTTTGATTACCAACAAACGGATAAATCAAAGGCTGCTTACAATGATTGCTCGACCAAATGCCCCAGCACTGACATAAGCCCATGTCCCAGGCAGCATCCCTAGCCAACTGCAGTATAGATAACATTTTTTAAGTCATAAAAAAAAAGTGGTAGATCAAGTTCCTCTGCCAATGTAAAAGAAGCAGTTCCAAAAAGCCTTTTGCAGACAACAAAATAGAAAAATACAGGCTTGAAGATAAATTCATGGTTTTCTCCCACTCACTGTAGGACAGCTTAAAAAACGAGGTTGGATAAGAGCATAAGACAGAAATTCATATGGCAGAAATTTCTTTCTTACTGTCTGAGGTCCAAAAGTAGGAGATATATCAGAAACATAATAGCCTGGTTAAAAACAATAACAAATTCCAGCTCAACTGGTTCAGAATCTGAAAGAAAATAAAAGCCTGGATAAAATGGATAAAAAAGCTTAGATAAAAACAGTCAACTGTAATATGTTTTACAGCTTCAAATGCATGTCCACACCGAACTAGTCATGGCCAAGTACCATAAGCCAATCTATAAAACATTTGAAGTTAATAAAGAACTGGCAGAATCATCAAGGGTTAAGAGTAACACCTTCCCAGCACATATGGGACAAACTTCACTGAAGTAAGACCATAGAGATAGTTCCCAAGAGAAAATGGTAGCAACGGACTCAGACGCAACAGAGTGACCACTCTGAAACCATTCTCTCCAATTGCTTTATCTATTGCTAAAAATTTCTTGTTGCCTTCCACCAATTTTAAGATACGTTCACGAGCAAAATATCTGGCAATTAGAAATGCAACGGCTGCTGCCACCTGCCAAAGCCACAAATATATAAAAAACCACAAAAAATGAAAATTGTTTAAGCAAGAAGGAGAATACAATTTCGTGAACTAATACCGTTCCACTGATGGAGACTATGATGGTCCCTGTAACACCACCAAAGAGAAGTCCCGCAGACATCGTCAATGGAATAGCTGGAATTGCAAGGATCTAGTAGAATATAGGCAATTCAAAAATCAAACAGACCGGAAGATGAGAAAACCCAAAATTGGCATTTATGTTTGAACTCCTCAAATAATCAAAGTTTTACATTACTGCAAAGGGAAAAAGGAAAGATGCATCAAAATACCAGTTTACAAAACCAAAAGCCATCCAAAACACAATGTGTTATTATGGTCAATTTAGTACTGCAAAACACATTAGCCCTGGTATGGGGCGGACGAAATATTGGTAAAGTTTAAAACAAGTGGAAGCATACCTCCAATCCAGCATATACAGCAACAAATAAAGCGTATCCTGCCGGTCCATAACCTGTATATGGGAGCACGATCAATACTAGGAAACTAAAAGCAAATAATCAAACTTCTCATCAATATGCAAACCATAGGGCGATTAAAAGTTGGCAGGGAGATGATTTCTAGCATCAGTAATGCAAAGACTAGATGCCCAGAAAGTCCCAGTACTTGTTAGAGATTGTAAAAAAAAGAAAATGGAAGTTAACGAAATAATTTCATGACAATTTTCACGAAGATGTCTAATCAGTCAACAACGTATGGGATTACGGGTCGCAGATAACCATTCATGCCTAATATTTATCGATCCTTTTTTGCGCTTCTGATGAATGAAAAGGTATGAACGGCACCATCATACCAAAATTAGCCAACTATATTGCTTACTCAACACCATGCGAGTCAATGCAGGACAATAATGCGGCAACAAGAAATGCCAAAAGAGATTTCAATCCTGATATTTTGGAATAGAGCACTGTTATGAAGAGCATTTACAACTACAAAAAATGAACTCTAAGGCTCGCTCATATGTCCATTCGGCGTTTGCTGACTTGGGTCCAACGAATACACAACAGTTAACATGGCAAGACCGTATTATACCAAGTTGGCCTAGATCCCTACTTCTGCTTGAATCAAAGCAAGAAGCAAAGAGAACCAGTAAAAACCAATGGCCGCATCACAATTTCCTTACCTTCTATCCAAAAACTACACCCACAAATCTAAACCAACAAATTGCAGAGGCAGAATAAAAAAACTGTCGAAATTTGAAACGACAAATCATGTGAAATCTGCAAAAATCAAACGACAATCGCGAGAAAAAAAAACTGCCGACCTTCAATGAACCCAGAAAACTGCGTCAAGAACGAATTTATCTGGTCCCGATAGATGTAGCCGATGGTGCCGAACCCTCCGACGACACCCACGAGCAATAGCCCTGCCAAAACAGTCCCCTTGAGGGCAGCATCTCCCTCCAACCCACCATCCCCGGCGTCCTTAGGTCCATCGTTCTCCTCCTCGCCGGCGCCCGGCGCCTTCCCGATCCTGGGATTGGGCGGGACGCTGGAGACCCTGTGAAGGGTTTGCTTCTTGCTTTTCTGGAGGGAGGAATGCGGACGGAAGAGGTGGAGACGCCTGGACCTGAGAGAGAGTGGGGAGTAGAAAAGATGAGACGAGGAGGGCCTGAGGGGGGTGAAGAGAGGGAAAGAGAGGTCGGGCGGCTGCGATGGAAGGGCGGCGGAGGAGGAGACCGGTGGCCTCGATGGCCACATTTTTTGAAGGCGGGAGCGGGAGGGATAGGGAGCCGCGGGATGCCATCGTCTGAGTCTCCGGCTCTCCCTTTTTACTGACAGACCTTACACTTCTTTGTACAAAAATCGGTGGGTGATCTGAGAGAACAAAATTGTGTGGATCATGGGGAGCCATTGCAAGAGCCCAGTAGGCCCACGTGGCATCCAAAGGGTGGTGATTTGGAAGTTACCGGGTCGGATAAATAAGACTTGTCCCGGGCCAGCATACTTTCCAATGGATCTAAATCTGGTATCCAACCCAAGATTTGTTTAGGGAAAAGACCAAATACAGTCTGTTGAAAGATCGACATTCATGGAAATGCATTTGCAAGGTGGGAACTTATCGCTCCTAAGAAGAAAGAGCCTAGATATACGCAGTTTTTCTTTAATAAGAAGCTTATGTGATGAATGTTCCTAAAAGGGAGACGCATATACAAATAAGTGATTGAATGGGAAATTCAGATGTAGAACTGTCGACTCTAGTATTGGAGATACATAAATGGTTCGGTTTCCGATAACCAAATACTTGTAAACTAAATTCGGAATAGCCAAAAGAGGATTCCATTGCCCTAACAGTTTACATCCCTAAGCAGGAAAAATAACTTAAACACATCCACTTTAACTTATCAATTGATTTGTTCTAACTTCTTCATCAAATTTTATATTTTTGTAGTTTTTTTTTTAAATCCTAGCTTCCTTGAAACTTTATTTTTGCAATAATAGATTATATTTTCCTTTCACCTTCTTCAGCTTCTCTTTTATTGGTATTTTCGGTTAATTGACACCGGTTTATCCATAGAGTTCATTTATCCATTCACACCCCTATTAGTTATTTTAGCATTAATTGGAAGGCCCATGACTCAAGTGTGTTCCAATTTATACAAGATTTTTCAGGGTATCAGTTAAAAGTATAGGGGACATGACAATTTCGATATGCTGAAAGAATCCGTAGACTTTAAAAAGGAAAGCCTGAACTCTTACTTACATCATTATTGTAGAGTTCATAATGTGATGACAATGTGGACGTGTGGCACCACTGACAACTTGTCAAAAGAAAAGATTCAAATCTACAAGCCCTCAGTAAACCGGCCCCCAGCGCAGCGCCGTAGGGATCCGTCTTCTTCAGCCGGCCGCATTTAAGGCGGCACCGACAATCCAAAATGGTAAAATCTATTTTACTCGTCATTTTTTGTAACGCATATAAAAAGCATGCAGATCATATGTACAATGTTGAACGACCAAAAAGCCAATCTTTTGCGAGAAAGTAAAATTCTATCTTGTATTGTCAACATAATTGACAAAGTGGGATGATATTCACTGGGTCGTAGGAGACCAACGTTAACAAGCTCGTTGCTACCCAACCCAAACCATAAGGTCTTCGCGAAAGCAATGGCTTTGAAACCCCAATGTGGCGGTGGAAGAGAAAAAGTAGCGCTCACGCGCTTCCCATTTTGATCCAATCTTTCAATCCAGCAATTTTTTGTGTTTAAAGAAGACAGGCAAGGTCCTGTTCAGCCAGGAGAAAGAGGCAACGCACTTAGAACACTTCTCGGCAGATACGGTGTTCAACAACGTGGATGACTAATGGAACGGGAAGCACATGAATCACAGGGAAGGCAAGGGATCGCTGTCTCATAGTTCATGGCAGATACATTTCAGCAGCTAAGGAGATTCAGCAACCACGAATGGTTGGACCTCCATGGAATATTTGACACTATCCCAAGGAATATTCTAGCAGCTATACTCTGACCTCCAACATACTTCAGAGCCACTCGTTTTGGAGTGGGAAGCACCGTGCAATTTGTCAAGCACATATACCTAAATTTCTATACATGGGCCTTGTTTTTTTTTTTGGAGGGGGTTTGTGTGTGTGTGTGTGTGTGTGTATATATATAGGGAGGGGCAATCTAAACACAACAGTCTTCAATGCCATCAAGATAGCTGCCCTTCAGAAAATCAAACTAAGAAATGGTCATAGACTAACACACCATGCAACAAACATATGATCCAAACAATACTGAAGTCTCTTTGAACCTCATGCCGATCAAAGCATTGGAATTGAACCTTACTTGGAGACCATAGAATCTCACCTGTTGAACCCATTCTAAGGAGATCTTCTTGAAACATTCAACCACCAAGACATTTGAAAGACTTTGTCACTTATATTGTTGTTACACATCCTTTATAAAATTTTTTAAGTTATCATCACCACCCCAAACACCATGTGGCCTTCCTCAGTATTGTGCTCTATCACTTAGTGTGTGAAAGAGAATATATATATATATATATAAAGAGATCCAACTAATCCGTGCGCCACCTAAATGAGACCAAGTAATTCCTACTAGTAAACCTGATGCTGCAAAGACTAGGCTCGATTGTTCACACCGCACAATGTCCCTCGAATTGAAATGCACATGACCACACATTCGCATTGCTTCTCCAGTGACATCTGATAAAATTGAAACGGTAGCTACACATTTGCACACACGCAAACGGCCCATCCAATCCTGTTAAAGCCTGGTGAGTTGTGCCATCCACAGGCACGGGCTAGGTAACACATTGCGGACAGAAGAACAAATGTAATGTAGGACTTAAAGAGTTGGATGGACATATAATTCACGCCTAGCTTAAAACAATAGAGTACATTTCTTGGTTATTGTTTTGTTGACTGAGTATTGGAGTGCTGCTGCTCTTCATCGACAGTGGCTTTGAAGGTAATAAAGAATACTCAATTTGCCGCATGAATCTTGTTGATTTCTGTTTTTGGGTTCAAAGTTTGAACAGGTATCAGAGGTTGATGGGTGAGAGTTGATCTGGACGCATCATATGCTGCAGTTTTCGTTGATGTGAGTGTCGGTATTCCTGCTTGTTTCTGGCTGAAACTGCGGCTGAGTTCTTTGGTGGGAACCTTTTATCTGCTGCTGCTTACCCATTTAAGAGGTTATCTTAGTACTGCTGGTTGAGTTTCCGTTGGCAGCTAGGTAGAATATAGAAGCATAAGTCTCTAAGAGGCTATGACGGGAAAGGAAATAGTGGAAAGTTTCTTAATAGAAGAAAAGATATGAGTAATATTTGATTTAATTATTGTATATGAAATTCAATGCCCAATTTTGAAGAAGAAAGGAATCCGTGTTGTTAGTTCATCTGTGGATGAGATCATGAGAAGAAGCCTTAGTTCTTGTCTAGGGAGTAAACTTCATGTTAATGATTTTTATCACGTCTCTTTTCTTGCTATGAACCTAATTTCTTTAGGCCAGGTCCCTAAACATAATCGTACTGTCATTTTCTCTCATGTAGATTGTGTTGCGCAGGATCAACAGTCAAGGAAAAGACGATCGAAGACGAATCAATGTTGTGACATCAAGTGTTGAGGCAGGTTTAAACATTCGGATTATATTAGAGATTTTTTGTGAGTTAAAAATTGTAATATCTGATGACAGGGAAAATTGTAAAAGCAAAGTCAGAGAATCCATTTGACTTAGTTCATTCAGATGTTTGGGGTTCATCTCTCATTTTATTAAATGGGAGATCAACTTATTTATGACCTTCATACATGATTGTGCCAGATCTACCTTGATATACTCTATGAGGAATAGAAATGATTTTTTTGATATATTGGAAAGATTCAGTGCTATAGTAGAAACCTAATTTTCAATTAAGATCAAGACTACATTCAAATTCAAAGGAAGAACACAATAGACAGCTATTTGAAAGTAATTTGCAGTTATATCAAAAGTCTTGTTCTTACACTCCTGAATAAAATGGAGTAGCTAAAAGAAAACACATATTGGAAACTACCATATCCCTTCTTTTTTATACTAATATTCCAAAATAATATTGGCAAGTGTATTAAATAAATCAGATGCCAGCAGCAATTTTAAATGGAATATCTCCCTACTAGAAATTGTATGGGTAGAAGCCTAACTATAACATGTTGAAAGTGGTTGAATGTATAATCTTGGTACTCATATCATATCCAAACAGTTGAGAGACACTTTATCACCTAGAGTAGCAAAATGTTGTTTCTTGAGGAGATGAAAAGGACTGTAAATGTTATAATCCAATTGGAAGGAGAATGTGGGTCTGAAGATGTGTTTTATGAAGAAGAACAATGCTTGTAGTAGAAACATGGATTTGTCATTTTCACTAGTATACCTTAGTGAAGGCAAAGAAAGGTTGTTTGGGAGTCAAAATGAAAACGATAAACAATATAGGAAATGAGAATGATGTTAGCCAGGTATATCAAAGGTCCAAGGAGGCATAAAGTAGTTATACATGTGTCATTTCTTTAGCTGTTTACTGTTTAAAGGATTTAAAGGAAGACATGAAAAAGTCAATTCTGATCTAATTCATACTATGGGTCCCGAGCCTCTAATGCAAAGAGAAAAAACCTTAATACATTCTTCTCTTTTTTTTTTTTTTTTTTCATTCCTTTGTCATCTCAGGTACATCGTAGTTCAAGAGTCTCAGTTCCTCATTCTCGCTTTGTATCTTATGATTCTTTTCCCCCCTAAACATTGTGCTTGTCTAGTTTTGATTCATTGAAGAAAATCTTAAGTCGCATGAGGAAGCAACAACCAAGAATGGTAGTTTGCTATGACGGAAGAACTGAATGTTTTAGAAATAATGAAAGCATGTGATTTAACGAGATTTCTGCAATAAAGAATGTGGTGGGCTCCAAGTACTATTCAAAGTCAAAACACATCAATAGAACGCTGTAAAGCAAGATTGGTGACAAAAGACTACAACCAACAATTCGAAATAGACTACTACTTAGAGACATTTGTTCTTATAACACATACGAACACTATCGGAACTTTTCTAGCAATGGCATTGACAAGACAACTGAATCTATAATAGCAAGATGTAGAGGATGTCTTCTCCAATGATGACCCTGAAGAAGAAGTTTATATGCATCTTGCACCACCCAAAAGGTAGTGTATGGAAATTAAAGAGAGTACTTTCTAGGTTAAACCAAGTCTCAAAAGCATGCCTTGAAAATTTTAACAGTTGAAGAAATTCGACCAAAACTTTCTTCACCATGCACTATTTGTATCATCTACCGAAAGAGGTAAATATTTACAAAAAAGTTTACCACCATCAAAGTTCAGAAATTTTGTTAGCAAACTAGTCTGATGTGATTTAATCACACCAAGTTTGAAAAGGTGACGGGGGGTGGGGGGATGCGTGTTGAAACTCACGAGTTTATCACAAGCCTTGTTAGTTACAAGGCTACATTCATCCTCTCTTCATTATAACTTGTTTTAATCTTATTTACCATATCATCAACCGTTGCAAGTGAGGGCAAATCTATACGTTACCGTTTTATATGGGTTTTAGTTAGGGTTTTCGTCCTTTTCTAGTGGCTATTGTTTTCTTGACTGCTTTAGTATTGGAGTGTTGCCGCCCTTCATTGACAATAGATTTGAAGATAGTAAAGAATAATGTTTGCGGCATGAATCCCATTGATTTTTGTTTTTTGGGTTCGAAGTTTGAACAAACGTAAGCTGAAAATAAAAAAGCCCATTCGAGACAGAGAGAGACAAAATATTGCAATTAACCGGTAGCATTTGGGGTCTGAATGAACCTGCCACGGGTAAGCTCAACGTGCATGGGGTAGGATGGGTGTGCAAGGCTGCAACTGCAAGCCAAGGAGGAAAGCAACGGCCTAAGTCAACCAGATCTCCGGTTATGTTAAGAACAAAAACCGCAGAATCCCAACCTATATTAGACAATGACCAGCACGGGAAGAAATTTTTTGTGGCTTCGCTTGGCTATTGACAAGGACCTGGCCAGACCAGGAGTACGACGTTTCAAAGGAATGCATAGTCAGTACCCAAGGATTTCAGCCATGCTAGTAAAGAGGAAAAACATTTCCCCAAACTTTTATGCTAATTCCAGCTGCGTGACGTATAATTGCTGAGAGGCCTTTCTCACAAAAGCAACCAATAGATATACATAAATATACATACTTGACCTAGATATATACATACAGTACATAATACAAGCATATGCTCGAAAAAATACAGCACCAACTGATGCAAACTCATGTCCTAGGCTTCTTCGATGTAGGAGGATTAGAATCACCACCATGACTGCGATCAGGAGGCTGACAGCGCTTCAAGAACAACTCTAGGCTTAGCTGCTTGCTGGGGCTGCACTTTGGCTGGCTAGACGAGACTTTTAGACTTGCCTGCTTCATGGGACTGCATTTGGGCTGACTACCCAATATCTCCAAAGAGTTATCACGGCCATCAAGCACCTGACAATTCATGATATGGCTTTTAAAAGCACAAAAGGGGCCAACATGATACTTCGCAAGAGATGTAAACAACCTTATTAAAGAAGAAAAACAGAATGCGAAGAGAGACAGTATCAAAGATATTATGTTCCACATGGGATCCCATCAATTTGATGTGGCAATAGCAGATATGGGCATGAATAGTCAACAATATAACCCAGTGACAGAAATTGGATCAGTTCAGTTTTCAATAAAGGCCCACTAGAAGACAATGTGAAGCTAAAATCAGAACAGGCCTGATGGAGAGATAGGAAGAAATACAAGCCTGTTGGTGAGACTACTGTGTAAACCAATACAATGTTTTTACATCCAGACGTGTTAATTAAAGGCATTCTGACCTTTGACGCCCCAATATGTTCTATTTTAGAAGGCAGAACATCGTGGGTCTAGTTTTGGATGCTGGACTGCTGCTACTGCTGCTCGCCAAGGAGAACATGTTCTCAGTGTCGGTTGTTGCTGCTCAGAATCAGGACAGGTTCAGATCTGCCTTCTCCTTTTCTAACAAGATCTAATGAAGTTCATGCAATCTTGCAGAAAATTAACGTTCATACTTACTAGTAGTTTGGTTCCAGGAATTTAACAGGGAAGTTTTCAACTTCATCAAATTTTAGCAATATTGTTGTTTGTTGCCATTTTGCACATACATTGCAATATCATTTGTTCTATGACTTCCTCACGACCAAAGACTCTTGCAAGACTAGTTCCTAAAAGAACATATGGAAGAACTAAGACACATAACCGACATAGATTTTAATAAATGATAGGTAGTTACCATCATGTAACAAGAACAAAATACACGACATGATTATACATTTCATGCACAGGGAATGCTGTGGCTACTAAAAGAACCAATAGGTTTCCAATAACGATTGCAAGCTTTTAAAGGGCGTATAGATCATGTGGTTTTGCTACTGCTATTTACACCCCCAAGGCCCAAGCAGATATATCAGCCACAGCAAACGAGTTCCATCAGTTCAAGTTTGTCCTTGTGAACGGTCACAGAAGGATTTGAAGGAAATGTGAGATACCAAGGAAAAGCACTCAGATGGTCTTACATGTAATATAAATGACCAAAGGACAGTTGTGATTCTAAGAAGACAGAAATTTGCACGGCATATTCGTAACCATGGTTTCACAGAAAACAAATGTAAATAAAAATAGAAAATTTCATTTCTCTTAGTTTCATTAATAGCTCCAAACAGGGAAAAAGATGCACCTGTCCAAGATTTTCCAACTTGCTTTGGATGACATCCCTGCACAAAACAGAAGAATTTGTCATTGAAGTCCACAGCAAAGAGAAAAAAAAATGCATTTACCATATTATATCATCTACTGTGTCATTGGCCAATAGATAGTAGACGTTAACAGATGAAACCTGCAATGACAAAATCAAACCTCAGGCATCCAAGGTACAAAAGATTTATTATGAATCAACCACTTCCACCCCATATAGTACTGAAGAGCATCTATAAACCAAAAAGATAAGACATACATCAGCGCGGTATGTGGGGGAGACCTGTGTACCTGTACCGGTATGCCAAAACAGGTACACAGTGGTATGCTTTGGATCGGTTCCAGGTTGGAACCTATACAAACCGTGTTAATTTTTTTTAGCTTACCCACCCAACGTCTTTCCTCTTCTGCCATTTCCTCTTCGACTTCCACATTCTTCACTGTTCTTCCTCAAGTCCACAAATGGTTGGTGGTATAGAGATCTTCGTCCACCGGGGTATAGAGATCTTCGTCCACCGGTGGTGGCAACCGGTGCCGGACGGTTGCAGCTTTCAGCATCGCCGACGGCATAATCTTCTTTCAACTAACTTTTTTTTTTTAGGTTTTCTGCAATTTTTCCCCCTTTTCTATTTTCCATATGCTCTTTTCCTCTTCTTTTTCATCTAATGAAAAACGTTTTTTATAATGCAGTTTCCCCCTTTTTTGTTGCATCTCATTTGGTATTAGATTTATCATCATTTCCTAGTTCTTCATTTTTCCAAAATCTGTCTTACCTGCACCGGTTCTTCAAAATTTGCTGCATAATCATCTGCCCCTACTGCCATTCTTCATAATCTGTGATTCCAACATGTTCGTTTCTTCACAACCTATCGACTTGCCCTCTTGGTAAGGTTATTCACGTCTAGAACTGTACATATCATTGATCTTTGTAAAATTGTGCATATTGTTAACCGTTAGAGCTTATATAAATTATGCTTGTTGCCCTATTGCTTACATTATGCGTCAAATTCAAAACCTGCCGATTTGCTCTGCGTTGCTGTTATGTTGTGCTTTGTTAATTGTTATGCTTCATAGTTATATATTTATATTGTTTAAGGTTATATATGTTTTCTAGTATATTTATGTTGTTTGTTTGCTTAATTATCTTTCTTTTTTATTTTTTGGAATTATATATATATATATATATATATATATATATAATTATATAAATATAGATAATTTTTCACCATACCACTGTACAAAAATTTGCTAAAATTGTCGTACCTGTACCAGAACCTGTACCTACGTGACATAGAGCCTGACAGGATATAATGTTCCCAACAACACCAAAGTTAGCAAAACAAATAAGAGATCACCAGGACGTTGCAAGGAAATATATGCTAGACAATTACAACGGTCATGAATAAAAATAAGGCAATTGAATCACATCTGTAGAATTCTTTAAAATTCAGCATTCACTCTAACATGTTTATTACTCAAACTGAGTTTTTTACAGTATCTTGCCTACAGGCAAATTTCAAACTGCGGACTTGATGCCCATTTGCTTCCTCATTCAAGTAAAATTACAACATTGTTCTTATGATGAAATCCTAAACAATGGCTTTGAATCCATAGCATGTCTCACAAACAAACCACAGGTGCTGTGCAATAAAAGCAGATCAGCCACCAATGACACTAATCTGAAAAAAGTTAAAACAGAGAACTGATAAAGCCAAATAAGAGGAAAATGAACTATTCAGTTTTGAAAGCAGAGGTAAACATGAACCTGAAAACAACTTGTAGAAGCAGGCCACTGAAACTGTGACAACATATAATAGGTGATAACTGATAATATGAACTAACTACATCAGCAATTTAGCATCAACAACTGAGATCAGGTCAAAAAACAACTCACATGCATGGGACAGGGTTAGCAGCATTTGAGCACCCAACAAGAATAAAATTCATCAAGAAGCCAGAACGCTGAACAAAATAAATTTTAGAAGCTACTACGCATTTCAGAATGGCTACTATAATTACTTGACCAATTCGATGAGCACGGTCTTCCGCCTGAATGATATCACCTGGAGTCCAGGATAGCTCAGCAAAAATAACTGTGCTTGCAGCTGTCAATGTCAATCCAACTCCACCCGTTTTGATTGACAGCTAAAAATTTGTTGTAGTCAGAGCAAAATGGTTAAGAAAATCTAATGCAAAATGAAACAGCAGTGTAGGACTTTCTGAGCATGTGAATCAGAAAACAGCAGGATAAATAAGAAATAATGTTCAGCCATCAAATCATATTAAATTAGAGAGCTCATATTGCCACATCGAGAGCGTATTCACATTTCACAGAGTTAAATTGCAGCATTTTTCATGTGCCAATATGTGAGCTATCTGATCAAATCTGACCAGGCAACTCACAACAGCTCTCTCTCATATTGCAGCAAGGCCAATACCAACTAAAAGAATAACAACATGAATAGTTCAGAAAATCAAAAGAATGATAACAAAAAAAGAACAAAAGACAGCTAATGACATTGGAAGAAATTAGCATACCACAGCTGCCCTGATATCATCTCTTTCCTGAAAATCAACAGCTAGAGATTGTCTTGATGATGGAGGAGTTTCCCCATCAATTCGGATGCATCCAACCTTCTTTTTCTGGAACAGTTGGAAGTGACACATCAGTTATTACTAAAGAAGAGGGGGTAAGAAACAAGATGGACCTTACCAGGAGAAATTCATGGATTGAGTTGATCATCGGCCGATGATGGGCAAATATCAGGAACTTGCATCCAGCCTGTAACAGCAAAAAGGGCTTGAGAGAACACAGAAATATCAACACACTCAAAGGCAAAGGGACAGCTACCATTACGATGAATATTGCTAAAAACAGTAGAAAAACAATTTTTCCTTTCACAAGCTTAATCAAGCCTGTCCAAATCTACTTACACTAATGGAGAGTGAGCAGGAGATCCAGATGCTAGGAGATCAGTCCCAAGGTATTGTGTTTCTAAATGGAAATTTTTATATCTTGGAATAGTAGGAAGAGAAAATCCATTGCAAGGTTGAGTTACTGAGTATACAAGTCGAGTTCAGGCCTACGGCTGCCCACATATCTATGTTATTTGAATAAACTATGTTGATAGCTTGAATATTTGAACATGTCTAATATGGATTTCGGATCAGAATATATCCAAATCCACATGTCTATGTTATTTGACTAAACTATGTTGTATGCCAATGAAACTATTGCACTTGATTTTTATGCATAGATTTAAAGTTATAAACTAATAAAAAGTTGATGGAATGCAGCCCCAAGCCTCATGTTGAGGATGTGAGTTCCCATCGTCTCTTTTATCCTTTACTCCATCATTTGAAATATTTCATGGTGGTAAAATAATTTCATAGGTTCTGTTAATAATCACACTTGCTAATTGATATAATCTAACACAAGTTCATATGATTATACCTGTTTATGCTCATCAATGTAATTGTTAATACTTAATAGTGCACACAAGCTTATTCAGATTTTCACCTCATGCCATTAGCAACAGCACTTAAGCAACACAGAGAACAGATGAAGTCAAAATTAATCTAAGATTTTATACAGTCGGGAAATCTGGTGGGTCGATTTGGATCATCTAGGACCTGGGTCACAATTCAAGTTTTGACCCATAAACACCGAAGTTTTAAGGGAATCAGATCTAAATAATGCAGATTGCTAAACCGCCGAGTCAGATCTGGATCAACTGAGTCTGGTCTGATATGATATATGACAATATGTTCCAATACCATGATTTGTATCACATCTGCAAGACTGCAACATAGAGGCTTGAATAAAAGGCCAAAATAAAGGGGCAAAGGTTTAGGCCTCTCTCTCCCACCCCCCCAGAACATGGCGATAACCCACAAAAGAAGGGGTGCCAATGATGAAACCCGAAGGGGTTCCTCTCCCTCTAGAATGCATAGCAGTTCCTTGTTTTTTATTGTCTTAAACACAATAGCCAGCAGATAGGATCTGGTTCATCTGACCCTTCATCTGTTCCACCATCTTGCTTTTTCTTAGCTGATTGGTTTTGTTTTGACGAACACCCTTGGACATTCATTTGCAATGTTGCAGCATCTCTCTTTTCCATGCATGAACTATAGTGTGTGTTCCACATCTCTCTCATTCACCTTAGTGTGGTTAACTTATGTTTGAGTGCTCAATGCTTAGTTAATGTATTTTTGAAGTTACGAAGTTATTGCTACTACTTCAGCCTTAACATGTTCAGTTGATATCAGTTAATTTAATGTGCTAAAATTTAACTTGTGATTCTACTCCACAGATTCACGATAGTTTTAGTTCAGTTCTTTGGTTAAGTAAGTACTTAGTTTTTACTGCTTTATATTTCTTGGTAATAAAAAAAAGTTTAGAACATAATTGGACCTGAGCAGGAACACACCATGCCTCTTCCATGTTACCATCTTTTGCAGTATGCTTTATACCATATCAGGCAATAATTTAGATACTTTTGTAAGTCAGAGAATCAGCCGTCTAGTACATACAATATTATAATGTGCATTAATATCACACACCTATTTGATATTTTCATTATACCTGAACACTTCCTACTTGTTAGATGTTTATTAGTTGTTAATTTAATTGTTAAGTCCTAGTTGCATATTTGCAACTTATGCTGAATGCTCCTCCTAAAATATAGTTATTAATTATATATACTTGACAATTACTTTTTTTAATAGATATGCCCAACTTCTTCATTGATTAGTAGTACAATATTGAAATTTATGTCCAGACCCGAATCAAGTTCCAGACCTGTGATCCAATAGTCAGGCAACTCACGGGCTTGACAACTATGTTATAACTTGTAAGACATTTCATTTTTCACACATTAGAAAACTGAAGTACAAAAGCAAGAGAAGTACCTCAATAACAGTTCCCAAGTAATCTATAACTGCAGGAATTTTGGCTTCAGCAGAATCAGTATAAATCTGAAAGAAAAAGGTATGCCAAGAGTCAACTCAAAGAAACGACTCAGTACTAAAGAACAGTGCCACGATCCAACAAATATATGTCTGGTATGTATAGGTTTGGTATGTAATTGTAGTTCCAGGAACAGGACCACTAGGGCAAACATATATTCATAGAATATTTTGAACATGTTACTATGTTAGTGCTCTATAAGAGGGGGATAGCTGTATTCAACCCCAATGTTCACCATGTTCATGCCACAATTATTGTGTTAATATGAGCACGTTGGGAATTCAGAAGCACCCATATGACCTAGCAGTGAAACCTTTGGCAGAAAAAAGAACAAGAGATAGTGGTTTGAAACTGAACAAACCAACTCATAAACTATCCAAATGGACATAGTCAATTTAAAGGGAGAATTAAGTATAAAATGAACATCCTCCACACTGAATACAAAAATGACATATACGAAAGAACATGTTGCCATTTCACCCGGAATATTAAAAATATCAGCAAGTTAAATGTCTTATGGAAACATTGTGACATTGTACAGAATAACTAAAGAACTAGAGAAAAGTTAAGAAGGGAAACTTTGGAAACAAAATTTCCAGAAGTAACATTTTCTTATAACTTTTTTACTCCATATTAGGCTCATTTCATTTGCTGAACAATACTTTTTCCAATTTTTCTCCATGCTTTCCCCACAATCTTCTCATATCTCAAGACTACTTTGAAATTTATTAACATGCAAAGGTTTAACCTTGGTTGGGATAGCACAAGCAGAGACCAACATTTGTGATACGCCTAATATGTAAATTCACTGCTATGAGTCTATGACTACTTAATGCACATGGAAGTACATATTTTAAAGAAAATATGCATATCTTAGTGTTATGTTGCATACACAGTAACAAAGATGAATATTTATCAGAGTACCACATCAAAAAAAAATATTGTTATTTGATGCAAGATTTACACATCTTTTCATGAGACAATCATAAATTCGCTTCATTATGAAAGTTTGAAATATTACAATGAGAGTCAAAGATCATGATCATCCTGTTACTTTTCTAGGTGTCAGGTTAAGACTGTAGGGCGTTCTACCACAATAGTTACCTGCACCCTCTAATGTTTCACTCAGGTTATGCCACCATGTAAACCATGAAGGAGATACCACCTTTTATGGGCATAGTTTCAGCCTCATCCCGCTGACGCCATCTAATGATAGGATAAAAGTAAAAAGATGCACTTCCCAGAAATTTTCCAATACAAGAAGCGTAATATGAGACTCTCTCCCTCAATATTTATATTCTTTATATCCTCACATGTGGTTTTATATCAATTTGACATCCTAATTTGTCTGCAATAAATGCATTCAATCAAAATCAGAAGAGATTTTTCAAAAAAAAAAAAAAAATTGTGGCTCAGTGATGCATACATCTTTTTCCATTTGCGAAGAATATATACCTCAACCATATTGCATAAACAAATAAGAATTTCAGACTCAGCTTCTCTAATGGAACCAAATCCAACACCAACGTGATCAATATAAAAATAAAAGTACTAGCTTTTTTTTAGTCACATACGTAAGATCCTTGGTCAACAAAAGGTCATAGAGATGAACAGACCATATTTTCAGAAGAATTTGCAATCTAATCAGCAGATGAACTTAAAACTATAACAGACCTTGTTAATAAGCTGCTTTTGAGAATATTTGAGAGATTGGGCATCCTCCTCGGAAGCACAGTTGTTAATTTGTTTCTTTATTATCTCTAACTGCAAAAGCAAAAGACCCAGAACAAATCAACTGCCATTCAGGCAAACCAATGTGCAAGGCACAACAATGAGATTCATGACAACGGAAAGGAATAACAGCAGAAAATAAACACCACAACCAACAGTCAGAATACTACAATACCTACCATAAACAAAAAAAAAATGGTACATTAAATGTTCGTCAGAATATTTGCCTGCACGGCCATCTAGAGGAAGAGGTCTATATGAGAACGCCTCCTGGGTATGCCCAAGGTGGAAAATGTTGTCATCTCAAGAAAGCCTTGTATGGACTAAAGCAATCTCCTAGAGCATGGTTTGAACGACTGAGGGTAGTAGTGAAGACTAATGGATACAAACAGGGAAACGGTGATCACACCCTATTCATTAAGCAGAGAAATGGTCTGGTGAGCCTTCTTCTTGTATATGTTGATGATATGATTGTCACAGGTGACGACAAAAAAGAGAAAAGGAAGATGAAGGAGAGGTTGGCTGCTGAATTTGATCTTAAAGATCTGGGTAAATTAAGGTACTTTCTGGGAATAGAGATTGCTTGATCAGAGACAGGACTTGTTATGAGCCAAAGGAAGTACACTCTGGATCTTTTAAAGGAGACGGGTAAACTGGGATGCAGGCCCTTTCTAACTCCAATGGAGTCTGGTACAAAGATAAGTATCAAAACTGGTAATATCCTGGATGAGGAAGGAAAAGGACAATATCAGAGGCTGGTTGGTAAGCTTATTTATCTTACTCTTACTCGCCCTGATATTACTTATGTTGTAAATGTGTTGAGTCAGTTTATGCATGCTCTTACTGATTGTCACTGGAAAAGTGCAGAAAGAGTGTTGGGGTACCTGAAGAATGATCCAGGGAAAGGGTTACTGTATACTCAGCAGGACCAACTGAATATTGAAGGATACTCTGATGCTGATTAGGCAGGATGCACAGATACTAGAAGGTCTACCACAGGGTACTGTATCTTCCTGGGGGTAACCTGGTGGTATGGAGGAGTAAAAGGCAGGAAGTCTGCTCTAGATCCAGCGCTGAGGCCGAATACAGGGCAGTTGCTATGGGAGTTACAGAAATGTTATGGCTAAAGATTCTTCTAGCAGATATTGGGGTTGAAATGAAAGAGAAGATGAAGATGTATTGTGACAACAAGTCTGCGATTAACCTAGCTAATAATCATGTTCTTCACGACAGAACCAAACATGTGGAGATAGATCGCCATTTCATACGGGAACGCATAGACTCAAAGGAATTGATCATGCCTTATATGAAGTCTGAAGATCAAGTTGCAGATGTCTTAACTAAAGCCCTATGTACATCTCAATTTGAAAAGAATGTTAGCAAGCTTGGCATGTTCGACATGTATGCCAAGTTTGAGGGGGAGTGTTAGAATATCTTGTAATAGGGAACCGGGTCCGGATATGGACCCGGTCCCATGGGTGCAGGTACCGAGGCTGGCTCGGTACCCTAGGCGGGCTCTCTACCTCTCTCTCTCTTATAATCTCCACTTATTGTAAATTTGTTGATTAAGTGGAATTAAGTTTCTCTCTCCTAGGGTTGCGGTTTTGCCCCTAGGTTAGAGCCTCTCCGTGATTTTTCACCTCTTCTTGAGGTTTTCCACGTACATCGTGTGTTTCTTCTCTGTTTCTCTCTTCCGTTGCATATTTCTACAATATCTAAAACAGTTATGTGAATGTTTTCCTTTCATTAACACTAGAAAGTTAGTCAATGACTCAATGGAAATCAAGAAATGCTAACAAAGTTAGGCACATTTCATGTTATTTTTAGAGGGTAAAATTGTAATTTTACCAATTAAAATAATCTTAAGGATCTTTGTTACTGACCAAAGAAACCTTACGTTTGTTCTTAACAACATCAATCTTTTATTCATTATTGCCAAACCCCTAGGAGTGCTCCTGAAAATTTGCCTAAAAAATACATACATTCATGTATTGCTACCCAAAGCGCCATTTCAACAGCCAAAATTCTGGAGAAAACAATGCGAAAACTGAATAGAATAGCAACTTGGAGTAAACTCTTCCAGTAAACAAGATTACCTCCTGGAATAGGACACGAATTTGCTTCATCTCTTTCTCATTCAACTCTAAGAAAACCTGAGGAGGAAAAACCATAATTATTACCATGGAAACCTTGGCAACTGAACAAAATGAGAGGCAACTTGACTACACAATTTCATTACATTCAAAATCTATTAGGTGCTGATAAAATTGTCAATTGTTGGCAAAAGAGGCAAGCCTTCAGGATTGCAAAAAAGAACTTGGGTTTTAACAACCACAATGAAATTATTCTAGTGATTTATGTAGACACACTTGGAGAAAAAAGAAAAATTTTCTCCTTGAAAATCAAAGGTGATGGCCAATTCCGATTCCTGAACCTCTATAAAAGGAGCAGTGGAGCACTTGACTTCAGTGGCATGCCTCAATTTGATAGACAAATGTTATTCATGTTTGCCCTATGCATGAACTGTGAAACACATAAACACTAAAAGAACCAGAAGGCTAGCCAATAGACATGGGAGATAAAAAACACAAAGGAAAGGAAATGCCAAATCCTACCTGTTGTCGTCGTTTTACAGGTAGCTCGGATAAAACATCTTTCTTAAGTCTTCTTATCATCACAGTTGCCTTCATCAAATTATGAAGCTCATCGTGATTGCTTGCACCTTGGTACATTCCAAATGTACCCTGACAAAAGCAGAGGTAACTCTTAATTCAATTTAACTAAATAATAAAAGATCACACAGTAATTGAGTAAGAAACAGAACTTACACCCTTGCAGTATCTGTTTCCATATTCATGAACACTTTTGTATACATCAGGATACAATGCCTGTAACTGGATGTTCAAATCATTTTTTAAAATTGAAGAAACAGAAGCAAATTCCTGTCAGCAGTAAACATTCATGAAAAAAGGTGGAAAATATTTTAGCAATTGACCTGCTTGAAGAGCTCAATTGGTCGTGACAATGCTGGGGTTCCAGTCAGCAAGATGGTAAATTGAGCTTTCTGACAAGAACATGGTATGAGAAATCGTTTCATACAAAGAACCTAATCTGTAATCATTCTCCTCCCTGGAAAATAATACCTGCAGGACAGGAAGAGAAGCGTTTGTTCGTTTTGCTTGAGCATTCTTGAGAAAATGAGACTCATCTGCAATCACAACCTGATAGAGGGAGGGTCATTCCAATGTAGGACCAGAAACAGAAGCATAACTGACAACTAAAAGACTTGAAATCTGAACCAAAGGGTTACTAGAATCGACCATGTATATAAAACTTTGTTTACGCATGCCTCTAAAGTTAGGTGCAAAACAAAAGTTAAGAGAAGCCTCCAGCATTAGCTAGCCAATTGAACTTAAGAAGACATGTAACCATGCCAGCAAGAGAACATGTGTATAGATAGCACTTTGCTTCACACAATTTTCCATGTGTTTTACTTTAAACTAATTTTGAAGACATTTTAGAATAATTGAGGTAGCAGACAAGACACATTTAGGGAATTTAAATGGGTAGGTGTAGTTTTTAAGGAATTAAAAATAAATTACCATAAAACACCAAACCCTTGATGGTAAAAAAACATTTTTTTAAAATAAAATTTAAGCTTGCCAAAGCAAGGTCTATAACAGGTAAGCAATATCAAGCAAATCTGTGTTTTAATTATGCCAAAAGTAAGTCAAACTGTCAAAGTATTTTGGTTTTACATATTTCAATATGTTCACTGTTCATGATATAGACTGCCTAGGAGCTTCCAGTCACTATACAAATTACATATACATACATACATATCTACCTACCTACATACATACACACTCTCTCTCTCTCTCTTTCTCTCTCTCTCTCTCTCTCTCTCTCTCTCTTTCTCTCTCTCTCTCTCTCTCTCTCTCTCTCACACACACACACACACACACATATATATATATATATATATATATCATTATCATAAAAATCTTGCCCTGGGTCTTATGGGTGAGTTTCTACCCAGGTATCAATCAAATAATATGTGTCTTTAAGGAAAATCTTGCGAATTTAAATAATTACAATAATTATGGTGAGTTCCTTCTCAGGTAATAATTAAAAAAGTATGTTTTCCTCTGGAAAATCACAGGAATTCAAATAGTAAAGATATAAAAATAATAAAAAAAAGCTATGAGTTTACTGATTTCCTTACAGAAAGATTGATAAAAATCAAAATAGTTATCAAAATGTCAATAGAACAAAAAAAAAATTAAATATAACACATAAAACTTAAAGCGCCTTTCAAAATCGTGATACATTTTGGCAATATTTTCAAAAGATAAGAATAGATTCCTGTTCTTCATTTACCTGTCTTTCATGATATTATTGCAATATTTTGAAAATATATTATCAATATTGATGATGACACACACACACACACACATTCCAATCTTCTCTATGTGCAATCTAGATGTGTGTAGTTACATTTTTCTTCTGTTTATCCATTTTTTGCCAACTAAGTGACCTGTCAGGCTTCTTTGGTGGAGATTAGTTTTTGAAACAGTAAGAACTTGCGGTGGTTAGTAATACATTTTCTAAGCTCAACTAATAGTTTTCAATAGAAAACTAAATGTAGGTAATGAGCAGGCTTTGGATCATCTTCAGTTCACAGAACCATTGAACAAGTCAAAACAACATCAACAATGAGATCCCACCTAGAGAGTCCAAAATAAACATACAAATCAATGGCCATGAAAGACGGCCCAAATCTGACGAATCACACTTCTTGATGAAATTCAACAGGGCATTAAATAAGCTCACTAAAGAGCAGGATCTATTTGCAATATAAACTAAAGATAGAATTCTTCATTCCAGTGTTATCATAATCAGCGTAAATCAGCTGATTTGAATCAAATCGGTGGCAAACTGGTTTGACTCTACACAATTCAAGAGTGTGAAGTTTCAAATTTTAACTATCTATTAATAAATCTTATATTTTTTTATTTTTAACTCTTTCTACGCATTTTTTCATGTATTTTTCCAGAAAAAAAAAATTAAGTATCTTTGACTGATTCACAACTGACTCAGCTGGTCAGCGCATTGCCAATTCACTGAATTGCAGCTGCTAATTTGGTTCACAAACTGATTTTTAGGACAGTGTTTGATTCAACATAAGCAGAAAGTAAGTTGCACATGGCATTAAATTGGAAAAAAAAATCACTATCAACTTGCCTTATATTCATTTTGCAAAAGAATGTTCTGCAACTTTGGAACAATATCATAAGACACAATATTGAATACACCGTCCAAAAAGATATTTCTCATATTACTTGACTGTACAATTTTAAAGCCGCCTCTGTTGGATCCACCCATTTGTGATAAAACAACCTGCAAGCAACGTATAAAAAAACCTTCCAATCAATGCATATCAGCATGCAAACAAAACATATAGATCGAAGATTCAGAAAAATACATGACAAAAATTCTGAAAAGGAAAATTGCATGTGTCTAAATAAGCATGCCAGAAATCTAGTCTAACAAGGGAAGGGAAAACATATTAAACTTGAAGACAACAAAAATTGGGAGATTGTGCCTCATTACATGTTGGAAATCAGGAACATCACATGACAACCAAATTTGAACACAGAGAATGTAGGAGAAGCTATGGCAGTGACAAAACCATAATACAGGGGTAACCTGATCTCCTTTTCATTACACTTAATAGCTTAATTTCACAACGGACAACTATGCCCCTAGTAAGTAATGACAATTAATATAGTATATACCACAACACCTCTGAACACAAACCCATACCTGAATCCAAACTCATACAACTTAACATCCCCCTCAGTTGTACAAGGTTTTGAACCATGGACAAGTTGCCTTTTGAAAAATGAAAAACTTGTGTTTCATTAAGCCTTTAGTGAAAAAATCAACAATCTAATTCTCAGCATGCACGTAATAAGATCCAACTTTCTAGTCTTCAATTTTTTGTACAATAAAATGTTGTTCAATCTCAATATGCTAGGTCCACCAGTGATGAATTGGGTTGAAGGCAAGTTGTATGTCACTTTGATTGTTGCAAAGCAAATAGACTCAAAATAGGTTCCCCCAGTTTTGTAAACAGATATTTGATCCATGTGACTTCAGCAGTGGCACTGCCATAGATTTGTACTCTGTCTTTAGTATTAGATCGAGCCACTAGTTTCTATTTTTTCTGCTACTTCAAGACACAAGCTTAGCACCAATAAGAACACAATAATAACCAAAATTTAGTTAGGACTGCATTTAAGCAGTCAATTTGACATGGGCATGGCATTCAAAATGCTGCATCAATAAAAATATCATAGGTTTCAAATAAAGAAAGATAAACCCGCAACACTATGAATAACTGAAATATCATTATATGAATTGTTTCATCTCACAAGAAGGTTCAAAAGAAACATGCCACTATGTCACTTGAGGGGATGCATAGCCACTGCTGGATCATCTGTAAGACAATATTAACACATGGAACAATAGAAACACTTTAGACAATATAAAAAACCGAGGGATTACCAGATCAACAAAAAGAAACATTTAAATCAAATTGCATTTATCAGTACAAAAGATCTTAATTACAGTGGCCCAATGTAACCGCAATGATGAGGGAGTAAGCACAAGAACAGGCCAGGAATCTTGAACACAAGAAGCCACCGCAATTGCCTGAAAATGTCAGAAGCATATTAAATTTCACAAGCTACAAGCTCGAGGCAGCATCTACTAAAATACACCAAAAGGCATTAAAACAAATGGATTCCATAAAACAGAAAACAGATATGCAGAAGCTCCATTGTCTTAATACAAAGTGCAATCCATGTTAACTAAACTAACAACCACAAGGAGGTGAACGTTCATGTCAACAAAAAGATCTACAGCTAGTGGTGACAAAGGAAACATGCAGTTTATCTGCAATTTATGTCATACACAATTTAGTAGTTCACATCCACATGTTAAAGCACATGTTTTGCAGATTTGTAGACAAGGGATTAAATCATGCAATGAAGTTAACAAAAATATGTAAAAAAGTTCTGAAGAAGACACAAGAGACAGTTATAAAGAACAAAAAAGTCTGACAAACTGATCTATATCTGTTGCTAATAGAGAATTAGAAGATTTTCTGAACAAAAGAAATATGAAAGGGAATAAAACAAACAGAATTTGATCAAAAAATTGGTAAACACTGTTGCTTCAAGTTTCATTCCTTTCAAAGTAGCCAAAAAAAATTCTTATTGGAAAGATATGATTATATCATTGACAAATTGTAAATGGTTGGTTATATGCCTCCTAACTCATAAAAGCTACGAATGAACATTCTTGCAGAGTTTAAAGAAAAGAAAGAAGTCATATTGAAGAATTGTTAGAGAGAAAAAAAATTGTATAGAAATGAGATGGAATCCTTACTATTTCTAATGGATTGATTGATATACAAAGGCAACCCTTGATAAATTTTATTGCATACTCATTTAATGGGAGTATATGGAGAGTAAAAGATTTCAAGTATCTAATTAAAAAATCAGTGAGGAGAAGCATAAATCCTTATTGATAATGCACTTGTGTGTAATCATGCAAAAATGAATTTGGCAAGTGATGACAAGTACTGTAACATTATTTTAGACTCCTTGTGTAGCACATAGTTTAAAAATGCAGTGGATGCTAAATGTACCACAAACTATTTTTACAACAGCAGTGGATGCTAAATGTTCCATCTTATAGGATAATGTTCCATAATGCATTCAAATAAAACCCTCTTCTAATATCTGCCTACACATATACTCTTCGCATCTGATCTGACATACCAAACTAAGAAACAAGATTTATATTTTCTTATAACCACCATTTTGACAAGAAAATTAAACAATATAATGCCACATAAGACAAATATAAATAAATAGAGAAAAAGGTTGATAATGAGAATAAAGGATAAATTGCAATGCCTGTAAAGTCTTGCCAAGTCCCATCTCGTCAGCAAGGAGAGCCCGTCCAGCATGTTGTAAAATGAACCTGGAAACAGGCAAACTCATTGACTGTTCCCCTCAGTGTACAAGAAAAAGGGAAACCATCATAAAACTTGCAAATGGAAATATAACTGCTGGAAACAAGGAAAAACAGTTAATTTTAGAAGTACAATCTAGTTTGTTTACCAGCTACCTCCACAAAGGACCAAAAAGGAACAAGAACAAACCAAAAGAAACAATAAATTAAAGCAGATATAAAAACATCCAAATGAGATTGTAAAACCAGAAAATGAAAATGCAGTAAATCAGAATAAGAAATTGTAAGTGGCACCAAGTAAGTTGGATTAAGAACAATGATATCATAAGAACACAAATGAATAACTATGACAACAATAATCAAAGTTACAAACTTCATAATTCTCTAGATACTGCACAAGATTTTGGTCCTGCATGACTACCATTTCACCATCAAGGCATTTTGCAAGTGAATGGCTTTCCAGTAACCAACAAATGCCAAACATGTGAAAATAAACAAATATACCTGACACCTTCACGCTGAAAAGGCAGGAGTCTTGATTCAATATATTCAGGCATAGTATCATATAAATCTGTGATTAACAGAAGTGTCATAACCTCAAGTAATAACATAATAGTTAATGGTTAATGTACATAAAAGCTATCGTCTGTCAGTGCATCTACAAGTAACTTGAAGAATATAGTGACTGAACCCAATGAGAGTAACAATGACATGTCGAAGTAACAGCTAGATATCCTAACAACATCAACCAATCAAACAATGGGAGACGAAGGTCACAGCACTTCTTAAGGTATTGCTAGGAGTTGGTATAGCCCCATTAACTTAGTCAATACAGATATATTGCACAACTCTTATTAAGTCATTGACATGAACTTTATGACATTAATTTGAGGCAAATGAAAGCGAAAAGCATAAATAAAAGCACAAAACAATGGAGACATGCAAAGGCATTCCTGGGAGAGGAAGACAGAAACACCAGAAAATACCAAGATCATGTTCCTTTGATTATTCATTTCCTTTATTCACAAGAAAAAGGAGTCCCATCTCAGATATAAGCAAGCTAACATAAGGAGACCACAAAAAAGCAAGAGCATGTGATCAGCAGCTAAGAAAAATAAGAATCAAACAACATGTCAAAGATGATGTCATTGAAAACCATGAAAAGAAAGAAAGGAAAATCAAACGTTGAACTCCATATTATGTGGCCCAGGATTAGTCTCAGACCTATGGGCTCATGCCAAAACAATCATGATAAGCTGCATGAATATTATCAGCCAAGACATCACAACATGGATTCTCTAATTACATTGGTGCTGAATCTCCCATCCCCGAAAAAATGTTGAAAGAGAGAAATCAAATGATGTGTGGCCCATGTTATCGAGGTATTGCCTAGGCACGTGTGTAGGCGACACCTAGTTGCTACCAGCCTACCCCACCTGCATCGCCTAAGTCCAAGCACTTATGCAATGCAGGTGATATTGCGCCTAGGCACACGCCTACTATGGACTAGGCATGACTAGTCCAGATTGCACCTAGTCCATAGAAGTCCAAGAGTCTCTCAGTCGGGCTTTCTGTTTGTAGATTCTCTTTCATTATAAGTTCTGTAACTAATTTGACTGCAGTCTGTTTATTTGTCTATAATCTATTTGACTGATAATTTTAGTGTAATAGTCTTTATACCTGCCTCATTGTATAGTCGGTAACTCTATTTGTAAGTTGTAACTCATTTGATAACAGCCTATTTATTTGCTATTTACAGTCTGTAAATCATTACAGCCAGTTCATAATTTTTTCAGTTTTCCTATGAAATAGACATGCCCTTTTATAACATCAAACATTTAATTTGATAATGCAAAGCTTTCTAAAACCCTTGATCTGGGAAGTCTGATTTCTGTTTTGTGAAAAATCTGATTCATAATATATTGACTGGACTTTAATCTGTATGTATCTTTTTAAAGTCAATTTTGTTATATTTTGAGGAGCTAGGTTTGTTTTACAGCCTTTCTTTTACGTTTGAAGTTTGAACAACCCATTTTAAACCTTTTCTTGAAAATGATTTACGACTTCTGCTAACTGTTCATCATTTCTTAATCCAAAAGGTCTCATGTTTAGACTTTTAGGTAGTTTAGAATTCAGAAATTGTAGTTTGTCATGATTTTTTGTTATCTTTGTAAGATACGTGGCTCTGCAGAAAACTGGTTTTTGAAGAGGCATCTCTAGTTCTAGGATAGTAGGATTTACGTGTTAAGTTTTCTAATATTAAGTTATTTGCATTTTAATCTCTGGATTTGCCTAGGATCACCTACAGCATGCATGCAATTTTTGCTGGACTATTAGATAAGTTTTTGTTAAAGTTATTTCCTGATGAACTTCTGAATAGTGATTCACAGATTCAGTGAATACTCTGTTTTTGTTTGTTGTTAGTTTGTTATATCCTAAACAGCATAGGCTTAGAAAAGGCTGCGTTATATACCTAAGAATTTATGTGTCATACTGTTACTAAGAATCATATTCTGTAAGTAGTAATTGTCACCTAAGTGTGCCAAGGCGCTAGGTGCAGCCTGTCGCCCAGGGTGTGCCTAGCGACTTCCATAAGTCATAACAAAGGCTGTGCCACTTTTCAACTTCATAATTCTCTTGCCTACAACACAGTTAACAACCTCCAATTCCTTGTTCCTATTATATCAACAATGTCACATGAGTTCAGTTAAAAAGACCCCTGAGAAACGCTGCGTTTGCTATAAGAAATACAAATTTCTTAGGGACAACAAAGGGTAAAGCCTACACTATGAAATACGATCGACAAAATTTGATATCCAAAAATGTTGAGATAGGCCAAAGCCTCAAAGCTAAAATCACCTATAATGAAAGCAATCAAATGACAAAATGATAAGGGTCTCCTCACTTACCAAGTCCACCTTATGGTATCTTGCCTTGTAGATTATTTTTGATAATTAACAGAGTGTTGTTTCCCCCACTTCGGAATAACAAAGGCTACAAGCCTAGACTATAAAATGCAATCAACAAAATTGCCACCCAAAAAAATATTGCATCGTGTAAAGGCTTCAGAGCTCAAATGACATTCTAAATAGCAATGAAATCACATAATTAAAAAAAGTCTGCCCCCTAGTCCACCATATGGCATCTCGCCTTGTAGATTGTTTTCGAAAATTAACAAAAGGCTGTTCCCACACAACTACTCTTAATTTCAAAATACAACTATCCAGTGGATCCCAACAGTTCTTACATCCAACACAAATGTTGATGAAAACATGCCCTTAACAGCCTATGCCCCTCATTGATCCTCCAACAACGATTTGGATCTTCCATTTCCAAGTCTGTCCTAGTTCGCTTAATGAAATATTCAACTACATCCTATGATTCTTCTACATTCTCAATTTAATTTGCCAACAACGAACACCATTCTTAATTTCACGGTCAATCAATCTCTTGTATGGCATTTAGTTCTAACTAAATCTGCTCCAAGTGTTACCCAACACGGTACTAGAGTAATATCATTTAGGAGGAAAGCTTAATAATTTTCCTACCATCCATGATGAACTTTCTGAGGCAGCTCACTAATTGCCTAATGTCCTTCAAAGCCCAAGACCGGGCTTTCAAATCAGAACGACAAAGATGCAAATATGGGAGAATAAGGTGGCATGTCACCATGTTTGGCCCCACCCCCTTGGTACGAGAAAACTCCGAGAATTTGTAATATAAGTCCGCACGTTCTTCAGGTTATTAAATATTCAGACAAGGTAAAATAAATGAAATGTGAAGTACGTGTAAGGTATCAATATGTTAGCTAAAATATAAGAATTGGACTCTTAGATCTGGATCCACAGATGCATTTGTTTTCCATTCTGCCTAAAATGGGGGATGCACTGACTAAGACCAGAAAAGAGAAATTCTTCACTCATTCTTATCCTCCACGCTCCAGCAGAAGACCAAAGGACAAGCTAAAACTACCATTACTAGGAACTGAAAGACCCCAAGCAAGTAAATTCAGATGAATAAAAGACGAGACAATGTTTCCAGCTCATAAAATCCACAACAAGGCCAAGTGCTGGAGATTTATACAAATGCAAAGAGATACAAAATATAGCATCCATGAATGTATTTACGACAAGAGCATATTGAAGATAGGATACAGTAGCACTTAATATAGAGATACTTGGATCTCTCAATCTTTAGCCAAAAATAATCAAAATACTTGGAATCTATTTTTTAATGAAATTCCATGAAAAACAAAGTTCTTCTAGCATTCAGTTCACAAGATAACTCATAGATGAATTAAGTGATTTTTTATATTGTCAAACAACTAATTCATACCAAATAAAGTTTGATTCCCATTTTAAGAAACCACCTACCATATGAATTAAATCTTTATAGACGTTAATCTTAATAATAAGCAGAGCAAATAAAATGATGTGCCCACAATACAAGGATGTAGATGAACAAATAATCTGCCCATGCAGAATTAAGGGATCCTACAACTCAATTTCCTGTTAATGGATTAAAGGCAGCATATGTAACTCGATCTCATCAGACGAACTAAACTTGGTATATTAACAATAAATCAATTAACATGTAGAATACTTTTATCTAAAAACTGTATCAGTAAACAGTGAGATGGAAAGAGTAGCAGGTGGATTACAGGAAACAAAAGACATCAGAGAGAAGTGACTTTGACATGGACACAATCATCTGTTTCTCCAGAATTCTTGGAGCAGAAACTAATGCTCTCATCAAATTCATAAAATTTTACAGTCCTCATATCTTGATGCAGACAGACCTGTAAGATGGAGAACAGTTGGCACTTACATTCTAGATTTGGAACAGTTGAAGCAACATCTAGAGCACGTTGTACCAGAGGATCTAGCTTCTGCACTTACAGGTTATTGTACAGAAAACAGAAAACATTTGAGAAATGAGAAATAAGCTAAGCTAAGGAATTGGAACTTTTCACCAAAAGTAACAAAAAAAAAAAATAGGCCCAATGGATTTCCATTATCAGCCACTCTTATGATAAACAATGTGTTTTAACTTTAACTTGATGGGATTATATGTATGATCAACTATCAATTGTTGTGTATGTATGAAATTTTCTTTATATATACACACACACACAGTGCACACACCTTGTTGTACCTCCATACCTACATTTTCTAAAATTGCCATGTACAAATCAACAATATCATACCCGCACCCATGTGACTTAGCCAGAAATCAAATTTATTACCTCAACACTAGCATCATGGATTTGGCTGAAAATGTTTTCTGCAGAAGACAGAGAAGAAACTGGGAACATCCACAATCTGCAACAGCATCCAAGTTGTAACAGCACTACCAACAAGGTTAAAAAATGAAGAAATAGAAAGCAAGATCCACAAAGATATTGATAGAATTCCATTTAGATGAATAGAACTGAATAAACCTTTCTTTTGCATGCCAACTAGCTTTTGGGATCATATGCATTGCGCCTACTAGCAACTGGAAGGTTAAACATGGCTATCAGATAAAGTTCACAGTACATTGAACCAATTTGTGATACAACGCAGAACCTACATCATGTATCTGAATGTACCTGATGATAATCAAACTTAGCAGCAATATTTCCACTAGAATGAAGGAAAAGCCTGAGATGTAGCTTGGGCACATCATTTATCTTATGATCTTCCACATTATTGTTCCTTTCACCATCAAAACAGTGCTGTGAATTCAGTTTTACTGGAGAGCCTACTCTGCAATGGCCTGCAGTTAGAAACTATATTCATTGCAAAGGAATATATCGACTGTAGATGTACAGTTTATGGAATAAATAAATCATTGATTGTGCTGTTAGTTCAGCCCACATAAGCGTATATTTGAAACAAAAGAAATGAAGCATAATGTGGATAAGGATTAAAGGAACTGGTGAAAAGATTCAGACAGTTAGCTGATCTAGAGAAAGAGCTCCAAGGAACCACTACAACTAAGTAATAAAGAAATCAGATCTCACATAAACAATAATGAGATATACAAACATATAAAAGGAACTTGTAATGATTAGAGAACTGTAGATAGACAGCAATAGCATTTTCTCAATTTTTCATGAATTTGTTCTCAAATTTTTCATACACATAATGGTGAAAAGAACCAGTCATACTTTAATATTGAAATTTAAAACAGAAAATGCCACCACCATCCATCCAAAGGAACAAGCATTAAGCGAGCAAATTTTCACAAAGAAGGGAGTCACATATAGACGCATTATGTAAATGAACTTAAACCAACTCCCAACTATGCAAACAAAAGAGAGTTAATAAGAAGTCCAGCTAAGCAATCAGCCACCTTCTGTGTATTCTTTATGTCGCTTAAGTGGGGGCAAAACTTCAACCTGGCAATGAGAATATAACAGGACATTAATAAACAATGAGAGACTGAAAAAGTGAGCAAAGCACCATCAAGAATAGGGTCACTCACACTGGATAAAAGATTCCCAAGTGAATCAAGAGCAGCTTCTACGTTCCATAACTTGGACTCAGGGTAGATCCAGATCCTAACAAAAATAATCACTTATTATTCATAGTTAAATTATTTTATATTAACAAATAAATAAGCAGATACTTTAAATGCATGACTGATCTGTAATTATAGAAGACAAAGTAAAAAAAAGAGCTACCAGAAAGCTGATAGATCTACAATCCATGTCTTTCAGAATCCTAGCTTTCAGCAAGCATCTTAGTGGAAAGTGTATATCCTGAAAAGATTTAAACACACACACAGACACACGCACGCACACTAAACAAACAAGGATTTAAAACATTTTATAGTAACTCTTGAAAATCCAATCATTGTGCAAAAATAACAAGCATAACACCTTTGTAGACAAACTAGTGCGAACTCAATGTTCAGAGTCTCTAGACACTTTCTCACCAATAATTGCTACCATAATAGAACCATTTAAGCAGAAGAATTATCACACAAACATAAAAGAAAGATAACATGTACTGCAAATGCAATTTGTGCTTACTTAAAAGAGCAGGGGAGGTGAAATAAAAACTATAAGGGAAGGAAAATTAGAAGTTACCTTTTATTTCTATCCCATTCACCACCACCAACAGACTTCAAAGCAGCTAGCAGTTGCTGATTATGTAGAAAAATTAGAAAAAAAAAAAAACAACAAACTTTTAGCGTACGTGTGCATGTCCATTAATTTAGGTCGATACCAAAACTTCAGATTTGAGACACATATATATGCAAAGAATTGTGCAAAAGAATTCCTGACTGCACTTCGTTACAGCTAGCAGAAACCATCAAGGAACGGAGTGTTGATTATATTAGTTAAAGCATAATCATTCATAATCACCAGCATAACTTATGGAACCAATAGGAGACACCTTGCTTACTAACGAATGTTATATCTTATAACTGCCTCGCAAGATCAGTTAAGCATGATTTAATAAGTTATTGAGCTATTAGATATTTTTAGTTCCCTGATCACAAGAACCGTATATCGTACGTGTGAAGACGCGCTGGATCTGGATTCAAAACTGAGCCAGAACAACAAGCAACAATTGTGGATATCGTTTGAATGCGTCTTACTTAGCCACGTTACTATTCACTCGTGTAAAAATGTTGTGCAGCCCCAAAAATATAAATCAACAGAGCCATGGCCCCATTATCAGGCTGTGACTAATGGCATCTCTTTGTCCTCTTCTTCGTTGCTCAGAACTCTTGACAAGGCAGATAACTGGGCTACGGTTTGAAAATCTTCAAACAGAAAGATGATGTCGATGTGATATGAACGCATTTTAGGAGAAGCAGTCTGACGCAGGGTTTGAGAATCTCAAAACCACAAAAGAACCAAGAATTTCTTAAAGACGAGGACGACAACGAAGATGGGCAACGACTAGGATGAATTTTAGCTACAGCAGATCGCTTAGGGTTTGAAACCTTGAGTAACGAACAATTTCTCGAGGAAGAAAACGAAGACGACGACAACTACATGCACACGAAAAGATAGAGAGGGAGGGAGGGAGGAAATGTATTACAGTATGGTAGGGGGATTCTACGGCGATCTTCCCAGGGGAATGCCAAAAGATCTTGACGGAAAGCCTTTTGGAAGGGGAACTTAAATGGGATGGATTTTTGACCGGCGACGCGGCGGGAGAAGCGGATGAAGTGGCAGAGGAGGAGGCCTGCCTCTCTGCGACCTTCTTGAGGGCGTCCCTCTCCAAGGACTCCAGGTCCTCGGCGTTAAGCCACCAGTCATCATCGTTCTCCATCGCCCTCTCTCTCCCCAGCCACTCTCTGCTCACTCGTCTATTCACCCACTCTTTGAAGCCCCGCCCTTCGGCTTTTGGGCGGGAGGCACACCTTTTCGTTTTGCTATATCGTCCCTTCCCTCCTCTACCATACATACGTAACGAAAGCGTCCGTCCGCACCAATGGCGAACCATGCCCTTCTTTCTCTTTATTCCCTTCTTATTGTTGTTTGTTCGATTCGTACAGGCGGCAAGGCAAGTTCGGATATGGCTCGGGTTCTCTATGATCCTTCCGTGATTGGTTCAGAATTGGAGAGCTTGGTCCAGACCCACTGTGCATCTTTCTTGTGTCCCATTTCTTATCAAAAGTTTGATGCAATCTAATGCTCTCCCGAGTCGTTTGGCAGCATGGACATTCAATCGGTATGCCCTAAACATTGGAGCAAATTATCTTATTCAAGTAATAAGTCGATGAGTGTGTTTGATAGTCTTGTTTCTCATATCCAAAGCTGACCTAAGATTTGTACTCACAGTATAAATAAACACCAGATTTTGTCACTATGTGGAGAAATAAGGTTTGAGATCTTCAGTTTATGACCAAAACTTGGTCGGTTAAAATGGGGTGTGACCTAAACTTTGCAAGATCTGAAATTCCTAAAGACCTGAAAAGAGAAAAAAAAATCTAATTTCATTTTTTGGATCTGGGTTTTGCTAGATCCTTCCCTGCAAAGCAAAGTGGCAATACGTAGTGGAACTCCTTTTCTTTTCTGACGAAAGAGACTAGAACCAACCAACGGCCCTTGTGAGGGAGAGCACATTGCTAAAGCTAATGCCTTTTCTCCTTTGTTGCTTACTTTCAAGGTTGAAAGATCAATGTGACTGGACCTCGAATCTTATTTGATGTCAGCACAAATATGTCGGATGCTTTAAGCTATCAGTCTTTTCTTAGTTGAAGGGGAAATTCACCTTACTGAGTGACGCTGCAAAAGTAGTAAGGACTACGGCCTTGCTTCTCGTTACTGATATCCTCCAACTGCATAGACAACGAGGGATGACAACAGATTGGATTTGAAGCAGATATACTTTTATTTGATTTGTGAATATTCACATGTTCCGATTCAAATATTAATAAACAAAAGTAATACGCGAATCTGATTTTTACATTCATATCCAAATTTCATCCGAATTTTGAACCAAGTTGATTTTCAATATGTAAAGGTGTCAGATATAGGAAATCTATTTAAAACTAAATATGTTCGGAATCCGAACGGATACCATTTTTTAAATCCAAATATGATATTAATTTATTAATCAGATATTAATTTTTTTTTTTCAATCCAGACTTTTTTGGAACGGCTCGATCGTATATCAAATATCCAAATCAGACAACATTTCTATGAACAAATTGGCGAGGTATTGCCGTTTCATTGCTTTTGAAAAATATGGTGCAAACATCAGGTAGTCAGATTCAGCGATTTAAGAAGGAATTAAAGTCACCTGGTGTCCTTTACGAGTATCGAGAGTCCCAAATTGTTACCAGTAAGCTTCACAGCTGGGTCTGTCACTTCGGAACTGCATCATAGACGCTGGTGTTTGAATAAACTGAAAGTGAATTCAGAAAATCTGTGGATCATCATTTTTGATGAGTTCAACAGCTGGGTCAGTCTTTCTCGTCTGCCTTCAGTGGTGGAGGCAACTCTATTGTCCGTGGAGTGGGGGAAGATATGACTACCCGTGCCATCTGCCTCAAAGTCTGTGTTCTGTTTGAGAAGTTCTCTTCGAGTTGCGGCCATTAAAGAGTTAGGGACAATGATAAGCACTTTGGCTAATAATAGAACGAACTATCTGGGGTCTTATGCTCTGTGAACTAGACAAAATTTCCGGTAATAACTCATCGAAGCTCATGTTCAGAGGCATTTGTTTCCACTATATTCAACGAGAGAAAGGCTTCTTTGGATCACAACCCCATTATCCTTCATTCATCTAAAGCAATTTGGTAGGAATCTTTTACTAGATCTCTTCATGTTTTTTCTCTTATCGCTAAGTAGCTAGAGAAGAATTTGGTACGGTGGTCAGGAATAGCCGGAGCATAAATGGTGATTGGTGACTTGAACAGCCTTTAGAAGCAATGTTGTAAAAGGCCTAGCCTTAACTTGTGTTGGTAAAGCCAACCCATATGCCGTATTGAAACGTATCATAAACATTATTTAGCGTATTGTAAAATTAATTTAATAATTTTTAAAAATATTAAAAATCACAAAAATAAAGAAAATCATAGAAAAAAACCCAAAAATAGCAAAAAATTAGAAAAAATCAAGAAAAATGTATTTAAAAGAACATTCATGTATATCAATAACACATTCAAAAATAAAAAATCAGATATTCAAAATAAATATAATAACCATCCATTATAATTTTAAAATTATAAATTTCATATCATTTTAGGACTTGGAGTCTTAGAGTTTTACCTTCATGTTGTTTGAAACAAAAAAAAAACTCTCTTTCTCCAAGCTTTCCATTGTTCCCACTATGACAAAGCTCATTCACCGACTAGTAGACTCTCTCAAATCGATAAATTTTTAGTGACTTTTAATGAAAATAAACAAAATCTCTCTCTCCTACATTTCTTGCAGTATTTAAAAACAAAAAGAGAGAGAAGAGCGTAGAGTCTTTAAAACATAATGCATAAAGGGTTATCGGGTCCCTTTTTATCTTTTTTCCCGTATCGTACGATGTGGAGGTGTATCACCCTTATCATACGATACGGTGCTTGTTTTGTACGATAAAGGCAACACACTCAACACACTTGCGAATATACGAACGTATCGTGTATCTTAAACATACATATAGGTTTTCTATCGTAAGGATGGCACTTTTTAGAAGTTAGTTGAGAATGGTGGTGGATATTATTGTGGACTTGATAGATTCATAAAACAAGATGAACTGCGACCCAAAAGAAGAAGCAGAATATTGAAGACAATAAGCCTGTCGAAGTGGCTAACTATTGGGGATCTTTATTCTGGCTCGATCGGTCAGCAAGGTATCAGTATTCCCCTTTATATTGTCAGACGTTATGGCAGTGGATGTCTTGGAAACATTAGTTGAGTATTTCAACTTGCTCCTGCTATATGTGACAAATGATTGGTGCCTCGTTAGTCACGAGGATAACTCCGACATATTAGGAGGGGGAATGATAAAGAAGTCAGGTGAGTCGTTTCCAACTCGGATAGCAACAATATCCCCTGGGTCCGATGGTGGGGCCCTTTTTTTTTTTGAAAAAAAAACCTTTATGAATATTAGAATGCTCGGAAACTTTTCAACGAGGGGTTGCTGGTATAAGAAGGATGAACATCTTCCTCTTTGTGTTGGTCCCTGAAGAAGGGTCTGATCAGCTCAATAACTTTAGATCAGATGCTTTAGTAGATCAGTAGCAGTAAAATAAGAGGACCTTTCAGTAAAGTCACGAGTAGAATCCAAGTAGCTTCCTTTCATGATAGGCAATCCAAGATTTACGTTTTCTTGTTCATAAAATGCTGAGATCCTTAGACAAGGCAGTCAAGGGTTCGTTTGTGCATGAAGCTAGACCTTAGTCAAAATTATGATTGCGTCAATTGGAGTTTCTCTATAATGCTCTTTTTGCACTCAAGATCAACCCAACTTGGTTTCAGAGAATTATGACTTGTGTTTCTTCTACATTCCATGAGTGTGCACTAATCGAAAAGTTGGGGAGGGTTTTTTCAATGGTTTCATAGCCTCTAATAAGGGGATCCTGTCCCTCCGATTTTATTTATTGTTATCATGGAGATTTTTGGTATGCAGGCCTAAGAACTAACGGATAACAAAGAGATCCTAGCCCCAATATTCAAGAAAGATGTTTGTAGTCCAATGGCAGTGCTTTTTGATGATATTATGTTGGCTTCTAAAGTTGATAGTCGTTCTAATGGAATTACCAACAACCTAGTTGTTAGCATGGAGGAAAGGGTTACCTTGGTGCTGCGGGACCCTCAAAGAAATGTCCAACAACAGGGAATCAATGAAGATGTGCAGAGCCAAGCAAGGTGACAATGTCAGATGGAATGTGGAGTTTAGCTTCTGCAGAAGTTTCACTTTACACGTGTCTTATGCTCAAATGCTAAGCCTGAATATAGCTGAGTTCATTTGTCTGCGGTGCAACCATTATGTACATGGCCAGGTGATCCTTTTTTACTACCTCTGGTATGTCAGGTTGTTGTTAACGGAAAAGGTCCTCGTGAACCTGTTGCGGTTTTGGCAGCCTGTATTCTTGTTTTTCTAATTGTTTGGCAAATAAGCATAAGTGCAGGTACCCAGCAGGTTGAGGGGAGAGAGAGAGAGGGAGAGAGAGAGAGAGAGATCTTGATTGCATCTAAGAAATCCAATGTAATATACCAAGCAATTCTCAAAGAGTGAGAAACAGTTGAAATGATGATGTGCTGTTGTAGTGACTAGTTTACATCGGGGACTCCTCTCCCCTTCCTTTCTTCAACATTGAACTTAAAACCTGTTTAGAGATATAAGTCTCTAGTTCTATAGACACCTCCGTCAGCTTCAAATCAAAGGTATTCTTGTACACTCGAGGTGAGTCCAAGGGACTCTGGCGGCGGGAGACCAGCAGTGCACTAGGACTGCTGGAGAATACAGTTGGGGAACTCGGAATTCTCCTTCTTGGACTTGATCTCACCGGTGAACTAGGCAACCAAACTCTGGTAATCACTGGATCTATAGGAGGACAGGCTTTTCTTTCTTGATTCATCAATGGCCCACTCTTTTGCTCCAAGGGAAGTGGCTTTAGTGATGCTTGTATATCCAACTCGTCTCCTTTTCCTTTATCAGGATGGACTGGCGCTTGTTTCCTAAGTCTTTCACGAGCTTTCTCAGCTGCCATCCAGGCTTTTTCTTTGCTCATTTTTATAAGTCTCCACGGGTCAATCGGCACTTTGAAGTTGCTTTTCGTGCTGGAATTGTCCATTTGTCTGTTTACCTTTGCCAGTCTGTCGCCCTGCGGTTTCACCAAAACAAAATTAGAAGTGAAAAACAAGCTGAACAAAGGAACTTATTAGATCATGAGATAAATAAATAACATACAGAGTTGGTAGTGCATCCTTTGCACGTGAATTTTGAAGCAATGGAAAGTTTCTCAGGAGTGCCAAGATCAATGCTCTCATCAGATGAAAAATCTGATTCGTCCGATATGTCCATTATCTCGTTTTCTTCCTTCATTGCAAGAATGTAATCATATGTTCTCATTCCCTACATGAGGAACGGGAAGGCACCAGACGAAAAGGATGATCATTAGAGATACGTCATCCACAGAGAAACATCAATCACAAAAAAAAAATAATAATAATGATGCCAATCCATCACATTCCGCTGCTGTGTCAGGGTGAAAAATAAATTTATCTGCCAAAAATAACATAATATCTAACAATTTGTTCACCAATGGCAGCTCGCCAAAGCTTTATTTGCCACTATTGTCATGTCATGCTACTGAATCAACTTTTTTGAGCAAATCATGGAAAGACCATCAACAATAATTATGCTTTCCCAACCAATTAATATTGTACCTTTCGAATAAGAACTACATGAAAGAAGAAGAGCTGCCCAAGTGCTATGGAACTGTACGCTGCAATTACAGACAGGGAGGCCTGCAAAAGGATGTCAATGTGAGCTAACTAGCTCCACTTAACAACAAACATGCTCAAGAGTTGGCATGTTTTATTTGACCATTAATACGTGAACTTAAAACTGGGAAGGATGCATACAGAAATGGTTGCAATGACCCAAATTGGCAATCTAATGTGCAGTTTCAGTTCTGCATCCTGCATGATGCCCGTTCTGTCAGCGAAGCAACGTACAAACACCACAATCCCTATTCCTCCTTCAATTGCCAGCTGAAAAATATGGAAGTTAAGCAGAGTGAGTACAGTTAAAGAATCCAACAGTAAATTCATGTTGTGTTGTGGGAGGCCTGACCATTAACATAACGAACACCATCAGGAGGATGAAGGTGGTATAGTTCCTTTTTCCAATACAATTGTTCAGCCACTGTTATTAGGTAACCGTTAATGCCAATTTAAAAATATTCGGTACGAGAATTAGCTGAAAACAACAACTCATTTAGTCTTAGTTTGGTCTTCTAACCCTGCAATGGTGATCAAACCCATCGACACAGCGATCACAACTCCTGCAGTGCTTGCTGTGCTTTTTCACCTGCAACATTTTAACTTGGATGTCAATTATGCCCTACCATGTAGTCAAACGCAATGATGTACTTAAACTATAAATCATAGTTCTGCAATTCTTAGAAGGGTTGACTGTTTCAGTTGGAGACACGAAAATACATATCCATGAATTTTTCCTTGATTAAGCAAAATTTAATTCGTTAGATAAGGCATTTATTCTATTTCTAATTGTCCTGTTCTGCCATCAAAGCATGATAATAATGCTTCAATAAGAGGTATCGCTGATAAGTCATTTATTCGGGATTATTATTATAAGGGTTAAAAGGAATGTATTCTTTAGGGCAAAAAGGTCAAATTTTTGCTTGTTAAGCCGAAAGAAAGGGAGCAAACTATCATAATATACATTTTGCAGAAGGTTTTCATGTTCTCAACGAGGAGCAACAATAGCGTCTTTGATAGTGAATAAAACCACTCTGTTGGATAATATTCTACTCGTCAAACTACATTCTAAAGCATGCTGGCTTTACAATCTTGCCGAACGGGCCACTTTAACATCAAAATTCAGTTCATTGCAATTTAATGAAACCTTGAGACGTTCAGCCACTTTCCAAATACAGTGACAGTTATATCTTTCAAATTGATGAATAGAAAACTTGGAAGAACCGACCCCTCAAAATAAGCAACATATCAAAGAAGCAAAACCGGAACTATAACATTCTGCTATTAAAACAGCATAAAAGTGTGTCCCTACCTCAAGGTCACAAAAGGAACAGAACGAGATGTCTTCATATTTCAGATCAGGCGAAACTGCATCGTCCTTGTCAACAAGTGGAAATGGCAATAATGGCTCTATCTGTACAGGAGATGTCCATGTATCAACGTAGTTTCTCTTCAGGCAACCCCTCAGTACCTTCTTCTCCATCCTCCTGATGAACCTTAACACAATCTGAACCAGAAGAAATCTATAATTCAGCCTCGAAAGCGCGTTGTGCTTAGACCGCATTCTCTTCTGATGAGTCCGGTCAGTCGGATCAACAGCCGTGCATCTTACATACAGCACCATTACTGAAAACGCCTGACAGTACAAGAACCACAGAATTCAGTACTCAAATCAAATTGAGCAGCTCGTATAGAACAGAAAGTGATTCGAAACAGTGGGGAAGTAGGCGCTTACTGTGAAAGTGAAGAGGGTAAGTATAGTATTCACGGCGACCCGGTTTCCCACGAAGAGGCCTAAGAAGACGTAGAAGAATACTACCAAGAAAATGTAAATTGAAATCCCCAACATCTGAAGAGACGAAATATTAAATGATTAGAGATTTACTGAATTGGGTGTTTCAGATTTACCAATCTGTCGAGATACTGTGAGGAGTTGATCACCTGAAGGGGATGAAGAGGGAGCTGCCACCCATGGCGTCTCATGGCTCTGTGAGAGAGAGGGAAAAAGAGACTGATCGGGGGAAAGGCGTTCGATTCATAAACTCTTCAGGTGGGGATTAGAGTTCCGCTTCATAGCTAGTTGCGCGACGGTTTCGGGATCAAGGAGGAACGGATACCTACACCATAGCCATTTTGCCAGCGGCGGTGGGCCTCGTGAATAGCCGAGACAATGAACTCCAACGGTCACTTCTCTTTCTTTTGAAATTTGAACCCAAGAGATCGGTTAGGGAGTTTTAACTCTGAAGCGACGGACTCACTCTCTCTTCCCTCACTTCTCGCTAGAGTGATTTTACTAGTAAAACCAACATATTATTGAAGAGGCAACATAAAAGCTGCATTTACATTGTGGGCCTGCGAAGGAATCAGGCTCAGCAGGTAATCGAAAAATAATTGCGGAGCTAATGACCATTTTGGCGCCGCTCAACTGGCAGGAGGGACAACTCATAGATGTCCGCAAACTGAACCGACTTGATTGCTTGACACTATGAGTTCAACAAGGTCAAATATGTGTTTACTGGTGAACGTTAGAGAAAATTTATATCCACTTAAAAGGGAGTGTGCTGGTTCAAGATCCCTTTAATGTGGGACCTATAATATAAGCAAACATTGAATTTCACCCCTATGTGAAAAAGATGTTGGAGATCTTTAGTTGATGACCAAAACTTCATATTTGAGATCAGATGGAAGGGGGTCAGACATTAAATCTGAGGATATGAGATTGTCAATGATTTCAAATCATCTCAGAGCTTAAATTTAGGGATACAAGTGGGTGTTTGATTGCCCCTGATTTAAAATCATTACCATCGATTTAAGGTCTGACCTGCCTCTATTAAATCTTAATTTTCTTTTTTCAAAGCAAAAAGGTAGAATAATGATTTCAAATATCGGTTTTAGCTCTGACCTAATAAATCATGGATTTTACCGTGGATATTTTGTCGTGTCAGCAAAATACATACCAGATCAGATCCATGGGTTTGGTTTCAAGTTTGAAGTAATCAAATGCCTCAAGGTAGGATTTTGTATCAAGAAGAGAAGACCATCGAACATGCAGTCTTTATAAGTGAAAAAAATGGGGTTCAAGAGGAGTGACTTTCTTTTCCTTGCTTTTATGCTTTATATCCCAGTGAATTTATCCAGGGCATCAAACACCCCCAGAAAGGTCCGTTGGTGACAAGATAAGAAGTCATTTTAAAGTGCACCCTGCCCAAAATGATCTTACCGCAATAAAAAAGCCAACCTAGACTTTTAATCCGTTCCATTTCTATCAATTTGAAACGTACGGCGTTTGAAAGGGTCATGTACGAGAGAGACATTCTTCAATAAAATAGAAGTGAAAAATGTTCACCCATCACATGCGCCTTAAAATATCACTTATTTGTCATTGGCAGAAATTTAACACTCCCATTCCTCAAAACTAAGATCTGGAGTAATCAAAGGCAACTATAAAGTTTTATGGTTCAATCGTTGCCCATCCCTATTTCCGATGCAGTGACTGCGGGAGAGTAGGTCTCCCAACCTGTATATAACAAAAATGAGCTGCATGAAACAAATTCCGATGGTGTCTGTGGACTTCCTCTTTACAGGTTTCACTCGGTCATCCTCATGTGGAAGTGCTCAATATTGTTGACTACTAATCACATTGCATCTGATGAATGTTTTCTCAGTTTGTATAAGAAACAATGTAAAGATTGATGCACGACCCGCTCAATCTAGTTTTTATTGCTCCTCTCCAGCATCGGTGGTACTGCTCTTTAACTAAAGAAGTTAGTGAGAAGAAGACTAAGAAAAATTTCAATAGAGAGAACCGTTTGCACGGGCAGAGACACAGACAAAAGGGTATAAGAACGTCAAGTCGAAGGTACGTTGGTGTTCAAGGTGCAGGTCATCGAAACGTCCAAAGAGATGCTTTTTTGCTGAAGGCTGACAAGAACACGCACCTTGGGTAGTGAAGTAACAATAGGTTTCAGCTCATCGAATCTTAAGAACAGCAATGTATCTTATAGGTATTAGACACTTGTGATTTTCTGACAGAGTCACAGGTGCCTTAGTGGTATCTGCGTGAAAACATAGGAGTTGCCATGACAATATAAAGGAACACGGGCAGGTGCATAAAGCATCAAATTGTAGGAGGTCCAGAGATCAAAATCGTATTAGGTCTGCATTTCAAAGCAATGTTAAACCGCCTTTAACAGAATAAAAAGGTATATGGGAGTGATAGGAAAAAGAGCCACAAAAGAAGCTAAAAAAGAATATGACAAAGATTTGTGAAAGCAGTTATAGAAAGAAAGAAAGAAAGAAATACATCAGCCAGAAATTGAGCCGAACAACATGAATAATCAAGTGAAAGTGAAGACTCTGGTAAGAGAAGCATGAACACACCAGCGGCTTATTGGAAATAAATGAAGATAGGGGTCCATATAGAACCAGCCCCAATGGTCGGCACGGGCTTCGCAATGGTGCCTGACTGCTTGTACTACTTTGATGGTTTACCTGTCCTTTATCTTAGGTTGAAAAGGTGAATAAACACAGAATATGTTCTGTCTAAAAAGAAAAGGTCCCTGCAGGCTTGGAATATGTTCTTGCGCATAAGCATATTTTAGACAGAATCTGCAGTAATGGCAACCAAAGTGTTTAAACGACGATGATACTTGTATCTTTAACATGCAAGGATTCATTCTTGTCAACTCTCTCTAAGGCAGTGAGCATGAACGCACTATCATGTAATGTTCCGCCTTCTTCTGTTTGGTCATCTCTCTCTACCTCTCTCTCTCTCTTCTCTTTCTGTCGCTGTGTGTGTGTTGTTGGGTTGGGGGGAGGGGGGTGGAGTGGGTTGAGCAACTATGAGCATTACTGCGAGTTGTTTGTTCAGTCCAATCAGACAACTAACAGTTTTGTGGCTCCAATAACAACTTTTCACAAAAATAATTGACAGCTAAAGTTTGATTTCAACATATTTCTTTAAACATGTTAATGTTTGGTTGTTGGATCAAATTTGACCACACTACTGACACGTTGTCCTCTTAGCCCTTTATTTATTTATTTATTTTTTATCAAAAGCGTCGGAAAACACATCTATTATTCTACAAGTTCAAATCAGACAGGAAAAATCATGTAGTAGGTGTGTATGCATGTACACATACAATTTGTTCAGAATTTGCTATTGTTCTTTCAAATTTGTTTTGGAAATCCAAACTTACAAGTCATGATCTATAAAGGTTGTTTATCGTTGAACAACTCTTCAAAATTTGAATTTCTTGGTTCCAAACAATATCGAAGTTGTTTTGGTGACTAAAATATCAAGCGCTGAAAAATATATCAAATTTTGTAGGTCTAGAAAAACCTGTTAAGATGAGAACACAATGTAAAGGATTGATTTTGTAGGTTTTTTGTTATAGTTGAACAAATCTCTTTACCATCAAATTGAGTCCAACCAACCTGGATTCAGGATCCCAACTATATTGTATATACAAACATTAGTATCTTATGTGTGTTTTACAGAAGGCATGGAGTGTTTATGCCTAGAATTACTTGTGGACAATATTAGCAATAACTTATGGACCAGTTAGCAAATACCACTAAAGCAGAAGAAACCTAATATTGGCCATAGCTCAATAAGACTACAACCTGCAGACAAAAGAAAACTTTCAATGTCCTCTTGGATCTTGCCATCACCAAACACCCCCAAAAGAATATCACAAGGTCCTTTTACATTGCCCAAGGCAATTATTGCAATTTCATGAATGGTCAAGGCTTTATTATTGTTTGCTTTGCATGCTCTATCTAGGTTAGGAACTTAGGGCTACAAAAAGTGACATTGAGCCAAAAACATCTGCAGCCTGTGGCTTCTTCATAAGCATACTTCCAGATTAATCTTATGATGTTCTAAACTATTTACTAGCAGTAGCATATAATGTGAAATTTCAGACTGCACCTTTCACACCCATTAGGCATTATAGTTACAGCTGCCATGAATCACCAGCCTTTTGCTCCCATGGTCCAAGTTTTATTGCACCTGGGATGTCTATATAGCTTTGCTATTATGCTAGACTGTCAAATCTCAGAATCCATACAGTTCCATGTTGATCTGGATTTGCACGATGGATCAATATTCCTACTCACGTATCCTTCCAAAGGAACTACCAGGCACATTGTTATAGGCACATGACAACCATGTGAGGGTTCTGCAGCATTGTCTGGTCAAATTCAAATTATGCATCTATATGCTCTCTTACCTGACCCTGGTAAGATCTCAATAGGTATGTCCAGAAAATGTATCTCCATTAATCCACACAAATTTGTTTTCTGCTGTGATGCTGGTGATCGTGTGAGTTCACTTACAATAACTAAGATCCACAGCTTCAGCTGTGCAGCTCACAGATACAATATGATAGGTTCAAGGATCAAACTTGCATAGGTTCAAGGATCAAACTTGCATAGGTTCAAGGATCAAACTTGCAGCTGCCTTCCCCTTCTGCATGTTGTTGGCATGTACAGTAGTTCAACTTCTTTGCTGATGAATTGCTTCAAGCTGGGTTACTTACTAAAAACAAATGGGCGAGACTAGCAAATGAGTGTTTGGGTTCCTTATTATCTTTTCATTACATAAATGAAAAAACAATGACAACCAACTCATGGAAATGCCATTTAGACTAATCAAGGTGTCAGTTCATGCACATCCTGAATAGGAGAAGATGATGGCATTGTGCATAAAGTGCATAACATATGGAATTCTATTGTTCTGTTATATCAACAGAAATATATGGAACTCAGGACAACTTACAAACAGGCAGTTGATAAATGTCGCATTCTTTGTCCTAGTTCTACCTAGACATCTTGTTCTTTATTTGTGCTTAATAATATCCAAAATATGATCTAATCCTACTGGAAATCTTAAGACCCACAAAGATATAATGGACACGTCCTGCACCATCTGCCAAATGTCCATACCTATATGTCTTCTGTGAACCTGTGGTGTTAGAAAAGAAAACTGCTTGACAATCTGGCAAGGCAGAATCTTGAAAAATAGCAACAAGGATTCCAGAAGCTAGCCACAGCCACAGCCACAAGACAAATAACTAGAACAACATGAGACCCAAAAGCACAAAGCAGCAAGAAAGCAACCATGATACAATGACTTTGATCCCCATTCCATCAGACATGACAAGCACTGCACCCGAGGGGAGTATCCAAATGCTTCAGCAGAAGAGTACATTATATTGGTTATTTAATTCCTTGCTGCTACTTCTAGATTAGTTTGCAAGGTTCCATATGCAACTGCTTTGTTTGTTATTGGTCAAGACTGGAATAAAGACTAAACCTTAATTACTTTCAATATCATTCATCTTGCAACAACAGGAGACCAAGATCTGTAGAGCTTTGAATTCAAAAGAAGTAGCACTATGTTAGTGGAGTTTCAGCAACGCTTTTGGGCTTACTTATTACACTTTGAACAAATTTAGCAGAATCTCGTCCTGCATTAATACTTGAAAACAAAGAAAAGGAAATTCTCTAACTATGCATTAACGAGACAGATATCATACTCTTTGGATGCACTACCCAAAGAATTTTGATGAATTAATGAAACTATTGTGCATGACCTCAATACATAAGGCATGAATAAAAAAGAGCAGATGTGTGTGTGTGTGTGTGTGAGAGAGAGAGAGAGAGAGATCATTATTCCTGTATACTCAAGTAGGAGAGAATGAATTGCAAATGACATTTGTCTACTATTTACAGATTTACTCTATGGGCTGCTAAAGCAAGAGAATGCCAATCGCTAACTATAACATCTCTTACAAGCCTTAGTGCATCTAGCTTAACGAAACATGCTAATAAGGTACCAGAAATAATAGACATTTCATATACAACAACTCGATCTAGACACTAATAACTGCTATAGACTGTGTTGGTTCAATTACAAATTTACAACCTTTCACATGAAGCCTCCATCAGCAGCAGCTTTTGCATCTGTTTAGGGAGTATCAATAATTTCCTGCTTTTTGGTGAACTTCCTCTTTGTTTACACAACATAGGTAATTGATAGAGCTTCTTATGCAGCCATTGGCTCAATTTCATTCCATAAGTACTACTTGCATTTGTCTGAAACTCTACAAGGTATGGTCATTACTATAGAGTGACACGACGAAGAAAACAATCCAAGAGGCTTTAACAATAATTAGGATTTCAGTTCATGGATTTGAGTTATAATCCAGAACATCACTATTGGATTGCAATTGACGATGAAAGTTGGCATACACCATGTATTTGAGTCATTGAATTTTGAATTGAAGAACAGATGGGAGGGCATTAGAGCATGTTCCCTGATGTTAAGGTAAGTGATGATTTGTTCATGGTTAAAGATGTAAACAACTTGCTTCTTCGACACGATTATTTTCTGGTCATAACATTTGGAAGATCGCTCTTTTAATTTTAGGATTCAAGCGAAGACAATGTGAGAGCTAGAAACCTAGACATGAAGAGAAACAACAACGTTGTTAACAATTTATCCTTCTTGACAAGCGAAAGGGTTAATGCAGGAAAAAGCAAACAACTATTCATGATTTATGCTACACCTCTGCTTCATGATCATATGGGGTCGTTACTACTCAAAAGTCAAAAGTGTTCAGAAGACAGTTTTCTAGTATGGGATTAGGCCATGCTCTCTTCTGTACACCTTTCCTAGACAAAGTACCATGTCTATACCACCTGGTTATTGTCTTTTAAAGCAATGAAATGTAGTTACTCAAGATTCTGAATAGCAGAAGGGAAACATGCTTTTATGATACTCTCTTTATTTCGAGATAACAAGGACGACGTCTACTATTGCGGGCATTGGCATCTGCTGCATTACACAAGCGTGCTAGTCCTTGCGTCTGTTTTGCCCGTGATCCTACGTCGTCACTCTGACTCTTCTAGGCGAAACATTCTTGAAAACAATCAGGGGTTACGAATTCCATTCTTTGGTTATTCATCTTCAGAACTAATATACACTGAGAACTTGTTCACCGAACTCTCAAACAGAAAAGAACAATCTTACCATTCGATGTAAGTTCTATTATCGAAGAATTACAGACAGACAGAGAGCACATTACAAAAGAGGCATAAGCATATATTTGATACCTCTTCATTGAATGAAGTACCCGGAGAGGAAGAGTACAAAGAAGAAGATCAAGGACCCATAGATTAACACGGCCTTCTGCCCGGACGTCAGGGAATTCCCGCCAAGCCCGAACTGCTGGTTCTCAGCGAACCCCGCGATCTCCACGCTCTTGTTGTCGAAGAAGGACTTAGCCGCCCCGCAGGTGGGGCATCTCCAATCGTCCGGCAGCTTCGCGAATTCGAGCCCCGGCGGAATTGGGTAGGAAGGATCCCCGATTTTCTCATTGTATTTGTACCCGCAGGACCTGCATTCGTGTATCCCGGTGTTCAGTACAGCGAATTTCTCCTCTAATCTACGCTTGGCGGCCTCTTTGATTGCCTCCTCCTCGTCCGTCTCTGGAGTCTCGCCTGGTTCTCCGACGCCGTCAGTGGATTCCGGCAAAGATGAGGTGTTTTCTGAGACGGGTTTGTCTTCTTTGCTGATGTTAAGGGACATGCAGATGACTTGCCTTCCAAGGGAAATGGGCTTTGAGGAGGGGAGATGGGGTCTTCTGCAAAGAGTGGGAGTGAAAATGGGTTGGGGTACCCTTGAAGACAGGAACTCCCTTGTATGGAGCTGGAAATAGAGAGCTGTTGATCCACCTGCCGATAACGCCATCTTCAGTGGGATTTTTCTCTTACTCAGGAGACGGAGAAACAAAGGGAGAAGGGGCGGAATCAACTCCCACGACTTCCTATCGTGTTTCCTCTTATGCCATGGTTGAACGGAGATGCGGAGAGCAGAGAGCATATGCTTCTTGTCATGGCAATGAATCGGATAAGATGGTTTCTACGTGTTGTTGGTTGCTTGTGGTCTACACGTACGAACGGGAAGAATCAAATCGGATACTTCCCCTTCATCTTTTCCCATAATTTTTTCTTTTTATGGAAGAACTTGTGGTCGCAAATGCGGGATCTCCCGCCCTGCTCCTGTGGGGAAAACTTTCGTGGGACAATAAACTTTTTAACCGTTTCCAACCAAGCACAGTGAAAACTCTTTTCAGTGGAAAGTTGTAAGGGTTTCTGGTGGGTGTTAGCCAGAAAATTTTTTCAGAGGGACACTTGTTCACAAATAGAAATAAAGAAACATTGAGGGACTCCATCACTGCCCATATATTGCTCTACCACTAGTGTCTGCAAATTGCGGTGGCTAATCTGTTGCATGGAACTCGGCTGCAAATGGTTCGATTTTTCTCAGGCATTCCACTCAGAATTTCAAGTTTGGATCATTATTTTCCACTTATCACAGATTACACTGAGATTCATATATGATCTTGATTGCACTCGGGTTTTTCAACCTCATCGGTCCCCATCCTCCAGTTACAGTGAAGTTGGAGATTTCTTCTGATAATCATTCTCAAAATTTGACAAAATTATTCTTGCAATGGGGAGTAAGCAAGCAAACGTGCCAATCTCATGTATTTGAGAAAAAAAAAATTCATTGCCATGATCGTCATCATCATCACTGAGCAATGTGGATTGAGCACTGTGGCATCAACCACGTGAATCACGATGCTTCGGCAACTTTCCCCTCTCTCCCACAGCCTTTCATTGTCAACAAGAACTTGTTCCCCATGACTAGATTTTGTTATCTATTGTTTTCAGAAGAGCCAATTGGCAGTGCTTTGCATGTGCTAGAGTTTCAATGTCAAGAAAGAGAAGGAAATTGTGTTTGCAAGGAGACGAAAGTTGGTCCTCACCAGGGACAAGACAAATTTTCATCGCTCTAAAAGCACATGCGTTCCATCACTTTAACTGCTCGCTAGTTCCAAATATGCATAGGCAATGCTATCATATCATTTGATGCAACTATCCCAAAATCGTCTGCTTAGATGTCGAAAAGGACATAGCTTGAATTACTTTAAACTGTATCAATGAACTTTTTGGTACTAAAAGTGCCCGCCCTTTTCATAGTGAATTGAAAAAGAGTCGATCATAATTGATACAACATTATTGAACTCAAGAGCAATGTTGTCAAGATTTGTTTCCGAACTATACATATCATTACTTATTGACCTATATCAACCTTATTTTATTAAACAAACTTAATAAATAATCTTTGTCAATACATTATATGGTAGTCCTAACTTCTGAGTTCTTTTAGGTATGATATGTAGGAGACCCATCTGGTTACAGCATTTGTATTGAGTTGAAAATCAGAGATAAGCAATCTAAAGATCCTTGAAGTGGTTAGTACAATAGACATGGTGGATACTAGTAGTTTGTCAGTTTCTAGTGCGAATTATCAAGACATCAACCTTATGTTCTGCAAAATGGAAGATACCATTATGCAAGTTGAAGCATAGCAAAGGCGATACCTCGAAACACCAAAACCAAACATGATTTCTTGAGAAAATAGGTAGAAAGGTGTGGACTTCGGCCATCTTGTTGAAACACCGAAACTAAACCTGATTGCTAGGGGAATAGGTAGAAAGGTAGGGTCCTTGAACATCTTATCTTATTAGTGGTAGGATGAAATATTCATCCTGCTAACTAATAAATAATTACCAAAAAGATGGTTTCCCAAGAGCTGACTTGATTGCTTTGCAGTTCAAATGCAATCATGAAATCTTTTAATGGGGTATCCTTTTTCTCTTATATATAAGACAATTTATTCTTCATGTGCAACGAAAAGTTTCCATCTTACAAGAACATAAATGACTAGAAGTAAAAGTATGCAGGTTATTGTAAAAAAACGTACGTACTCTTTCGCATCTAAATCTTTATGTTGGAGGAGGTAAGAACAGTGTGTCCGTTCCTTTCTGTCAAACAAGCTCCACAAAGACTCTGTGAATTGGTGGCAAACGTTTGTACACTTAGAATAAGCAGGCAGAGTTAAGGTTTTGAATAATTTTTTAATATATCATGCCCACATTGGCCCCAAATAGGCGTTAGAAAAATAATCTAAAAGTTTTGAATAATTTTTTAATATATCATGCCTATTGGCAGTGCACATTGACCCCAAATAGGCATTAGAAAAATAATCTTAAAGTTTTGAATTTTTTTTTAATATATCCTGCCGGTCAGCGGACATGGGCCGATCCGCTTCCGATACCCGAGTACCTGACTTTTGAAGTGGGGTGTATCGGTTTACATAGTGCATCGACAAGCAACCGATACGATTTGTATCGGTTTATAGAATCCCACACACATCGGACATAGTTCGTTTTTCAATTCAAGCCGATTCGAGCAGTTGAATTCGATGGTTAGGAGCACCTTAGTTGTTCTTTTGGGTGCGCTCATGTGACGTAGACGAGTTTCAAAGTTCAAGAAACGTGATTACTTGTTACCTCCAAGCCGGACCTCAAATTGATTGGATATTTTCTTACGTCCATATATTTTTCAAGTCGTCAGAAGTCGACATCAAAATATGACTGCATGGTTGACAATAGGAACTGATTGTTATTGTTTCATGAATCTGTTCTAAAAGTAAAAGTTACGAAAATATGTATAAGATATTATGTTATAATGTTTCATGAATCTTTTTGAAACTTTAAGGTAAATTCATGGAATTGTAATAACCTGTTAGTGTTGTCAAACAAGTAGGAAGTGTTTAGACAAAAGAACAATGTATAAGTATCTCATGAATCTATTTTAAAAATTAGACTAATTCATAGAACAATGTGTTCTAATTTTAAATGAACCTGTCCTAATCTATGAGGTAGCTTAGTGGAACATTTACATAGTGTTCTTTTGTTCAAACACTTTCATAGGACTCGTTTGGCAAATAGAAAAGTTACAAACTGTTTATGAATATGGCTCCAAGACAAACAAAGCCTTAGAGATCTATTGGCATCTGGACAAAAACTGAATTTGGGTTTGGTAAAAAATGATCCACTTATAGTTTTATGCGCAATTAACAGTTTTTTACTTGAGATATAAAACGTGGGGCTTGCGTTTGATTCGGCCCTGGCTTGTTGAACAATTCAAATTAATGATGGAAAATGTTGGTCAATGACTATTAAGCATAGAAAATGATCTCATTAATAGCAGACCCCCCCCCCACACACACACATATATATATATAGAGAGAGAGAGAGAAATTGAATGGTAATTTTGGTTTTTAAAATCATCCAACCATCTAATAAGGATCATCTGATCCAACATCCAGGATGGTTTAGAAAAAAACAAGGAGAAAAAAATGAACAATGTTCTTGTTATATAATATTAGTTTACACATTTTTCTTTTTGTTTTTTTCTCAACAATTCATCAATTGGATGACTGAGTGATCTAAAAAAACTTGAGTCACCATTCAATCATATATATATTTCTCAAAACTGAAAGGTAGAGATCTAATTCTAGCATCAAAATGTAGTTTATAAATGCTTGTACTTGGCTTCGATGATGCCAAAACCCAATCAAATATCTGGTTTTAGTGCCAAAACAAGAGGTTGATCGAGGTTTAGTGTCATCCAAATGGGCCATGAGTAAGACATTGATTGCTTAGCATTGTGAAGAAAGGGAAAATTCTAGCCGAAAGTAAGATGACTTTTTGAGCATGGGCTAGAACACATTCAGGCCGACTTTCAGGAAAGCTTATGTTGCGTGCTGCAGCTCTCATCCTTGCCTCCTCGCTCGTGGCACAAATAGTTCGCGAACTTTATGTGCAAAAAATCAAAGAGAAAGGAAATTATGGTCGTGAAATAACTGGATATAAAGAGCATAGTTTTGACTTCGAATAAAGAGAATGAAAGCGAGAGTGGAATGTGGCAAATGCTATTGTACTTTTTCTCCAAGGATGTTGTGATAAAGCTGTAACTAGAAACATTGCATTGCTCGCATTTGAGATATGTGAGTAAAGCTGGGGGTAGGTAATCGGACAGGCTTTTGCTGGTTCGATAACTTTTTGCAATCAGGGGTGAAGTCAGAAATTTTTCATGAGGAGAGCCGAATTATAGTTTCAAAATTTTGGGGCTAGGGCCCTTACCAGCCCTCCCTTGGCTCCGCCCATGTCTGAATTTGGGCACGGGCTCGGGCTTCGGACATGTTGGATACGGATTTTGTATCGGGTTGGGCAGCCCTTAATTTGAGGAAATTTCAAGATAAGGGAGATGTATCAACTTATTTCAGCTTAGACATTCATTTTCTTTTTGGTTTCCTGGATAGTCTTAGTCACATAAGAGTGGGTCCTGAACCGAATCTAAAGCACCGGCGTATGATTTGGGTTGGAACCGAATCTAACGACATGGAAGAGATGGATCAAGATAGAAAAGCCATATTCACAAATAAATGCTCGTTCAAATTGGATATTCGACCTCCACCAAGTTTGAGCCGATCTGAAACCTTGGTCCAAATTCGAACAAAAGACAAACTCAAAAAATTTAAATGCAGTTCAAATGCATTGATGGCCTTCTTGTGATGATCCAAACCCAAGAACCATAGCCGGCTTCAAGTTTAAGATCTTCATATAAATGGCTTCAATATTCTTCGTCTTTTCTGCTGTCTCCAGAGACCCACAGCGCCCGATTTCTAATGCATTTAAATTCTCACCGTTTGGTATGTTACTTATTATTACGGATACGTCACAATCACGAACAAGCCGTTGCTAAGAGCGTCTTACTTTGGTCATTTTACAAAACAAAACCAAAGTTTCAGCTAAAATAATAAAGATACCAACCAGATGAATCATGAATGATTTTTTTTCTTTTTTTATTAGTAACCCGGATTGGTGAAAATTTGTTTTTATTTTTTAACGAGTTGTGAAAATTTGATTTGTTTATTTGGGCGACACAGCTAAAATCAATTTTTTTTATGAATAATTTTAAGGATTTCAATCATTTTTACAAGATTAAGCCTTGTCAAGATTGGGTCTTCGTCAAATATATCACGTTGAGGATACTCAAGCACCCAAAAAACATGATTCTGAAAGAAAAATCAGGTTTTGAACCGATCTTTTAGGATGTCGTAGGCTCAACTTTGGCAAAATCAAATACTTTCACAAAATCAATTCTCTTGAACCCAAACGCTATCTTTTAACGCAATCAGCCGTTTTAAGCAATCTTGCGTTTCAATTCAAGTGGCGAGACAAAAAATCGGTGGTCATATTTTTTCAAAGAAAGCGTCTTAGTTTTTGAGAGAGGGAGGGAGGGAGGGTTAACCAACCCTGAAGACATGTTGGCTTGACCCGGAATTTCCTGCCCCTCGCACTCGCACCTTCCCCCAGTGGACTTGACCCAGAACAGGCCCTCGACCTAACCCTAAGCCCGCAAAGCCCTTCATCTCCGTCATCCAACGGCCAGGGTTTCTCCGTCCCTTCTCGTGTGGGCCCACCCCACCATGTAGAGAATTAGTAAGGTGGGTCCGGGGACATATCCAAGTGGGCTTGGCCACCCAGAGCAATTTATTGGGAGGGGGGGTGGGTTCGGAAAAATTAGGCCTGACAGACTGGCCTAGTTTAGGTAGGGCTAGGGGTTCGGGCCCGAGGTTTGGGACCTAACCCGTAGGGCCCACGTGCCCTGGGTTGCGTTTAGGGATCGCTCCTCAGCTCGGCCCATGGCATGTTTATCTCCTCCTCCACTCCATAGCTGGCAGGTTTGACCGACTACACCTCACCCCAGGTCACGCCATCCGTTTGGCCGCCCCCTCTTCATGCACGCGATGCGTATGTACCGGCGTTCCGGGACTACTTCATGAAAGGACTCCTTCCTCTGCCGCTGAGGTGTTGGTATTGTGCTCCTCCCGGCCCACATGGCAACTGAAATGGGTCTGGATATATCCAATTACTGACGGCTTCCCGAAAATCACCTTATTTATTGATTTTGTAAATTTAAAAACGATTTTAAAACACTGCAAATTGATTTATAAAATAAAAGAAAATTCGACCCGTTCTACCAGCCCAGCCATAGAAGGGATTGGAAGAAAAGATTTAGGTTTGGAGCCGGGCCGTGATCCAAGACCCGGAATACGGACCTTATCTCCAAGCGGCGGCCTCGTCGTACATACTGCATACGCATCCAGAGAAGCGTAGCCGTATTAGTTTATTGGAGGCCATTGACTCACTATTCGAATCTGACCAAAAATCCCAGGGGGACCGTCGGAGTCATTCTTGGGGTGGGCCGAGGGCGTTTTCGACGTTTCGGTACGCGCGTGCCATCGCAACGAAACGACTGGCCTCCATTTATAAAATGTCCGGCTTTGGGCGCCCTCGCCCGCATTCGAAAAGGCGCCCGTGAGACGGTCGAGGCGGAGAAAGAGAGAGACGCAAGGACGAGGCCGCTGGAGAGTTAGGAGAGAAAAAGTTGCGTGATTCCGAAGATGCCCTCGCCGCCCCCTCCCGGCCCTGACCTCCCCCTCTCCTGCTCGTCGGCGTCCTCGTCGGAAGAGGAGGAGGAGGAGGAAGATCACGAGGAGGAGGACGACGACGAGGAAGGGGACGGTGTCGGAGAGGCTGAGGGCGACGGCGACGGTGAGGGCCACGTCACTCCACCTGCTGCCAAAACCCTAGGCCCTAATTCATCCCCTTCCTTCTCTTCGTCTTCCTCCGGCAGGGAGAACGGCTCCGCAGGCGGCGGCGGCGGCGGCGGCAAGAGGCCGCCTGCGGCGGACGGCGGGGTCGAGGGAGACGTCAAGCGTCTCCGCACGTCGTCGACGGCCGTGGTCGCGCAGGCGGTGACGCAGGCGACGCCGCTCTCGGTCGTGGTCTCCATGCCGGCGCAGGTGCAGCCGATGGACTCGGAGATGGAGAAAAAAGCGATTGTGAGCGTAGGGGAGGACTCCCGCCGGCTATTTCAGAGGCTTTGGACGGATGAGGACGAGATCGGGTTGCTTAATGGGTTCTATGAGTATTCCCGGAGGGGAAACCCTAATTTCCATGACATGACGCCATTTTACGAGCAGATGAAGGCGACTCTGCAATTCGACTTTAACAAAAACCAGCTTGTTGAGAAGCTCCGAAGGCTCAAGAAGAAGTACCGGAACGTTGTTCGCAAGCTGAGCTCCGGAAAGGACTTCGCTTTTAAGAGCGCCCACGACCAGTTAACGTTTGAGATCTCGAAGAAGATCTGGCATGCTGGCTTCGCCCCGGTGGTGGACGACGAAGAGGAGCCGGTGGTCGAGCGCAAGCCGGGGCGCGGCTCACGGAAATCTCATGCTCAGACTCATCAGCCGGCCCCTCCACCTCCGCAGCCCGTGGCCGACGGTGGGGGCACTGGAGTTGGTGGAGCAGGTGGAGGGGGTGTAGCGGGCACCGGTTCTGGAGGTAACTGCGGGATCCCGTCTGTTCACAGCGTGGTGGAGGAGACGGTACGGAGCTGCTTGTCGCCGATCTTCAAGGAGCTGATGTATTCTGCAGTAAATGGGCCATCGCACTCAGGGTTCGGACTAGGAATGAACCCGTTGCCGTTGAGTTTCGGTGGTGCGGGTGAGTTCAAGGCCGTTGGGTCGGATGAGAAGTGGCGGAAGCAGCAGATTTTGGAGTTAGAGGTTTACTTGAAGAGAATAGAGCTGGTGCAGGAACAGATCAAGTTAACCTTGCAAGAGTTGAAGTCGTTGGGTACTTGAACAAACTAGAAAAGAGAAAAAAAAAAGGGATCTTCTTCTTTTTTTCATTTCCCTTTCTCTTCTTTCTTCTTTTCCTTTCCCCTTTTTTAGTTTCCCTGTGCTCTTTTCTTTGTCTTTTCTTGATTGTTATGACTCTGTTTATTAATGTGAAAATGATTGGGCTTACATTTACAGTTGCATGATCAAAATCTTCCTCTATTTGTAGTACATTTTTTGTTTTCTGAGTTGCTGTTGTGTGGACTGATGATTGGTTGGAGGTGAGCGCAATGCTCTTTTCTTTACTCTCCTTTCCCCCTTCTTGTCGTGAAATGCTTCCTTCCCACTGTGTTTATTTGATACACTTTCGACTTTTAAGGGGTCGTGCTGTGAGGCCTGGAGGGCATACAGGCCTGGAGGGCATGCATGCAAACCATGTCTTTATGTGATGTGAGCATACTTTTGCTCTGCACTTGATGCATGATTGCATATGGAAGTGAATAAAACTAGAGTGTGTTTGCACCATCTAGATGCTTGAAGAGATTGTTTTGATTTTGTAACGTAGGTATGCATGTTGGTTGGAGCATCTTTTTTGAAGGATTTCAAGCGTGTTTATTTACCTCCACTGATGTTAGTTAGCTATCATTCATACAAGATGGTTTCTGATGATTCAAGGAAAATGTAGTTAACCTATTGTCTGCATGGATGTTTGTTAAGAACTTGTGACGGTAAGTCTTTTCCATTTTCTTGATGCCACATTAAGTTATTCCACAGAATATGCAGTTTTTACCCTAAGGATCGATGATGTATATAAGGTTCTGCTCATACTAAGGTATGCCATCTATTTCTTCTTGTTTGGCTGCAACAACTTGTAGCTTTCAGTGATTATGCTTTAGTTTAAGATGTTTATCTATTTGAGTGGCCAACGGTCATGGAGAATGCTGTTCCTTTACAGTGTTCACTTTTCAGCCTACTAAATGTTGCAACTGTTGCGAAGCATATGATTATTTTTGCTAGTTTTTCTTTTCATAATTCATAGTTAGGTTAAGGTACTTCTACCCGGTACTAATGAGGTTAGTTTATGATGATGGTGTCTGACTTAAGGTGGCATTTATCACTTGTAGGACATGCATGATGTGCTATTGTAGAGAATCTGATCACACTCCACTTTTGAATATTGTCAAAAAAGCTTGTCTTGGGCCTTCAACTGGTTTTGGCTTGCCATCAACATTATATGGTTAAATGAAATATGTTTCATTTATGATGTCTTATTCCATCTACTGTACAGAATATATAGCATTTATGAGAGGTAGGAGCAGCTATAAGATGTATGTCCAATTAATGCTTTGAAACCAATTGTACTATTAAAATATTCATTAATAATGCTATAATTTATTAACTGTTTGGATAATTTTTTTTTGTTGTGTGAAAAGAGAGTGGCAAAACTAAAACAATTTGGGGATAAGTGGAATATGTGAAAAAGAAAGCACCAGGTTGGACATCCTTGCTTTGTTTGATCCTTTTAGTTGAAGTATATGTTCTTAGATAAACGAGGGTAAAGATGTGCTGACAATGTTGTAGACTAGCTTTAAAATTTGATACCTTTTGGTGTTCTAGCCGCTTATTATTATTTTTTTTTAGCTTGGATCAAAATATTGAGCGGTTATGATACTGGGGAATGTTGTATTTGCTTCAGTGACTGGTGGCTGGGTGCATCAACTGAGCACCTGGCCTAGCTGTTCTTGGACATTTCTAGATCGTGATGGGTTAGACAATAATTTTATGCTTGGCATACCCTCGCATGCACTGGAAGTCTTATCGAGCAGTGAATTGGTTATATTGACTGTGTTCAACTAATTGGAAATTTGGAACAATCAAACCCACTTGAATATGGCAACAATTTCGGAAAGATGATGCTTCCTTTTAGGTTAAGAAGCCAACTATGCAATTTGGGCAGTAATATTGCTTTTGAAGATGCTTTTCTCTTCTCAGTCAGCTGACTGCACTTAACAGTTAACAATTAACATTAATGTACTTGTTAAAACCGCTCATAGTGGGTTTCTGTATTATTATATGGGTTTAAGGGCACTGTACCCCTTAATTGTATAATTTCTCTATGACATTTATGCATGACATATATAAAGTGGTTGATATACTAATTTGTCACTTGTATAAATTTGGGTCGTAGGTGAATGGGGAAACCCCAATGAACATTTGATTGTAATGTTAGCAAGATTTTGTTCAAAAATTTTGGTTGAGAGCAGATTTAGTTTTATTCTTTAAATAGTCTAGATGCTGAGCTGATGAAATTTGGCACTGAATGTGCTGTCAAATACACTAACTGTACTGTGGTGCTGATGTGGTGGCTGATATAGTTTGCCACTTGTATAGATTTAGGTTTTAATAGACTGTGAAACTCCCAACAAGGATTTGGTTGTAATGTTAGCCAGCTGTGGTTAGATGTTCAAATTTCAAAAACATTGAGCCATGACTGATGTACTTTTACTTTTAGTGATTTTGGTGCAGGCCTTAGAAATGATATCTGGCCAAATTTGACAATGAATATGCTGTCCAATATAGGAACTGTAATTTATTTCTCCTTGGGGAATTTTTTCCCTGTTTAATGACACCTGTGGATCAGTACATATGCCAAATGGAGTCTGTATGGCTGTATCCATTGGATATTTGTGAAATTGCACGATAAACTTGAGAAACGAAAAAGATGAACCAAAAACCACTATTTAGAAATATATATATATATTGGTTATTTCAAGATGTTGTAAGTATACAGCACATGTATGGGGCTGGATTGTTGAAGTGCTTGGTAGCACTGTCTCTCTATCTAGTATCTATATATATACATGGGGTTTAAGCATATCAGCAGGCAAATATCTTTTGTTTATATTTTTGAGAGCTTATTGTGGACAAGGTAGAACTTGAGACAAAGCACTAGGTTAGTCAATAAAATTTCACTATGATAATATTGTTCTTCATCACATTTAGATCTTAGGCATAAAAGATTATTGACGGGTGTTGTAATTATGTATGTGTGCGAGTCAGCTGCATTACGATGGGCTTTGTTCAGTGGAAGAAATTAATTTCCAAGGAATTAGGTGAATCCTTTTGTACCAAATTCATTGATTCATGTCCTGTTGAAAAATCTTGTTACAAACCCAGAGGAGACAGCGGTACTTAAGGTACAAAGGAAGGATAGTCTTAAGATATTGTTGGTGTTTGAAATGATACTGCATCATATTAACTGTATTTGGGTGACAGTGCTTTCTATTCGTATGTGGTTTGGTCAATAGGTTTTTATGGGGTTATGGTTATTGGTTGTGGACGATGATGGTTGCGGCAGTTGCCTGTATAAGTTGTTGAGACGGTTTGACGCTGTAGAGTTCATCCTGGCTCTTATAAATTTCCATTTTCAGTTGGAGTCCCAATTTTAGCATATTCTGCAAAAGGTTTCTTTCCAGCTGATGAGGATCAGAAACAGAGATGGTTGTGGTGATGAATGTATCACACACGTTTCCATGCTTTTAATTTATCTATACAAGCTTTTCGTCTCAAGTATGCACAACGTGCGTGTGAGATGTGTGTATTTGGAAATCAATCATCTTTAATGCCATTAGTTGAAAGGTTCATGGTGCTTCTATAGTTGATTATTCTTTTATTATTTTGATTTGAAGTCCGATAATATGATTTCTGACCAGGATTGAATTTTAAAATGAAAATGTTATGAGGTTGATATGTTTGAGAAAAGGATGGAACCACATTTGGTTCATTCTTTTGGCATGCGTGAAAACCCCCTCACTTCAGAGAAATCCTTGGTTACTTGACCTCTGTACGGGCCACTGCAAATCAGAGGCATTCTTAGCTTGAAGAATGTCCTATGAACCATGCGCTCCCTGAGTGGCTGTTTGGCAATGGTAATGACTTGTCACAAATTGGGATAGGTTTATGGAATACCATGTTACAGCATGTTGCCCCAATCTTGGGGGCAGATTCACAGAACAGTAGTTTTGTCGAATGACCTTCTTCATGTTAGATAAAATTGTTTCTCTGTGCAGGTTTAATTGATCCTTGGCTTTGGATTCAACTCGGTTAAGAAAATTGTGGTCAGTTGATCTGGGTGGATTCTTGGTTGGGTTAACTTACTGACTGTTGCTGTGGTGAAAGCATGACATGAGCGTGAGTATCATGTATCTGTATTTGTGTGTGTTAGTGTTAGTAGTGTCTCCTGATTATCTGGTTATCTTCGTTCTCACCGTACTTGCCATAAATATGTTTGTGATTCGTGTCTCTGCACAAAAACTATGGTCATGGATCCCATGCAATTGGATTATGGCCCCTCAAATGCTTTCTTCTTGGGGCATGAAATGGATGATTATTGGATGGGACGTCGTTCATGTTTCTATCAATGGATTATCTTGGTACAACAACAAACCAAACCACGAGTCTCATCATTAAGGTCCTGGATCAAGTCTCAAACCTTCCTGCCCGTTGCCTGATCTTGAGAAGACTTGGTTGGTGGTGGGGCTGGGGAGACCTTCTTTTTTCGGAAAATTCCGAAGGGAAAATCTGGTGATGGTTTCTCGTGGGGGGCCAGTGGTGAAAGCCAATGGGTCCTCTCCGTCTCATTCTCAAGGGTGTGCGCCCTATTCTGACAGCGATGACCTGCCCCCACCACCTTTGATAACCCAATGGCAGGATCTCGCTCTCCTCCTCATGTAAAGGAATGTCTCTCAGGCTTTCACAATCTCTCCTCAGTCTGTTGTACTCTCCTAAGTCGGCCATTCTACCAGGAAAATAAGAGATTTTCTCGACTTACTGCATAGTGTTTGCTATTCGCCTCTTGTATTGTATCACTCCTCCCACTGATTTCTTGGAGGTAGGCTGAACCATCTCCCTTTCTCCACCCTTCCTTGGCTTTAGGAGCCAGTTTCGGGACCTGGGTGGAAAACGGAACGCCCTTCAACTAGAATACAACACATCAATTGTTTACGGTCTAAAAGGATCGCGCTTGATGTTTACAGTCCAAAAGATTAGCGCTTATGAAAACCAAATTGATGAGACATTCAACAACCTTTCAGCCTACCTAAGGCTCTTTGGGGCCACTCACTTACTTCTTGGAAGATACGGTGTTCAAAAGTGGAGGTAGACGTTCATTCCACTAATGGAAGGTCATCGACCAAGTCGCCACCCATTTTACCATTTTTGTTGTTCAGCAAGAAGGAGCCTTGGTAAAAGTTAACAATGTACTGTCGCCGGAACCTTGACATTTTTGGTAAACCAATGTGTGGTTCAGCTTTGCGAGGTGACATGTCACAGCTGAGCGATACACGGTGGTGGTGAATTGGTTTCAATTTCTCACAAACTCAGCAAAGGCTGCCGTTTAACAATCTTTCAGCTTTCATTTGATTGGTATCGCTGTATGAAAGCAAGATGTGTTAGAGGCAACTTTCTGGTAAGAACATTGAAGCAAGGGAAGTAAGTGGGAATCACGAAGCAAGTTGTTCTTTTAAAAGGCAAAGGCACAGAGAAATATGGAAGAAAGTAGCAACAGTGAACAGAAGAAAGAAGAGGCGAAAGCTATTGCGCAATTGCAAAATGGGCACCATCAAAACGTACAGGCTCGTCCTTGGCGAATAGCATAGGCTTTACAATCAAATTACATAAAATATTAAAATGAATATTCTGCAAGAGTGGACCTAATTGTTGGTAAACAACTTAAAAAGCTGTAGTTCTAGAAGCTGTCTTTTGGACCATCTATTTCACATGTGAAACTCAACCGGCCATTATACAATATTCATACATGACCGGGTTTTGTTATTCTTACAAAAGTCAGATATGATTAACCATTTAAGTATTACTAATACAATACAGTAGATAAAATAATAATGTAAAGAAAATAAAAGGCAGGTGACCGGCAAAGATAAAGAAGAAAGTAGAAGGCAGAGGCTCTAATTTCAGAAACGCAGGTAAGTATAACTGCTTGGGCTTGCGAGTTATTATAAGATGATGTCCAGGGATGTGCAGAGGACGTGTAGATAAAAAAAGTGATTCCTTGAAACAGCAGAATAACTTGAAAAGTCATAGCTTTTCATTGATCTACTTGGCCCTTACAGGCTGTTTGATTCCTATGAACAGTTATACAACTGCCTCTGTCCAATGCCTTGACAAAAGAAAACAGAGAAAAACCTCGGTTTAATTCCAACCCCATCATGAAACGTGGGTTTTGGAGATTACTTGGTCCACTGGCTTTATAGACAAAAAGGAATTCCATTTTGTCTATACAACTCAAACTTTATATTGAAAAAGGTCAAGAGTTCAATACTTGGAATTCATGCTTTGGCATATAGTGATAAGGGTCCCCAGTCTGCTACCAAAAATGAAGTAAGGTTGAGAAATCCAGCTCATGACTTCAACCTTTCTATACAGCTCAAAATTGCTGTCATGAATGGCATTGTACATGATACATCACCTAAACTTTTGAGTGAGGTGGTCCAGCCAAGTCGAGTGCAGGTCCCCTGACACAGGAGGGGAAGCCCTACCATCATGTCTGATCAGCTGCTTCCTCCATGGATGGACCTCACATACTCTCCAAAAGACATCTGTAAACAATATGAACATTAACGTATGCATTTTTTTCTTAACTGTAAGGAGACTTACAAGGACCACTTAATGAACCTACCCCACTTGTTTTTCTAAGTATACAGTACTTACAGCACCTAAACTGGACAGCTGCAGAAGTGCAGCTCACTAGTGACATCCTTACAGGCCGACCATGGTGTAAAAAAAATGCCGTCGTTCGGTGCTGTATTGGTCTGTTCACCAATATGACATTCCCACCCGTGCTTAATTGAGTATGTTTCAGTTTTTCAGGTTCAACTTGTTGGGATGTGAAGCCTGACCTATACTTAATAGGTTCCATAAGCTTTTGCCCTAAACCCCATGATTTTTCTTTTTTGGGGTTTTTGGTGTGGTGGAGAGGGAGCGGTTTCTTGTATTAAAAAAAAAAAAATCTGTAAAGCTATGCTTTCTTCTTCTTCTTCTTCGTCCAGAGTTTCATTCCTAACAAAGCTTACCAAGCAATGCATCGAAAACCTGAAAACGACTTTTTCCTTTTCAAGTTCGAGTACTTTTTTTTGTCATGCCTTGAAAGGTCAGGGTATTTTCTTCTGTGATTCCTTTTTCCCGTTTTAATTCTTCACCATGAAATGCAACAAGAACACCTTACTCATACATACTGCATTTCCATTACGAGTAGAAGTTAGACGTCTGTTCCTGTCATCGTTCATTCTTCTTTTTTCTCCCCCGTTCGCTAGGATTCACCAAATTACCATGGAAGGGGATGCATAGATTAAAAAATCGTTCAACAAAAGGGAGAATGCCAAACGACAGCTTTACCGTCTCTCTGCCTGCAGCCATGGCCGTCGAGCTCCGGACACTGTCATGGCTTGGAATCTTGTTGCTTGTTATTATCTGCATATTTCAGAACGGGCGGTGGACCTTAAAAGCAGAGACGCATATAATTCACAAAGTGGAGAAGATGGGCAGTCCCCACCATCGCTGCAGGTCAATCTTCTACACGGGCGATGCGGATTTTTTGAACTGCTGCATGGGACCAGCGTCGTCCATATCTGGATTGGAGGTGAATCCTTTTTTGCGGAATATGAGAGGGAGAGGGGCTGCACGGATGGGACATGGCCGGCCTGTGTCAACTTTTTAAATTTTCATCAAAAGTGTAAAAACAATTATTTTTTTGTTTTTATCGTAAGATGCCTCAAAGAGGTCAAAGATCCTCTCTTTTTTCCCCTCGTTAGTTTGGAGAGAGAAACTTTTTTTTTTTTTTTAAATTTTTTCCCAGAAGGGTGCATATATTCGTGTTATATGCAAAGTCCATTGGCCTTTCTTAACATTTTTTTATAATATAATATCTTTTCCTGAAAAGCCAGTGGAGGATTATAATTTGGTACAATCCAGTCTTCACCGAATTCGACTTCATCGGATTCAACTTCGAGTTGGTTTTAGATTATAGCCTTTAAATCCATATCCAACTAAAATATGATCTGACATTTATATGTAATTGGGTCGTATCTGACAGTCAGAAACCAAACTCTGATCTAGACTCCGTTACCAGAAAACATATAGAAATTTCGATTAATGATATTGGATATGGTTTCCTTACTAGTTCCGGTTAAATGGGTTCAAAAGCAAAAGCCGCAATCGGCCATATCATGAAAAAATTTTCTTATTCGTATCTCTTAAACATTTAAAATTTATAACTTGTAAGCAGAATTTTCTGGCCACCACCAGACTAGATCATATGCTGGCCGATCAGAATTCGGCTTAAAGACATCCCGGTAAAAGCTAATTCCAAACCATTTGCATTCCTGTACTGACAATAAGTGGTCGGGACCTCTTTGCATGTAGCCACTAAAGAAATGCAAGATGAAACAAGAGGGACCAAGCAACACGTAACAAATGCTCATTGGGGGCCATACTTTCAAAAGACAGGTTTAGCAGCCGGCTGCTTTCCGAAGGAGGCCCACTTGAATCTTTGTAGTCTTTTCCATATTGCCGTATTCAAAGACGCAATTCCCAGACAAGCAATTGACTGAAACGAGACAAGCAGAACTGGCGCAAGGAATAAGGACAGAGAGTGGAAACAGCAAAGAGGACGCAGGCAATATGGAGACCAACAAAGTTAATAATTGCAACAATCCTTCTTTCTTGAAAACCTTGTGTTATTTTGGAATATCTTGGTTTCTCTTCAAAATCTGGGAGAAGAGCAGGATATACAGTTCACCGGAGATGTGCTAAAATATAACAGAACTTATGGAGGACGTAAAAAAGCTTAGGTTCTACCGGGTAAATGTCGACATAGATCAGAATTACATGGCTCTTCAGTATCTGCCCACGGGCCTTTTTGCCTCAGCTCCTCATAAAATCCTTTGTAGACTCTGAAAACGGTGCTTTTCTTTTGCGTTGAATCTTAGGTTTTTCAACATTGAAATCACAAGTTTTGAGGAGAATACTTCCATACATGCAAATGAATGTGCACATGTATAAATTGTGTTTAAAATCATCCTTAGAACAAGGGTAAGACAGTTTCTTTCTTTCATCAATTTTGACAGCTTCTGTTCATCTGTTCAATGGTTTATAACAGGAATCGAATTTGCCCTCCAGGTTGAGGAAAAGGGGAAGGTGAATCTGGAGAAAGTGAAAATAAAAGATGAATTGATGATCTAGTGACTAAAGGCTTGATCTAATGACGGGATATTTGGCTGGATAACAATCAAACTCAGCAGAATGATTCGACAGAGCTACATGTCTCCGCCAGCGATCCATGCCTTACGTCGATGTATCAGCAGTACCATTCATCTGCAGTTGATACCAAATATACAGAGCAATCCTTATTGCCAATGGGGGAGACCACCAATTCCTCTGAAGCTCTGCCCGTAAAAGACAAGCTACAGCTGCACGGAATATTTCAGTGAACGCACGCGCCTAATCAACCTGTTGATCTGCAGTTGATCAAGAAGGACCATGAATGTTTCTCAGTCTATATATATATATATATATATATATATATATATATATATATATATATATATATATATATATATATATATAGCTCATGTGTTACAACATGTTAATCTTACGAACACAACCATTGAATTCAAAATATGACCGATTAACAAGCATGGAATATGGTAACAATATATATCATGGAATATGGTAACAATCTATGTATATATATTGTTAACATATTCCATGCTTCTTAATCGGTCATATTTTGAATTCAATGGTTAGAAGGGGTTGTGTTCGTAAGACTAATACGTTGTTATAACACATGAGCCAAAAAGATTATGTTCTTATTTAAAGAAGCATACATAATGTGATTTTATAGATATAACTTCTAGATCTATCAATCAAACATTGGACATAATCAAACTATGTTTTCTGAAACAAGAACATTGTGTTTCGTAGATATATGAATATGTGATCCAGAAACACAATATTTTTCTGACCAAACACCCTCCTAGATTAAACTAGCCATACAGGCAGGAACGGTGAGGGTAAAAATACACTTTTGGCAGTCAGTAATGAACACTACACTGAATTATAGTTGGACGGAGCATGATTTACAAGCAAACTATCGACAACTGGGCAAAAGAGTATCTCGATATATTATGATGATGATCAAAGTTCGAATTTCTTGTATCTCCATACCACCCAGCATTTTACCTATTATAGTGTTTTCTGAACATCTCACAAAAAAACCACAAGATTTTCAGAATCTCGCGGAAGCTTAAGGTTATGCATGACACTAATGCCGACTGCACAAATCGGTGGATTTTTGAATTGGGAAAAAGGAATATTGTTCAAGAAGCCGATCACTTCAATTGCAATTTAGTCTTCCATGAGAGATCAACTTTCTTCAAATACAATATTGTTGACTATAATACATTCTCGATCAGAACCCGCAGTTGGGGCTGATCAACTTTTGCAAATATTTACAGCCTAAATTTATACTCACTCGTAAAAGTTTAACAAATGTATCAACATCATGAATAAGTCCCTCACTTGTTGAAGGAATAAAATATGATGCCAATATCCATGGATGATGAAATATTCCACTGTGACTAGCATCATCAAGCGTGAAATGATGGTGCTCGTGACTGTGAACTAAAACAGCATGAAAGTGCTTTAAATTTCATATTTTTTAAATACATATGAACCTACATTTTTGTAGAATTTGTATAAGAAATTAAGCATACGAACCTCCTTTTTTACGCGTATATTCCGATAAAAAAGAACTGACCATTGATGTGAATCCTCATTGGACTAAATTAATTAAAATCTTCTCACTTAAAACCGCACTGAGCCCGAGTAAAGCCAGAACTCATTAATGGCTTATCTTGGTCAGTAGCTAAACCTAAATGGGTTTCTTTCTTTCTTTCTTTTTTTTTTTAAAAAAAATCTTGTTACCCTCGGTAGTGCGACCTCAAGGTCCTCAACCATATCCTATATTCGGGGAACTGTGAACCCGACAAGTCCGGGTTTGGAAAAAATAAAAGTATGATAACAAAGTCCAGGTACCCGAGATTTGATAGGCAGATGGCAGTTTGGTATGTTTCTACAATGCAATTTTCTACTGTAAACGGATCTCATACGAGTTGCAGTTAAGATCCGTAACCTTAATTTTTCAATAGGTTAAAAAGTAGGGAGAAAAAGTTGTTGGTGTGTTTTCATAATCTATATTAGTTCATATTCTTTTTCTCTTTATTTTAGTTCCACTGCCAAACCAAAGAAGGTCAATGACTGAAATTGTTGTTTATCCGTTTAACATCTAAGTATCTAACACTCATCAGTTTCTTTATATATATGTACAGAGAAATTGATAGATATGCAATCCTTAGATGCACGACCCATGAGAATACTCTTGTTCAAGATGGAAGACAGTGAGAAAATGACAAAAAAAATTATAACTGATGCTTGATAACTAAAATATCTTCCTTCATTTTTCTTCTTGATTTTCTCTCAACATTTTATCTTAGAAAGATCAACGACACTTAAGGGCCAAATAGCAAGTTGATTTTTATAGTCATTTATTAGCACACTTACTTAATGTGCTTATCAGTTATGAATCTGACCACCAACAGCTTTGAGACCCCCACAATGTAGGGGAAAATGTACTCGGGTACTCCGTTCGAGCAAATAGATCTCAGTCTCCTTTGTTATTAGTAGCTTGAGACTTGAGGCCCTTCTAGGAGACGAATTCAGCTTATAATAGGGTCTGATATATATCCAAATGGCCTTTTGCCTTCATGAGAAACTCATACGCCTCAATGGTGGTACATTTTAACCTCTCGGGCTCAAACAGATGTTCACGTCTTTAGAAGTTCAAAGACTAGAGGGATCAGGGGATGGGTAGAGGTTTCGGCTTTCAGCCAGGCATTAGAACCAAACAGTACTCCGCCTAATCATCCCCAAGATTAACCTATCCATTGAGCAAAGGCAAAACATGTTAAAAGCCCACTCTCATTGGGACAAAACGAGAAAGATAAAACCATACATGTTCTTTACCCTACTAAAAGTGCGGTGGCCGTAGAGCATGGTCAGAGAGACGAACTGGGCGAGGTGTGTTTGACTAGTGGTGTAGCCATATTGTGACTGGTCCGGGCAGTTGCCCACACTACCCTCTTAAAAGTTTTATATTTTTAATTGAGAATCTTAAATATTTATCCTTATATACATACATATATAAGTGCCCTACCAGATTTGAGTATTTTTAAACAAGTGCTCCTCCAACTTTTTTTTTTTTGGCTCCGCTACTGTGTTTGACCTCTATGACATAATACGAAGCTGGCCATGACCAAGGCAAAATGGAAAAATAACTTTTCATTTTACATTTTATCTTATCCTGTTAGGAGGGCTTTGTCTTCTTCTTTCTATTCTAGATAGATCTTGGTAACAAAAGGACATTTTTGAAATTACTGAAGAAATGTCTTTTTAAGTATTTTCACCTTTTCAACTTTCTCCTTTATTCTCACAAAAAGTTTCTTTTTCTTATAAAAATAGGAGCATTTTCGTTAAACATGGTACTCACTACAAAATTTGGTGCACCAGCCCAGGTTGCTCTTTTTCAAAGGCAGTGTGATTTCATTTTTCCTTCTTTCCAAGTAAACTGATCCCGGAAATTTAACCACCTTAGCTTATAATTGGTGGTGGGTGAAACACATCATCCATAATTGGGCCAGAATGAACTGAATAAGAATGTCAAAACAAGCCCTTTATAAGGACAAAATGATATAATTATAAAAATTAATTTTTCAAATGGCAAAATTACCTAAGGTGTCGTGCCCCCCTTGGTACCGAAGTCGATCCGAAGAAAGTCCAGTCAGTAGAAGGAGGTGTGGGTTAAGCGTGGGCAATTGCCCACAAATTTTATATCTAGTGCTCTTTAATTAGACTTTTCTGGTTCTGTAATTGTACCCATCTCCTCTTCAGATCTTCTAAGTACCAAATTTACTGAGGTGCATGACATCAGACCAAGGGTTGCGATGGTAAGGTGATCGGCCATGGCTGTCATGTGGGTGCTGATGGTTCAGGTCTCATAAAGAGTGGATCGAGAAGGTACGCGCAGAAGAGGTCGGGAACTCGTTCAGGAAAGTGGAAGAAGAATCCATGGACTAATTCCAATTTGGCATGTAGAAGCTGGATTACTTCAAGAGTAGTTCTTCTAATTCGCTTTCTTTAGGTTCACCGTGAAACTCGTCTGATCCATCTCCTTCTGCCCTCCATGTGCAATTCAAACGATGCCACGTTCTTCGCGCAGCTAACTGCCTGCAATCAATCTTTTAGCCGAAAAGGGCGGAACTGGGGACGTCTGGTGTGAACCCCTTCTGTGAACCATATTTGGCACGACGGTCTGATGCCGCCGTAGGAACTTGAAAATGGTCGGCTTCTACAGTCAAGACAGAGAAATTAAATTCCTCGGTATATACATATATATCAAAGAATAAAAGGAAAGCATGATCAATCTCTGAAATCAACAATAGTATTAGCTTCTCTTTTCCTTTCGAAAGAGAAGAAATCACGATTTTCTACATACGCGGACACACACATGAGCAAAGAATGACTATGGTTATGCTATCTTCATCGTTGAAGAGCAGGCACAGGCATATAATGTAGCTCTAATGATTCAAATTACAGAACACAACGTACCAAAATAATACTTAATACCAACCGAACTTTCACTTGAGGCAAATTAAGCTCAACAGTGCCAACCCTAAATATAGAGGCTTCATTTATGTGTTTCTGTCATATATATATATATATATATAACATATATGTATGTATTCTTCAAATATATGTATGTACAAAGCTTAGACAACTTTTGAGCAAACAAAATAGGAGATACAGAACCTTTTTTCCCTTCACATGGAAAGGTATCCTCTCAACTAGGTTGAAAAGGGAAATAAGCTGCTTTAACAAATGAAAACAACATGCTACCTCGATAGTTTCTTTTTCATAGTACCCATCTGATCTCTTTCTGTATCTCAGTTTTGGCATAGACCAAAACTGCGTCAGGATTCAGTACTTGGTAAGGAAAGAAGGCTATGGTTTCCAAAAGTGACAAAAAATGGCCAAGGGGGAGGCTATACAATATCTTAAGGACATTATTTCCCATTATGTGCTTCCGAACAGAACCAATATTGATAATGAGGGCAGAAAGCGGAAGAATTTACAGTATGAAACACAGTAGCCAGTCTCCTCTTCCAGCTCAAGCTGGTGGCGTCTCCGTTCGATCAAAAAGAAAGTGGTGCATATTTTTGGAAGCTGTGGTCATCCGAATGGCCCTGCCGGCTGTCGTCGCTGGATTTGTTGCCATTACTGCCAGCGCCATTGCTACCGGCACTATTGTTGCTGCAACTGTTCATGTTCATGTTGTTGCCGCTGCCACCATTGTTAGTCACGTTCCTTGTTGCAGTCCCCACGATAGAGGAGATAGCGGCGGCTAAAGCAGCCGTGAAGTTCGGGACAGTAGCAAACGATGCTGTAGCAGCTCCAACTTTTGCAGAATCTGCCAACGACGGCGGTTGGCGTGGCGCGAACTGCACTGGCATAAGGCCCACCGGATGTCCGGCCAATTTAGTTGAACTGTATAGAGGTTGACCCACAATTGGAGCACAATTGGGCAGAGATAGAGAGAAAGAAGGCTGGGGTGGTTGAGGTTGGAAGTGAAGAAGGTCCAGGGTAGGGTTTGTGTGTTGGGTCAGGTCTAAGGTGACTGTTGGGAATGGTGAAGAGGCAGATAATGTAGCCATGGTACTGGAAGGGAAGTTGGGTGGCATTGGGAAGAAGCTGGGGTGGAGAATGGTAGTAGCTGAGGAAGACGAGTTGGCCAGAAGCATGGTTGCCGCTGCAGAAGTAGTTGCTGCCATTGCTGCAGCAGTTGGTGGCAGAGGGTGGTTGTGGCTCCCCTCATATGTTGTGATGAGTACTGTCTTGTCCTCACCGCTTCTTTGAACCTGTTCCAAGATGGCATGAGCTTCTAGTACCAGTAAAGAGCAAACGCTGAACTAAAGGAACGGTGTCAACATGAGAAAACAAGTGTGATAATGTAAGCTAGAGCTATGGGGAATTGGATAAGTTACCATGGTTCATTGCGTGATTTAGCTCATTAATGACTCATAATAAGCTTAGAAATTAGCTGAACAGTCAAAAGGGCATGCATCATACACCGGGTTAGGTGGGTTAGGTTCAATCCTCCAAATTAAGTACGGGTGTAGTTGGGCTTTAATTTGTGTTCCTTTCCATCCCTTCAAATCAAATGAAAAATTTTAATTTTCTGGTGTGTGTAAAGAAGGGGGTGGTTGGTGATTTTAGAGCATTTGACAGCTAAAGAAGAGCATGGTAAACACACAATACACTTGATAAATCAGAACTACACTTGTGCAAGAAACTTGGGTTTTTCTCCTTAAAACAAAAAGCTTAAAAGCATAAGAAGCTGACATGAATGAGAAAATTGCTTAAGTTCTATTTGTATAGGCTCGATCGGTGAGCCTAAATTGTTCTCATAGGCACCCTCACGACAAAATATTCTCTATGGTTGGATTGATAATGTGGACCTCTTGCTGGAATGTTAAACAATGCCAATCAATTGCTAACGTGAGATCGAAGTCCTAACCCCTACCATTCTATTGCGCGATCAGCTTTTCGACGGTGTAGTCTTCATAAAACTTGATGACCAGATCTCACATATCAATCCATTGCTTTGTCAACTAGTCAATGCCCATGGTTTGGAAGATCCCCTGTGCACTTGTAGATCCACTTTCCCTCGCTCTGTCTCTCTCTGTGTGTGTGTGTGAGTGAAGCTCATGCTATGCTCGGGAGTGGAGCCAGCATCCCCCTCACATTTTGAAAAATCAAAATTTACCCATTAAAATTTTCAAAAATGCGAGTTTGGCCCGGTAAAACTTTTGAAAGATAGGTATTGGCCCCAGTGAAAATTTTTAAAAATTATATTGAGTGTGTCACAAGACAGGTCGCCCCCCTAAAGGCAAAATTCTCGCTCCACCCTTGACTATGCTCATTTCTACTTGTTTCAACCAGCTGCTGAACCGAACAAGGGCCAACTGGCTAGGACTAATGAATTGAACATGAATATGTTGTGCTTGTTCAAACCTAGTTCCATTAAGCTTGTAGTTAAAAATGAGCTATTTAAAGAGCTGCATGCTTCACTTGGCTAGCCACAACAAACAATTCAATCCGATATCTCTCTGAGTCAACATATCTATCAAGTGATGATCAAGGAAGAAATTCGCGCACTTCTTTGAATAGAACCACGAAAATAGTACACTTACATGCATCAACTGAGTCCTCTGATCAGCATTTGAATTAACTGATTAATCCCTCCAAAGGTGCACAAGGCGATTCGGGACCCCAATTCACGGGGTGTTACACTATCAGTTTCAAAGTTAGGTAGGTTACATAATCTGGCAGTTGGCATATTTATTAATACATGTTCTGACTCACAGTTGTCTATATTCATACGAGCTAGAGCCCCTCAGGGATTCCATTTAATTATTTGATACCATTGACTTCGCAGACATCACGAAGTTTGGAATATAAAGCGAACGTCGTCAGCTGTAGGTCGAGGGTTAGGGCCAAGAGAAAGGGAAACCTCACAAGTTTTACCAGTAGAAGAGTTCCTCGATTGGAAGTTGGAATAATAGATCAAGTCAAGTAGCATAAGGACACACACATATATATATATACATACATATATATATATATATATATATATATATATATATATATATATATATATAATCTTCAATGTTTGTATATTACAGTTCCATGCATGTGAGAAATATGGCTTATCTATATATTATATTATATATTTGGAGCAACGACAAACACTGTACACCAAACTTTTAAATATTTATATTACTGTAGTAGACCTAGCATGATTTGGTTCGAAGGTTTTTTTTATTTGTCTTCAAGATTTTTTTTTAAACGCCTTAGTCATACCTCCCACTTTTCTCTCTCTCCCTCTCTTACAAATAGGTTTACTTTAAATTGGCTGCAAGGATAGTCAAGTTTAACCAGAGACAAGAGAAATTGGAAATAGCAAATCAATTATATAAATCAAGAGGGTGAAAAAGAGTGACGGTGTTGAAAAGACTGAAAACTTAGGAAACTGAATTTCAACCATGGCTTAGGAGCGACGGCCCGTCTCTCTCGTATTATCTCTTATATTGGTTACATTGTCTCCAGTTGACAAATACCCTTAGTCGATATATTGATGTCAAGTGACAAAAGCGCGATAGTCCTCATCTCTCTCTCTCTACGTCTCCCTCTCTTTCAGTCAATTTATGGATATTCCAACCGTATAAATGCAACCTTGTTGTTTAAAATTAAAAATGCACATAATGGTTCATGTATATATCTACTGGATTTTACATGCCGAAAAGTTCCAGGCCACTTATATATAAGGTTTATACGCTTACACACACCAAAATTAAGAGTGTGATTTTCATTTTAGACATTATTGTTACATGGAAAATTCGAAAACATAAATTTAGAGAAATATAAATACGAACACCATATTCACTAGTCACAACCATCTGACCTCACAAGCCATCCTATCTTGCTGTCCATTAATTGCGACCCATCTCAGAAAGAAGAGTTGGCACATTCTTCTTGTAGGAATATAAGGCAAACCAGCTGAACAGATGGATGCCATTTATGTATTCGAAAAGTAATTTAATTGGCAGGGCATGTTTCCTTATGAGTAATTGGATCTTATCAATTACGTAGTTTATAATTAACGATGCACACAAATACTGTTTAGATTCGAAATTGCTCCAATAAGAGACACAGTATGTGCAATATGACTTCAATTAACTCTTCTTACAAGGTCCATTTATAGGAGAGAGAATAAGCTCTTCTGGACCATCGGCGTCCGTTGATTCCTTCAAGCAAATTCCTTATATAACGAGCTCCAAAAGGTACTGAGAGTGTCACTATCGATGGCCACGCCGGTGGCCGTTGAGAAAAAAAGTTAGGTGATAGTCCACGAACTCTGCGCTGGTAAAGGGGTGCGATGAACTGGAAAAAGGATACTCAAGCTTGTCACATTCCCGGAGGTGACCCAACCTAAGCTTACCCTCACTGCAAGCTTGTTCAGTTCCTAGACTTCCAGCTGGCTTCCTCAGAAAAAGTACCCTTTCTCTTAAGTTCCAAGAACCAACATGATTTGGACTTGAAAATGATTGATCCAATATCGTATTACCAAACTGCAAACTAAATACTACACATGTTTTATTAATGAATAGAAGCCATTAGGATTCAATCCCCTAAAGATGTACTGAATGTTCATGTACAATGCTTGCAAAGCGCATTTAGATTGGTTTAGAAATGATTTGTCTTCTTCCTCTCTGCTACTTAAAATGGAAGGTGCTGGTTATGATCGTTCTTAATTGAAAATCTAGTGTGTTCGATGAATTGCACCAGGCGATGGGATATGGCGGACAAAAATGGCAGAAACATATGGTTCATCACATTCATTCGATATAATTTGGATTCATGGAACGATATGTACCTGCTTTCGGACTGGACATCCGGCAGCCATGGTGCAGCGATAGTACGCTCTGGGGCAAGGATTCCCCTTGGCAATCTTTTGGCCGTATTTTCTCCATTGGCATCCATCGCTTATCTGAAATCGGCAATCAAATTTTATACTCTGCCAAGTTGCAATATGATGGGGGGAGAGAGAGTTTATGATCTAACTATCCAGAATGCTATATGGATCACTAGTGCAACAAAAAATGAGGGAATCCATTGTGGCAGTGCGCCGAGTTGGTTATGGTGCTGCTGCATCATGGAGTTTAGAAAATAGATCAACTGATTAAGTTGCTTCAGAAGCTGCAGATCTTACCACAGACGCTTCTGATCTTGTCCGCACGCAGACCCTCGTCCTTCGGCTACCAATTTCTGAAGATCGATCGGAGACGGCCCCTTGTCCTAATGCAGAAGTCCGGATGCTGCCACTGCTCTCTGAAATCCGGTCTGCAATATTTTCATCGCCGTCATTATATTTGCCAGGGAAAAATGGATCGAATTCAAGTTTCCTTGGCACCACATCAAGATCCGGCGGACTGAAGGGAGCTGGGTCCAAGAAGCGTGGCACCAGGATGCTGCCACCTTCAAGAGAACTGCACTGTTACATCAACCGCAGCGGAACAAAAAGACAGCGTATACTGAATCAGGTGCTGTTACTAAAAGTTTGTATGTTTATACATCAAGTTGCAGATATACCAAATTGTTTTGTCAGGATGATTTTTTTTTTTTTTTAATATGCCCTCAAGTCAAGCGAGCATGGAAAATTAAAACGCATCTATGTCGTGTAAGAAATAAAAAATGATGAAGAGATGATATCGTCTCGAATTCCAACCTGCTTAGTCTCCGGCATTAATCTATTTTGATGCTGCAATCCGAGATATAACTGCGACTCTAACGAGCTGTAACTCTTTCCGATTTGTTCCAACATGGCTTTCAACATGAGATTTTCCTCTTTCAACCTATTCAGCTCTGACTGAAGAGTCACCACCTACCACCAGAAAAAGCGAAACTCATTTCGTTTCTCCCAAGTATCGGGATTATGATCTGAGAATATATACGTATACATATGTAGACATGGCTAATTATATCAAAATATGCACCAGTGAGCTCACCTCGTTCTTAGTTTGATCAGCATCTGGAGAGCGCTGATACTCGGAGCTTGTAGTCAGTAAACTCAATCCTATCTGCCATGTCAATTAATTGGTTTACCTTTTCTATTGTAAGGATTGTAAATGAAAATTTTCACCAGATTCAGAAGCTATATGGAAAAAGCTCTCACTAGACAACATTTGCATGGTTCCCCCCGGTTATATTATACACAAAATAATAATTTCTTGTGCAATCCAGGTTGGGGTTTTGAATTTGGAAGAGAGGCAATCGAATCCATGATTTTTACTGAAAATCGGATTAGCAACACTTACAATGGAACAGGAATCACATTTCTCGCGTGAACCGCCATGAAAAACTGGAGCATCTTCTTTGCCATGGATCGCCGCAGGTGCTTCTCCACAGGTATCGCCTTCTTTGGTTGCATCCCTGGAAAAGAAGTCCAGCTCCATAATTGAGTCATGCCGACCAGGTGTGGTCGCTGGCATGTCCGTCCTTGAGCAATTAGCCGGTGTTCGTGCAGCGGCGGCAGACCGATGCAGAGATATCTCACTGGAGTCTACGATTCTTATTTCTCCAAACCCTTCCATGCTTTTAGAGAGAGAGAGAGAGAGAGAGAGAGAGAGAGAGAGAGAGAGAGAGGATGTGCCTGTGATTTTCAGCTGTGAGAGAAGAGGAAGAAAGAAAACAGGAAGCACCCGGGAGGACTCAGTAAACTGACGGCCCAGTGATAAAGGCGGTAGGTTGAGAAAAAGAGAGAGAGAGCTAATGGGTCTGTGGTACGAGAACAATAACAATAAAAATAAGGGAGGGAGCAATCAGGATCACCAACTGAAGCCCTTAAATGACCGATCGGTGGACGAAAGGAGGTGGCAGGAATATAAGAAGTCCACAGCCACAGAAGTTGGTTGCAAGAAAAGGAGTGCGTAATAACTCAGGGAAGTAATGGAACGAAAAATGGCAACGACGAAGACGATGGTGGCGACAAAGACGAAGAAATTGAACCCACAAGATGATGATAATGATGAGCGCGATGAAGGCAGGCAGACCCTGGAAGAAGATACTACTGGTCAGAGAGAGAGAGAGAGAGAGAGAGAGGTCTTGGTCGAGTAAGGACAACGTCGCTCGCGGAATGGGGAGGGGCGGAGGGAAGACTATCTGTTATCGCCGGGGCCACCACCACCACCAGGCGCCGTTACCGTTGACGTCAAGCCGCGTTCTCTCTTGCAGAGTGGAAGAGGGAGGGGGCCTCCCTGTAAGACGACGCGGCTCTTCATTCATGTACTGCTCCCAACGGAGTCCGTCGCCCGACGACGACAGCCTCTCGTCGCGTAGTTGCAGCCGCTTTTCCACGTCAGCGTCCTCACGAGTCAATAAGGTTGACGCCACCTCTCTCAAAGGTGGTTGAGCCTCGCCAGGCCCCACTTCTGCAATCACCTAATCTATCCATCCAATCATCGAAGAACACGTTTACCCTTAGCCACGTCATCCTGACGATAGTAGATCCCGAGACTGGCTCGCTCCCTCGGCTCATCGTCGGCTCAAAATGGACACCTCTCTCTCTCTTTTCTGGTAGTGAGTTAGTGAGCTAGCTGGTACTGTCATCCATGGCGGATGAAGACGTGAGCTTCAGACTCCGAGCGAGTCAACGTCACCAGGACCCTCATTCTCCTTGATTTGGGAGGAGGGACCTAACCCCCTCCTCCCCCCTAGCAAGATAGCTGGGTATAGCTGCGTCCAGAGTCAACCAAGAGTTTCAACTGTGCTGCTTCCATGTGTACGTGCTCGATTCCTTTTCTTCCTTTTTCTTTCTTCCATGCATGTCTTATTTAATCTGTGCTGTCCTTTTTTCTGGTTCCGGCAGGTTGAGGCGGTGATAGAATATTTCAGAACAGGCTAATAAGACATGGCCATGGGCCTCTCTCTGTCAGACCTGAGGGAGATCGATAAATCAGAACAAACCACAGATACATCTGCTAGATATGTTTATGTATTTACCCATTAGGAAGTTAAATATGTCGTGTGAATGACTACTCCTTCTATAAGTGCAGTTCGAAACTTCACGTTTCAACTATATGGCCTAAACGCTAGTTGCATCTGCGACTTAATTTCGGAGGGCGACAAATTCATTCTGTCTCGACTCTTACGTGAGACAACTAGAGTACCAGTACTCCTGTAACTTGATTGAGGGTTTTAAATGCTCAAGAATTACCGCGACAAATGACATTTTACCAACTGAAACAAAAGGTATCGTAGACCTGAAAGAGAGAAGCGTCGTTTTCGAAGTTGCAGTTTCGTTGATCGGTTTATAGCACTTCAAGTGAGTGTTTACTAGAAAATCTACAGTCTACTTTTTTCCTTTTTATTTTAAAGTTTAAACGAACCCATCTGTACGTCACCTTGGACACCATCTGCCTAACTCTACAGTGCACACCCATATGAATACAAGAAACACAAACCAACCGTTCCCGTAGTTACAGTAGGGCCCTTTCATACGAGAGAGAGGACATGAAAAAGAAACAACTGGTAGTGCCATGGTCATGTGATCCATGAACTCCACTCTGACTAGAAATTCAAGGAAAGAGAAGAAAATTCTCACAAGCTATCACTACAACCATACATAGATTGCATTAAATCCATCCATCTAGCCTTAAACCTAACTTTCTACGTGTTAATTGAACCTGCTGATGCTTGTGATTGCACTCAAGGTTATGGTGGCCCCGCTCTTTTCAACATGAAAGAGACCCTTGAGTGGAACTTAACATTTTTGTTCAGTGATAATATTGTTCATTTCAGGATCAGACTCCGGATTGTTAAATGAATTATTTTAAGGAGCTGGGGCTTTATAAAGCGAGCCATTTAAGGCCGAGGTTGGCCCTCTATCAACGGAGGGACCCCACAAATTCGAACCTTATTCCAGACTGGTTCCCACTTATCACACTCCTCATCCACCCTCTTAATGACCGGCTAGACTATTGAACCCACCTCCGTGGCCTGCCTGACAAATTTTTGACCCTGACTGAGCTGCTCGGGCGCCTAAGGTTAGACCTGTTTTCTAGAAAGAAGAAGTCACTACCTTTCATGGCCATGTGTTTAATGGAGTTGGACTGGGCCAATTTGTGGGTTTACTTTACTAACTGAGTCTGACAGTAGCAATAGCTTTAGATCTTCTGTAGATGGGAAATGGACTTCTTCTTTAGATGGGAAACGGTCTAAGAATAAGTCCTTTCTCTTGGGGATTACAAGAGTCTTAAGTTTAGATGGTCTCCTGGGCTTGAGCTGACTATATTGCCATCTGATCTACTATATGTCCATCCACACGTACTAGAATTCACTGAAAATATAGAAATTTTGAAGACAACTTTCAGACTAATCAATTTCCAATGGCTATTCATAGGGAAAATAATCATATTTCAAAGATGTTGATGGAATTGGAGAAGATGGGTTGGATGTTAACTACAATCTAAAGGTCAATTTAGAATTAAATGCAAATGCAAAACTCCAAATGACCAAAAAGTGCAGAGTATGGTCCTTTCCAGACCATATATTGAACCATATAGATTCCTTCCCAGTGTAATTAGGGTTTCATGCTGATTCTTCAATGCCATGACTTAGGGAGCACGTTTGTGAATGGTCTAGCATGACTTTTGTCATGGGAAAAATCACATCTTATGCTGATACCTCAGCTACCTTCTTGTGAAGGGAGCCAATTATTGGATATGATTATGAATAAAAAAGCATAAACATATTCTTGGTTTGTTTAAGATATTTATTATGTAAAAATAGCATTGCAGATTAGAGCATCACCTCACAAACAAATATCTTGTTCTCGCAAGGTTTTTGCCATCCATTGATATTGTCGTGACTAAAGCTTAGATGGCAATTTCTTGTTTGTTCAAAATTAGGAGGAAACCTTCGTCAAGACGCCAACGGAGACGAAGAATTTCAATGGAAGGACGGATTTTCCGTGTGGAAAATGCTATGAATATGAACATAAGCTAACATGCATGCTCTATACTCCATATTAGGTGTAAGCTTAATTATTAATTAAAATGTTTCCTAGTCTATGAATTCCATTTCTGCTTTCTTCTCTAGCATAATATTTCAAGTTCAAGATCTGGGTCAATGAAGGTTCTTGTGAGCAACTTTTACCTGCTAGTCTATGGCTACATTGTGTAGCCTGTGAAAGCACAACCTGTTAAGTAAGTTCAAGATCTGGATCATAGTAGGTTAATATGAGAAGCTTTATTTTAACTAGTTTGTGGATCTCATTCTGCCAAATGTAATAGAATGAGCTGGTAGCAGTTTATTTCTCACAACATTTTGTAAAAGGCAAACTAGCTAGGGTTTCATGAACTTAGCTACCATGTCACATTGAGGAAGTCTACTGATCAAGACTGGGCTCAAGTTACTTCGGTGAAGAATCTGAGTCACCGTTTCATGCTTTCACATGGAGAACATAGACTTGGTTTACACCATGCCATCCAATTTCCACCTTATCCATTGGAAAGCCCAAGAGGAGGAAGCATGCCTCATATATATTAGCTTGCAATGGAGATATACTTGGTCGCACAGTAAATGCAAGCGTCAAGGTAATTGAATTTCAGGAACTTGGTCTCACGGACGTTTTACTACAGGGCAACCTGTCACACTGGATGTTGAATGTGCAATAGATGAGTAAATTATGCAACCGAAAGTTTGATAGAATATCAGGAACTTCGTCAGGTCTAACCAATGATGCATTCAAAAGTTCCAAAGTTGCATTTATTGAAGTGCCAAGAAAAAAAAAGGTGTCCAATATCTCAGAATTAAAGTTAGTTTCCGGTATTGTTCAACAACTTAAAGCTCAAGAAACTAAAACCATTGGCGATCTGGCGAGTCGAAAAGTTGGTAAGATATATCACGATCTCGGCCACACTTGAAGAAACGCACTTTTTGAACCAAACACGTTAGTTTCGAGTTCACGAGATCAGGAACGCACCTAATTTAGCTAAGATCTCAGCGTCAATGAGTCTATCTTTGGCGACTGAAAAAGAGGGGAGAAATTAGAAGGAGAAAAGGAAGATGGAGCTACGGAACGTTGTGGGGAGGAAGATGGAGAGTCCCACTGTAGTATGGCGACGGCCCTTCTCCGTCTGTCGTGTGGCCATGTGAAAGTGGGCAGTGAAGTCAAAGAAACGGGAGGCCGGTTGGCCACACCAGCCAGGCGTGCAGCAGACGATATCGGCGCCCACATACAGACACACATAAACACAGCGTCTCGGCACTGCCACCATAAAGAAAAACCAATTTTCTGCCATGGAGGACGTAATCAAATGCTCAGAACAGCTTCTCCTTCACCTTCTTCCGTTGGTTCACCTTCGTAGAAAGACTTATCAGTTTACTTTTCTGGTCTAATCTTGGCGCAGAGACAGACAGACGAGAGAGAGGCCCGCTTAATCTGCTTTTTGTTCAACTTTCCTTTCTTGCTCAGATCTGGGGTGTCGTTGCTTCTTCATCTTGCTTTCGCTGTCGTCTGTTTTTTTTCTTTTAAGGTCAAAATGAAATTATTTTCTGCATTTTCATCCATGGAACGAAGATGAGAAGAGCAGGTCAGAAGGCCCGCATAGGAGAACTCCAGATGGTGTCCTCAAGTTGGTGGGGTTCTTAATATTAAAGTTCCGGGGGACACCATCATTGGTATTCTGGACTGCTGTGGCCACTAATCTGCATAAATGGTCGGTGAGGATATCAGAGCACAGAAATGGCGTGATTCTCCTTGAAACACCGCCATGGTGTTCCCTTGTGCATGAGAAGCTCAAGCACTTTGCTCAAAGTATGCAAGACTCAATAATCCATCTTGTCGGTTCACTTGTTCTTCCTTGGCAAGGAAGCTCTTGAATCGAAACCTAAATTGAAATCCAGTTCCGTGAGAGCTACCAGCTTTTAAATAAGTATCATATCTAGACTTGTGCAAAATAGAGGACAAACAAAATTTTTTCTTTTGTTGTAAACAATACAAAGTGAATTTCTCCTTGTTCTTTGTCAAATAAAGAAGCAAGGACTCGATCGATTATTCAGGCCCGTTCTCAGCTGATTTCTCTGGAAATTACTATGGTAGAACATTGATCAACTGACTTTTCATTGCTTCCCTATTGTATTAGTAGATTAACATCGTAACCTTGACACATTCTCGTAGTTCAGCCCTTTTTTGACAATTATTGTGGCAATCAACACCACATATGAAATTCAGAAAAAAGGGCAGATCTATTGGAATTGCAGCCCTATAGGGGGCGCTTGTAGGTAATTTGACTTCATCCCAACCAAGGTCACCTTGTCTCGCTCTAGAGCTGGGTCCAAGCTAGTGGGCGCGGTTTTGAGTGATCAAGCTTGAGTGAGATATTTTAAAAGGTCAACTCGAATGAGTGCCAGAATTAGCTCGTCAGAATTAGCTCGTCAGAGTTTGATATAATTGGATGCATAATATCCTGAAATACATTGAGAGAGTCCATCAAAACTTATTTAAATTTAGAACCTAAGTTTATTTGACTAAGACATTTGGCTATGTCAATATTGTCACAGATAACTTGCCGTATATGGAAAGAGTATATATACTTTGCGATGTCTTGAGAGTCCACGGATGCGTCTGAAGTTTTGATTCAAGAACAAAGTTAATTTGTTTGATAAGTAAGTTTAAATTCCTTAATTGGAGCCTCCTTCAACACTGAATCATTCCTTGATGGTCTGAGCTTCCATCAAACAATTTTGTTGAGCTCAGTATTTGTGCATGGCTCATCATCCTGCAAATTAAGCTCCAACTTCCTGCTTGTTGGGGGATAGACTCTTGACCTTTAATAACTTCATTTCTAATGGTAGTGAGTGAATGATAGCTCCGACTATCCAAATCACCTAGCCAACTACCCAAAGTTGTCTATATAAAGCAAATGGATGTTTGAAAGAAAAACAAACAAAAAAAAGTATAAATTAATATTAAATGATGAAAATGGCATTCACTTTTTTCTTATTGTTTTTCTCTCAAACATCCATCATGTTGAATCAGATAACCCTAGTTAGATGGTTAGGTAACTTTGAAAAGCCAGAGCCATTATACAATTTTCATATATATATATCATGGCTCATCATCATGCCAAGTTTGGGGATAAGCTCCTAACCTTTATTAACTTCATTGTTAACGACAATGAAGCATACATTCTTACATAGTCTAAGGTCATAGAGTGGCACCCATTTGGACATGGTCAAACCCTATCTCTCTCTCTCTCTCTATATATATATATATATATATATATATAGGAATCCAAGGCTGCCCACATGCAAGATTGTGGTCAATGGATCTGTAGCTAAGAATAACTTAAGTGGAGTTGTCCGTCTTCGCAAGACCTCGCCGGGCTCAAACCGCCATTAGATTAGTAGGAATTGTGCACAGAACAATATTGCTCAACTTTGAATACCTTGCCCACATAATAGGTCAAGGTTGCCCAGAATGGCCAACAATTTCATTAGCTCATAGTGGCCCAGAGACAGACGGCCCAGCCGGACCTTGATTCACCATTTTCAGTCACATATAAAAGATAAATTAGGTGGCGTGACACCAAAAAGATGACAAAGAAGCAGGGAAGAAGAAAAAAAAAGGCAAAATAAAAGGTGGAACGGCAATGAGAAAGGAAGAAATGTGGGGCTAAGAAAGACTTGGCTAAGACTTGGGCACCTAGCAGGACCGACCACAAGCCGCGCCAGACCAAGGCTGTCGTGATCGTTAGTCCCACATAGTGCCGGCCAAGCCTGATAAGGACAGGGGACCTCGATGGACTCGAGGTCTACCCAGGTTCCGGCTGGGCTGGCAACAAAAATCTAGGTGCAAATATTCCCCCCCGCACTAGTGAAAGTTAAACAAAAAAGCAACGAAATGTATGCTGATATATTCGTATCAAGCAAGGAGAAAAACACGAAAAACAGATCGGCTGAGAACCTTTAAATTAGAATTTTTTTTCCGCATGATGTTCACTTTCTTAAAGATTAATTTATAGATCTATAATATCATAGTAGCTGTCAGCTCTTTGGTTGAGCAGTATGCATCCGAGAAGAAAGGCAACCAAACAACCAAACTTCGCTTTCATTTTGGCTGGACAGAATTTGACAAGGACACGCATCTCAAATTTCAATGAATTCAATGTGCATAACTTTGACTACTTCTTTCATCTTTTTTGTTGTTAGGGGGATGTTTTCTTCTCAAAAGTGATGCTTCATTTGTCCTTTGGGAAGAGGAATCTTGGGTCTTGTGAATGAATGTGTTGAGTTCAAACCCTCGATCATGAATGTTTGGTTTCCACGACGCGGGAGGAAGAAGAAGAAAAAACAGAAGAAGATTGGAGCCTGATAGAATATGGTAGCTAGCTACATGGATAGGGCGACAGTAGCATCGTAACGTATAACTTGGACTCTTCTCCTTATGCGTCGCCGAATATATCGAAAGCCGACTCGTCCCTACGCTACTACTAGCTTTGCCTAACAGGAAGCTCATTACAAACCATCTAAAATTAGGCACGCAGAATATTCCAATTTCAACGTTGGTAGTATGTTTTTGTATTCACAAAACTGAAAAACGTCATTTCATCGTCTTCGCTATCTCTCTCTTGTTTCCTTCTTCGTCAGCGTCGGCAGGAGGAGATCCGTTTACACAGCCAAATGGATCGAGACTTGTTGAAGAAGGTCAAAAGATCAAGTGTCGGTTGCGCCTACATCCCGACATAATCTGGTAGGGAAGCCTAACTCTACTTCACGATTAATAGAGGAAGATGCTTACCGGATTCATTTTGTAGTGATCGATCGAGAAAGTATAAATATGGTGGAGAAATTCGATACCATTAATGTCTAAATTGCCGCAAATTTAGTTTCACAGATGAATACCGAAATTTAACGTGCGAAGTATGTAATCATCCTAGCGCCATTCCCAATCAACTGAGAAATCTTTGCATGAACACCCATGCTCATTTTATCATTTTAAAGGTTACATACCATTTGCCGCCTTGCTTAATTGTGAGAGACTCAAGAGAGAGAGAGAATATATATATATATATATATATATATACATGCCTCTGTGTTCTATCTCCATCTAGTGCCAACCTGGCCAGACAAAGTCACTATATTGTCATGACTGGTCTAGGTTGCCGTATCAAATGTAGGGTGACAGTGCTTGTGTGTATATATATATATATATATACATGCCTCTGTGTTCTATCTCCATCTAGTGCCAACCTGGCCAGACAAAGTCACTATATTGTCATGACTAGTCTAGGTCGCCCTATCAAATGTAGGGATTAAGTTCCAAAATCTGATAGTGCTTGTGTGTGTGTATATATATATATAACTCTTAAATGCAATACTTATAAGGAATCATCTTGGCCATTGATCTTTCCAAGATAGAAGGTTGAGAGAAAATTATCCAAGATAAAAGGTTGAGAGAAAATTAAGAAAAAAAAAAAGAAGATAAGATATTTTAGTTTTCTTATATTAATTCACACACGCACACATACATATGTACACATAATTAAAAATTTGTCACTAAAAAAAAGAACAACAATTTATGGTAATTTTGACAATTGTTTATAGTGCTCTCAATTCTTATTTTTAATCCTTTGTCCTATGTGAATATTCAGCGTTGGCAGATTTGAGTCCTCTTATATATTTGCGTTTTGGTGTGTATGAAATATATGTTTAAAGTGCCTACACATTTGAGATATTTGAATAAACACAAGCTCTTCAGGAAACTATGAGAAGATTGGCGTGGCCTACATTGTGCATACCTAACTCCAACTAACCCTCTGAAATAGTTTGCTGTTTTTTCAAGTTCCTAGCCTTGCAGCAGATTTTTATTCAACAGAGATAATAAATCGCCAGAGTGGTGGTCCTGGGAGCAATTATATATCATAAAAGGCAGGTCCTACACTTGGACATTTAAAAAGAGGTGTTAACATCTTTCTTTTTGAATACATAGGCAGACTCTGGTCACTTGACTTTCTTCAACCCAAATCCAGCTGGGCGAAAGGGGTTGTTGGTGAACATTAATTTTATCGTAGATTAGATGCCTATTACTTGGAATATCTCTAGAGAGGCTCCTTTTTCATGTCAACAATGTGAAAAGAAAAAACTCATTGTCAATTTAGATATTTCAGACATAAAATGCAGCTAATTAATTGGCTTCATTGTGATGCCGATCGAGCCACTGGTCTCTGACATCTCTCAGATTCAAACCTTACTGGCGTTCGACCAATATTCTCTTCATATTCATATCTTTAAGTAAACACAAAATATAAATGTCCACAGAAACATGGTTTGCAGCTTACAAAAATAAATTAATTTAACTTTGGTGCGACAAAAAAGCAAAAGAGTAAGATAGAGATAGAGAGAGATTTTAGAGGCCAATGTATATGCCAATCGGCTATCTTCTATCAGCATGTCGTCATCGATCGTAGTGTGACATCATATATATATATATATATAGACATGCAGAAGCGGGCGAGCTGCGCTTTCAATGTTCAAAAAAGTAGTTTATTCTTCCAATGTGGCGTCCCCATATCAACATGTACAAAACCCAAATGGCACCACCTGGTTTCAAAAGATTATCATCAAGGGCGGAACTAGAAATTTTTTTTATGAGAGAGGCCTAATTAAAGTTTCTAAACTTTGACAAGGGCTAAAATATCATTTTTTAACATTTTTATATAAGATAAATAAAAACTTTTAAAATTTACATGTATTTTTTTTTTTTTGAAAGGGGGCAGGGCTCGTGCCAACCCCGGGAATCCACCCCTGATTACCATGGCTTTTGAGAAAATGTTCAAGGGAATTATGTGGACATATGAAAGTACCTTTGGTCATCTGAGCATCTAATGGCTTTCCAGTGTCTTCTTCGGATTCTAACGGTTTTACCCAAATTCAATTATACGGAAGTGGTTTTCCACAGAAAAAAAAAATGGGCGATCACATTTTATAGGTAAAGATTCAAAACGAGGTGCAGCAGGCTTTTCAGATCACACAATTCCACTTATACGTCAAAGCAATATCTTTTTGAATAATATAATTTTTGGAGATTCCAACCATATCCATGTATATTGTCGAATTTTTGAAAACTGGGACAGCTATATATTGGACGGCTGATTAAATTAATCTTGTCCATACAAACCCATGGAAATGATCGTATTTGGGTGTTGCAATGGAAAACTAGAACCGAATTTGTGATTCAAAATTTTGACGTTTTTCCTTGTGCTTTGGTATGATCTTTCTCCTCTTATTGACAAATTCTACAAGCTATAACTTCGTTCTTTAGGATCGAGAATGATATCCGTTGATGAAACCATGCATGCACACCATTTTTACACTACAGGAAATTTAGTCATTACTAACGCGAACAAAGAAAGTGTTGGTAAGTTTAGCAGTTCACGTATACGAAGACGAATAGCGTCTACGATAAGCTCTTTAGTGGCGTTAAGCAGTATCGAATTAAAGAATCCAAACAGATCACGTAACACACATACAAAAATTGGTGTCAGTTAGAGGTGAGCTTCGGATCGGGCTCCATTAGGATTGACAATATAAACTTTTATGTTATTTTATGTTATTATCAAAAGGAACTTGATAATCTGAAGTTATTTTATGTTAGTTGCAACTTTTAGACGTTAAAGTTTGAAGTGACAAAAGCCGCATGGTCACTATACACAAACAGTTGATTCTGCATATGTAAAAGCCGCTTTGTCTTTTTGAAAGATACTCCAAAAGAAAGGCAGTACGTATGTTACTTTTAAGAAATAAAATCACCTCTTTTGCTGAGGCTAATTCAAGTTTCAAGTGCACAAGACTCCCAGTTAAAGGTTAAGAGATAATTCACTATTCACAATCTATGGGCAATCTATATAAGAAAGTGTCTCCGTGTGTAATGAAGAATACAAGCCAGACCTGTCTCTTCCTAGGATGTCACATCTTAGCAAATACATTGAAGGGAAAGGCGTAATGGTCGGAATTTTTATGGTTTTTATAAGCCAAGGTCTACTTCTTATTATTAGTATTGTTATTATTATTATATGTTGGGTGAGCGCAGCCATCCAATAACTTGGCAGTTCAGTAAGTAATGTTCATACTGGACTTTACGTATCAGCTTGCTAGCTAGGGAAGAGTGAAAACTCAGTAACTGCGCAGAAGAAAAATTAAAACTCAGAACTCCTAAAAAAAGAAAATCCAAATTCAGCATGGAAATTGGATTTTATAACTCTTCTGCTTCTAGATCAGTCTGAATCCACTGATTTTAAAATTCAAAGAATTTGATTTCTGCAGCCGGTTGAATTGACTAATGTTAATTGATATGAAAGATTACCTAAAACCTTTCATAACCACAACTGAGGATGGGACAACCATTTATCCTGAATCAGGTAGACCAGTGGTGGTGGCGGCTCCCACCATCTTGACCCCCAGGCGCCACGGATTACAATACGTTGATGAATAATGAGGGATTGGGACGTTCCACATGCATGCACTCATCAGTAATCAAACTCAGCAGCAATTTCAATTTAATCGAAACCTTTCCACTCAACTTCATTCATTTATGTGTTCGTCTGTGGAAGAATGGCAAGGTGCCTGTTGCTCGATCTGCTGCAGAGTGCTTATTCCCGAGGACTTCGTTAAACTAGCCGGAAGACAGAATCCTCCCCTGAAACTTAACATTTTCCGATTGAATTGACAAGTTTCTAGACAGCTTCCTCACTCCAAATCCTGGGACTGTAGCATTTCTTGGTCTAATTGTAATACCCTTGAGGGGAAAGGATGTTGTCATGTTTGATGCGAAATTATACTAGATTAATCTTGCCCTTCTAATTAATCATCTTCTAATTGCTGAAAATCTTTTCTTTTTCTCTACTGTGCAGTCATGCTCGAAAGAAGGGGAGTTTGTTTCTCTAATCGGCAGACCATAGATGCATATTCTAGCTTTTTGGGTTTCATGATAGCAAGAATCTTTCAGCCATGAAAAGAAGTTTTCGATTCTCCCTTGTAGTGGAAGCGATAGGAAAAGGCTAGTTCAATCTAGTAGCCGTTTGAGTTCAGAAAAGAAAAAGCGTTCAACTTTAATGAATCTGCGAACCTCACAAAATTCAGGAGGACCACCCTTTGTTTGATTTCGTTTGTCTTTATCTCCTTCTTCACTGTTTGGATAACATAGACCTGGTACCACTCGATACCCATCCATCTAGATGCCAATTCTCTAGCCTCTGGTCCATCTGCTGACACTACGTAGACTGCCTCCCAAACGTGCAATGACGTGCACAACTTACATCCATATGATCCACGATGCATGAAGGATAACGATGTAGCTAGATTTCTGTACTTTCAATTTCCGGTCAATTGGCCAAGTTGGTCTTTCTGATCTTCGTTTGCTTGGTGGCAATTGATAATCTTATGGGACTATAGAAAATTCAACGATCATAGAAAGCGGAAGGATACAAAAGGCTTTGATTTCATGTTAACATCGGCCATAGATGCATGAACGTGGAAGGGCGGGCGACATATGGGCTTTTTAAACCTTGCAAGAGTGTTGTGAGCAGTGTTGTCAGTCCCGATTCTGATACTGTTTCAGGTTGCTGGATGATGGGGCGTAATGGCCGATTCGCATTGGTTTGTATCGGAATATTAAACTATTTAATAAGTACAAATGATTTAGAATTTGAGATACCAATCAGACTCGGCCATTTAAGTTTTCATTTGTAATGCAATGTGGCAAGCGGCCAAAACGAGATCGGTTTTTCATTCACTTTCTTGGTGCTATCTTTTTTCGAAGGACTTGTTCATTTCGTAAATTTTTGTCCGTGACATGCTTGTTATGCCAATAATAGTCTCGATCACTTTAGGCATTGGACTCACAGTGTTCAAATCTGAGGTCAAGATTTCATTCTTCGGATTCCGAGGTCCATCTCTTGGCATAAACCGGAAAAGATCTGCCTAACCCCAATTTTGCTTGTTTGCAGAGAAAACTCAGTGTGAACAAGGTAAAGGTGCTAGTTTTCAAAAGCAGAACAAAATAGCTGGCTGGCCACCCAATTTTTCAGAAACATTATCGGCTGATGGGTGTTCTATCCTTATTTCCATGTTTGCCGTGCAATCTTGGGAATCAGAGTCCCTTTTGTCGAAATTCTGCATTTTACACAGTCCAGTCATCAGATTCAACATCACCTACCACTACCAGTAAGACTCTGCGTGATCATTCATTTCCTTGGTGAATGTGCATGCTTCCAAAACCAGTGATGATAAAATAGCTGCTTGAAGGAAATGGCTTAGGTTCATTCTGACATGCAAAATGACGCACTTCACCTGTTGCATGCGCTATTTTCTGCACTACTGGTTCTCAGGCCCGAGTTGATCTGAGGTATGCATGCACACACTGAGACTGAGACAGAGACAGAGACAGAGACAGAGAGAACAAATGTGCGCGTCATCCATGTTCCACGCTTAAAACTCAACACACGCATGAGTTGAATGGTAGGCAAATGAGAAATTGATTGAGCAATATCAGAGGCAATATTCTGAATACTAAATACAGCAGGAATCTTCTTGAGAAGTCATAAATGAAGCATGTCCTAGAAAGCATAAATCAGTACATTTGGAATTTTTCCTTGGTTTTCTCAAACACTTGCTCAGCAATTATCGCACCATTTCCATCGGCCCTCTTGATCTCCAGATTCGCTTTCTGGTAGAAACCAGTGCCCCTCAATGCATCTGCTATGAAGTCATCAAATCCAATTGCTATTGCAGCTTCTGCTTTAGCTCCATAGACCAACCTCTACATAAAAACAGAAAAAGCAGCCTTGTTACATAACATACTAGGGAGACAACAAAGAATCAGCAGAATGAAAACAAAAGATGAGAAGGGAACTGGTCAGGGATTGGGTGCATCATTTGCAATCGTATGCCATCAAAGTCCAAGGCATGAGTGATCATATTGTTGTTTGAGATACTCAACTGAACTTGGCCAACATTTGACGAGGTTTGATCAGCCACGTTCATATATAAAACTGGATTCCTCCAGCCTCTCACGGCACACATGCATGAAATGAGGCCACCCGATGGAGACCATCAGGTGGATTGTATGGGAGAGGACCCCTCCTGGCTGGAGGGATCCACCCCCTCTGTATAAGTATAATAAGAGAGAAAGAGAGAACTCTCCTATCTCCACATTCAATAATTTCTCTTAAGCATTTGAATGAGAGAGAAGAGAGAGTTGTCAGAATGTATCTAAGAGTGGGTTTTTCTGGATTTAAGGCTTTTTCTGGATATATATACATAAGTGTAAACAAAACAAGTCAACACTTCATATCGGTGAGTATCCCTCAGAAAGGCATGTTCACGCTAGCTGACAGAACAGACAACCTATCCAATCCACAAGACAATGGCCCTCCCTTACATAGCAACCGGAGCAATCAGAGTATGCCAATCCCATGAAACCTAGATTGTAACCTGAAAATGATGATTTTCAATACCTTAATGCGTGAGAGGTGAATTGCCCCAAAGCACATAGGGCATGGCTCACAAGATGCATAAATTTCACACTCTGACAGCTCAATCTGCCCTACCTTCTTACATGCCTGCATAAAAAAAATATTCACATGATATGACCTTCAGGCTTGTTACGAAGAACAACTACATAACAAGTGGATCACAATGGCGCTTTGCAACATATTCTAAAAATTGTATCATCCCAGCAAATAGCACAACCATCAATGTTTTAAACATAAACAAAGACAAAAAGAAAATATAATTCTCGGAGATGTGACCATACCTTGCGAATTAAACAACTTGAAAATGGAGCTGGAGAACTATGTTATCAAATGCTAAATAGGGTTTTATGTCTACAATATGACAATACACTGCGATGCATGATGCACAATAGTAGCTGAAAACCATTTATATGTTCCTAAAGTTTGATTTTTTTTTTATTTCTTACGAAACTTATTCTTAATAACCTTTAAATTTTTCATTATATGCACATCTGAAAGTGAATTGCCCAAAAATCAACATTTTCATATTCATTATATGCCACACCATCTGTTGCTTCCAGTTACATTCTCTATGTCGAAGATTGTGCACAGAAAAAACCCTTCTCCTAAGTGGACAGGTATCCTCATTTAGAACAGAACAGTTAACAGAGAGAAAATTACAGAAATTTCATGTATTTTTACTCTCCAAAGTTGCCAACCAAGCAATGACCAACTGACATTGGAAAACTTTAATGGACCACTTCAACATCTTTGATGAAATTGATCACCAATTTTAACAGATTTTAGTGTGAGACTAAGAACAGAGAAAATTTTAAGGACACCATCCAAGTGATTCATTTGTAGAAGCTCGGTTTTCCTTTAACTTTGGTTTGTAGATTTTCTCCAAGGAAACAAAGTTATAGAATATTATATAGCTTAATGATTCTACACGTGATGAAAACTATGGTAAACCTTAAGATTAACATTCTGGAACCCAGGATATAAGGATCATAAAATCTCTTAGATAGAGAATTCTGCATTAAATATTTGGTACTGTTGATGGTTTGGAGGCTGAAGTTGAATCATTCGAAACAAATTGATGTTAGCCTGGCAACAGTATATTATTAACTTGTGCGGAAAAAATGAGGATGCAGCCCTACACCAAGGCTCATAAAAGGATTGAGATATGCTTTGGCTTTCCAAATTTGACAAATTTGGTTAGAGACCCATATGCATATGGACATATTCAAAGCTAACCAGTTTTTTATTTTCATGAAACAAAATAACCAGTTCAAAGAAAGACAGACAAGAAAATCAGGTAGGAGCATGTATTTGATTTGGTGGTGCATACATTTCTTTGAGACAGATATTCAAGTAGTTTGCTAATCCTTGATCAAATACTAAATCTAATAATAGGACAGAACTGCATATTATGCCAACAAATTTGTTTCTTAGACATTAGTTCTAGATTCTAATGCATTACTTGCTTTAGAGGATCGCAGATTTATGAATGTTGAATAAAATATGTCAAGTTCCTAAACAGACCTTGCAGCAATAATTACATGGACAAACCCTAGGACTAGCTGTACATGTTTCATTTCCACCTAATAAACTGTTCATCGGTAGATAGCTGTCTGGTTTATTCTTTCTCTTCTTTCTTTTTTTCTCTCTCCAATAAGGAGAGCATTATGCATGTCTACAAACCTAATTGCACCTTGCAAAATTAGTTTGCAAATCATTTTCCAGAGGAGGAAAATTGGGAAACTGACTAACATGTTCATTTTCCATTTGAATTTCACAAACCTGCAGAAATGCTCTCTGGTTCGAGACAAAAGTATATGCTCTCAGGCTACAAATGATTTTAAAGATCTGCATACATATTTTAGAATAGGAAAACATAATCCTCTTCCATTTGACGCTATAATAGCCAATTCTGGAATACTTCCTTGATGTTTTATACAAGTTGATTATATTAGATTGGTCAAAGGTCATTTATGAAATATGATAATCCATACTTAACGTCAATTTTTCTCATAATCATATTTCAGGAATCTGAAATACTAAGAAAGTTAGCTTTGCTAGTTACCATGAAATGAGGTATTTTATTTGCTCATGTTGTTTCTTGTTGTTACCTAGAAACAGGTACAAGTATGGGTGGAAGGTCAAGAATCAAAGCTATAAACTGGTATATCATGTGTGTGTGTGTGTGTGTGTGTGTGTGAGTGAGAGAGAGAGAGAGAGAGAGAGAGCATAGGGATAGAACTATGTGCGAGGGGGGGATCCTGGCAAAAGTCAAAACCCTTTTGATGATTTCCTGGAAAAGTCCATTGGTCCTTCCCAAAAACATTTCGTCAAATAAAGAGTCAACTTCAACGTTTTTATACTGACTACACTCTTAACATTCTAATATGATCAAAACATTTCTTATGAAAGTAAATTATCCTGGGCCCCCATGTAAAACATCTGCTTCCTCCCCCCTGTCAAGAGGTGGACACTCAAACTGCTACTTAGGCAAATGATAATTTAGTGTTATTAAAAGCAATGGATAGAGAACCTGGTGGACTACTAGCAGACCATTACAATGAGGTTAATATAGTTGAATTCCAGTTTGAACTAAATGATATAAGGTTCCAAAAGCATTAAGGCTGATGCTGTGGCTGATAATGAGACCAGATGTCCAGAGTTCAATTCTGCACGATGCTCTGGAAAGAACTGTTACCAAAACAATGATAAACTATGAAGCAGAATGGTGATGCACACTTTACCTACTCCTCAAGGCCCAGTTCCAAGCAAAAGATGCTCATAGGTTTAGCTGAAAAGGGTTTAAGTTTATCGGGTGAAGGATCAGAGCTACAATAGCTTCGGTAAGTTTTCCAAAGAGAATGAGCATTCGTATGACCAATACTCAAAGAAGAACAGCTCATCCTCTCAACCAGTTTGTACTGATTTTTTTTTTCTTTCAGCTCTTTGTTCACCATAATGTAAAGTAGATGGATTAAAGGACCTCATCTCAATCTCTTTGATGCTGAAAAGTTTCACTAACCTGTTACAAGTATATGAAAAACATTGAAGCCATCATTTGTGTTGCTTCTGATGAAGTAGCCACTTCACAAATGACAGGCTCAATAACTTCTGAAAGGCTAAATGTGTGTAAAGTACGTAAATAACTTGTAAATCGGATCAAGAAAGGTAATTTATCTTCAGTTGTTTTATATCTTAAAAAGGATTCTCTTCTCTGGTTGATATATGATTTAATTGCGATAACTACCAAGTTATACTAACCACAGATGCAAGAGTTGTGTGCAAAATTTTCATCAGCCAATTATTTGCAACAAGAGATGGAAATTTTAGCAGACAGCACTACTAAGCTTTGTTTCAGAGGAAAAGGGAGCCATGTGGCTGCCAACAAATGGTTAAAAGTCATAGACCAAAACACTATTCGAAAGAGAAAGATGATTTCATAAGATTGGCAGAAGGTTAACCTAATATACGTTTGTTGGAAAAAAATTCAACAACTCCAACTTGAATGCCTAAGTTGAGAAAACTCAATTCGATATGTAACTCAATTCGATATGGAATTCTAGAAGCAGCCGCTTACACTTTTCAAAAACTGTTGCATGAATGGGCCTTTTTCTTTGCTTATTTATTTATTTGTTTATTTATTTGTCTATTTTTGATAGGCAACTCAGGGTTAGGCAGTCCCCTCTCAAAGTCCCCTTTTGGTAAGCAAATCAGCCAATACCACATGAAAAATTTTCAAAGCAATTCTGGAAAAGTTTGTGACAATTGCAGATAAAGGCATAAAAGCAAATGACACAGCAAGACTGGTTTTGCTGAATTCCAAATGCAACCAAAGATTTTCTATCCTAGTTAAGGCTTCTACTAGTCACATAGTTTCACAAAGAAAAACCATGTCCTGTAGATGCAATGCAAATATTCACTGGTGTTCACTGCATTTTCCCAACCAAATTTGATAATCGCGTACCAAAAATGGGCATGAACCAGTTTAGTTCAAAACTTCAAATAGCCCTTTCATAACCAGAAGAGCAGAAATTTGGATAGAATTAAGATTTCTATGCAAAAGCACCAAGAAGAAGATGTCTGTACTTGTATATTTCAACAAGAAACGTCGAACCCTAAGCAAAGAGATAAACGAGAGTAAGATAGGATCGTCCTTCTATAACTGAAAAGAGTATATTGAATGCAATTCTACTATCGCTCTGACCTCTCTAATAGCAGTGACCTCTGCATGTGCAGTTGGATCGGTGTTCTTCAAAACCATATTGTGACAGCTTACAAGAACTTCATTGTTTCGAACAACGACTGCACCAAATGGCCCTCCGTCTCCACAATCAACACCACGGTATGCTTCTTCGACAGCAAGCGACAGGAAGACATGATCCCTATCCTGAACAGCTGAAGCCATGTGCGCATGAACCAAGTAAGAAACTCGTACAACAAAATAGATATATGACGACTGACAACTGCATGGCTGTACCATAGAAATCAGGAGTATTTATACGATGTTTCAACCCACAGTGAAGGTTATTAACGACCATTGCAAGAAAAGTACCATGCTCGCTCACATCTTCCCTCCAAAAGAAAGGAAAGAGAGGAAACAGAGGAGCCCACGTTCTCGGTTCCAGATTATAATGCGTGAACATATAGTTACTTAAATCGTGAAAAGCTAATCCCTGCGCTTCGATTTAATGACACATAAGAAAACAAACATGGATAGCACCAGTATCACCTTCATGATGGCCAGAGAAAGATGAGGCTACAGAGATGGTACCGTCCTTGGCCTCCACAACTGCTAGAAAAAAAAAGAACACCGGTAAATCCAAATCCACGAGGCACAAACAACAGAAGAAGAACGAAAGAAATTCTCTGAAAGATCTATACCATTAACCTCTTCCATGTCAGAAAATTAAAAGAAGCCCGCAGGAGCTGGCAAGAACGGCCGCTCGAATATGAGCTCTAACACCCAAGGCGAGCGAATTCTGCAGGCAAACGATAACTATTCAGGACAAAATTCAAATGGCTTGTAGGATTTTCAGATTTTGAGACGTCGGTGTAGCTGAATTAACTACGCTGGATGACTCGCAGTGGAGAGTCCAATCTCAAAACGGAAGTGATCGTCGGAAAAGAATGTCACAAAGAAAATCCACAACAGGATCAACAAGAACCACTGCCCGAAATGCAGCCATATCCAAATAAAAGAAAACCGAACTTTTTAGCCAAACCTCAGCAATGAAGCGGATTCGGAAGAATTGCAGAGTTTCACTGCTTCCAAATTGGGTGGTGATCTCAACAAAAGGGAAACTAGACCAAAAGGATCAAAATCCGAAGAAAAAACGCACAAAGAGAACAAACAAGCAGATACCGAGCTCCTCAAGGCACCTTCTACAAATCTGATACCAACTTCGGTTAATTTAAATGATTTGGCGACGTTGGTGCTGCCGAATCAGGTGCGAAAACGAAAGACTAAACGAGCGGAGAGTCCAATCTCGGAAAAGGAAAAACCAGCCCTCAAAACAAATGCGGGAAAAGCGATTAGAAGAAGGACGTGGCGGCAATACGTAAGGGAAAGACCGCAGGATTCTTCCCCTGCTTTTTTGGACTTTTTGAAGGACACAGTCATCCAAAAGGAGAGGAGTGAGAAAGAGAGAAAGCACCGTGTACAAAATTGCTTTTTGGTCATTCAAATGTGACGTTCTCTTCTCGCATGACAAAAAGTACACACAGAGAGATGTACATCCACAAATATTTGCAGAAAAGGAATTGCGGGCCTCTTTTCTTCCATCCTCACCTTCGGTGGAGGTACTGGTGGTGGTGCCCACTACAAAATATACCGCAATGAAAGCCTGCCTTCATCAACAGGCTCCTTTGTGCCGTTTTAAATGCTTCATCATACAGGAAATGTGTTCGGTGGGACGACCTCGTGTTCATTTTTATTTAAAAAATATGTGTCGGGTGAAGATCCTTGGTAAATGAAACAATTTGCAAATGTTTCATGAATGACTGAACGATTCGGACGACACTTTTTTAAGATATTGTATCAATCTCTCTCAATCTTTTGAGACATATTTATATTTATAAAAAAAGTTACATATACGTTGCCGATGTCTATGGAAAGAAGCAACAGCCTAAAGAACAAATAATTTTGTGCTTGTGTTTTGGTGACGTTTTGCAAAAATCAGGTTGTTACAATATGGTTTTCTAATCAGTTTTCGAAATCTGGTTTGTTTCTTTTCATGTCATTTTATAAATGTTGTTTTGTGAAATATGTCTCCAAAATTGCATCTAAAAGCGCCACCCATACACATTAAACATTTTGTTTACAATTACTCAGCTACTTTTAGAGCAGTTGATAATAGCATCATTTACAGATACATAGTAAGCAATCAAAGTATCAATGACCCAATATAAATATTCATCTCACTTTCTTTTGTATAATCGAGTTTTAGCCGTGTTCAAAGCTGAAAGAGCGCTTTCAATACTTGTTCCTGCAACTTTAAATTAACAAAAGAACCAACGAAATTTTTTTGTGCTTCTTAACTGGTATGAATTCTTCTGCAGACTTACTGCCAATCATTTAAATTTGTGAATTAGATAGTGCAATGCACATCAGTAGCGCATCTATTTGCAATTTGGTCTGGACTTCCTATCAATTTAAGTTTGTTCAATAATGGTGTTTTCAGTGACAAACTTATCCATTTCTAAACATGAAGACTGTGAAACAAGAGAATATAAGAACATCTAAAAATACATATAATGATTTTTTAAATATTCTCCATGACAATCATATGTGACGAATATTTCCTATAACAATGTATAGGCAGCAAATGTTTCTTGCCACTTGTCATAATTTAAATTGTAAGGTACTACACATAAGCAACTTGTTTTTAATATTATTATAATATATATATGCACTAATGTGTTTTTGTCATATTAATTATATTTATATATTTAAATTATTTAAAAATATATATTTTTATTTTAATCAAACCCACCGACGTTGAGGGCGGCCAAGCAGGGCCCAGGCACCGTCATGGGCTACTTCTTATCTAACCAAGTGGATCATCACAAATGTTATTGTGGCGTACGAGCGTGTCGCGTTAGGGCTGGATCCGACAAAAGTGGTTGCTGTTTATGACATAAGCATGAATTAAATATAAAGCTAGCGTCGGTTGTTTTCAGCGTGCTTTGTTGGAGTAAGTGAGGCTTTTTGCTTAATCAAGTACTTGTGTGTGCCACATGCACGCTTCTTATTTCTTTTAGATGATTTACGTAGAGGTGCCAAAACTTATGCCGAATTTACATAATACGGCCTCTCGTTTGACCATATTTGATGCAAATGCACGCTGCGAACATGGCCGATATGACCAACTTTCCAAGTGTTAAGATCAACGATTAACACAAGATTGCCGGAAGAACAACAGCAGATTATTAAATCTCCTCAGGAAACAGAGAGGTGGAGTAGAACTCGGAGAGAGACTAAAAACTAAGAAAAAAAAACAAAAAACAAAACTGGACTGCATGAGGACTGCCTGATATAAAGATTGGACTGCTTTACAAATAAAGGATGGAATCATGGTTTAGTTTTAATATATATATATAATTGCTTATATGGCTATGTAATCAAAGCAACGCGCTATAGATGCTTTTCAAGGAGTTACCAACCAACTCCAGGGAATTTGCAATTAATGAGATTAAAGAAAAGGATATTTAATTGTGGGTTACCATTAAGAAGCCAACAATTATGGGTAGCATGTGTGAACGGAACCTTTTGCCGGTGGAAAATTGTTCCTCACGGGTCATGATCATGTCTTCTCTAGAGGCGTGAACGGAATCTATGTACTAATTTTCATTTTGTGGAAATCATATCTATTGCAATTTGAGTTATATATGCATTCAATATGGTCCACTAACTTGACGTAAATTATGCCTTTGATAAATTGGACTTTTTTATGCTAATAAACATTTGTAGGTAAGTGTTAGGTGATCAGGAGGAATATATCAAAAGGCTAAAGCCCCCACCCTCCACTGCTTTTGGGGGTGATGCCCCAATTATACTTCAACTTGCATATCGATACTATTTTTTCTGTATCAACTTTGGGTAAGCGATTTTTCAAAATCTGAAGATAGGCATATTTACAATTTTTTCAGCCGACAAATATAGACATATTTACATTTGAATTGCATGGCTCGAAAGTACTTGTTTTTCACTAGAAATTAAAATTATACGTGTCTCATGTCAATTCGCTTTGATGAACAAAAAGATTATCATGATTTACCAAACTATGATAATCCCAAGCAAACAACTGACAGCACGACCAAGAGGCACTGTTTTTTTTTTTTTCAATTGACCATAGGGCAAGATCTCGTGGGGCTATTCCATGCGACTGAAAACAAGTTTACCTAAGTTTCAATACTAAATTAACATTTCAAAGAACGAGCTCCGTAGACCAGACCTCCCTCTGCCCCTAAACAATGGTTCATGATACTTTTATCAACCGCCCGCTGCTTTTTCAGCAATAAATTTTAAACTTTTAACATCTAGTAGCAGATTTTTAAGTCCTCCAAAGTCATGACTAGCAGAGATGCTCCCTCTAAATAAGAACTTGTCTTTTTTTCTGTTTTTGTTTTCTCCCTCTGTTTTTGAGTAGGGTCCGCGCTAGCTTCTCGTTGCGCAAACGGTGGATAAATCTTTGTGATTTTGTTTTACTATACCATCGTTCTTAAACAGAATCCAAACTCTAGTCTCAGACATGAATTTCGCAATACACAAGCTTCTCTACATAAATCGAAGGTTAAAATCGAAATTGGAGAAGCAGGAAGGTGTTGATCTCATAAGGGCGTTTCAGAACTTTATATTGGATTGTATGAAATCTTTGGATCTTAAGATGCAGACTAAGATCAGACAACGACATATATTTCTTCCAATCGCTTTTTCTGTTTGGTTTAGTTGAATCTGGATAGAAGTTAGATCCAGACAATTCTTACATGTAAATAGTACGTTTTGGACAAATTTTGCTAGCTTCAGCACTAAAGCATACGTTTCTGACTCATATGCTGCTCTGCTTTTCGATCCTGTTACGATACAGATGTGGTTCAGATCAAAGGATGCAGATAAAATTATATGGCTGCTTTATAGCGGGTTCTGATGAATTGGGAACTTTAATGTTTGTTTCACTTAAATACTTGTGAAGCAAACGGGGCCTTAGAAAACCGGATGTTTCCTACCAAAGAGGGTTCGAGCACAGATGGCCCCGTTACATGGGGAACGCCAATTTCGTCTCCCCCCTTTTCTCGTCATTTCTAGTGAAACAAACGTTGCCCTGAGTCGTCGACGGAAAGATGAGTACTCACGGTATGCTCTCTCCTGGTTTCCTTTTCGATCGTCTTCTACCAATTCCTTCTATTCATTTTCTCCACGGCCCATCCAACATGATGACTGCTGGCGGCCCGTCCGCGTTGCTGGCCCCACAGCAGACGAAATGGGAGCTGCCTTTCTTCAGTCGTCCTCCCATCTCGATGTTTCCTTCTTGCCGGGAACGGCGTTTTCTGGCGGGTCGTCCCGCCACCGGAGGCACCAGCCACGCCAGATTCGTGACTTTTGCAGCTGTCCGCCCCGACGCCTCAATTCTAACTCACTTGTTTGCCTCCTCCGCTAAAACCCATCTTCCTACATGTTTCGTCTCTCGCCCCCAGCTGAGCTGGGCCTCCTTTCTTTGCTCTTCGTCGTCTCAATGGTATCATCTCTCTCTATCTCTCTTCACTGGCTGCTTTTGCTGTGGCTATAGTCGTTCGTTGCTCTTTATTGGTGGATTCAGACAGTGTAATTATCATCTCCACTGGCTGATTTCGCTGTTGCTATAGTTGTTTGTTGCTATTTATTGGTTGATTCGGTTAATGTACATACTGTAAGGGCCGAAACAAGTGTTGTAAGTGGTCCTTTGCTTGTTTAGATTTCGTCAATTCATGGCGAAAATGGGATTGGTGTGCTTGTTGGTAGGTAGGTTGGCATCTGATTTCCTTTGGGTAATGGTCCTGGTGTCGTGAAACTGGTGAGAAAGAAAAAAGAACCTTTCTGTGTTTTACTAGGAGCGGATCGAGCTTATCGCTAAAATACCCCTGCATCCTGAAGCTCGGAATGATTGTGTTGACCTGTCCCCCTTTGCGTCTCTGATTGTAAGTCATGTTATCAATGTCACGACCGCCCATATTGTACTGCGACTTCCGAAACGGTAAAGTTATTTTTGATGCACTATTTTGTTAATGGGTAATGATGTTGAGCATTCATGAGTAGCAGTAATATTCTTTAGCGAAGTTTTGTGGCGCTTGTACCAAGATCATGAGAATGACCATGATATTTCCAAGTGTTCAACTAATGAAGAGTTAGGACAGTGCAGTCTGCAATCTTGATTAAAAATGAAACGGAACTTTTATAAGTTCTGCTAATATGAGCGAACATGGTATATTAGCATATGCATTTGATGTTTACGACTCTCTGTGAAACTAGTATCAGCCCACTTCCTTCCCAAAGCAAAGTAACTGATGGCCTTATAATCACGGTGATCTGTAGGACATGTCCTTCTATTAATTGCTACTTCAAGCTTAATCTGGAAGCCATAACTTTTCCCTCAGTTTTTCAGTTTGTAGATTTTCCTTCGTTTCCCGGAGTGGCTTGCAAGCATAGTTGTGGCAAATAATTGTCCAGTACTGAATGCAACCATATGCAGGCGATGGGTGCATTTCTCTCAGTGGCTGTTATTTCTCTCCCGACGATGAATGTAAGATGGATTGTGTTTGTAATTGCTCCTTTTTCCAGTCATGTTCTTTCTTCATGCATTTATGCAAACTATTGTTGATCAGGCATTCAGAAGGTTAGCAGTGTCAATGGAGAATCTGTCAAAAGTTGCATCAGAAGAAGTTCCTGGGACCTTGTCTTCACTTAAGCTTTCTGGCTTGGAGATTAACGATCTTACACAACAACTTAGTGGCCTTAGGTAAGGGTGGTTTCCTTATGGTTGGCAACTTCTTTTCTGTAAATCATTGTTTATGAAATGATCGTTTGTTTTATCCATTACTGAAGACAAAGATTGACTGGGAAGAAAGGAAGAAATCAACGGGGCAGTCTCTAGGGAAAATGAAGATTCCATAATGAACTAGCTTTTTATGTTACAATCTATCTGACAGGTCATTTGCTTTGATATGCTGATATAAAAAATGATGCTGCAGCTGAATGCTTGTCCACCCTATGTAATAGAAAAGCAATCATTACGGTATGCCTCATTACAGAGAGAAGGAAAGAATAAGTTAGTACTGTAAGCTGTAACTGAAAAATTGTAGCGCAGCTGCAGCCTTCTTGTAGCAGATATGAATTGAGAACTAGTTCTGGCATGTGTACCATCTTTTGACATCAAATGTTGAATTTGAATCCAAAATCACCAAGTCCATGATACTCAGTTGAATCCTGGCTGTGAAGGAAGATTATCTCTTGCTAGATGGATGTTATATATATATATATATATAGGCAAGAGCATCATTCTTCAAACCCTGTGGGTCTTCTGCACCTATATGGCATCTTATGTTAGATGATGTCAAACATTAGCAAGGCATATGTCAAATCTTCTTTTGTTAGACCATTTGACTTAGCTTACATGAATATATGATAGAAGATGTCGTTTGCTAAGGCATTTACAGGATGGTTTTGTCTTTTTTAGGTTATTTGCTTTGATCTTGTGCCGTGATTTTAAGGATGCTTTTACTGGTGCTACCTTATTTCTGTACATAGTACATATCATGCAAAATGTACATAATAAAGTTCTGAGGTTTCTTCTGATGTAACCTTAGTGGTGTTACCATTTTAGAGTGCATAGTTGTAGAGGAGAATCTTGGCTAACAAACAAAAAAGTGGGTAGAGAGAATTCTCCCTCTACTCTATCTCAACACCACAAGGAAGCATAGCACCACAGGAATCGAACAGTAGGCATGCCTCATCTTGTGCCTGCTGCCCAACCAGCCATATTATCCTTCTTGGGCCAAAAGATGGAGAGAGAGAGAGAGAGTTCTTTTTACCACACATTTGCAACGAAGTAGCTTAGTCATTATTGTTTCCTGTTCTGTTGCTCTGTGCAATACCAAGTCAACTGAGTTGGCTCCTTAGAACATCTTTTACAACTGTGCATCAATGGTTGTTCCTTTTTCTTCGTCTAGTTTGATAAAATGTATCTTACAGTTTTTAAGGTATCACTTTGGGGACCTTTATGTTAGTCTAGTTTAGATTTTCGATACTGCTAATTCTAGGAAGTTGTGGGTTGCAGTTTGCCATTGGCCTCTCTTTTTCGTTCTTTAACATTGTAAGTTTTTTATCCAGCCCTCTCTTCTTTCTTTCTGCTAATCTCATTCTGGTATGATTTATTCACATTTTTGCCCCATCTTTCTCTAAAATCTCTCTCTTTATATTCCAAATATAATCTGTTTGATGCTCCTGAGAACCCTGGCGAGACTAGCTATGCTAGTTCCGGTTGGACTACCCCTTGCAGAGTTGCAGGTTTGTCCTTTGCATTCATAATAATGGGCACTGCAGATCACCTGTTAGGATTATAGGAATGGTTGTCCCAAAACTCAAGCAATTCTTCTGTGTCAATATAAATAAATATCCTGCATCGTATCTTGCTTTTTTCTGAATGAATGTTTTCTTCCCACTTTTAGGTGTTGGAAATGATCCTGACTGGGAAATCATTTCTTGCTTCAGGTGCATTTGGAACTAGTCCCTTTCTTACTTCAGAATTTGCATTTATAACTAGTCCAAGAGTGAATGTTCCCAATCTTGCCAAATTTGGTTCATTTACTAGTCTCATTGGTGGATGTCACATTAGCATGTATATACCTGAGTTAGGAACATAGATCAGGTTGCCTCCGGGATGACCAAGTGAAAGGCTGAGATTGCTGGACGATCGTCCAGAGGGTGACCTGATCCGTGTTACTGTTTTAGGCTATGGGGATTGCAGAGGTGCCGAGTGCACTATATGGGTACCAACCTGGATCATAGGCGCTCCTCCTAGCTCAGCCTGTGTGTTGTTAGGGAAGTACTTGCGCTATGTGATGACATATCCTGTTAATATATTATCTCACGCCCATTCAAATGAATATGGGTGAATAATTTGATGTTCCGAGGAGAAGAGTTGAACTTCATGTCATTGAGTTATCACCTTATCAAACGCATTTGATGTTTAAAACATTCGGTATACTTAGTTCAGCTATAACTGTCCAATTGATTAATGCCAACCTACCATTTTCCAGCCTATTAAATGATCAGTTGCTACATCTTGTTTTGCTTGTTTCTCCTCAAACTTCTCTCCTTTTTCTTCTTCCACAAAATGTCGGCCTTTCTTTTTCTGGCCATTGGGCCATTTTTTAGTTCCTAATGGATGGCCTTAAATAGAAAAGGCAATCCATGAACTGAGCCTAAGCCCATCTGCTGCTGAACAAATTGATTCAAGTGAAGTGTCGAAGTATGCATCATTGTAATTATTAAAACATTTACTGATCGTTGGTCCTCCCTGACCTGAATTTCTGGCTCCGCCACTGGTGGGTTGCATGTAACAATGCCGGAAGCTGTTGCTATGGTTGCCTTTGATAACAAGAACTTTTTGTGGAAGGTACATTTTAGAAAAAGTTGTTCTTACCATTTATCAATTGAACCTGTATGGTCTTGCCAAATTTTCTTTCCGAAGTTTTAGGTCAAGCATGTTTCTTGGAAAATTTTCAGGAAAAAGCTCTTCTGAAAAGTTTTCAGGGCCATCAAATGCCTGAAAATTTGGTGTTAATATGGTTTTGTGGTGCGCGAAGTCGTCCTCTTTTGTTTGAAGTCTACAACCAATTCCTGGAAATTTATCAATGTTGATGGCTGTAAGCAGCCATGTTCAAGTACCATTCTCAACTCCCAAGTGACAAGTGCATCGTGAACAATGGAGAACCGTTATTTTAACTGTTACCAACTACCAAGCTGTCTCATTTCCATTTTTGAGGGAAAAAAAAAAATTAATGCAGCTATCACATTGGATTCTGTTGCTGCCTTCGGTTCTTTGCTATGAAATTTTTTGCAGCACATATTTCCTTGCCATTTCGTAAACTAGTAATGCAGCGCCATCTTATTTTCATTTGAACAAACATACCGCGCGCGCGCGCACGCGAGAGAGAGAGAGGGAGAGGGAGAGATCTACAATTTGGCATACTTTTTCAATTTAGTTGCAGCATCACGTGCATTTTCTGGAATTGGTAGGCTGATCAAGAGAGTGACTGTTGATGTGGAGATGAGGACGCTTCTCTCCTGCGTCAAAGGGTCGATCTTCCACAGTTGTACAATCCACACCTTGACATTATCAAGCACAGAAAAAAGTTGTCTCAGTACAGGCCGTCACATGATCTGTAACATGGCATACTACAACTATTAAACTCCTTACTGCTTCAACTGTGAAGGCCTGTGAAATCCAAAATGAAAAATGAATTTGATGACTCCTCATCTCAATTGGTTCGAGGTTATCTCTGATTATTTGAGTTATTTTCTTAAGCTTGTCTCCAAATTTTTTGCTAGTATTTAAAACAGCCATTATTTGGTTTACGGCTAAAAGTCTGATAGTCAATTTGATGATTTTGATACTGTTTCCATGCGGTATGATCTCAATGCCAAAAGCCCCCTTCACACACACACACACACACACACACACACACACATATATATATATATATATATATATATATATATATATATATATCTCCAAACACACTATTGTTGTTGGATTGCTAGAATATTTATAGCTTAGGTTGTTCTTGTTAAGAAAAGCCAGTCTGCGCATTGGGCTAACCTTGTCAAGGGTCAACGGCAATTGAAATACCCACTCTTTTATGACGTTCAGCTATTAGAAGAGTATCATTTTAAAATTTCATGATTTTTCATATCAATTTGCAAAAAAGTACTTAATTATCAATAATTGTATTGGTCTTTCTTGGTGTACAGATGATACAAACACGTATAAACACGTATGATCTTGTGATCATGGGTTTTTATTTTAGATAGATAACTTAGTCGCTAACACTACTTTTGAATTAAAAGGAGCCCAAGTTTGGACGTAGCTTTCAACCCTATAAATAGAGAAATGGAGGGAGATTTCGACCTCCTCTCACTCCAATGGTGGGGTTCCCTCCCGCAAAAACAGTTGCCACAATTGTGCAGCTTGCCGACCAACGATATGGTCTCTCAAGAAATTACCATTATTATTAAAAATATAGTCTCAAAATAATTTAAAATTTTACAGTTTTCTTTTAAAACACGACCATCGAGACATAAGCAATTACGTCACTGGATATCCATATCTTGACCAAACGCATGACTTGAAAGCCTCTTGCCAGGGAAGTAGTTCTTCATTTGAAAACAAAGACTATTTCCTCAGAGGTGGACCAAAATGGGCGTCTGGTTATCTCAGATCTCGTCAGATTTGACAGGTTATCTCACATCCATAAATTCGGTAATCGATAACCTTTTTTACGGTCTCAAATCAGACATTTCGCCGGCGGATGTAAGAGAAGAACACAAAAATTGTTTGCCAATTCAAAGATGCTGGATTGCTTCGACATTTGTGAGTACCATCACTGCCCATTATTTGGTATGTTACCGACTTCTTTTAGTTCATGAGTTCTCTTATCTTGGTGCCATGGCAATCCGCACACACAGAAATATATGCAGACAGATGAAGGAGAGGGTAGGGGGGCGTGAGGAAGACGGACCTGAACTCGGTTGCCCTTGTTGAGAGGGGTGGCTTCTGCCTCGACGAGGTCTCCTAAGTTGGCAGGCTTCAGGTGGTTGATGCTCAGCTGAACTCCGGCCACCCGCTGGAACCCCGACGAGAGGTGTGCCCCCATGCTCGCCAGCGCCTCCGCTATCAAAGCCGATACTCCGCCGTGCATCACCTTGAACGGCTGCTCTCCAGTTCCAGTATTCCATCCCAGAATCAATGGACAAAGGAGAAAAAGGAAAAAAAAAAAAAATCTCAGGATTCAAGAAGAATAGGAGGAAGAAATCCGGAGGCAAAGAAAGATGCAGAGACAGAGGAAAAGCAAAAGAAGCACACCTGGCAGCAGGTCTCCCCGACCTTCAACCGGCCGCTGACCTTTTCCCGGGAGACGATGTCGATCTCGAAGCCCATGGAGTGCAGGGGTGGGTCGAGCTCGGCGGTCTTGCTTTCCGGCTTCTCTGCCATGGCTGTTCGTTCCCCCTCGCCCTGATGTTTTAGCCTCAGAGCCGCTTCTTATCGTCGTTGACGAGATGGAAGAGGTGGGGGAATACAGGAAGGCCTTTGGTTGTTGTTGCTGCCCCTCGTGGAAACGACGCACCTACCCAGACCCAACCCATTCACACTTTTGCCCAATATGCTGTCCGGGAATATTGGTAAATTTAGGTCACATCAATTGGAAAGTAGAGCTGCTACTATTTACAGCTGTATAGGAATCGAACCAATTATCAGAAATAGAACCAATTATGCTACTGCCTTTGAATTAACCACGCTTGAGCAAAAACTGTAGAACTAGAAGGTCACTCGGTTCATTAAAATTAAGTAACTAAAAAAAAGGGAGCAGAGGAGAAGTCGGGATTCACGTAGCGTGGTCTGGACCGATCTTTATTCTGGGGCAACATTCGAAGGCATCGGGGAAATGGAAGAGAGCCCGTTCCTGCGGAAGCCATATAGACGCAGTTTTTGTGGCTGAAAAGTGTCCCGTAAGTCCGTAGTCCGCTACACCCGGTGGGATATAGCATGGGGCAAAACTATAGTTTCACAACTTTTTTTTTTTTTTTTTTTTTTTAAACTGTTGGCACCATCAGCTTATTTATATATTGATAATGGAGCCTTCAATTATCTATGGTGCCTCTCAATCATTTTCGAAGAATTTAAATTTTTTAACTTAGTGCACTTCAACCAAAAATATTTGGCTGCGTCTGATGCTTATGTTATACTTATCTTGTTTGACATTAAACTTGAATTTTTTTTTTTTTTTATGGCGGTGTGGTTAGACTTATCCTATTATAAATTAATAGTAAAATAGTTTTTTTCTTTCAAAAATTTATCATAAACGAGCTGTACAGCCATTCTACTGGATGAAAATAAAAATAATTGGGTTCAAAAGATTGACACCAGCTCCAAATGTAGCACGCGTGTGAAGTAGGTAGGGGCACGTGAAAAAATTGGGTGTCACATTTCCCTTGGACACTTTTTCCATACAAGAGCAGCAAGTGGGTCATCTACGCACGGCAATCCGTATTCTATTCAGAATTGAGATTGGTTACACGCACAGTAATGAATATTATATATATATGTATTATATGTATATATATTGAAATTAACTTGCTGCCAGATGCTATTAGATAGCTAAATATTTAAAATCTGTCGGTAATGATATTATGAACCATTAGTAAAAGTATCATAAATTTGTAAGTTGTAACCGTGTTTTAAGTCTGATTTCTCCATTCATCTAGGTAAATAGTGAAAGCACATGAGTTGTCACAGTAAGGATTTTGAAAATACTCGTCGGTCATTCCATTGGATGTCCTTTTTGTTTTGTTTTTTTCGTTCCGCCCTTGACCCCATGTCGGCCAATGTCCGGAAAAGCCTGAATTCATCGTCCCCAGCCGCAGCTCAGTCTCTGAACCTTGTAGCAGAGAGTGGGGAGGAGGTGCCAGCGCTTCTGCTTCATCCAACTTTAAACAAGGGCAAAGGCCTGAACACGACGCTTTACCATCTTATAATTATGAAGCGCGTTTCCCTTTACAATCTTCAAAATCAATGTGATCTCCTAGTGGGAGGTGACACGGATCGGTTTTCATCAGAAGCACGACGCAAAGCTAATCTACTGTTTAGACTTTCTGATCAATACCGCATAATCTGGATCCAATGAAATTAAACGCGATCTTGACAAGCGCGTCTTTCTTTTCCTGTCACTTTCTATCAGATCCAATATGCTGTTTTTGGATTAAACGTTTTCTGCAATAGCTTTATGATACAAGATTAGGATGGTTTATATGTGAGGTAATCGACCCGATTAGCGGCGTCCAGAGGTGTAACGCAACCAGGTGGCAGTGTGGTTCACATTTAAGGGGTATGAGGTTTGAATTGTACGACTGTTGTCACGTTTCAATGCCTTATTCCTCTTCGCTGCAAACAGTGGCAAACATGATACTCAAGTTGAAGGGTGTACCATATATCCATCAAAACAAGCCAGAACTTGGAAGCATAAAGGTATGGTCTTGCGAGTTTTATGCTGACAGCTGGTTCCCCTATTAAAGGAATTTGACCCGCTTATGAAATGGAAGTTGTTTATTAGATTTGATCGGCCCATTAATTTAATTTAAGCTGTAAATGATTGAGATTCCTGATCTGTTTTATGAAAACCTTAGTCTCATTTCTTTTCTTGGCATCGCTTATCGAGTGTGATCATTTGGCATCTATCTCCAGATCAAGATGCTGATCTCCAAATTAAATACAGAAATTGGTCTTTGTCCTTGGTCATCCGGTAAAAAATTTGTACAGGGAGCTTTTTTTTTTTTTGATGCGCGCATCTACACCCCTATAATGTCCTATGATGGATCAGTTTCATAGTTTATGAAATAAGTTGGTACTGCCCTCCTATGTACGTGCAGTCATTTTCTGATGATGTTGGCTCCTCAGAAGCGTTGCAAAGAAGATTTCCGCCTATTAATGGCAGAGACGTACTTGAATCTTCTGGTGCAAGCCTGCCAGACCTTGCAGATATTTAATCTAGTTATTATATGCACTACCTACAAGCTTAGTTCACTAGTGGAATGTAAATTAATCAGTACTCTTTCGGCTGGGGCTGCAAAGGGGTCGCATTGGTTTGGGCATCTTATTCCATAGAGATTGGATTATTTCCAGGAAACATGAGAACATGAATTTGTTTCCATCGGATTCACATATGGTATCTAGATTTGGGTCCGAATCTGAACTTGGAACTAGTTCAGAACCAACTTAAATTACAAACCAACTGCACACTGTTGGTCTTTTTATTGGATCATACATAGTTCTTCTCAATTTCTATTCTAGTAGATTCTCTGATCTGATTATAACTTCATTTACATGAACCTATTAGGTCCAATTTCAGTTTTTAACATTGCATTTTGGGTTCAAATATCTATTCACTAGGAGCTAGCTCATTTGACAAAAGCTACATTATGTTCTTTGAACACGTGCTCCCAAAGTGCATGTTTGAGAAACATCGTATTCTTATGTCAAGAAATATAGTTAATTTGATTCTGTCCAAACACAATTGTTAAGAGCAAAATTTATAGTCACATTTAATGTTTCTTAAAACAAAAAGATGTGCTAGTCAAGTATATGTACAAGAAACATGTGTTCGAAGAACACAATGTTCTTCGTATCAGGCAACCTAGAATTTGCTCTAAAGACTGTGTGGCAGATTCATCGACATTTAGTTTTAGTGTTCCATGAATTTGCTTTAATATTTGAGGTAGATTCGGAAAACACATACAAAGTGTTTCAACTGCCAAACGATCCCTTAAGAGCTTGTTTGACAAATCAAACAGTTTGTACAAGAAACATGTGTTCGAAAAACACAATGTTCTTCATATCAGGCAACCTAGAATTTGCTCTAAAGACTGTGTGGCAGATTCGTCGACACTTAGTTTTAGTGTTCCATGAATTTGCTTTAATATTTGAGGTAGATTCGAGAAACACATACAAAGTGTTCCAACTGCCAAACGATCCCTTAAGAGCTTGTTTGACAAATGAAATAGTTTGTACAAGACACATGTGTTCGAAGAACACAATGTTCTTCGTATCAGGCAACCTAGAATTTGCTCTAAAAACTGTGTGGCAGATTCATCGACACTTAGTTTTAGTGTTCCATGAATTTGCTTTAATATTTGAGGTAGATTCGAGAAACACATGCAAGGTATTCTAACTACCAAACGATCCCTTAAGAGCTTGTTTGACAAATGAAACAGTTTGTACAAGACACATGTGTTCGAAGAACATAATGTTCTTCGTATCAGGCAACCTAGAATTTGCTCTAAAGACTGTGTGGCAGATTCATCGACACTTAGTTTTAATGTTCCATGAATTTGCTCTAATATTTGAGGTAGATTCGGGAAACACATACAAAGTGTTCCAACTGCCAAACGATTCCTTAAGAGCATGTTTGACAAATGAAACAGTTTGTACAAGAAACATGTGTTCGAAGAACACAATGTTCTTCGTATCAGGCAACCTAGAATTTGCTGTAAAGACTGTGTGGAAGATTCATCGACACTTAGTTTTAGTGTTCCATGAATTTGCTCTAATATTTGAGGTAGATTCATGAAACACATACAGAGTGTTCCAACTACCAAACAATCCCTTAAGAGCTTGTTTGACAAATGAAACAGTTTGTACTTATTCTATGAATCTGACTTAAAAGTTAGGCCAGACGAATAGAACACTTTTCAAGGTGTTCCATGCATCTGTCTTTCACGGATTTGGTGTATGAATTGGGTCTGCAAAAGAAATTAATCTTCCAGCTTCATGATATAGAACCATCGACTAGCTGGTCCAGTTTGACAAAAACTGCAAGACTACTGTGGCTGTGGATAGGCCTGATGCTTTTGTCCTCCTGATGGAACTGCAGACATTCTTTCCATATTTTACGAGAAAAAGTTTGTTCTTAAAGGACTAATTCTCTTTCCATTTGGCTTAATTAACCATAAGTACTCGTTTTAAATATGATTAGTTGAGGAATTAGTGAATGAGAATATGCTGTTTAATCATGTTTGCATAGATAATTATCACATATTATGGAATCTGTCTGCTGAGAAAGTAAACATGGACTAATTTTGTGAAGCAAATTTCGTTTCAGACATAAAACATGGGAGTCTAAATGGTTCAGAAACGGATAATTTGAATTCTTTAAAAAGCAGATTCGGTTGAATTTAGTGCATGAAGAACACAAGAAAAATAGCAAAACCATATCCTAACTATTTACATCCCCACATGAACGCTGCCGGCATATTAGGTCCTTGTTAAGATCAGCTGCAAAAGAAAGAAAACCGAATCATCAGGTAGTTCATCTGTCATTTTCCTTTGGAGAACTCATCGTAGAGTGTTTGACGTTTTAATGTAAATGAATCGTAGGAATGAACTCAAGTGTACTCCAAAATCGCTTGGCCGAGAACCAAAACCTCCTACACTTTCCCCAAAGATAAACTCAGTGTACTTCAATGCACAATTTTTTTATAACAGAAAAATATGTGGTTAATTTTCGACCTGGTTTAGCTTATGTTGTAAAAGGTATATCAAGGGTCATACCTGTATCGTAAATTTATTTGTTAAATTAAAAACAAAAAATAGAAAAATAGAGAAAAATAAAAATGAAAAAAATCAAGAAAAAATGTGTTTTAATAAAAAAACTTGTTATACATAATGACAAACTTTACGTTTCATGAACATTTGTAAGTCATTGATATCATATGACAAACAAGATGATTTAACACATCAAAAGGCACACAATCACAACCTAATGAATGGAACGGATTAGGAGAGATAAGGATATAACATAACACGATCTACATCATAGTAATAAATAAGTCATAAGGTCCCTAACACGTCAAGAAATATATTTTAATTGTTATACATTATATTACAAGATGATCATAAAATTTTTAATTATATCTATACAAATAAGAAATGAAAGCACTTCCGATTCTAGTTCATAATCTTCATCATCTTTGTTCTCATTTTCCTCTTCATAAAATCGAACACCTTCACAGACATGATACAATATTCTCTCCTTCATTAACACTTGTTGTTGCTTCGGCTTCAATATTGAAGCATTGATGATGATCATCATCAAATAATGTTGTTAGTTCTTTCTCAACCCATGGTTCCAACACATGTAAATTGTCCAAGCTCATACGATCAAACTGAAATGTGTGCTTTCTTGTTAATATTTTTTGGTAATACCTATGTTAAATAAGATAAAAGTTGTTAATATATAAAGCAAATATATGCTACAATACTGACTAAACTACCCTATATTAAGTTGCAACACGAATTTGTATCAACAGCCCGCTGTATTAGTACAAAAACAAAGTTATTTAACCTTACGATCGAGCTAATTCCTTGTTTTCTGTGGGTATGTTGAAAAATGCTACAATTCCTTTTTTCATCCGGTCGCACTGAATGTCTTCCTGAAGATTTTAATTGCAAAAGTTTTAAGGTTTGCATGACCAGTCCCAAATCTATTCCACTACAAATCTAAACAACAAATAAACGCAATCCTATATAAAACAGCAAATAGATAACAAATGCAAAGACAGATAAAATTTTCAGTGTAATTACATGGACACTTAGTCATCATGTTTCGAATGGTTGTATATTGACCATTTCTTCCTCTTCCATTTGTTTTTACATCTTCTTTTGCTGTATAGCATTAATCATACCCATATAATGTTGATGCACAAATGGAACAAAGGCTTCTCTGAATCTCTAGTTTACTTATGAGTATAAGGAGCCTCATTGCCGTATTGGTGAAGGCTGAAATTTTCTCAAAATATTCACATTTGTTATAATTTTGATATGAGAAAACTCAAACGCCATTTTTTTTGTTTGAAAGAAAAAGGAGTACCAACGCAGGAAGCTACAACGGAAGATCTGATCCCAATAATTGAGCCGCGTATTGGCTCATCGCTTCTGCAATTTTGGGCAACGCACTAAAAATTGTATAGAATAGTTTTACATGCACCACTGCCAATTTTCTCAGCTTCCACATTTATGTACTTTTTTTTTATGATAAGAACCTTGTTATCTGAGAGTGTACATTCACCGTTGCCTATACTTAAGGGGAAAGCCAGAATTTTTTCATGAGGCAAGCCAAAGGGGGCAGGGCCCATGCAGACCCTACCTTGCCTCCGCCTTACCTGTACCAATGAAATCTTTGGCAACTCAACCTTACCCCCTCAGAGCTCTCTCCATTGCTTCAACCTTGTGGCAAAGGGCAAACACTTCAGTATTAAACCCTATAAGATGGATCAGCTCGCCATGTATAAGAACAAAGTTCGCTCCAAATTTTTTCTACTCGATCTTCTCAATCTGTCATTAAGCCTGTGGAGATAGAAAAAACTACAATCTTTATATTGCTAGAAAAAACTACAACCTTTATATTGCCTGAAATCATCACAGGAATTCATTAAGAGTTGGAATAGATTTGCAGCACCAGTCATATATAGCATAAATGACAGATCCTAGAAAGCACTAGCGGAGCCAGAAATTTTTTCTGGTCGGGGCACTCATTCAATACCTTTAATTTCTTTGGACTACTTATATGTATAACAATCAAATATATCAAAACATTAACATATATATTAAACTAATTTTATGAGGCTGTTGTGGGCAGTATGTGACTACACCAGTGAAAGGAGAAGAGAAGAGAATCATTCAAAGTGAAAAAGAACTACATTATTGAAGCGACTGCCGAACCATGTGGAACTTCTGTTTCTAATGCTTTAAACAATCACCATACCATGAAGATGTTTCAAAAGATTAATAAAAGGTGAAGGGACGGAAAGACAAGCAAACGATCACATTAATGGCCGTAAACCTTGACTCCCCACATAATTAAAACCAAAAAGCAAAAGGAGAGGGCTGTTTTGATATGTGATCAAGAAAAACCCACACACCTAATGCGTGTTATGTTCTAGATTATCAGCAGTGATGAGACAGCTGGTGCACAACCTAATGCTGCTTGCTGGGGAGCACCTCTCTCTCACATGTAAATATATACTTCATAATATGAGGATCCTTAATCTTTGTCTACATTCGAGTATTATATAATCATCAAGGTCTGTGGAAGTACAGCTGTTTCCATTCCTGGACATGGTCCGCACACAAGATTTAATATATTCATGTTCTATTTAAAATGTTAAAGATCCTTTAAAGTTAGATATACTTTTATAAAAATAATTAAAGATGATGTTGAGGGCAGAATCCAAGGCCACACATAGTGCTCGTACAAAACATAGTGCAGACCCCAAGTGTACCGTGCAGAGTAAGGTGTCCTTTCAACTTTAGTGCAATTTGGATGAAACCAATCGATGGAGGTCATGGACCTGCCTTACTATATGCCCGTTTCTCTGCTTATATAAGAAGAATATATGTTGGTTTAGATGCACCAATAAATAAGAGAACGCGTGATAAGAAAAAAAGAAGGTATAAACTATGCAAGAAAGCTGGCTCTTTACTTTATTTGTCTTCTACTTTGCTTTCCGCGGGAATAATTGGCTTGGTATGTGAAAACTTGGCATCCAGTGCCCTGCCCAAGGGTTTGGAGTCTTTGGACGAAAGAGAAACTGCTTGTGCCTAACTTAGGCCAACCCTGCTTTCCTAAATTTGAGTCCCCATGTATTCACGATTAGTTGATGTTGAGCGTGCTCAAAAGAGATTTAGGAAGAAAAGGCGATGATTAAGAAAGATGCTAGTCCGGTTTGTGATGCACCAAGTAATAGAAAAAACTTTTGGGGTTATGGAGAAGTTAAAAAGGGAAAGCAAGAAAAAAGGGAAATTCAAAAGCTTAGATTTCACGCGGTAGCGGCAATACTACGAACGTGAGCGTGCCGGAGACCTGCGTAGGCGACCGTCCGCGGCTTGTCACGACCATGACCATGACCATGACCTAACAGCTAATTAATGGCGGTCAATCGTGGCCTCCCCACGCAGCATCTGCCACAGTTCCAGGAGATTAAAAGCTCTCTGATTTCTCTCTGGATCGTTAGCTAGTGGGAAGTGGACGCGATTCGAGTGCTACACTTTTGAAGTACTGCCGATGCCTGGCCGTAACCTTCTTTGTTCTCTTACATTCTTGAAAGATGGTCTGACGCCAATGGGCATGCAAATCAGTATTCACAGGTGCTCAGCGCAGCCATTTATGAGAGAATTAGTTCTTCGCACGAGCAACCAATTCTGCGCAGCTCTTTCATGATCACCAGGCACCTTGTCAATGAAGTTGAAAATTGACATTGCTTTTTTTCACGTCATACAAATAAAGGAACAAGTATGTGTTTAAGTATTCGCAGGTGTATACACGCAAAATTATTTGGGACTGATTGTTTGAACTTCTCTTTTCTCTCTCTCTCTCTTTCTCTTTTGAATTTGTAAAATATCCCAGGAAAGAATTTTCTCCATCACTTTGAGATAATTTTACTTACATATATAAGTATATATATAGGAATTGAATGGTGACTATAAGAAGCCCACTTATAAAATCAGGTCTATATGATCCAACAAAAAGAACAGTTAAGAAAAAACAATAAAAAAAAGTGGTGGACATTTTTATTATCTAATATTAGTTTACATTTTTTTCTTGCTTTTCTTCAACCATCCATCTCCTTAGTTAAACAGCTCTGTGATGACTCTAAATAGCTAGAGTCATCAATCACTCTTATATGTATATATAAAGTCTAATATTCTCTCCTCATAAAAATGATTCACTCCTAAAGAAAAATGGTTTGTATTTGAGAGGTATCAGCTTACAATTTCAGTACTTGTCGAAATCTGATTACTTTTCAAGAATTATTGGAGAATAAAACTCCGAAACTTGTAGTTTTCATAGGCCCAGCCTCAACACTGGGCTCTTTCCAGCCGCTGCCCAACTAGTCAGTGGACGATCCGGAGGCACCGGCCAAAGGCGGTATTAATAAATAAGAGCAGCTGGCCGCGCTCAGGATTCAAATCTTTCAAGAAACTCGACTCGTTTTCCTTTCTCCCCTTTTAAACTGCTCAACTTTTGCTTTATGGATACATGACAGCTGCCCTTTGCAACGCACCAAACGATTTTCCATGTAAAATAAGGAATCAAAGCCTACTGCTAGTGCCGTATTTGATGGCGTACACGAAAATAAATTCATTTTTTTAATTAACAAAATGAGAGGTCTTCTAGTCTCCAGTGTTTCAATCCAAGTTAGGAAAGCGAAGAATCAGAAGGCACCCAGTACGCCATATATATTTGACCACTAAAGAAAAAGTAAAGAAGAAAAAAGGAGAAGGAGAAGAAGAACCCATTTGTGTCAATCACAAGATGCACGACGCTGAAGTCGCGGTTGTGGTAATGGAAATCAATGCTGACCCTTCGTATAGACAATAGATAGTCAGGGAATCTAATTTGGTTTCACTCCTTCTCTCCCCACCAAAGCTCTGCTATAAATAAGTGCCCGAGGCATTCATTGTTGGTAGCAAGCAGTCCACAAAGAGAGTAAGCAGTCGATAAGCTGAGAGAGAGAGAGAAAACATGGCAGGAAAGGGCAGGCCATTGAGAGAGAGAAACTCCTACTCTTCTCTGCCTGAGAAATCAATCTGGTTCATGCTCAACATATTCAAGATCCCTGGAGCCAAGCGCCGGAATGCCAAGTATGGCCGGGAGGAGGCAACGAAGGTGAAGGCAGCGCCGCCGCGCAGAGCTCGAGTGAGTGACGAAGACGCCGGTTTCTGGGGTGCAGGTGAGCCCGACATAGACCAGAAAGCTTCTGACTACATAGCCAGGTTCTACCAGCATCGTGGCTAGGCATTCTCGGTCGACTGCAGCAAACAAGTTCCTTAGCTTAATCTTCTGCAAGATAGCCCACGTAAAGGAGCCTTCCAAGTAGTTCTGACACCAAGATTCAATAGCTTCTTGTATAATTCAGTTTATATTCATAAATAGTTAAAGCTATTCATCCTTTGTTCATATATATATATATATATATATATATATTACATATATATATATATATATCTGTTAACCTTGAGTTTGAGCTTTGAAACCTTTAGTGTTCTAGACTTCTAGTGTGTATGTACATGAAATCATAAATAAAGACGTTCCTCCTTCACTCAATGTGTTTTCGGAGATAAGCTCTACATTTCGGATGCAACTTTTGTGGAAGCACACATTTTGCATTTAGGAAAACAAGAAGAAATTGAACAGGCTTGCCATTAATTTGTCAATAATAATTTTTTTCCGTGCACGATCACATAATGTCTCAGAACTTCAACTGTGGTTGTTTTTGTTTGCACATTAAAGAGATATCTACACCAAGCAATGGATTAATCGTGATGCAAAAGACTGCAGTAGAAACAGAACCCCCCTCGAACGTACATAAACGGTTCGAAGGGTGAACAGGTGAATCTCAGTGAAGATCGATCGAATGTCTTGTACTCTATGCACTTGGAGAATGCCATCGAGTTTTTTGGCACCATTGATCCAAAGAAAATATTATGGAGTGAGAAGGTATCATTTATACTGCGTGGGCCACCGCCAAGTGCAAAAGCAAAAAATAAAAAAGAACCAATGGGGACATGAAATGTGACAATTCACAATCTAGCCTTTCATGCTAAAAGAAACGCCTTTGCCTGTCATTATCTTCATGATTAAGCCTGGAGAGGAATCTACTGAATGGGGGTAACTTTTAACTGGGGCCATATCTTTTCAAACTATGGGCATGACATGTTTTACTACAGATGCAAATATTCTCATCACATGATTGCTACTTGTGTGATATGAGGACCATACAAAATCCTTCCCTAGAAAAATTCCTGCTGTTCCTTGCCCGTTTTAGGTTTTACCTTCACCTGTAAGCAAGTAAGAATGTAGAACTTATGCTCCTCAACAGATACCTATTAGACGAAGGGTTTTTAGGCAGCAAATCAGTCCAATTGTCTGCTCCAAAAATTCTCAGTATCAGTCATCATTTCTATGAAATGCCATTTACAAATGGTAGATGCATTGCTACCATTGAGCTTCAAATTAAAGTCTCGACATACTTGGCGGAAAATCAATGCACGAAAACACTTCGACCTCTTACAAAACCCATCCGGCTGCACAGTCCTTCCAGTACTCAATCGAGTTCTCTTTGTGCTAGATGAGGCCTTGCTTGGTTAAGTTATATGCCCTACAATTTTTGTCTTCCGAAACATGCAAGGAATGTTCTCAGAGCCTTTCCACACAAGAAATAAATTAAGGGTTTCTTTTTAATTTTCGTTTCATATATATCTATCAACAGTACCTGAAGGAGTATACAAGTTCCAATTTCAATTCATAAGAATATCAAGAATTGAAAAATATTGTCCTCTCAGATTCCTTTTCTGATTATATTATTTTTTTTTTAAATTTTCATGAGATCATTCTGAAAAGGCTTTCACTTTAGTTTGTTAAGATCTTTTGAGATAGCTGTCGACTATGACCAGGTCTTGCCACGAAAGGGTCAAAGTATAGTAAGCATCTCGTAATTTTATGCTTATGAAGACCATGGGTTGTTAATTGACTAGTGAAAATAATAATATCTATTTTCTAACCAAACTGGAGCTCCTAAAGTCCAAATTAAATGAGACTAACACGATGCTTGGAGCATTAAAGGGTTCAACCACTATACTAAGAATGGGTGCTGCATGTTGGGACGCCCTCTAAAACCATCATGTCACCTCTAAAAAAAAGTGATATTCTTTTGAGCTTTTCATTTTTGTCCTCATATTAGTGTTTTTTTGTATATATTATTTCAGTCCCTTCTCGTTTAAAGATGGGCATTTTTGTATCTTGGCATACCCGAACACTTTCATCGTGTTCGGTCCTGGAACATAAAACCTGCCTTGCTATAGTAATTTGCATGATATCTACAAGTTCACGTAACTAACAAATATCTTGTGATCACACAGATGCTCACTGCTGTGGTCCTGAAAATTAATTAATTTGAACTCCGTTTCCTGAACTTAACTTTGATGCCCCACCAACTATAGGCTCATAGCACATTCTTGCCATACATATTTCTATGGACACTACAAGGACAAAACGGATTCCACTAGGACGACAGAGGCGAAGGACATATTGTTGGGGAATTTTCTCCAGGCAAAATCAATCAATTGGTTGAAAATTCTAGGTGAAAGATAAGAAAAGAACTCTTCCCAATTTGCTAAAAGTAACTGTGTTGGCCTTTAGGTTGGTCAATGAACAAGAACGACAACATCAATCAAAAAACCTGAGGCTAGCATGCAGATACACTCAAAATGTTCTAAAAGCATATGATGCATGATACCATAAAGCAGATTCTGCAAGCGCGCACAGTAGGCTAATTAAGCAAGGAGATCATGCTGTATCTTGGCTCTGAACCTTCAAATTGCAAAAAGTTGGTAGCACAGAATATGATGGAAGTATCAGTCCAGGTATCCGGATTCGCAGAGAAGGTAAAGATATTTTGAATTGAGTCCTAGCCTTTCGTACAAAGCGAACCAGCGACAGCTGTGCTCGACTTTGAATGTACAATGGAGCAGCAAAGATCTTGGAAAATTTCTTGTAGTCAAGGTTTGCTATTCCAGTTTCAAATGTTCGTGATTTCTGTCCGTGGAGCTCTGGATTAAACTACAGCAACAAACTGATCATCAATCCAATGGAGATCTGGAGGCACAGTCATTTTTCTGAGATTTCCAATATGTCTCCATCTGCTATATGACATGGAATAAGAACCAAAATGGAATGTTTCAGTGACTTTACATGTTCCTGATCACCAACATCGGCACCATTCTGCCATGAATTTGGTGCACAAACAGTTTCCTCACTGTTGCATGAACAAAACAGGGAACTGAACTTCCACCTCCCAAAGAGTTATAGGGGACCCATCACTGTTCCTGTGAAACTTTGCAATATACCTATACCCTTATCAACTTCATTCATCAGACTGACCATCCAAGGTGCTTGTAGACATTTTAGATCTCTGGACTCGACCGTTGCTTTTACTGGTCACCAAAGTTCTCATACAGTAGCCGCACTCACGCAGTAAAGCAACAGTGTCTCCGATGACATTTCAACAGCATGAACTCAATTCATCAGTTGATTAAAATTCACAGGCTAGCGCATGCATGCAGAGAGACGCAGAGAAAGATGCCTCAATGGCAATCTGCTAAAGAATGATAGTGATTTATGTCTTCATCAAGGTTCAAAACCATGCATATATTAATGAGCATATGACGTGTGTACAATTCATCAAGTCCAAAATTTTTTCGAAGAATAGGGCATGCATGAGACATGGATTTCGTTTTCTAAATTTTTCGTCAAGGTAAGCATCTTCTTGAAATGAAAAGAAATCGAATTTTCTCCCCAGTACCAATTAAAATAATGAAATTATGTTCATGTTCAGTGCCTACATCCATGAAGGAAACGGGCATCCCTGAAAGATTTGAAGAGATCCCAGACGATCGAAGGAAACAGTGAGATTGCACCACACTTGGGAGGCATCAAGTTCTCGTTTCCGGGCTTATCCTCATGATGTACAGATCTGAACGGACCTGTACCAATAGTTTAAAAGGGCACTAAATATCATGATCACTTGCCAATTCTTCTTGAGCAAGGCCGAGAAGAATCAAGGTGTCTGCTGCTCTCTTTTTTTTTTGTTCTCTGGTTTCCATTGTATGCTGTTGACAGCTTCCATGTCAAGAAAGAGACAGCACTCTTCACTTGGTGCTTTGATTTGAGCTCAGAACTGATGGCTGTTGCCTTCTTGCAGGTTATTCATCGTGCTAATTAGCACATTAATATCAATGATTATGGAGCAATTTTGGTTAGCACATTAATATCAATGCTTATGGAGCAATTTTGGTCACAAATATATATATATATATATATATATATATAAGCAGTCTGATAATCAAAGCTGATCATAGAACGTGCATTTGCATGTGTGCCCACAGGCATGTCGATCCATGGTGGGTGGACTTGGATTCATGGCGTATATGTCATGAATGTGAATCCTCCATTAATGCCTGCAAACATTTCCATGGCTAGTGCTTTAAGGAATTCTCCTTTGTCGATGAAGAAAGTTCTTATAGATGCAATCTCCAGGTTTTTGACTGCAAACTGATTTCTTTCGACATTATATATATGTAGGTGTGTGTGAGAGAGAGAGAGAATTGATAACGTTCGTACACTAAACATTCCTCAATACCATCAAGATAGCACCCTCTAAGATCCAAATTGAGGACGTGACTATAAGACGCCAACCTAACCAGTTGCACTACCTATATCTATATATATATATATATATATATATATATATATATATATATATATATATATATATATATATATATATATATATATATATATATATATATATATATATATATATATATATATATATATATATATATATAATATATAAGATAGAGAGAGAGTATTGACTTGCCTAAAATATCCTTACTTTGTATAGAATATAGATATACATAATCTTCCTGCCTTTATTCTTATGTTCTTTATCAAATATTCTATTTTTGCGTAGATAAGCTTCGTATCATTATTGAAGTTTTTTGACCTATCATTATTGAAGTTTTTTGACCTATATAAACGTGTACTCTAGTGATAAGATAAAAATATATAAAGTGAAGGAAGATCGAGACAACACCCCTTCATTAGATTCATTTTATTTACTTTAATTTCATAAATGTGAACTTCTAAATCTGTAGGTGCTTAATTAACTTCTTCAGCTTAAACACACTCACTAAACCAACTTCTCAGGAGAATAAGCTCTCTTCTATGTAATGTGGACTTGTATTGGAGCAAGTTCCGGATATGTTTAGTGCAAATTTGGCTCAACTTGATCATTATTAAGCTAAAGGCCCATCTCCAGCTGCTTGACTTGCTTACCAAATATTGAACTTCAATAAAACGCTTAACAGGTCTGGTGGAACTCATGAAGGTACCGATTTGCTGGCCAATTCAAAAAATAAGACAGACTTTTCACGGGGCCTAATACTCTTCAGATGTACACCAGTGGACTTGTTTATCTAACGACAGCCGACATGTCAAATAAAAACTATTTCTTTAGTATATTTTAGTTTCTTTTATTTATTTTAAATTATTTTTAATACATTCCTTCATTTATTTTCTTAAAAATGACTTTTTTAAAATATTTTTTGCTCATTTCACGACCAATGTTGATGCCACCAATTTGGCATCCCCGCCGATTCAGCTGAAAAAACAATTTCAATGATACTGCTTTCAGAGGCCCCGCATAGCTTTCATGGAGAAGATAGGAAGTCCTCTCTCCATCGGAGCAGTTTTTTTTTTTCAACTTTGAAAAATTAACTACGAATGCGGCCTAAGTACTGACTGTAGGCATGGGAATCTCTTGGGCAAACATAAAGAACTTAGCGAATTCTTGATAATTTACTTCATTACTTGAAGGAAACAAGTAACAGACTACAACTATTTGCCATGCAATGTTCGCCAAGAGACAACGGCGAACCAGCTGGTCGGCTTGCCTGGTCCCCATCCATCTCTTTCTCTGTCAGGGGGGGATGCTTCTGCCGAAGAGCCACGTATACCTCCGAGAAATCTCGGCTTGCCTGGCCACGACCTGGCTGCATCCATCTTTGAACCTTGATTTCCCATACGTTTTTCTTCGGCTGTGTCCATCAATCTGTCCAAGGCAACTGCCCGGCCATGGTCTCGGCTAGTTTGGCCAAGGTTTTTGGCCATGGCTCAGCCACAAGCACGTCCAAGGTCACCGTAGTTGCCCGGGCCGTCCCCAGCAATGGCCTTAAGGCCAAGCCCGACCATGGCCCTACCTGGCTGCCGGGTACCAGCATTGGTGTTACAGGCTTTGTCCATTCATTGTATTCGACGTCTCTCTGATGTAATCTTGGGTTTGTCTTTAAATTGCCAAACTGCACAGCATCTTTCCCAACGGCTCTCAGTCTCAGGTAGCCCTTGCCACATAACCTAAAGGTCCCTGAAGTAGCTAGCTCTGCTATGCCCTTTAAGCTGATGGTTAAGTATCTTTTCCACTGGCCTGTCAAATTGCTTAGAAATGCTTGGGAGGTTGCCCTTACTGGATGAGTACTGCTCGGGTCCTCTTTATCTTCCAAGTAAGGTTTCAAGAAACTTACATGAGAAACGCAGTGCCATATTGCCCATCTTCTGAATCACGGTAAAGGGCCGCATAAAATTGTCCGTCTAGATTTATGTGGTTTTCGTAATCTTTCTTCTTCTGTTTCGGGGCAATTTGAGCATATTTTATACTTTCACTTGCATCAACAAATCAGCTGTACACTAGATAAAATATAACAACTACATCATTAAACTGAAAATATTTTAATTCCTTGTTATCCTTCTCCTTTTCGTTACGTTAAAACCAGGCATTTATCTCTCTCTCTCTCTCTCTCTCTCTCACACACACACACACACACACACACATATATATATATCGCCTAAATGGGTTGTTGGCATGCTTAACCCAACGGAGATGAGGACATCATGGAACGCAAAATTAAAGTTATACTTTATCCGGTTTCCTCTTCTTTGATACAAGTGAAATTGTACAATGTGGGGCTCATATAATTAGCAGTTCAAAGATTTGATGCCTCTTTCTGGCTGAAAACAAATATTTTTACCTTCATGTTAATAAACAAACAACAACAGCTAATAGTTATTAGTTTTCTTGTTCATAACAAGTTTAACCTTTAGACGGCTTCTGACAAGAAGGAAGAAATGTGCAATTGGAACACATGCCTTTAGAACTACTAACCCGCCGTATCTACTGTCTCGCTACTTATCTTCTTCTAAATCGGCGGTGTAAATTTCAGCGTAACTCGGTCGGCGACTTCAAACTTAAAAAGGGCCGCTGATGTTTATCGCCATTCTTTGTCGTTCGCCTCAGCGTTTGCCAAATATTCGTGTGCTTTTGTCTAAACGTTCATGTCTGTCCTAGACTCTATCTTCACAGTGGTAGCGGATCCCACTTGGACTGAAAGGGCTAAGTCTGGCGGAGCAAGGTGCTGCTAGCCAACAAAAGACCATATTGCCTATCTTCTTGACGGTGAGTTTGTACAACGCATGGCGCAACCGGAGCGATCCGCCTTTGTTCTAAAACAAGAGATTGAGTTGTGTACGCAACTATGCACGCCAAAAACCAAAAGAGGAATGGGTATTTTTCAAATTTGTATAAAGTAGTGGGCTTTTTCACCTCCTTCAAAAGAATTTTAACAAGGGTATTTTTGTCATTTCATATAAAAGAATATTCCACGTTGCGTTTGCTAAAACAACATAAAAAGGCACCAAAAAGAGCTTCGAGTGGCTGGATGCATCTAGCCCACAAACTTCATCAAGTTGCCATCGCAGTTCAGCCAACCCCGATGCCACCTGGTAGGCTGGTATGGGCCTTCACATCAGCCGGCACCTTCAGCCACGCACCACCCCTCTCCCATTCCTTTGTTCTTTCCTTCTTTTCTTCTGTATTGTTAGCTTGTTTGTTTTGCTTTTTCCCTTTCCTTTTTAAACATCAGTGACATCTTGTCGCCTACTTTTGTCAATACATTTTCCATTTTGTCAGCTAAATCTCTCTCTCTCTCACATTCCCATTTTATCGGCTATCTCTCTCTCTCTCTCTCTCTCTCACGCACACACACTGTCACATAATGCTCTAAATCAAAATATGCCGCATTATCTAGCATGGCCCCTCTCTGTCACACGCGGCACTCTAAATAAAAACCTGCAGACATTCATCAGCAAGGACGAGTACTTTGTGTGTTTGATACAAGGTTTATTTATCTTCCTAGAAGAGGAATCATTCAAATATATACTTGTATGCTCCAATCCTTCTATTTAAAAGAAAATTAGTAACATCAAATATGTGACTTGCATCTGTAAGGTCACTTAGAACGTCTTGCTTTAAATGCATGATTGAAGAACATGTTCTAGATAAATAAAAATAATATAATTATAAATACTTTTTTGAATATAACAATCAAACACGACATAATCATGTTACGGATCCTGAATAATAACATGGTATTCATTTGAAACATATGTTCCAAAAACACAATATCTTCTTATCAAACAACTTGTAGGAAGTAGTTTAATTAATGAACAGAATGCTTGTTACATGATCATTCCAACGTATCCCATAAAAAAGTGAACTCCGTTTTAGGTATTCATACCATAAATACTTGATGCAGAAAACGGTTCCGGACAAAGATGTCCAGAAATAAACCCACGGAAAGGTAGACTTGAGTCAGAAAGAGAGACCAGTTTGCATGCTCAATCTTCACTCGTTTAACAAATACACCACTTCCAAACCTCAATAAAAGGAAAAGGAAAAACCAGGAGATGAACCATATGAACAGGAAGCGTATATGATATACTTTTTCGACAAATTGAAAGAACAAGGACCGTACAACATTTATGCGTTAAATTCAGATACAGTTGCTTTGCAGATAGGACAAATACTCTTCTGCTGAAGCCATTTTTTGATGCAGCACACATGGTACTCATGTCCACACTCTAGTTTCCCCAGATGTTCCTCATGACGATATTCTTCCTGTCAAGTAGACATGTTACGTATCTTAGAAAAGAGACGGACAATAAAACCTTTATAGATGCAGGCACAAGTGACACATATGATGCGCGCTTGCCACAGAATTTGTGAATACTTTTCGGTACTTGTCTTGGAAAAACAGAACAAGTATGATACTAATTAATACTCAGTTGCATCAACAGGCCTACATCCCACACACACACACACACAGACACACACAGAGTGAGAGAGATAGAGAGAGAGAGAGAGAGAGAAAGAGAGAGAGGTGATGATGCTTTGCGAAGGGTGAGTTCAACTTTTGTATACCAAACAGATGGAACATCTCCATTCTCTTTCCAAGAAACACAGCTTCATCTTCTCCACGCATACATTGATTTCATCATCCTTCAAACCAGTCTTCACATATCCAATTTGATCCCCCAGCTCTACCAGCTCCTGTTACAATATGAAACTCAACACACGCATGCACACACACACATAGGGAAAGAAAGAGAGAGAGGGAGAGAGAGAATTAATTTCTCATGGAAAGCAAGAGAAAGCCAGTCACATATGAAAGAAGAAACGGACCTCATATGACATATCGTCCACATCAAGCCTCCATTCCCTAAACCGGTCATGTCCAGCAGCTTGGACAGGGTTAGTATGAAAATCCTGCAGAAAGAACCCACTGATGGAGATATCAGATAGCGTTCATAAACGAGTTTTAGACGCAGCTTCAGTAACACATTAATTAAAATCTATCACCAGCTAAAATGTATCTGTTGTTTGTATGGATTTGCCAAGGTGCTGCTGCAAGCGAAAGGAAGTTGCTGTGAATTTGGAAAAATGCTGACATATGGGTTTACTTGAAAGGTATCCATTTGCCAATTTTTCTCAGAAACACGACATTTCAGAAGGTCTGGTCTCTGTGACTTTTATTTACTGCAAGTAGCTGGATGCACCAAAATTCCTTCTAAGGATCATCAAGAGGACCCAATCAGGAGGAACCATGTATTCTCTTAAATGAAGGGGTTCAAGCTGGTCAAATCGTTTGGATAAATTAGAATACTAGACAAATAAAATCAGGTTCTAAAGTACAAAGGTATATATCATGAAGTTGACACACATTCAGAACATTTGTGCAGTTTCTCATCAAGAACAGCTTACTGGGAAACAAACATCATCATAAACCAAAGTACCCATCCAGACATTTTTTATCTTCGTATATTCTGATTTGGTCTACCTCTAAAGATATGAGAAACAGGTTTCAAAACTATAAGGGAGACACAAATGGAATAGAACATGTAGGATTTTCAAAGTTAAATAAATATGACCTTAACTGTATGTTCTACTCTGAGCTACTCTCTTGGATAGTGCAAGACCTCGTCGTGAATTACATTCTCAAAGTAAATTCACCTCCATTGATTTATTACAAGGAATATATATGACCGGAACTGAATGTTTTACCCTGAGCTACTCTCTTGGATAGTGCAAGGCCTCGCTAAGAACTACATGCTCAAAGTTATATAAATTTGAACCTCCATCAATCAATAAATTAAACGGTAACCCTTCCAACAAACTATGTCTCATAAATACATAGTTGTATTGTAATTCAAGCACATAGGAGACACAAATCAAAGGCCTGGTTTATGTAAAATCATACAAAATAAAGAGAACCATGTTTCAGTCATTTGCTTCAGATACAGTTTACAAATTCAGGGGACAATAGCCGAATCACAGACCTCCTCTTTGCGCCATGACAATGCCAGCATACTTGTGAGCCCTGGAGGAAGTCTTGCAAACCCCAGCACAATTAGTACAAAGGCTTCCCAATGGGTAAACTTTTTAATCATGAAAAAGGTGGAATGACATATTTTATAACTAAATATTTGTGCCACAACAGCAAACAAAAGCCAGCCTTTGAAATAGGCACAAAAAATTAGGCAACATAAACTCCTCCATTAAGTAAATGTTGTCATGCTGATATTAATTTCAACTAAGAAACAATAATAAGAAGGAAAGATACCTCTCTGATGAGTTCATGTTGATAATCCAATCCATTCAAACTCCGGAGGCGTCTTCTTGGAAGCAGAATAAATCGGTCTGCCATTTCACAGATGGATGGTCCTAGAGCAGCATCTATGCCATGCTGAACAAGGTCATCAAACTGCCATTTTGAGTAAAATCTTAGTAGCAAAATACAACTCAAACAGAACAGCAAGTATCTTGTAGAGCATGCATCATACAACTAAAAAAACAGCAGTCTCTCTTGAAAAGACCCAAGTGACATACTTGCGAACTTAAAACAAATAGGCATTCACATGCTATCTAGCCATCATGCTAGAAAATGTCTCTGCAGATGTCAGAAGCATCTAAAGAACATAAGGGCAGTCTACGTTTCAGAAACTTCTGATTGTGGTCCTGTATAACTGCTGCAAGAATGCAGCTTCATGAAATGACATGGGTTGAGGTGTTGATGTTATATGGCAAGAGTACCATTCACAAGATCCATGAAGGACCATCATATTCTTAAATTCTTCAATGTGAAAGTAACGAATATGTGTAATAGTGATCAATTTATGTCTTTACACATTACTTCATAAAGAGGCCTTGCGTGGAATAAATACACAAACTCGAGAGGGCCTTAAAGGTCAGTAAGGAGAGGGTAGGGAAACAGACTTACGAAAATGGTGTTTCACAGTACTTAAGACACACAGTGAACAAAAACATTGTCAACATTTGTCGTTTTAAGATTCAACTGTAAGGCTAGAAAAAAGAACACACACACAAGTGAAAGAATTCATTACATTTCTTACATGCAAGAATCCAGTATATTCATCATCAATCAAGTTTCAGTAGACAGGGCAGCTATGGATGGCCCCATCACAACTTGGACCAAAGTCATCATGATCTTCGTTAAACCATCCAGTGCTGGGAAAGGTAAGAACCTGTCTGACATATCTTATATATATATATATGTAGAGAGAGAGAGAGAGAGAGAGAGAGATCACAACTTGATCCAAAGTCATCATGATCTTCGTGAAACCATCCAGTGCTGGGAAAGGTAAGAACCTGTCTGCCATATTTTATATATGTAGTGTGTGTGAGTGTGGTTTTCCTTTTCTTGATTTTCAGGTCGGGACTTATTTTGCCTCTGTAGGCAGGTTGATGCGATTAGAACAAGAGACTCACAACAGAAAATGTTGCAACTCTATAATCAGAACTCACACATACCCTACCAACTATGATATAAGTTAAGACATCATTTCGTCATCAAAAGAAAGCTGTGGCATCATTTTGACTATCGAATTGCCTCACTGTTCATTAGCTTCACACTTCGGAAGGTCAGTCATAAAATCAAACAGGCAACTTCCTAGAACTGTTACAGAACAAGCCATATTCAGACAACACCAACCCAATCGACAGTTGGTGATTACGGAACCAGAAAAAAGAGCTTAGATTCCAGAAGTCCAAATAAATTTCAACAAGAACCCGTATAAACTATAAAGTGCCCATCAAAGAAATCGACCGTGTATTATGGTGTCTAAGCCACTCTGTCTCCTACCAAATGGCGACAATTCATCTTAAACTCAGAGCAAAATTAGACCACCAATTCCAGTATGGTTCAATCTGCTTTCAGCCTAAAACCATGATAACCAACCGAATCTCTGCAAGAAGTTCATAAAAAGAATGGGTGATGTCTGGATAGGGAAATCGCACCACAGCACACCACACAATACAAGTAAAAAAAAAAAAAAAAAAAAAATCGACGTTTCTGAACAAGTATGTACAACCAAATTTCCTTTAAAAATATGAAAATTTGGACAACCATTAACGACTTCATCTACGTTACAACAACGGCATAATGAAGAACACCGGAAAGCAAAACCATGGACAGCAAAAATAATCTCATCGAAAAATAAAGAAAAAGGACAGAATGGAGAAGGAAGAGAATCACCTCCCCGAAACTCCTTGCCCCAATAGAGCTGATTGTAATAGGTGCGGCAGTGTCTTGTCCCCTGAATCTACGGTGAAACCGACTACCCGGCGCCGGTTCGACGGGTACCAAGCCGCCCACGGAGGATGCAGCATCCGCCGTCAATGGCAGGTGACTAGAACTCCAGAGGTCCGGACAAGCGTTTGAGCGTCTCCGACCTCGAACGGAAGAAGAAGCTGTCGGCGCCGTTCTACGGTGAGGGCCGCGAACTCGTCTGCTGGGCTTGGGCTCCCAGTCGGCGGAAGCCCGGATGACGCTGGCGGCGGTCGCCGGAATGTAGACGTCTGGCGTCGACGTGCAGGAGAGGTGGCGGAAGGCGCCGCGCTTAAGGATACCTGGCTCGCCGTTGCCGGCGTCGGAGAAGACAGTAGAAAGGAAGCCGGGGCTGCAGCCATCGGCCGGTTCGGCTGAGAGCGAGAGACTCTGGTGTGTTTGCCTGCTACTCTGCCTCCACGTCGAAGAAGAAGAAGAAGAAGAGGCAGCCCTCCTTCTCCTATCCATCTCTCTCTCCCTCTCTTTCTCCGATGAACAAAGAGAGACAACTGATAACAACTACACGACCACCCACTTTCTCGTTCTCTCGGATGAGAGTGGCGGCACCCTCTCTCTCTCTCTCTCTCTCTCTGTGCGATAGCAAATGCAAATGCAGAGGCACCTCTCCGTCTCTCTGTCTCACGCCCTGACCGGTAGTAGGGGTAGATTCGAACGATGGCGAGAACGTCCTCTCGAAAACAATCATATGGTCAGCGATGATTTACAGAAGTAGCCTCTCTCTCTCTCGATCGATCTACTTGGCGAGAGGTAGTTGACCCATGTTCTTTGCTGTGTCTTTTTCCTGGAAAGAGAAGCCACAACCAGCCTGGCTGACTGTGGCCGGATGACGAGGGGACCTCTCTCTCCTTCCTTAGCCAAGAGCGTGATCATCGGTCCTCAAGCAACCACAGAAGCTCCCCATCCTTCTAAGCGACCATCTCCATGCGGCTTCACTTTCTGCCTGTCCTGTAGCAGCTCGAGTCCGTTGGGGTCAGCTCAGCGCCTCTCTGTTTTGCACACACTTACACGGTTAGAAGCGGAATCCATTATTAGCTTACTCGAATTCTCTTTCATGGAGCTACCTTCTCTCCGGAGCCTTACGGCTCTTTTTCTCCTTTGTCGATTGTATACCAGGTAATCAACTTTAACTTTTTAGAAAGAGAATCGAGAGAAAGGGTACAGAGGAGACAAAGGTCGTGGGCGAGTCACGAGGAGTTGAAGGTTTACGTCTTCCTTTTCGTAATTCCCGAGGGCCTGCCATCGATAGCCCCACTACGAGAGATCACCGATTCGCAACCAGAACTCCTCGTTTCAATGGCTCGGCTAAATTGGCTAGGGAACAGCCACATAAAAAAAAAAAAAAAAACTGTATTATATTATTCAAGAACATGTAAAAATCATGAACAAAAATATAAAAGTATTTAAACATTTAAAAATGAGAAATAAAAGTATAATGCATACCAACGGTATTGCGTCGAATTAATTGGCAGCCAGTTCAGTTCCAATCGGCAGGCTTCCCTAACTAGTTCTCTTGCTGAGCAACAAAGGCATGGCGACCTGATATCTTCCCTGCAAAAGACATCTGGTGTATTTATTTAACTTAACTTTCGCTTGTCCAAAGCAAAAGAAAGATAAAGATAAAAGAAGAAAAGGAACAAAAAGAAACTGTGACGGGTGAGGAAGAAAGAACACCAAGGCCGTTGGCCTGGTCTGCCCTCGCTCTTTTTGTCATTTTGTGATCACTCTTGCGTCAAGAATCTGACCCGGTAAATCGCGCGATCAACTGATTCGGCCAAATTGATTTGTAAACCGGTAAAAATTATTTAATTCCTTAGAAATGACAAACAGATATAATGTATCTATAAAAAAAGAATATCCCGGAGTTTTTAATCCGGAACCAACTCCGTGCCAAGAGTGAGCCTGCCACAAGCTTATTGGCATCCATAATAAAGACAAGCAACAGCGTGGGGTGGTGCTCGTAAAAAGTTGTTTATACATATACATTTATCTTATATTATGCATGCAAAGTACCATTATTATATCGTATATATAGCTGACCATATTGGGTCATATATATAACACAATCTCGAGCACTTAAAACGGACGTTCGATGAAATTCAAAACACTACCCAGCCAATGCAAAGGCAAATTTTGCTTGTGCATTGAACTAAGCTTCAGTGCATAATGCCTGACTAAAAAGAAACTCATTGGCTAAGCTAATCCTTGTACATTTTTGGTTGAGCAATGAGACCGACAATTTGATAAAGAGTTGAAACTTTCACCCAATCTCTTATCTTTCTATGTCGACTTTTGGTTAAGCCTGAGGCTGGGTGGGCGTCCTAGTGCCCCCGCAGTTGACGTGTGAACTCGTCATGGGCCCACATGATCCTCGTGGCTAAGGCGTTGAACCAATGCTCCACGTGGTCCCGGGCTCTACTGGGGCCACGGACTTGCCTTTGAGGATCCAGATCTAAATGGGTTCCGTAGTCCAGTGCAAATTCATTATAGGAACACAAATGTTGTGAAAAGTTTAAGTTATTTTCAAGTTTTATAAGCGAGAACCAAATCAAGTGGTGGCTAAATATTGGACTTTTGGACCGGGTTTAGCTCCTATATGTCCCCAACTGATTTCATAACATTTTGGATCGGGTCTGGCCCAAATCCATTTCACCAAAATGAATGGGAAGATAGATCTGGCAACGAGATATCTCTTCGTATGATGCCTTTTGTCTCACCTACCAAACCTAACCGAGCAACTTGGTGCACCCCAGTTGCCCTCTTGCATTGAGAGCTTGCCCCCTTTTTGTACTGAATCTCCTCAATTATTTGCAAGGGGAAAGAAGGGTTGCTACTATTCAAGAGTCAAATACAAACAAGCGGATTTCATGGACGCAATTGTAGATATCAATCAATATTCAATGTGAAATGCTCTGTACAAGATGCGCATGAGGTGCTTGATATTGCATCAGACTCTTGTTCAAAAGCTTTGGGAGATTCAATGAGGTGTGGTCACCAAATTAAGACCCAACGGGTCGGGCCGGATACAAGTCCAAGATGTCACTTTCAGTCAGCTGTGCTTGGTCCAATTGATTTACTTGTCTCGTATATCAACTGTTTGCTTTACTGACCCAGTCTATCTCACGGGTGTTATTACTACTGGGCCTTTTGTGACGGCACAGCCATTAATGGCTGTGGTCTAATGCAGATTACTCCATTCAACTGGTTCTTTGATCTAAGACATTATTATTGTATCTACCATTTAATTTGATACTGATTGAGCAACTACGCAAATAATCAACACGAAAGCTTCTTCCTCATTTTGCTCACAAAAGTCAATAATATAGGATTAAGACTACCGTGGAAAACGTATTACATAGAGTTTCATTGGACAATTGTGAGCAGCCCTTTTAATTTGATGGTACAGCAGGCTGTCGACCAGTCCTTGCTGTTGCTGTTCAGTAGGCCAATTTGAGCAGCCTGAGCATCCGGTCGGTAGCTGGCCGGAGTCCGAACCAAAAAAAAAAAAAAAAAAAACATCGGCCCAGCCCGGATGGACTCGATAGTAGTTTTTTAATATATATTATATAATTACAATGTTATATTATGATTTTTAATATTTATATATTATTTTTTATTAACAATATATACTTTATAATTTAATCGGATTGGGCTCGGTTGAGGGTCATACCAGGTTTCGAGTGTGGGTGTCAGGCCAAGCCTAAACCTGGGTTTCTATGTCGAGTCGACCCGATGCCCAAGATTATTTGAGCCTATCTTTGGACACAAAAGAGGCCCTTAATTAAGCCTTAGGGTTTCGATTTAAGTTGTGGTTTTTGAGTATAAAATTGAGAATAAACCCCAAGGGCTTGTGTGGGCAATTGCCCACGTAAACCCATATAAATTGCTTACAGTTATTAGTCCTTCAAAGCAGTTTACTTATTGGTTGTTGCTTAAAAGTTATATTTGAAAATTGAAATATCAGTGTCCCTCTAGCTGCCAGAAATTTCTCTCTCGGTCAGTTTACACAATGTTTAATTTGTTATTGATCCATAATAAGGCCTGTGCTGGATTTCCCTACGATTTCTCCACTGAGGAAGAAAGATTACGACCTAAATGGAGCACTACGAATTATATATGTTCATTGAAGTTGGCGCGTCTTCTGCAGTCCAGAGAGATCGAAGCTCGGGAAGCTTCCCGGTAAAGTTAGTGGCCGAGATAACCTTCCATGAAGGATCGAGATAGGACCAATGGTGACGGATGGGACAAATTAGCTTGAGTAGATAAACGTTTTAGTTTGGTGCAATGCCTGCTAAAATAAATAACAGATTATCGTCTTTCGAGGATGGTTCATATTATCCGTACGTACTCACATCTATTGCTGGTCCACCGGAAGTAGGCATATGTATATATGTGTAATTGATAAATACCAGACCACTTTGCTGAGACTATGAACAAAATTTTTAAGGGTTTTCACAATCTAAGCTTATGGATGTATCTTAAGAGTGTTTTGATTACGAATATATTAAGTTAGTCTTTTGTGACTCTAATGATGCTTTTTTAATAATAAAAAATGAACAGCCCTTAAGCATCAAAATTTTGATAGTTGAAAAATGAATTTTTTTTTAAAATAACATTAATTAAGACATGATTTATGTTGAATTAGTGTTTATAAATATGCTAGGATGTTCACATTTTGCTGGTTTATATATATATATGTGTGTGTTCAAACTTTAATTGTACCAAAAAATTGGTGATACCTTAAACAGGGGAGGAACCTTGAAAAGCCAGCTTATGAGACTACTTTACTTCGTTATATCCTTCCTTCCCCTGAGAATCACCAATTTTAGGATAGAAAGAAATTCTGGAATTAGTTGAATATTATATATATATATATAAGAAAGAGATAGAGGGGAAAGATGGATATGCTGGCCCACTCTTTTTGGTTGGATTCCGTGAAGTTTGCACCGCTAAGTTGTTTATTCAACTTAAATCCAAAGCTGAATAATTAATTAAAAAGTTTATTAGGTTAATGAACTCTATACTTGTACGTGTTTCTACAGAAGGTGGCAAGCCTGATTCAATTGCCAAAAACCTAGATCTATCGTGAAAATGTATATATTTTTTTCGAATGCACTTTGAGTTAAAATATCTCTTAGTAAATGAGAATCTGCACAACAGACCCATAAGCTGAAAATGGACGGGAAATATATATGGTGAACTTAGCTAGACTCATGGCAGCTTATGATAAGATCAGAAGCTCATTGAGCTCTTGATCTGCTCAACCAGAAGGCCGTAACTGGCCGTAGGCCTGTGTACGGAGTTCTTGTTAGCCGTTACATTCTTGATATGAAAGGGCACACTGTGCATTATAATATTTTGGGGTACAGTCTTCTATTTTATATTTGCATGTTGATGGCTTTCCTGGTAGCATCACTGGTAACCAATGACAGAGTTGTCGACAATGTCGGCAGAGGTGATCTGTATCATCATGTTTTCTTTCATCTACCACACAGATCAATCTTTAAACTATTGGTCAGTGGGGGAAATTGTTCCATTGACCCAAAAGGATGGTAGAACGAATCAATGGAGCTCGACACAGACTGCGTCGTCTTAGTTTTAAAAAGGCCAACTGTGGGCAAGATCTTGTCACGTAATGATCTCCCCATGTGAACGTACCACATGAGATACTGCAACCCCCTTTTTAATTCTCTGCCACTTCACGCGGATCTTGTCTTAGTTTTGCTGGGCACAGATTCTCGTTCACTGCCTATTTAGCACCATGGAGGCTTAGAGCTGCTTCACCATAGAAGTTCTATGGCGACTTGGGTGCACACAATCACGTATCCCTTGAGGAAGGCCCGCAGTTTCTTCTCATCTGCTAAGAACAGGAAGACTCATTCAGGTACGTATTTTCCATCACCACCACCATCGTCATTTTCATATGCTGTTCAATTTCTCGTGGGAAACAAGTTCCTCACCCCAGGACAACATCTTTTATTGATTCGACGAGCTCATTTTTTCAGAGTGCCAAATAAAACAGTTGGATCTCCACGGGGAAGTCATGGCATGCGCCTATGAGGATGTCCAGGTGATGTGGTCGATGCTGAAGGAGTCCAGATCATGCATTGCCCAGTCCTGAGATGAAGCATGCCATCACAAAATGTATCTATCATCTAGGTTTTTTCAATCCACTGTGTAAATATGGGGCATTTGAGGTCTGAATCAGATGCCTTGTAGCAGCAGTTAGGCTTTGCATCTTTGGTATCCACATGATGCAAGAACATCATGGTGAGATTTTGTTGCAAAGACTTTTAAACATGTAGGTACTTTTCCGGTCTCTTGTTTTCTGAGATCAGAGAAATGTTGAGGTATCTTATTGTGGATCAGTTGTATGCTAGCATGGCATGGCGATGAGGGGATGAGGATTTATACAATTACACGAGCTGATAACCGCAGACACAAGTTATTTCCTCCTTTTTGTTTTTGGGGATTAGTCTAAATTGCAGAAAGCTATACTGGTTGGCCAGGCGCATGTAATGTACCCCAATCTATTTGGGAAGCGGGCTAAATCGTCTTCGATTTTGTGCCGACCATCCTTTTGAAACTTGCGATATCGTTTCAACTTGGTAGGTTGCTCATAGAGTTCTTTTGGGCAAAGTTTGATGTCATCTGTCAAATTTTATCTATGAATCTGCCCCAATCAGAACACTTACACTTGCCAAACGAACAACCAGTAGCAATATTTAACTCAGTGTTGTTAAGTTTATAGCTAATGAGTTGCACGTAGAAGGAAAAGCTTTTAGCTGAGAGGCAGCCCCTTCAAAAAATTAATGGCTTAAGGAGGTCATTGAGTAGATATTAACCAAATTGCTAAGGGGCACTCATATGTAAATAATGAATTGTGTGGATGTTTGTAGGCAATTTTTACATGTGCACCTTGTTGGGGATCGGCACTTGCATCATCAGAAGTTGCACATAGGTGAATTTTTTTTTTTTTTTTTTTTGTAAGTCTTTCGTCAAACAACAATTTTGAGTTTTACATTGGACAAGTAATGGATATGTCATGTTTGAAGAATTCACAACAACAAAAGGCAACTAATGATCAGTATAGCATATGTTACTGGAGAAATTTGAAACTCGAACCCTTTTGTTGTTTTATTAAAAGTTAATTAGGCACTTTTCCGTTCTTTTACCCTCTATGAGGAGAGGTCCCTATTTTTTGCTATTAGGGATGCATCGGGGGAGTTACACTCAATGTATACTTCAAACTTTTTTAATACTCTTAGGATCGCTTGCTTTTGGTTACTTTCCAAACATGTTTGGAGAAAAGCGAAGGATATGCTCCAACCCTAACACAAAATCACATGCCTTCATATGGTTTCATTGGCTTGTAAAATATAGCCAATTGACCGTTGACTGGGTCATTAAAAATAAGAGGGGTGGGAACAGCTTGGAGGACACCCTTCTCTAACCAAATGTTGTCAAGTTTTTTTAATGAGTTTTTTAAATCTTTGTTTGGGTGACACGTCGAAAACAAACCTGGTTTTGAAGTATCATAATGGATCATACACAAAACAAAACTAGGGGAAAGAGAGAAAGAGAAACGTAGTACCAACTGAAACTTTAAATCTTGATTGTAGTATAAGTAAGAAAGAAATGGTATTTAAGAGGGTTTTCTGACTAATTGGAAAGCCATTAACGACGACATCACACAAATCTCGAGGCCAAAATTAACAATGCCACATGACAAACCTGGTTATATCCGTCATATTGGTACATAAATTTTCATGCACCAATATGATTAATGACTAAAATACCTTTAGTTTATATTGAAAAAGAAAATTTTTTGTCAGAAAAAATATAAAAATAAAAAAACTATGGAATACTTTTTTTAATAAATTACCAAAATATTCTTCCCTCTGTGCACTGTGCGGATGGCCCGTGTAACTTTCTTTCACCAGGGAAGCTGGAGACCTTTGAAACGAACAAACTCGGACACACCACTATGAATCCCAAAGCGTGAAAACATCAAGGGTTTATTATCTTCCTGCGCAAGCATAAGTTGAAACTATTTTGACAGAAACGGCCGTCACAATGCTCGCGATGGCAAAGATTTTATGGGAGAACTCTTTGCGTCTCTTCTGCCCCCACAAGGGAGTAAATCTTAAACCCTATAGGTTCCATGCTTAAGGAATTCAGAATAGTTCAATGATGCCCGTCTTTGTATGCTGCATTGTCTTTGTGTGGCAATGAGAACACTTTTCATTCTTAGTAGATTTGGGCGCAGGCAGCAAAATATCATTGCCTGCAGGATCAAATTGCATGACTAAAAAAGGTACACCAGTTGTATGAAAAAAGCACACCAGTGAAAACTAAGAAAAAGAAATAATCGGACACTTTTCATAAATAAAGTCCAAAGGAAAGACACATTTACACACTTGACCAAAAACCACCAGAACATAATATAAGAGAAAGACACTACTAACAACAAAATCTGCCTCATGTCTCCAGACGACCCACTGTTTTCACCGCTTACTCCATGAATGCAAACATGAAAACCTCTACTGCTGAAAGACTCAAAGCAACACCGCCATGGAGATGGTGGTAAGTGAGCCGCGAAGGACCTTCATCCCGCATAGTCATGAGAGTCATTCCACTGGTTGGGATCAATATATGGCCACTCCACAGGAGAGCAGTCTATAGAGTTGAGGAGATCATCTATGGACTGCTCTCCACGTATTTGATCAGTGGATGTCAGCCTTGATTGATCGTGATTTGGCATGGCAACTAGCGGCGACAGCGGAGCCAACGACGTAGATGGTGGTGCTCTGCTCAATGTTTGAGCCCTCAACAACTCACATTTTGCCTTCACCATCGTGTACTTGGCTTCCACCATGCCTACTAAGGCATGAACCTCTTCGATGCCTGCACCATGCAGAATCCTCCTGTTGGCCATGCCATCGAATAATTTCTGCCTCAACTCCACCTCCTTATTCTCCTTGGACAGCTTTGCGAGCTCGTCTGCGAACTTGGATACCCTTTGTCGAAGAAAGCCTTCTTGATTCAGCATCTTCTTGACTTTCTCCATCTCCGGCAACTCATTGAACTTGTCAATGATTTGCAGGACTTGCGCGCCATCCTCCGGCCATATCTCGGGGGTGTGTTCGTTCTTTCCGTAGACAATGGCACATATGGTTACGTCACAGAGGGTGCTGAGCTCGTAGACCTTCTTTAGTAATCCTTTTTTCCTCTTCTTGAACGTAACTCGCCTGGCGGAATCCTTGGCAATGTAGGCCAAGTTCAACTTCTTTCTCGCCATGCTCAATCCACTTGATGAAAATGAGGAAGGCTGCCTTTGTTTATATAATGGTGTGAGGAGGGTGCAGGTAGTCATATTACTTTTTCCTTTTCATTTAAGATAGTAAATGCACCACGACTACTATAGGTTGTGGAGGAGATTGCAATTGGGTGCAGTGAGATCAGGAAGATCAAGAAGCAAGCTTTCAGGATAAGCTCAATACAAAAGTATATTGAAAAACGTATCTTTTTCATTTATGAATGTTATTGCCTTGAGAAATTTCGGGTGGCATGGATTAAAACCATTACACCTGGTCTCCATGGGTTGACTGGAGACGAGTTTCTCAAGCATATACAAGCATCAGCTGTCTCAATGTACTTGGAAAACTTGTCAAATGGAAATCTTCTTCTCAAGATTTTTGAGATGTTTTCCTAGGTAATCGCAAATCCAGTCCTGACTCCTAGGTCTTCTATCCGTTGAGCAATTGTCATTAATTATTTTTGCTGGCAAAATATCCTTAATATAGGGAGGTCATAACTGCACATAATTGCATGCATTTTAAAATGGCCACATTTGTGATTGTCTCAAATATCGAACTTCGGAGATTGCCACACTCCTAAGAACACATGTCACACTTGTGAGCCACCTTAGGATGATGATAGTCGATTTTTCAAGAGAAATTTGGCACTTAGAAGAACCTTGCTAGATTATACTATTAAAGATATTGCACCAGGGGTTTTGAAAATCTGAGCTTCATCAATTGAAGCGCCTCATATTAACCCCCTGGCCAGTCTTACAAAGTTTATGCAATCTTAGTAATGCTTGCTATATCTTAAATGGAGAGAAAAACTTGTAAAAAAAAAACACTTAACATTTGGGCAGATAACAAATCATTGGCCAACCTTCAAACGTTGATATATAAATCATTCCTCATGAGCAACGAAAGGTATCTTGCCCTTGGAAAGGATATTTTTGTTATTTTATATAAAAAAATTAATGCTCATGCCTGTAGGTGGCACTTTGAGAATTTGTCTCAACAGTTAATCGCCTACATGTAAATTTTTGAAAGTTAAAGAGTGATCTGTCATTTGTTCAAAAGTAAGATGCCATTTTGAAAAGTTTTCCAAATACAAAAAGTGGAAAGTGAGAGGGAGGAGATGTGAAAAAAATCTACGCCTGCTAATGACCCACCCTGATATGGTACGCATCCTAAATTTCTTACTTTGCCATTTCACTTAGTTGACCAAATATTTGGATTGTGAATATGGTTTCATTTTCCTAAAAAAGATTTACGGGACATGAATGAAAATGAATAAAGTTTTTTAGGAAGAAAAACTTTTACCATATTGTCAAGTACTTACAGACTTGAGAAAGCTCAAGGAAGAAAATTGCTGTTACATTAACATTAGTTAGTTGACCTGTGTAGAGCTGACATTCAAGGGCAGGGCCAGAAATTTTTTCCTATTTCATGAGGCACATAAGTAAATAATTATAAGATATTTATATAAAAATAAAGAAAAATTTTGTCGCCAGCCTATATTTATCTCCACTACTGACTGAAAATATACTTCACTAATCTGACCCCACGATAGCTCCTTTAGTTAGCTCCTTTCAGAGATGAATGAAATTGCATCCTTGTAAGAGGTCATCGAATGTATATGCAGGTGACTGTAATTTATCCGCTGAAGGATCCCAAACAATGTCCTTAGAGTTTGTTTAATTTCTTTGCTGAAAAGAACTTTCGTTGTAAAAGGTGTTACGGTTGCAATTTATCCGATCAAACCATGGACGCCAAGAAAATAAAACGCGTTCATCTCTTTTAGATGTTCCAGGCATTACTTTTCTCTATGAATGTCTATAATAAAACCGAATGCTATCTTCCACACAGGGTAGCCAATAAGAAGAATATTGTGTTTCTAAACACAAGTTCCTATAAGACATGCCGTTCCCAAAGCACCATGGTTTTATGATGGGAAACAGGGCACAATCATACTTATCATTTTGAGATCCAACAATCAAAAGCTGGACATAATTAGATGAACCAATGTTAGTAAGTGCGTTGATGTGAAGCAATGTGCTAAGCCTGTAAAGCGATGCACAAAGCAATGAAGAAGCGTAAGCATCAAAATAAAAAATATCAAGCATATAATATTCACAAAAAATAATGTCAGAAGTAAAAAACACTAAGAAAAACAAAAAATATGAATATATAGTACAGTTGTAAGACTCACGTACTAATGCCGTGGAATCAATATATTAAGTGGCAAGTGTTGAGCATAGAAGGTCCTTCCCAAACAAAGGAGGAGAATGCTAGAGTGGTATATCCTTCCCAAAAAATATTTAATAGGTTTTTTCCTCGTGTGTATGGCTTTTCTAGATGTATAGTTGACATATAGCTTAGTTGTTGGATCCATTATTATTTAAAATTTAACTTAAAAAAAGCTACATATTTGTTACTTAATGTTTCCATCACGAAACTTTTTCTTTTTTAAGCTAATGCATGTAGCGACTCAACTCAACCATGTTTATGTTGGGCCCACATTAACCTTATTTTTTAAAACTTTTTTATGTTTACTTAAGCCATTTTTTCCTTTTTTTTTTCGCTTTAACCTTTTTCATGTTTACTTAACATTTTGTTGGTCCTTTGTCAATACGATGCACTGGTGATCTGGGCTTATTACTTTTATTTTCAGAATTAATTTAAAAGATTTAAGTTACTTTTGTAATTAAAAATTTTTAAAACTAAACAAATACAAACTTGAACGAGAGATCTGGCAAGATATTGCTACAAATGGATTTGGCAGCAATATCAGAAAGATAAACAATTAAAATGTTAAAAAAAAACGTCAAAGCATTAACTTACAAAACAAGCATCCGTGCCTGACGTGTGCTGATGCGCACGCAATGCATCCGGTGGACTGCGGATCCGCTCATGGCAATGATACTCCTGATGCGCACGTCTAATAATATTGACATCAACCTTCTTAAAGCATAAAATGGTACGTGTTAATGGAATAAGCATTTTAGGAATATGTATTCTAACAAATATTGTTCCTATCAACCACCACAATCAGTGGTGGTTCAACCAGTGGTGTGGTACTAGATGCGCACGCATCACTTGGACCCACCACCAGCTGACTCGACCCACCACCAGCTGAATGTACCAATGTTCATGGTAGGGGCGAAGTCAGGATTTTTTCTATAGTCAGGCCAAGATGATTCACGGGCCAGGTCAGGGTTGGGCCAAGAGGAGCAACGAGGAGCGATCGGTAGGGCTGCACACGAGCCGAGTCGAGCTCGAGCTTGCCCAGCTCGAGCTCGACTCGACTCAACGAGCTCGAGCTGGAACTCGACTCGAACTCGAGTCGAGCTACCTAACACAAGCTCGAGCTCGACTCGATTAAATAAAGTCGAGCTCGAGCTCGACTCGATTAACTCGATTAGCTCGTCTAAATAAAATATGATCCTTCTTTTTAAAATATCTAGTAAAATACAAAATGGAAATAGGACATAATATATATAAACGAGTCGAGTCGAGTTCAGAACTCGACTCGACTCGTTTACTCATTCGAGTTTCATTATAAGCTCGAACTCGACTCGTTTATAAACGAGTCGAGCTCGAGCCGAGTTTAACCGGGCGAGTTCGAGTCGAGCCCGAGCTGGCTCGACTTGTTGTGCAGCCCTAGCGATCGGTCGGGCCAAACTAAAAAAATTCGTTGGCCCGGGCGGGCCCCCCTTCCCTCCGCCCCTGGTTCATGGGGGGTGCGTTTTTTTCCAAGATTTGTGGGCATATGGCCTGATATGCATGCATAGCTGGCACGCGGTGTGTGCATCAGACAGTCAGTATTTTCAGTTTTCACTTGCTGTCTCTCTACTCACCATTTGTCTTTTTGTCCTCCGCCGTTGACTCCCTCTCCATTATCCGCTGCCACCACTAGTTTCCCCTCCATTGCGGGGCATTAGAGAGCCACATGATGTAGTCTGGTGTGAGCAATTTTCACACTAACCTCTTAAATTTTCTTGATTTTATAAGGCATCTCTAAATATTTACTTTAATATACACATAGGTGCCTTTGCAGATATGAATACTTTTAAATGAGTATCCATTCAGTCAATTTTTCTACCTCCACCACTACCGAACACACATCACCAAAAGCCCACCACATCGCTAGCCTCTTTACCGCCATTCATCTCCGGCACACAATGCCTCTCTCTCTTTGTGTTTCCACTTGGTCGCGCAGTACCGAAACAATGGCGACTGGCGGTGAGTCGCCCCCTTTCTCTCTCTAACTCCCCACATTCTTTTTTTGCCTACTTATCATTTTGATTGTTGTTTTTCAGTTTTAACATTGTTTTGTGGATATTATGTATTTAGTACTTGACCTCTTTTTTGTCCTAAGTGCACTTACTCACCATTATGCATCGTAGCGCTAGGCACCGCCTTAATTCAAGGGACTTAACAACATTGGGTTCAACAACCAAATGGCCTTTTAATTGTACTAGCAGAACGTCAGCACAAGTCACGAATTCACGTACCCATTTGCTTGCCTCTTCACAATCCAAGCTCCAAGAAATGGGAGCCCATGTCTAAACAAGCCAACACATTCTAGTGCTACATGGGCATGCCAATGCAATGCAGCCTAAACGACAGGTCTATGATGTTTGTTTATGATGTTAAATGTGTGCTCATTGTGACATAAGTGGGAAGGTTTCTCTTGGACTTGTGGGGAGTTAATACAGGCGCTTGAAGGAGAATGTGTGAAAGATTATAAGCTGTTACTACAAGAAAGGAGTGTTATGCTATACGCACATAAGTGGGTCATGCAACGTATGGACTGGTGCAATCTTGACCAAAAAAGGAAGGAAACATATAGGTAGTTGAGGAGTACTTCTGTCCATAAATATGTTACCTATTGATAAGTCATGGAGAAAATGAAATGGTTTAATGTTCGTGATTAAGATACCTCAAAACCAAGTGCTTGAATATTTTTCCTTTACATAAGTCAGGGTGGTATCAATGCTAGAGAATGCATGGAGTTCGACTAGCCATCCCAGGGCACGGGTACCCCGTCTTGTACTTGGTACTCAGCCCTAGTCAGGCTCGACCAGAAATTGAGTGCAAGGCCGGCCTAATAAGTTGTTAGGCTGGCCCAACAGGTGGGATCGACTCAGCCCGATAATTTATATTTAATATTTATTATTATTTATATATATATAATTATATATACTTTATTATGATTAAATTATATTATATTCATAAAAATATATCATTTCCCTGATCTACCCATCTGAATATGAGTCACGAGTTTACCAACTATGTACCACAATACTTATTGGACTGCCAAAAGGAGCTCTGCTGCCCAACGGTATGGACCCACTTTCCATTGCATTAACCGACGTCCCTTCAATGAAACTAGTAGTAGTTTGCCAGTTTGACATTAAACCAAAAAAGAAAAGTTAACAACGGCTAGACAAAGTGCCACCTAAGTTATATATATATATATATATATATATATATATATATCTATGAAATCAGTCAGCCAATGTTCATAGCTAGATGTTTTTTTTTAAACTATGTAACACTAAAAACCGTCCAAAATGGTGCATTTCAAAGTAAAAAAGTTTGGTCAATCAACCGCACATTATTTACAATAGTTTTTAGCGTCACAAAATATAAAAAAGCCATCTGCCCAATATATATATATATATATATACAAAATTCTTGAATCCTTCTACAATTGTCCATCCAGCCTCTCACAATGCATTGGGTTGCATGTTTGAGGCATCAGATGGCTGGATGGTTAGTGGAGTTTGTCAAATAAATAAATAAAAACACACACAAAATGTGAATTTCTTCGACCATATGGATGCGTCCTGCCTCACACACGCAACCCGATGCATTGCAGATGGACCGAAGATTTGAATCCTCTATATATATAAATGATTCATGAATTATGGAAGTTGAGTAAATACAAGCTCATTTTCAAAAAGGAAAATGAGGATTAACACATAAGACTTTGCAAAAGTATTCTTATCCTCTATTATATAGTCCATATATATCTGTGTCTATATATATAAATATACATATACGAATACTAATTTATTTATTTTCTTATCGTACGAGACAAAAATGTATAAAACTGCAGTACTAGGTGAGCATGGGGTGAGAATCTTTTCCAGTAAATCCTAGTAGGCCAGGTGGAGTGCTGTCAATCGTGCGCCACCTAAAATTGCTCAAGGCAATAACCTTTATCAATGAAAAATATATTTTTTTTCTTGAATTTATCCTCAAATTTTGCTTTTTGATTCTCCTGACTTATTGCAATCTGGTCCAGAGCGTAGCAGCGGTGGCACATTTACTATTTTAAGTGAAAATGAATCAGCACTGAGACCACTTGCACCTTCTTCATACCATTATATAAACACAGTCACACCTGCCTCATCCTGAAGTCGATCAAGAATGGCGAGGAAGAAGTTGAACTTGAACTATATCGCCAAGGACTCCATTAGGCGAATGACATTCAAGAAAAGAAAGAGGGGATTGCTGAAGAATGCTTATGAGCTCAGCACCCTCTGCGATGTAACCATGTGTGTCATTGTCTATGGACAGAATAAGAACAAACCGAAGATATGGCCACAGAAGCGCTCGCAAGTCTTACAAATCATTGACAAGTTCAAGGAGTTGCCTGAGACTGAGAAAATCAAAAACATGTTGAATCAAGAGAGCTTTCTCAGGCAAAGAGTATCCAAGTCCGCCAAGGAGCTCGCTGAGCTATCCAAGGAGAACAAGGAGGTGGACTTGAGACATACATTATTGGATGGCATGGCCAAGAGGAGCATTCTGATTGGTGCCGGCATCGAGGAGGTTCGCGCCTTAGCAAGCATGGTGGAGGCCAAGTACTCCATGGTGAAAGCAAGGTATGAGCTATTGAAGCCTCAGCCTTTGGAAAGACCACCACCATCTACAGTGTTGGCTCCGTTGTCAATGCCGACGAATGCGATGGCAGAATGGGATCAGTCGAGACTGACATTTACGATTCCAATGCAAGGAGAGCAGTCCGTTGAAGATCTCCTAAACTCTATCGACTGCTATCCTATGGAGTGGCTATATGCTGATCCCAACCAATTGAACAACCCTCATGACTCTCTGGGATGAAGTCTCTTTGCTGTTAACTTGTCTCCCTCTCCATGGCCATATTCCATTTAAGTCTTTAAAAAATAGATACTTTGTTGATGGAATTGGCAATGGAGATAGTCAGTTGTGTCGAGACATGAGGTTGCTTTTGTTATTTTTTCGTTTTGGTCCAGTCTTGGACTCCTGGGAACTCCAATCCCATTTAAGGGTGCTTTTATGGTAATCTTTTCTCTTTTGTCATTGTTCAAGACTGTTAATATTTTTTCTTTCTTAATTTTGACTTCCATATAACTGTTGTACTTTTTGTCATTTTTAGTCATCCAATTTTATTTTTATCCCAAGGGGGATGGGTTCAGTATACCAGTGACTAAAAGGGAGAAAGGTCCAACACCATCATGAACCCCAATAGCTAGGGCCATACCTCGTGTTATGATCGTTGTATGGGCACTGGGGAGGGAATTTGTCAAAAAAAAAAAAAAATTAGAAAATTGTTGAAAAACTGCTTATAATTTTGCAAGGGAATTTATGTAATTTTTTGTTTTACAGGTTTTGCCTTAATCCCCATGTATTATAAGGAGGCAATTTCTCTTGTATTGAAAAACTGTTTTGTGTGACGACCATGGATGTAAGAGAACTTTGTCTCCAAACCATGTAGAATCTTTGTGTCCTTCTTGTTTATCCTCTTTTTCAATTTCTTCTCTTTGGTGTTGCGAGAGATAGAAAGAGGGCCTCATTCTAACAATAAACCCTCCTCATTAGTTGTCCTTTTGGCTTTTTCCCGAAAACAATAAAAACAATCTTACCCAAGCATATAGATACCCAGATACAGCAACATTTACAAAACCTACATCTTCACTTCTATTGATCTTGTGATTTCGATACTTGTCTCGGTACCCTTCCTTTTCCCCCAAATAAATATTCAATCCCTAAAAACAACCCCTCTATAAGGACAAAATGGGAAAACAAAAAAAATTGCTGGTTTTTGTGAAAAACAAAATTACACTTGACAAAAGAAAAAATGGAAAACTGATTTTTTTATTTTATTTTTTTTATACCGTTCCTAGCTATTAACAAGGGTAGCATGTTTTCCATCCTATTTTCTTGACATATACCACAATGTAATTTTGACAGGAGCAATGGCTCCTTTCTAAAAGTATTTTATTTATCCTATACAAAAAAGACTTTCAAAAATTTATATTTTGTCTTCTGTTAAAATTTGAAACCATGGTTCGGCCCTCTTAATAAAAATTTCGACCTTCGCTTCGCCCCGTATGTAAAGGGAAGACCATAGATCCAACATGCATATGGTATCAATCAGATATTAGGTCTTGCCTTCAATGCTTGCACGACTTATTTTGGCTTAATTTGCTAAAAGATCAACGATGCAAATACGAATTGACCTATGAGTTACCTTTCTTAATCAGTTCACATTTTCGTAAGGCTCATAATAGTTAAGAAAGCAAGAAGCTGCAGTTTTGCAGAGTAAGACCCAATATTGGTGGCATGAAACTATAATTAAAGAGCTTTGGGGCCAATATTCAACAGTTCTTAGCTAGACTACCAAAGCACGTCGACATTAAAAAAAAAAAAAAAACAAATTTTCATATTAATATTTCAAGTTAATTTTTTCATTTAGAAATTGATGCCCCTTAAAAATTTAATTAATGTCCCTTAACTGAAATTTTCTGGCTCCATCTGGCCTCTGTCTGTTAGTAAAAATGAGGAACATCTATACATACCAAAATAATACATAAAGCAGAGCATCCATGCATACCAAAACATGGAGCTCCCACAACACCAAAACAGGGCATCTAAACATACCAAAATCATGCAACATTCAACATTCAAGGCAGTAGCAGTAAGTTTCCCAACTTGACCTGTGACAATATAAGGCCAGCTGCAACACTCTAAGAGAGAGAGAGATGTTGCATCCATGTAAAACTTTATAACTAAGAGAAGGTTAATGAATATGTTTCGGTTAAAAGGATGACCTGTAGGATTCTACTGCAGCTGTCAGCAATCCCATGGTTTTCTCTTCCATGCGTATTGATAAAGAGGGAAAAGCAAGCTATTGACAATCTCTCTGCACAACTAGGCTGTAGATGGATCCCATACATTAAACCACAGACCCGATTTTTAATATGTTTAGTGAGATTTGGTGAAGAAATTGAAGTATTTTTACGACCGTCAATTCCCACATCATTTGGTGTTACGACACTACTTAGGAACAAGGGAGGAGGGAGATGTGGGCAATTGCCCACACAGGAACACAAAAAAATGGTTATTTTTATATTGAAATTTCATAGTTGTTTTTAAATTTACGTACTTACAAATAAAAAATTATATAACTAGTGCCCCTTTGTTGAAGTTTTCTGGCTTAGGAATGAAGGGCACCTGCAGCCTCTTGGGAGCAGTTAAATCCATGGAGAAACAAACTCAACATGAGCCGGTAACTAGATAACTTACAAAATTGATCAGAATTATTTTTGGAACCTAAGGATCATTTGGCAATAGAAACATTATTTTTGGGACCTAAGGATCATTTGGCAATAGAAACATTATTTTTGGGACCTAAGGACCGTTTGGTAAAAGTAATAATTTGTTATAATAAATAGTATTTTATGAATCTATATTAATTTTTGAGGTAAATTAATTGGTTTGCTCATGATTTAGTAGCCGATTACACACCGTTACTTATCAGTCTAGATCAGTGTGTTTTTTATTGTAAAATTTCAGAAACAATTTAAAGCATATAAATTGAATTTAAAGTGAAATAATATAAATATTTACCTTGTATCATATCGGCAATAAAACAACACAATGTCGACAAGTGGGTACAAGCACCACCTCTTTGAACGTTTTTTTTTTCATTGGGTGCGTGGGAGTAAAAAATTACTAGGATGCCCCTGGTGTGCCGAAAGTAAATCAGCCACCTTAGGCGAGAATGAACCTGCGAGGCCTTTTCAAAATGCTGGCCGCGTATATGTGGATGCGATCTACATTATTCAAAATCTAAAAGTACTGAAATTCGTTAAGCAGTAACATCAAAGCAAGCTGATCCTTACTTAAACTATGGTCATTTAAGTTTATAGACTACATCATGCTAGTTAAGATTTTGAAGAAAAAAACTTAACAGTAGATGGTTTCAGAAACATGGAATCGTGGAAAGGTTCTGCGATCACATCGCACTTGAATGTTAAAAGAGAACACACGCACAGGAGCATAAAAAGCCACTGTTCTTAAGATACGTAAATCGAAAACATTTTTTAAACACCGGAAACGGTGATAGAAGATCGCCCGAAAAAATACACAAAACATTATGCTGATTCAGTACTTGGTGAAGGAATTTCCAAATTCAATTACCGGCGAGGAATTATGTATCTGAAGCCCACAAACCTAAATTTCCTCTCCTTCGAAAAAAATATAGCTCTAGTCGCGTTGTTGGAAAAATCTAATACGGTCGGAGTGTTTGGCAGCACCAGCCTGCCATCAGTAGAATGGGAATTTGCATTCCCATTCTAAAATGTGGGCGTGTTTGTTGAACTTAGACTATGTGTCTGTCTGCAGCATGCAAAAGAATTTCGAATGTTGGTCTTCGAAGAGATGATATCTCTTTGAGGCATTCTTTCGAACACCTGGTGTGCGTCGCCCAGATCTCCATTTCTTACACTCATGTTCAACAGGGTATTGCTCGTGTACAAATCCGGAGGCGGCCCTGTCTCGATCAAGTGACGATGGACTCTCCTGTCCAGAAGGAGAGATTGGGTTTTGCTGCATCTTCGAAAGAGGAAGCGATAAGCGATCTGTTTCAAGGCAAATCTGAAACTCTCAGTCTGGCAAAGGAACTCCAACAGAAACAGAGGAAGACGATATCAGGATTTTCCATACTCGAAAAGCTTTGTTATTGTATGGCTGTCTGCTTCCTCCCTCCAGACCAAGAAGTTCTTACGAGCAACAAAAATCCAGGATTAGGGTTCCATGTTTGGGAGATAGATTACTCTTTATTGCTTTCTCAGTAAAAAATAACCGTGAGTTGACGGAGAAACCTTCTCTCAATTAAAATGTGTGGTCAGGAGATCGGGTGTCCGAGACACAACGTCTTATGTGGTGAACTTGGTCTATCACTTATCCGGTCGGGGGACGACGTGCCGCCTTGCCACGGGGACGAACACACCACGTTTGCTCGACCCCTAACACGCAACATATATCCGTGTCCTGGATAAGTTATCGCACGTCTGCATTTCCTTATCAAAAGTACTACATTTGAAGAGGGATAGGGGTGTACTTAAAAAAAATTTTACTTCCAACATAAAAATTCTAAAAAATGATATTTCAACTCATGTCAAAATTTAAAAACTTTAATTAACCTCTTTCATGAAAATTTTTTGGCTCCGCCCCTGATGCTCATCACAAGGTGGCAGAGGCGCACCACGCCAGGAGCGATTGGAAAATGGCTAAAATCCTACATTTTTCTGCCCGGTTCCAGTTCCTCACGTCACAGTTAAGCAAACATGACCCGTTCAGGACACTTAAGCATAAAACCACCCAAGTGCTCAACAGCACGGTAAATTTGCTAGAAAACAAGTAAATATGGTTCTCTATATCACTACATAATTAATAACTATTTCTACTTGTAGAAGCACGGATTTCATTTAATAACATAAGATTAATCAGGGGCAAAAGTTGAACCAACGATAGAAAATACTTTTACTTGGAAATCCATGTTCATAAACGAGACCAAGGCAATGGGTAAGCCAAGCACAACATGTATTTAATCAATAGCTAAATCATGATGTCCCCGTTAAGCATAATTACCAAGCAAAAAGCATACGATTTGATTAAACAATCTCCCCTAGAAGTTCTAATAGGTTCTTTAATTCCTGAACAATCATGTCTACCTGAAAAAAAAAAAAAAAAGGCTAGTGACTAAGAAGGGGGAAGGTCCAGCACCTTCATGAATCCTGATAGCCAAGGCCGCACCTCCTGCTACGATCGATGTTTGGACACTCAGGAAAGAAGCAGTCAGGAAAGTTAACAAAATGATTGAACCACTGGTGTCCGTGTAAATGATCCACGACGGACGGTGATGGCGGTGGCGGAGGAAGCGGCGGCGAATGAGGCCGCACTAGTTCAGGCCTGGACGAATCACACCATGCCCTGACTATCGCGGACTTGGCATCCACCATTGATTTCAGGGCTTGCACTTCCTCTATACGTACTTCACGTAGAACCTCCCTGTTGGTCGTGGCATCAATCAGCTTCTGCTTCAGTTCCTCTTCTGAATTAGCCTTCCGGAGCTTATCGAGCTGCTCCCTCAGCTTGTGTATTTGTTGCCTGAGGAAGCCCTCCTCATCAGTAGTCCTTTTGGCTCTTTCAATCTCCGACAACCCGTTGAGGTCGTCGACGATTCTCCAGACTTCCTGGGCATCACTCGGCCAAATCGACGGGTACTTGTTTTCGCCGAAGAAAATAGCACAACTTCTCGCGCCACAAAGAATGGTGAGCTCAGACAGTTTCTTGAGCAGCCCCTTCTGTCTTTTCCTGAACGTTGCCCTCCTTATGGAATCGTTGGTGATGTACGCCAACTTCACCTTCTTCCTTCCCATGATTGACAGGCAGTCTCTGGTCCTCGGGTGACGAAGAGGTGGAATGGTTTCGGGGGTCTTATCCTCAGAGAGTGTGAAGGTGATACCGCAGACCTTTTAATTTCATTTAATCTACTAAATGCACCACAGCCACTTTGTTGGCGTGAGTGATTGTAATTGGATGCAATCGGTATCTCAAATAGGAAGATAACTTGGCAAAATTTGTGAGGAATTACTACTGTTTACTGGCAAACATTTGAAACTGCCGTTACCTTCAGCAATTTTCCGTGGCCATTTGCAGAAACAAATTAGGATCATTGGTCGTCATTACATATATATATATATATATATATATATATATATATATATATATATATTACACATTTTCTTTTATATGTGACGATTGATTCGCACACTTTTAGTTATGTCCGACCAGGGTAACACATCAACTAACTTAACAATTTGTAATTTTTTGGAAAAGAAAATGACAATATTGCCCAGTGTCTTGAAGCCATGTTCAATGGGCATGTGTTTTTGGCAATACATAATATTAAAATCATGTATACCTATGTAAATTAATTTTTAACCTATGTAAAATCTATGGTATAAAATAATATAATATCTAGGTAAATTTTTAACCTATATAAAAAATCTACGGTCAAGAATTTTGAAAGTTTTATGCTGTGAGTTCTTATTTACATGTTCAAATAACATGATGTGAGGATACATGTCAAGGTTTTGGAAGAAGATCCGCTGTTCCTTAACTTTCCTGGCATCGAAATGTATCAGTACTAGCTCAAGCTGAAGCTGCTTGTACCTGGCCATGGCCAAGTCAAGCTTGTCGTTCACCATGGACTTCAAAGTTCGCGTCTCATCGATGTCGAGCTTTTGTATGTTCTCCACATCGACCACCGCTTCCATCAGCTTCTGCGTCTTCCCAGCGTCCGCGTTCGTCCTGGCCAACGTGCTCACCGCCTCCCTCAGCTTGGCTATCGTCGACCGGAGAAAACCTTCTAGATTCATGATCGTTCTACTTTCGCGTTCCTCTTCCAGCAGTTGACGGAACTGGTCAAGGATTTCCCGGACTTGCACGGGATCGCGTGACCAATTGAGTGACTGTTCTAGGCTCTTGTCGAGGACTCGAGTGAGCGTACCAAGGTGGAGGCTGCTAGGGTTGTTATATAGTGCTATAAGGACACATGGGTTGTCACTAAAGGTGCTCCATGTTTTAATGGAAATAGGAAACGCATCTGTTGCAAAAGGCTCCTTGCCAGGTTACGATTGGGGTGCGAAGTGAGTAAAATTGGAAGATTCCTTAGCTACGCTTTATGGGGAACCTTAATGAACTAAATTTGAAACGCATATGTCCAGTTTTAGAGGTTGGTAATTCAGGTGGCATCCGATGCCTTCTTTCCCCCAATGAAGATTGAATTCGATGGAGTCGGATTTAACTTGGTCAGCATCGGATAAAAAAAGATCCCCCATGAGTAGGAAATGGGATTTTGCTCTGAAAAGGATAGAATTGCCCTTGGAAAAAAGAAAAAATAGAGTGAGATGAAAACAAAAATGCCCCCAATTTCGATAATTTGCATGTTGATATATTAGCTTGAGTCCAAGGCTAATTATGGAAAAGGCATGCACTAATATATGGATTTGTACATAATGTTGGTGGGATTCATTAAGCTATGTATTAGTGCATCTGCAACTTACATAATTAGAAATTAACACAACCGGCGTGTTTTTCGGCTTTGAATGTACTATACTATCTTGACAACCTACATATTTTTGTTTCATAAATATAGATTGTAACAACCTGGCCCACTCCTATATATGACTCAAACTCCACGTCAGACAAAACTCAACCCGCTTTTTAGTTTCAGTTCTTACGAAAAAAGGCTAGTAACTAGGATACTTGATCACTTTAATAACCTTTTTTATAACTTTCCCAAGGTTCTTCACAATTTTACATACATGACTAAACTTTTTAGGCTGTTGACATGTAAACTTGTACCATATGTATAAAGTGACATAGACGACAGATTGAACATGTGCTTGGTAACAGTTTGAGATCACGGTTTTGCTCCTCAAGGACCGCACAATCAGATGTGGCTGAGTTAGCTAAGAAAGTGATGCCAGCAGGAATTGAATTATGAGACCTATGTGGCAACCATGGTTCACTTTTGATATGGCAATATGATGGCTTAAGAGTGAACACTTCTGCACTTAGGCTTAGGTTTTTGAGTGGGTGGAGGAGACCTACAGCCTGGCAAAGAGCCGACGCTAACACCCAATTCCTTGTCCTGGTAGGGTATAGGGATGACTTTTGGTTTCTGGAGATAATGCATCCGCTACACTTAAACTTGTGTATTGAACCACTTTTTTGTAGTATAGGAGGTTGACAACTCTTGACACTCAAAATTGAGATTGGCCGTCTACCAGCCGCCACCCTCAAAACATCATGTCAACCCCAAGTACGACCTTGAATATGTGTAATTACCATATGGATGGGTCATGTACACGGGATATCTCTCAATTAGTTTCTTAAATAACTTGCAATTTCGTAAGGCTGAAAGTACCGAAGATAGCAACAAACTGCGATTTTGTTTAAGTGAACATCCATCAACTCTCAATATTGATGCTATGAAACTATAGTCAATTCGTCGTGGGCCAACATTCAACAGTGTTCTTGGTAAGTTCAGGAGCTTAGTTGAGTAAAGTGAGCTAGCTAGACAATCAAAATGCGACGACCTAAAATAGACAAGGGTAGGAAAGTAGCATGAAAAATTCGGTCAAGTTAAATTCAATCATATCTACTCGTGCTATTAATCGATTTCACTGCACACATTGATGTTAAACTAAATCGGTCAATTGGAATATCACAGTCTACGTGCGCTTGCCTTTCTAGTAATACCTCAACAAAGCAAATGCGAAATTCAGCTCAGTATTTCACTCGTGACAAGGCGGTGTAGATACTAGATTCAGGGTTTTATGCATTTTAGAGAGCTACTAAGTCTCTCGACTTGAGTGCCGTTTGTTTCAATTAGAAATTAAAAAAAAGATTCAAAAATGCCATTTTTTCCTCGCAAATTCTAAGTTTGTTAGGCTCATCTTTTGATATGTTTATTCGCTGCAAGCGGGTGGGCAGGAGGAGAACCCCATCCATTCATTAACATCTTTTTGATATGTTAAATTATAACCAATACAATGTGAAAACATATAATAAGTGGACATGTCAGTGTCCTCCCATCCCGGAAAGGCACAGAACACCCAGAACAACAAGCATAGGAATCTATACGTACCAAAATAATGTATAGAGCCCTTACAACACCAAAAAGAGGGAATCTATAGATACCAAGATAATGCGTAGAGCACCCACAACACCAAAAACAGGGCATCTAAACATACCAAAGCAATGCATAGAGCACCCACAACACAAAAACTGGGCATCTAAAGCTACCAAAATTGTGCAACATTGAACATTCAAAGCAGTAGTAATAAATTGCCCAGTTTGACCTGTGACAATATTGCTGTCAAAGACGAGCTGCATCACTCCAGGTAAGAGAGGATGGCCCGTAGGATTCTACTGCAGCTGTCAGCAATCTCAAAATTTTCTCTTCACCACACGGATTAATACTGGGAAGGCAAGCTTTCTCTCGGTGTAACTAGGGGTGTAGATGGATCCCCATACGTTAAATTACAGATCTTGTCTTTAATCTGCTTTAGTTAGATTTAGTAAAGAAATTAAAATCCGATTGGTTATAAGATTCCAATTCAGTCGGCAGCTTCATGGCTAAACAAAATTCGATATCGGACTGGGTTCGGAATAAAAACTCAATCTGATTAGATGTACATCAGATCTAAAAACCAAGGTTTGAATCCGACTCCGGTTGCACGGGATTTGATCAAGTTGAAGTTGATAGAAATCAAAATCGGCAAGCTCCCTCATGTGGGTGGCAGAAGGACCACACATAAGATAAAACAATTTGTAAACAATTTTAACGACCGCCGGAGGATTTAGGAATGAACTGTGCAGTTTGGATTCGGGAGCAGTTAAATGCAGGGAGAGATAAACTCAACATGAACCAGGAACTAGAGAATTTATCAAATTGGTCTCATCTGTATACTGGTACTGAATTTCATAAAGCTCCCCCACAAAGGCAGAAAGTTGACAAAATTTAAAAAAATTGAGCTCTGAAACGTAGAATTGTGGAAAAAGTCTGCAATTACATGACGCCTGAATACCACAGAAGCATAAAACTACTGTTCTAAAATACTAGTCGTATATAATTAAATAGAAAATATTTCGCAAGATTAGTCTTACGACGTTTTGTTCTGAAAGTTAGAATCTCGAAAGATTAATCTTATGACGTTTTGTTCTAAAAGTTAGAATCTCGCAAGATTAATCTTATGACATTTGAACTTTTTGTTTTTCCCACCGGAAAGCGGTGAAAGAAGAACGCCCACAAAGGATACGCAAACATTATAGTGATTCAAACTACTGGCGAGGAATTATGTCTCTTTAGATCAACTTCCTCTCTTTCGAGAAATACATGACTCTAGCTAGTCCCTTGTTTTGGAAAAAACTGGTGATTGTTTTTCCTCAAGAAAAAAAACTTTGAGATCGCGTTCGAATGCCCTTTATATATTTTCGGCTTAAACTGACGCACTCATCTTTGATGGTCATCGGACTGGGTGTTTAATCATGCTTCATTAATGCAATACATTGACTGGCCGTAATATAATAATAATAATAATAATAATGATAATAAAGAGTAATTTAAATATTAACGTTAAAAAGGCCGACAATACACAACAATTTTCTCCGTTTTTAATATGAAAAGAAAGCAAAGATTCACAACATTGGTCGCATGTCAAACAAAGACGCGAAAAACATGGAGATTTGTTGCCAAGTTAATAAACTCATAAATATTGCGGCTTTGGCCAAAGGGGCTTACTCACCGACCTAGGGCCCAGTGAACAATGTCGACGAAAGTCCACCAAATGAGCGATTCAATTGCCTTTTTCATATGGTAAGGGTTGTGTTTGATGAAAAGAAAGACTTTGTTGTATGACTTGCCAGTTGGAAACAGTGAGACGACTTGCCTGATCGCCACGGCACTCTCGTGAGTCGTCCCATCAAGCTGACGCAAAATCGAAGACTAATTATTAAAGTCGTAATTTAAAGAGTTAGTGCGGGGTGCTGGTAACGATGGTGCGTTCAAAGTATTTTATTATTATTATTATTATTATTATTATTATTATTTTATAATTTCATTTTAAAAGCTTAACATAAAAATTTTAATAACACAAATGCACGTTCATTTGAATAACACAAGTACACATTAATGTATGCAACATGATTCATATACGAAAATCAGAATTAATTCAGTTACTTTTCACCTCAATAGTTTTGAAAATTTGAAGACCAAGAAAATAAACTTTTCAATAAAATCAATCGCCATTTATTTTAGATTGCAAATGACAACTAAAAGCAGTTTAAAATTACATCCACAAAATTTTTTAGCATATATTGCAAAGCATATTTAGGAGAGGCAAGGTGGGTGAGGAGAGGCAAGGTGGGTGAGAGACAAGGGAAGAGGTCTATGTACGTGGTTGACTTTAACCCTAAAAATTGGACAAAAATAAATCGACTCGCATTTGACCGCACCTAACTCGGGTAAAACACGAGTCGAAAGAGGATAATTTTAGTCCGGTGCGGTCAGATGCACCTGACTCTTGATTGACCGCTTTGGTTGCGCACAAGAGGCGCCGTTACACACCGGAGGTGCACCCACACCACGTGGAACTCTGGTGACTTAGGAGGGAAGGTGCAACCTACGGACATGGAAAATCATCCAAACTAGAATGCATTTACTCCTCTTCTTTCTGAAAATGCTTTCTAATGTTGCCATATTCCCGTCGAGACATTTCCTGATTTCAGGGATCCTCCAATCATTTCCTTTTCTCGAGATAGCCTTCCCGAATTTCCACCTAAGGGGATCGCTAATGCCTAGAGGCATGTCTCTCTTTTTATTTATATATATATATATATATATATATATATATATATATATATACATCTCTCTCTATATAAAATGACTCTAATTAACCAAAGTCACCCATCTCACTATCAACATTCATCTAAAACATATAAATGGTTGGGAAAAAAACATAAAAAAAAATATGAATTAATACTAAATAACAAAAATGTCAATTACCTTTTTCTTTTGTTTTTTTCTTTAACCATCTATTATGTTAGATGAACAGTGCTGGTTAAATGGTTGGGTGACCTTAAAAAAATAGTCACGATTCAATTTATATATATATATATATATATATATATAATGACTTCAAAAAATGCACATCTAGCGACACCAACACCATGTCTAGGCCGTCCGATCTTTTTTATTGGACGGCCCACATGCCCATGTTTTTTTTTTTCTCTCTTCATTGAAGCAATTTGGGCGATGGTGGTAGAAGGGGGTGGGGAGACTCCTGATCCCCACCGTTGGATGGTGACACAACCCAACAATCAACTGGGTGGTGCCGGCGAAGGTAGGGTGGCCATCTCTCTTCCACTATCGTGCAAGAGGAAAGAAGAGGGGACAATTAGTCCCCCTACTGTCTGATGGCGGCATCAAGTCGGTGGCTAATGCTGACCAATGGTCCCTGACAAGTCGTCCCTTCCACTTTCTCACATTGCTATATATATATATATATATATATATATTGTCAAGGGTCATAAATACTCACTAATTGAGAGAAAAAAATCAGCTAATTAATTCAAAAATATTATGCCATTCAAATTTTACCTCACTTGATTAGTTTTCTGTAAATAATTCTTAAGGAGCATTTGATGCCAGGGAAAAAATCCATGTATTTTTTAGTTTGCTTGTACATAATTCTTTATAGTACATGTACATATATTTTGGTGTCTAAGCAGTGGGGATGATAATATATTCAATTTAGATTAGATATCCAGTCAAACCACTCTAAAAAAATTGAATATGTAAAAAAAAATTAATATTCGACTAAGAAATTTGATCAGGTTTGGATTTAAGAAATGACATTTGATCAAATTTGGATTTGGATATATATGAATATCTGATCGAATTCAGACATAGATTCAATTCAGGATTTATTCTTAAACAAATATCATATTGCTAATGCTCTTACATTTTGAACAGCCAAATTCAGCAGATATGAATGTAAAAATTGGATTCAAGTTGTGAAATTGGATTTTGGGTTTGCGTATGCATGAATTTCAACTGAATATGTGAATATACAAAAGAGCGGTTGTCGTAGGGTATATCTGATTTCAATCCCATCCATTGACATCCCTCTTAAGTAGACAGGATATCATCTAAGAATAGGTCGAGTTAAACTTGAGATATCCATTGAATCCTACCTAAATTTTTCTTTTGCTTCAATTGTTCATTGCTCCTCCTAATTTTGTGCACTTCCACTTTTTGAAGGAGTGCTACATGGGAGGAAATGGTTCTCTCTCTCTCTCTCTCTCTCTCTTTGGTGTTAACCCATTCAGAGGCTTCTACCCAAATAACTCCTTGATGGGTATAGTTTTGCATCTCTTGTTGCCCCTTTTGGGAAGGATTCATTTGCAAACCACCGCCTCCAATAGGCATTGATAATTGTAATTAGCAATTGCCAGTACCCTTATCAACTTCGCAGAGAAGACATCATACCGTATATACATATATATCCCACAGTATCTCATGTTTCTTCATTTGTCATTCCTATTTCTACATATTTCCCCTTATATGTATTGAATGATTTGAACATTTTTAGTTAGAGTCCGATCAAGGTATCACGTCGATTACCTTAATAATTTCTGATTTATTACAAAAAAATGACAATATTGCCTTGTGTTTTGAAGGCCTGTTCAATGGTTTGTGCGTTCTTGAAAGTGAAAAATGGTGTTGTAGTTTCCATTACCGCGACATGAAGAAATAAAATTGGATTCTGAACAATATAATAAGTTTTGTTGGGTACATCTTAATGAAGCATATGGTAGAGCCCATATCTTCCGATTGCGGTTTTTTCCTAGTGTTTTATTATAGTATTCAAAACTTGGGAACAAAATTTAAATGTAAAATTTGATTGTTCAAAATCTCGAGGGTCCATGGCCCCTACTGGCACCCCCTTGTCAACACCTTTGCTGAAGAAGGAGCTTCATCCTTCCATGGCGAAGATTGTATTTAAGATTAATACTTGTTTACATTGTAAGGCAATTAAATATTTGAACAACAAAGTCTATGACAATTTCATGGAAGATAATTGAAATATGAACAACAAAGACTAAGCGCTTGCAACAATGAAGGACACCAAGGAAATTCACTAGATATAACCATTTCTAACCCAGTTCTTGAATAAACATGAACATGAAATACTACACACTCTCACATATTGCTACTATAAATGAGATTGCTCATGAATAGCATTAGCACGACCCCTCACATGGATTGATGAATATAAAGGCCAATCCGGCAAGTCGTTTTCCGAAGAATTCAGGAAACTTTCCAGTAGTCTGAATTGCTCTTTTTCTCTTTCATTGGTGGCAGCACTTCTATGCTCATTTATTTGTTGCATCAATGGTGGCGCCTGTACTAATGGCTGTGGTGACAATGTCTGTGCAGATGAAGGCCACTGTAACTCCAACCTAGCCTGAACCATGGCATGCTTGGTCGCCACCACGCGTGATAATGCGCGAACATCTTCAATGCTTGCTTCAAGCAGAAGTTCCTTGTTGTACATGCTTTCAACCAACCTCAGGGTCAATTCAAGATCTAGGTTCTTTTTTGACATCTTAGCGTGCTGCTTCTTCAACTTTTCTATCCTTTCCTGGAGAAAACCTTCAGCATTCATCAACAATTTTATCTGATCTACTTCTATCAATTCTTTGAATTTGCGAATGCCTTGCTGAGCTTTTTCAATGTTTGGCCAGATCTCCGGCAGCATATCATTCCGGCCGAAGATGATGGCACAGGCAATGACTCCGCAAAGGATGCTTAGCTCAGACAACTTCTTTAGCAGCCCCTGCTTCCTTTTCTTGAAGGTTGCCTTCCTCACTGAGTCCTTGGCAATGTAGGCCAAGGTTTCCTTCTTTCTTTTCATGCTTGTGGTTCTGCAGTTGATGATGATGAGTACTTGTGCTTGTCTCCTTAAATACTTGATGCAGAGGCATACAGACTTATCGTAAACCTCGCCCCGAAATTAACGGACGATAAATTAACAAAGAAATGGTATGAAAAAAGGAAAATGTAATCTCCCCAAGAGGGAAAGAAGAAAAGCAATTCAATTAGTCATTAATGAGTTTGGTCATCCGGTCGGTACATGGCTCAACAAAGCTGAGATCGGGCCTACTTTGGCCATCAACTTCATACCCGTCGGATAACCCGGTTATGCAGTGGCGGAGCCAGGACAGTCAAACCTCTGAATCCGGGTAGGGCCAAACTGAATTTAAATCTAAAAAATACATAGATTGATTAAAAAATAATATTTTTTTCAATGTAAAAGGTTGTGCCCCCCCCCCCCTCCCTCCGCCCCTGCGGTTATGTATACCCTTATTCAAAACCATTGGCATTTTACTTTTTTAATTTCTCATATACCTTCAATGACATGTCAATAGTTTCTATCTCATGAGATGATTGAGAGGCTATCTATCAAATTAACGGACGATAAATTGACAAAGAGATGGTGCGAAAAAAGGAAAGGATAATCTCTCGAAGAGGGAAAGAAGAGAAGCGATTCAATTAATCATTAATGGTTTTGGCCATCGGGCCGGCCCAAAGCTCAACAAAGCCGGGATTTGAAGCTCTTGCTTGCAGCTCCAGCCAGGCCCACTTAGTTATCAGGCATACCTCGACTATCCATACCTGAAGTAAATAAAAGGTTCAAATAGTTAATGAATAAAAGGCTGTTGTGCTTATGGATCTAAAATATCATTATGATCTAGATGAATCTCAAGAACCCATTTGTGATTGGTATACGCATGCCTGTATCCCTAGTTGCTAGAGAGGACCTACATTGAGGAACTTGAGTCTGGCCAGGGTGCTGATATGCAGTTGGACTTCCTCCTCGAACTAAATCACCTGCATTTGGGTTTTGATCCAGAACTTGACCATTTTGGCTCAAACCAGGTAGGTAACCTGTCTAGACCCACTCTGCGTCAATAATGCATCGACTTTTCGTTCTTGCTAGGCTTGTTTCATTTTTAACTTGAGTTAATAATGCACCATTGTTACCAGGTCTGGCATTAGATTACAATGGATGCAATGGTGTGAGAAATTGGAAAAGCTACTTTAATGGTGCTTTCATGGAGAGTATTAATGACGAAACATGGCAGTTTGGGGAAGAAAAAAGGAAAAAAAAAATAAAAAACAGGTGTTCTTGTGCTAAATATGTCAAATACAGGTCATTTGTTGCTTACAAGATTGGACAATCTGATGTATAGGGAGCAGTATATTGTGCTCTAGAGAAGTTTAAACAAACACCTATGTATCTTATGTTAGTTTAATTTCCATATGTTTTCGCCAAATCCACCTTTGTAGATTTTTCAATCGATTTATAGAGAAAAAGCTAAAATCGAAAGTTTCTCACCTAAAACACTCATCTAAGTTTGACCATAAGCTTCGCAATACCTAAAAAATCATATATATCTACGGAAATTAATGCTTAATCTATGTAAAACCTATCGTCTAAACTTTGGATTTTTTTTTTTTTTACTATGGAGTCTTATTTACATGTTCAAATAAAACGATTCGAGGATACATGCCCAGGTTTTGGAACAGGTTTCATTTTTGTATATGCCTGATATATGAAAGAAAAAGAGCATACAGATATAATATCTGGCCTATGAATTTTAGAAAAAGTTAACATGGTGGAGCTAACCCCAGTTCCTTAATTTTCATGGTATGCATCAATACTAAACCAAAATTCAATGTAACGACTCTCCCTATCGATGGCCATTGGCCCATGAAATTTTCATGGTATGCATCAACACTAGACCAAAATCCATGGGTTACTCGATCATCAATTGATATGCTTTCAACTTTAGACTATTGCAGATGCACTATCTTCGTTTATACTATAGCAGTTTTACATCCAGCCTTGCACGGTAGTAAGCACCAAATGATATATATCATCTCCAGTACTGGCAACAACTTTTCTTGTCCTGGAGTAATTTTTGAAGTATTTTAAATCATAGTTAGAAAATTCCAAGATTTACTTAGAAAATGAGAAAGAGTGTCAAGTATACGCAAACTTCCCACTTCTCCCCATGTCAAACGAATAAAAGCACCGTGAATCCATATAAAATATCAATGGAAAAGTCAATGAGTTGCAATTTAGTCAGATCATGAGCTGCATTATTAAATGGGGAGTCCTTTCGCAAGGACAACATACATGTGCAATTTGGGAGGTTTGGATTCCTGCATATCTTGTAAAACTGGAGTCATTTAATCTCCGTTTCAAATCCATCTCTTCGGGCATACCATCGGATATGTCTTAAAAGCGGCCTTCCGCTTATGAACGCAAATGTAAAACTGCGAGTCATTCATCCGATGATCTCGGTTCTGTTTAATTTGCGACATACATGTCTCGGATCAACCAACTAATGAGAAATTTTACAATGCGCAGTAGATCTTCCAGTTTGTTTTATAATACACAAGCTGGGATCGACATAACTGCAACAGATTATGACAACCAAAACCCATCAGACACAGGCAGCTAGCTAGCGGCCATGGCGGTGGTGGGGACATGGGCATCAGAATCTGCATTAGGGTTAGAGTGTCTTTAATTTTGGAGGAGAGAAGTTCAAGCCAAAGTACATATCATTTCAAAACACAGCAAAAACTTCTAGTGCTCACGTACTTCTAGACTATAATCTCACCATGATAGTCCTACATCATGTGGATACAAGATGCCATTCCTAACTTGTTTAGGACATGGGCAGTTCAACTATCGTATATTTACACATTGGTTTGTGCATATCAGAACTGAGCAGAACCGGAAGCACAATGCAGGTTTCCACATGGATCCAGTTCATGATCTCAAAGCTAAGCGATGCATGACTCCGCTCTGGGATCTTTGAGCATAGACCACATCACATGGACATCCTCATAAGCGCATGCCATCACTTCACCATGGAGATCCATCTCTACTGTCACTGAAGAACCTGAAAAGTATCGGCTCACAAAATAAATAAAACAGTTCCCTTGCTAGAATTTTGATCTTCTAAAGATTAAAAATGATAAACAGATGAAGATGAAAACGAGCGATGTACGCACCTGAATGGGTCTTCCTGTTCCTAGCAGAAGCAAAAAAGCTGCGGGCCTTCCTCAAGGGATATGTGATCGTGTACACCCAAGTCGCCATTGAACTCCTATGGTAAAGCAGCTTCCCCTGGGTTAAATAGGCAAAGAAGAAGGAGGTGTGTCCCTCAAAGCCAGGGCAAGATCCATGTGAAGTGGTCAGTGAGACTGAAATGAATTAGAATCAGTATCTCATGTGGCATGTTCACATGGAGAGGTCATTATCTCACAAAATCTTATTATACAGTCTCTGCCAATAAAATAAAGGATTCTGCTTCTAAAGCTCTCTCTGGTCAATGCAATATTTTACTCAGCACTCAAACACATTTTATATATATATATATATATATATATATATATATATATATATATATGGAGAGGAAGAGAGAGAGAGAGACCACACACACAAACGGGCATCATTGAGAGGAGTGTCAATGGAGCAGCAATCTTTCCAAGGAGTCGACCGACCTGAAATTATAAAAAGAGTAGTACACTGTGGCAATAATTAATTATGGCTTTAGAAACCATTCTTAATTATATTTACATGTTTAAATGCTTAGGTATGGACAGGGTATGGCCATGCATTAAATGGGATTATAGAAGTCTGATTTGGTGTAGTGGGTCTCTGTCAGGACCTATATCTAGACCGAACATTACGAACATTAATATCCATTTCACGTCCGGTCGCTGACATCCCCAGTTAGGCCGCCGGCCGCCGCCCTTAACTGCGCCAGAGTCGATTTCGGGTTTGGCTTATTGACAAGCCGGAAGAAGCGAAAAGTGGTAAGGCTTTTATTTCCCAGGTTTCCCCCCCTTTTTTTTATTAAGCCGCCTTACTTATTTTGCCTCCTAATTAGATTTCCAGGTTTTAAATTCAAAAATTATTAGATTGGATTGGGAGCATGACTGATGCCCAAAAGGAGATCATTAGTTGGTGAGTGCGAGGAAATACCACCGTTCATGTAAGATTGGATGGCCTCCACTCCTCGAATACTAGAGCATCACTTCCTCTCAACTGAAACAAGGATATGAGTATCCATGTCACTTGAACTAGGGACCAATAACCTATCAGCCACTGGTCCAAGTCGATGAGCTTCCACACCTTCTGACAAGCTAAAGAGGTTGAGAAGTTATTTATGATGTCTTCAATATAATCCCTCCTTATAATTCTTCTCTTTTTCAGGTGAGGAGGGAGCCCCACTGCCCGGCTAAAGAGTAAAGCCTCCATTCAACCCATTATCATCATAGCGTACAAAAACTGCTTTTAGTGCATTTGGGTACCATTTTTATTGTGCTTCAACTTACATGTCAATGGTCGTCAATGGTCCTCATGTTTACCAACCTTCACACTATTCATTGCACAGCACACTCAAGGACCCACTTTTTTCCCTTTACTTTTCAGTGGAAAACACTCATTCGAATAAATTCCTTCGCAAACCGGTTCGAAGGTTGGTTCCGGATTTCATTAACAAAAAACAAACAAATTACCCCATTAAGTTATATATATCCCTAAAAAATTTAACTTTGTCTGGTGGCCTGATTGCATATAAGAATGCTTTTTGAATCAAACCAAAGACGCTCTCAAGCAGCCTTCCCTTTTGACCGCACATGTGTCGTTTTCATTCTTCATTTTTCATGTTTCAAAGCTTTGCATTTCCACTCATCAAAGCCGGAAATGGTGGAACCTTTTTCTTTCGAATACTAAAATCGGATGGATTGAAGCAAACTTCCAGATTGGACCCCCCCACTCATCTCGATCGATGCCGAGATCCACCATAACCCTACAGTGGGAATGGCATATAAAGTTGTTCCCCACATATTTTGGTGGGAATGAAAATGGTCCTCCTATCTAGGCTCCTAATATAGAACCATAGGCTGCCCATGAAATTGCTGATGTCATACATGATTCACCACCATGATGTTTGTCCTTGATCATCATCCCTTTGTCATATTTAAAAGAAAATTTGAGGAAGAACCATTTTTGTTTTTTTTCATCAAGAGATCGATCGGGGATTCAATCGCAAAAATAATAAGGTTGACCCATGTTAGTAGCATTGAACTTGTGGTTCAAAAGTGGTTCTCCAAAATAAGATCATGGAGTTGAAGAAGAATGCATGGCTGATATTAAAGAAAAGGAGTCCCCAAGCTCCTCCTCTCCCAATTGACTCCATAGTCTACGGTCGTGTTTGGCTTTAGCAGGGAGTTGACATTTATTTGAATGGCCGGTTTGACCAGCTGCACCAAACTAACTCACTCCCTAGACAATTTGACTTGAAGAAAGTTGAGAAACAAAATGCATTTGGTAGGGGTCTGAATTATTTGCCTGGTTTACAATTTGAAAGAACTTGAATAAGCAAGGATGCGGTTAAATGCTTAGGAGTGCAGGCAAGCATAGGAAAAGGATGCAACTCTTTATGAATTCCTTCTTTTCAAGAAGAGAAAGATTTCCACTCGATCTCTTGAAAAAGTTTCACTTGACATCTAGATCTCTAATTTTAATTCGATTTTCAGGATACGCGGAAGCTCCGCTAAGTAGAATCTCTCTTTCGAGATCCGTTCAAATGTAAGTCGCTTAATAAATGCTTTTCTTCACCAGAAAGGGAGGACCGAACTGAATTCCTCAATGGAATTGGTCAATTTGAACCGGTTTTGGCCTCTCACACCTACTCTGGTTTTGGGCCTAACAAGGCTCCATGATTTTTTGACCTGCCAATGTGGGGTTTCTGTCGGCAGAGCTCAAAATCAACGGCTTTCGTGTTCATATTTTGCTCCCCTTGCAAGTAATGAATCAGTACCACATATGGTCGAGTCAAACAGTGACGCAGAGCCGGAGTCAAAGAAGATCCAGAGCTTGGTTCCACAAAGGAGGAGAAGAACAAACGTTAAGGACTCTGATCCGACTAGGGGCAGAGCCAAGGGAGGGGCGGCCTCACTTCAAAAGAACAAAAAATTAAAAAAAATGATATTTCTGTTTCAATCAAAAACTTTAGTTCAGCTTTCGTCATAAAAAATTTCGAACGGATTTGACTCGGACAGGTGGTCTGAAGATTAAATTTGATTTTGTTTTTCGTTTATATTTGGATTTATAGCTTTGTTTAGGATCTGTCGACTGAAAAACCGTCCAGAATTGGGTTTTTCTTCTTACTTTTAAGTACTTTGTTATTGGAGTCCTCGAGCGGTGACATGTGAATTTTCCTTTAAAAAATAATTGAGCTCTCTGTCGGGACTCCGAAAGAAATTTTTTGAGAAATCATGCATAAAGAGTTTATCGATGTTCTTAAAGAGTTTTGTTTTATTTATTATTCTTTTTTTAAGTTCGCTCTCCCGATAACTTTGTGCCTTTCAAGTGGAGATTTTTTTTTTTTTTTTAAATGGATGGACAATAATTAATGAAGCTGATGTCCGCAAATCAACTAAGTAATAGTAGAAAAATAGATTAGTCAAAAGACGGAGGGGGAATTTGAATTTCTCCCAAAAGTTTTCCTGCACTCATTCCCACCGCATGGGCCATCGATACTTACATCCTTGATTGAGCAACTTGAAATTTGGTCCTTGAGATTAACCTTTTTTCTTAAAATTCGTATAATTTTCTTTCAATAAAAGGATGCCAATTTCCTTGAAAGGAGAAGGGAAGAAGTCCTTTACATAGAAGGATCCGGAAAAGATATTAAAAAAACTATTTTGCTAATAAAAATAAAGCTGATCATCATTAATATATATAAAAAAAAGGATAACAAAAGAACATTAAAGAAGCTCGGTCAGAAAATTCAACTCTTTGAAAAGTCAGGAGCTGACTGAGCAGAAAGTGGTAGCTGTCAAAATTAAACCAGTCAACGCGGATCCTCTTCAGCACCATGTGAGCCCGGTCTTCCCTTCCTCTGTTATAAAAAACAATTCATTACCTCACTAACTTCCCACGTCCCTAATTGCTTCTGAATTGCAGAGGAGAATTGAGGAGAAGCCATGCCTTCTTCCGGATTTTCCTTCCCCATGGCTCTCTTCTTCTTCTTCGTTGCGGCTGCTCCCCCTCTGCTGGTCAACGGGGCAAGAATCAGCACGTCCGTTTCCACCCTGGTCCCCGAGACGCTCTACAACTCCATTTTCCTGCACAAGGACGACAATGCCTGCCCTGCCAAGAACTTTTACCCTTACTCTGCCTTCATCCAGGCTGCCAACGGGTTCCGGAAGTTCGGGAACACCGGGACAATCGAGATCAGGAAGCGAGAGATCGCCGCTTTCCTTGCTCAAATCTCTCATGAGACCACAGGCAAGCAGCAAATTAAAGCATCTCTCTCTCTCTCTCTCTCTCTCTCTCTCTCTCTGAGTTTCGATGATGGTGGTTGCAGGAGGATGGGCAACGGCACCTGATGGACCTTATGCATGGGGACTGTGTTTCAAGGATGAAATCAGCCCCCAGAGCAACTACTGCGATGCTACCAACAAGAAGTGGCCTTGCTACCCTGGGAAGTCCTACAACGGCAGAGGACCCATTCAGCTTTCATGGTATGTCAAATCTGATCTATTCACAACGTAATTCTAACATACATCATGAAGTCTGTTCACCACTGCCATCCAAATATCCATAGGCGAATATGATGATTGTCATTTCAAATCTTAATCGGGGGTTGGAAGATCTATAAACTCAAACTATCGATTAGTTTACATATTACATACATAGTTGGTTTTCGTTTCAAAATCTGCAAGTTTGTCCAGTATCTAGCCATATTTGCAGCAAACGAAAATTAATTTTAATGGTGTGGAGTTGGGGAACTCATGAACAGGTGAGGAACGTGAAAGCGAATGGTGTTTCTCGTCCTCCTTGTGGACTCTATCCTACTTTTGCTTCCTTACTGTAGCTTTTCGAAGCCTGGTCAAACCAGTACCCGTGATCTTCTGTTGGCATATACAGTGATATCATCCAAGATGTTGTAGGACCTCTTTGATTAATTTTGAGGAAAAGCAGTGGTGTCTGGAAATCCAGGGACGTAATGCCAAGTGATGGAACCCGAAAATTTATGCATGAAACTCTCAATTATTTTGAAATTTTAAATTTTAGGAAACCTCATCAAGGCCGGTTCTTATATGTATATATTTTTTATTGCTTGCTAATATTTTTATGGAGTCTGCAAAAGGGTTTCTGTTGGCACATATTAGGGTCATTTGGTGAACCAAACATTTTGTGAGTGTTTTAAGTGTTTCAACTTTTAAAACAGATTTATAAAACACTTACACAAAGTGTTCCAACTACCAAATAACCTTAACAAAAGTCGTTTAATATCAGCTTGTCTGCGTTAAACTTGTGTGTGTGTGTTATAAGCGCATGCACGCTTGTGTGTGATGCCAACGCCACTAAGATTATGAAGCCCCGCGTCCACACACAGTAGCAGCGTAATCAATTGGTAAAATGTACAAGGTCACCGTCATACTACAACTGGAGCATCGTCATCCTGACCCTTCCCTTATCTGAAGGCCCTCAAAAAGCAACAGAGTTATCATCATTGATGATCAATGGAGACCTTACTTTTTCATCATTTTCTTCATCCACTATATCAACTTTTTGGAACTTACGTAGAACCCTACTTACCAGTAATTACTATAACTCCGCATTCAGATATTATTCTAAAATTTGTCATCATCTTTGTCGGATCAAACATTAATATTTGTTGATGCAGGAACTACAACTATGGGCCTGCAGGAAAGGCAATAGGGTTCGATGGCCTCAAGAACCCCGAGATCGTCTCCAACAACTCGGTGATCGCCTTCAAAACTGCGCTGTGGTTCTGGATGACAGAGCAGAAGCCTAAGCCATCGTGCCACCAGGTGATGGTGGGCAAGTACGTGCCGACGGCCGCAGACCAAGCGGCGAACCGCACCGTTGGGTTCGGGCTGGTGACTAACATAATCAATGGCGGGCTTGAATGCGGCAAGGGCGACGACAGCCGAGTTAATGACAGGATCGGTTACTTCAAGAGATATACTGGCATCTTCAATGTCACCACTGGTCCTAATCTTGACTGTGCCAATCAAAAGTCTTTCTAGGAAAAGGAAATGAGAAGCAAGTTAAGCAGATCGAATGAAGCCAAGATGAGAATTCACGTTGTAGAATAATCAGAAGGGGAAGATATCTCGGTCATGTTGATTGATGCAGCTGATGATGGTCAGTACGTTTCTTAAATAACAGTTTTATTGTGTGATCTAATACATAATTTCGTGCTCCATTAAATTAATGTTTATGCCTGACCAGATATGTTGTGTCCTTTAGGAAGAGAGTTAGTATATATATATATATATATAACGCTCGGTAGGTCACGAGGGAACTCACCCATTGATGCTTTCTGCCTCTTTGAGGTTACTTAAAGTTTAGCGAGTTTCTATTTAAAAGAAAGGTACTTTGGCAAAGCAAAAGATCGATTTCCTTTAACAAATTACAGTTCTAAGTGAACGAGAGAATGAATCCCACCATGCGGGCAATAGCCGAAGCACCCCTTCCTTCCTCTTACCCTCAGGTTTCAGAGGGTGTGCTACAATGTGGCAATGTACTTCAACTTGTAAATAGGATCCATTCTCTTATAGTATAGGAACATATCCCCCATGAGTCGAACCAGAGATATGCCGTATAATGATCACCACGTTCACCCATTTGAACTATGCCCCTCAAAGACAATAACATTAAAAGCTACTAGAGTTGAAAAAAAAAAAGTGGTACAAGCCTGAAGTAGTAGTAGGTAAGAAAAGTAGAGCAAGTATGAATAAAGTGGTAATTAAACCTGACTGCTCCTACGTAATGTCTTCCTTCTTTTCATCTTGTACTTGAAAAAAAAAAAAAGGAGTTGGTGTCAAATTGGTGTCTCAAGTTCAAGTCTATTATACAAAGAGCAATGGGCATGCATAGTTGAAGGATGTAGTTGGGAGATTAGGGCAGCTTCGTTACTCATGGTTCCCAGTTTGTAGTCCGGTTCCGGTAAAGATCCAATTGCTGGTCAGAGTTAGATGCAGATTGAAATTTCATAATATAAAGTAAATCTGAGTCAGATATCCGACATCTGAACCAGATGACATACAAAAATGGATCTTATGCTCGTCATATGGATTTGGTTTTAGAAAACAGGGTTCAAAGCGGAGTTTGAATCCAAATCCAATCAATTAGTTGAATTTGGTAAAGGCTGGACTCGACTCAAACCCAAAGCATATATACAGTTGCGGCCAAAATAACACAAAGTGACCGTGTTTGGATTTAAATAAAGGTTACAGGCGACCAGTGGCATAGCTAGAAAAAATAACTGAGGGGCACTCATCATATCTAGAGGAGCACCTATATATGTACAAAAGTGAATATTAAACGTGCCAATGTAAAAATAATGAAATTTCAAGGAGCAGGTGTGGGCAACTGCCCACGCCAGCCCACATGTGTCTCTACCACTACAGGCAAATGGGCTATGCAGGCACTCTCGCATCTCTAGAGACATGATCTCCACTCCAAGGTTTCAGTCATACTTTTATTATTTTTGGATGAACTATGTTGTGATTAAAACATTCAATTAAGTAGTTTTGAGCTTGAAAACTATGATCAGGTTGGACATTCGGCGTGCCCAGATTTGTATCTGGATCTACAAAATTTCATAGAAACTAGTTCTGAAATCTTAAAAACAGAGTAGAATTTGGGTTTCAAGCTTTTTCACTTGTCCTTCAAACTGATGTCTATCCTTGGCCTTCTAATTGGTCTACTTTGATTTTGTTTAATCCTAATAACTTTAATTCTGCCCTCGCCATTTATGATATTAAATGGTTTCAACTCCTTTTAAGGAGTGTATTATAGTTGGTCAGTCGAATTGAAGGTGACTGTCCCTCACTCAAACATCATCGGGAGGGATTCTCCTGTCTCTTTTTGAGAGCAATGAGTTGTTAACTTCCTGCTCCAAAATCACTTTAACTCATATAAGCAAAAATGGGGCACGTTTTTTGAATTCCTGATAAAAATTGCTCCCTATTTTATAAACGATAGACTGGGAAAGAAATTACACCGGGAAAACCATTAGAAGGAAAAGCAGTTGGAATGACACCATTGAGTGACACGTGTTTGCATTTCCAATTGATATTTGTGCAACCTACTTTCTGAAGTTGAGAAAGACTCGAACCCTTTATCCTCAAGCATATCTTCTCAGAGTCTGTGCGGTACACCGTATGGATCGGATCGAGGATATACTCTAACGATCCAAATACAAGTTCATGTCACATGACATCGCCCCTGGATTGATTCAGTTCAAGCAAGCGCAACCATTATGATAAGTGTGACGCCTTTATTGAGAATTTTCGGGTCGGGCTGGTAGTAGTCTGGCTGGCCCGGTCCAGCCTGATAGCCATCCCTACCAGTCGGTGGAGGATAAGTAACAAGGTTGTAAAGATAAGGATATAGGACCCACCATATGAAAGTAAGGACTAAAAAATCCGAATATGAGGACTAAAAAATCCTAATACGCAATGAGACCCGATTCTGGCTCAAGAACGTGGTATACAAGGCTAAGTGGTGAACGCCGTCTAAGTCAAGAAGTTAAAGACTTCAACTACCCACCAAATGTGCCCACTTTGCCGGCGGCGAAAGGAACGGAGATACTCTTCTTTTGAAGGAGAGATTTCGGGGAGTTTTATATCCGCCGACGACTGTTAAAGAGCACGGTTAATACCTCGGGAATTTAATTTACAAGAGGTTTTTGACTTGTGTGTTTCGATGACGCGTACGAAACACATTTAGTTGAAGGTGTTCCTCCAAAGTTAAAACTCATTCTATGAATGTAATGGGCCTTTAATGATAACGCGTCGGCTTTTGCTTTTTCTTTTTAAAATTTAAGCTTGTTTGCCTTCTAAGGGAAAAAGGCATCTTCCATTATATTGCTCGAGGGAGCCGTAGTGTTCGTGGAAAAAGCTACTCAATGACGTTCTTCAAAGCCTAAACTTTAGCGAATCTGCAACTTAGCTGCACCCTAGCCAGCCAGTCCACCAGCCCGGCTTACGGGGAAGAAGCTGGGACCATCGATCACCCAAAAAGGAACAAAAAAAATGGCGATAAAATATGATCCCAGGCTCCATGACAGCAGTGTTTATCATCCACTGGATCGATCGCAATCCTCTTTAATGCTATAAGGCTGTATCTGGCAGACAGGTGTACGTCTTACTCTCTGTTTCTCTGTCCGGTTGGTAGGCTGCCCACGTCGAGTTTGGCAGCTTCTACTATTTACCGTTCAGAAGGAAGCATCTGGTAGAAAACGAACTTACTGCTTCTTTATTACAGTTTGGGCACTAAAGATGACACTCAAATTACACGATCATACATGAGAGACAGAAAGAAAGGTTCCACAGGCAAAGAGTGCCATCAAACACGTTAAACACACACCCAATGAATGAAAAAAGACGACAATCCACAGAACCAAACACGCGAATTACATCTGCGAATCCAAACCCTCCACCACCAACCAATCAACCGCCAATCAGATGCCATCTGCAAACGTAAAGAGGATGTAACCAGAAGATCAGCATATTTTTTAAGTACATGCTAGAGAGAAACAGGAGGAGAGAATTAATTAAGAACAGGAAGTGGAACGAACCAGAGTTTAGGAAGAAGGGAGACAGGGCGCCCTAAGGTCACTTGGTGATGGCGTAGACGGCGTAGATGATCCCAGGAAGGTACCCCAAAATCGTCAGCAACAAGCAGATCCAGAACTCTATCTGTCAACACAAAAAGGAGCAGAGAAAATATATATATATCAGACTCACAAAAATAAAGGGTAGCAGAACAGCAGTTTCTTATAGTAGAAGACCAGTTTCAAAAACTCCATGAAACTCAGTTACTTTTTCCTCCGTCACGAGAGAGACAGAGAGAGAAAGCGGTGAAGTCTTCTATGAAACACACACACACACATACTGCTATTTCGAACTTAAGCCTCTCCTGAAACAAAAGACACACGAGAAACAAAACAAAGGGAAGGCTCCCTTGATGTTGTAACACTAGTCTCTCGTAACAGGCAAATCTTTTTCTTTTGCCCTCTTCATCGTTTTCACAGAGAAAAAACAAAGACAGAATCGAGGTGGGGGGTTAACCTTGCAGCCGAACTTGAGGAAGACTCCCAGGGGAGGAAGGATGATAGCGAGGAGGATGTCGACGCAGTTGGCCGTCCCGTCACCCATCTTTCTCCCTCTTCTTTCAAGTCTTACTCCTCCTACTGCTTCGCCTTCCTTCTTTCTCTGCTCCTGCGCAGATAGACGGAAAACAGAGGGCTGCGGAGTGACAACAACGAGATGGCCGACCTCCTTTTATAGCCTCAGAGATGCCACGTGGCATTATTGATAATAAACCGGCGATGTGAGACGCCGGAGGCTCATCGCTGCGTAACAGCTAAGCAAAACGCCAACCCTCGACCGACAACCTTTCCACGTGCCCGCATTTGACACGATCTCCGAGCCACGTGGCAGTTTATCTAACCGTTGGATCTTTAGCCACCACCCTCTCTCGCTCTCGAGTGCCGATCACGTGGAGGCTCTCCTTCGCCGACCCCACTCCGCGGACCAAACCTTTGAGAGCCCCCGCCGATATTTAATCGTTTTCTTGTTCGTCCTCGTCATCGTTCATATCGTCATATTTTCTCTCTCTAGTAAAGGTTTGAGCAGAAGTGCTTGAGCTTCCCTTGTTTAATGGTTTTGTAAAGGTATTATCCTCTCTTTCGCCTTGTAAAATTTGATGAAGCAATCAAATCTCATGTTCAACAACGACTTAATATGCTTCTGAAGTTCAACAGAGTTGTTTTTAAAGCCGAAGATGTTCGTTGCTGTCGGTTTAGTTCTCCATTAAATCATGATCTCAAGTTTAATTAAGTATCGAAGCAGTAACCGGCCACTAATCCAATCAGACCGGTGAAAGTATAAGTACAAGGTGGAAGTTCAGGAGAAACCAGTTGCTTTCCCATTGTTCTTGCCTGTTTAGAGTTCTGCACTTGAATGTCATCTCCGTGTTCAATTTTTATACCGTATTAAAGGGTGCTGTCCAAGGGCCCATGTTCTCCTTCATGGATGTAAAAATACAAGGGTGAGGGTAGATGGTGATATGTCGAAGTCATCTGACCTCAAGCCCTTGGAATCTTCCTGAGTGTGAAAAGGGAAGGCATCAAAAGAAGGAAAAGGGTTTGGACGGTGAAGGAGGTTTACATCGTTGGGCCCAAAGTGCATGCATGCCTTCATTTGTCAAGAAGAAACATGTCTTTTATTTTTAATATGTCTCATTATGATCCAATCTTTGAATTACATATGTATTCATGTCAAAGCTTCAATATTAAGAAACTTATTTATAATACATTGAAAGAAATCTCAAAGATAGAGATACGGTATCATCCATCTATTTGATTTTGACTGATTTTTTCCCCATATGTTGTAGATTTCAACGCAGCCCCTCAGACTGAATTCGAATACCATGATTGCAAATATGAAAGAAACTGCAAGATTTGATCTGAAAATTATTGATTGCCGTATATAAGTTGGAGGTTGTAAGGTCAAGTAGGAAATTAATTATGAATTTTCAACCTGTAATATGAGCTAAAAATGGCGAATTTTTTTTTCCCAGTAGATTGAGATATCAATTTGACATTCAATAATCATTCAATAAAAAAATCTCATATTGATACCATGGCTGTGAAAATAAGTAAAGAATTTGAAAGAATTTTTTTTTATAAATAGAAAAAAAAAAACAAATATATTGGGTGACTCAACGGCTCAAAGAGCCTATATCTACGAGAAAAAAAAATTACTTTCTCTTTCTTCCATTTATACATGTTGAAACTTCGAACTTAAGAAACTTCTTTGCAATAGATCAAAATGAATCTGCTAGCTTATTATATTACAGACCAGTTCTATTTGACAAATTTATATAGATAGCTTTTGCATACGCTGTATTTTCTAAAGCTGGCAAGTAGACTTCCATGGTCACATATATTGAATTTGGTGGATTGGCATATCGAAGGGAAATCCTTGAATAGGTCTCTGTTTAGAGGAATGGATCGTCATCGGTATCAAACACGTCCAGTGGTGTAAAGATGTGTACAACAATCGTCACTAGCAAACATTTTTCTCACTGGCGCAGTGTGCCGCACAGTAGATAATATTTCTAGTGACGATAAAGCTACTGCTCATACAGACCTAACCTCCCCCTCTCCAATTGAGATCTTCCAGTTTCTCTACTTTTAGGAATCGCCTTCGGCATAAAATCTCCAAGGCTGTATCCTTATGCCTTCAAGGTTCTGGTAACATATAGTTGAGATATTTTAGTTGAGGGGGTCCCTCCAATTATTGGTAACATCCTTAGCCCCATTGTCAGCTAAACCAGTACCCGTCATCCAGCAAGAATTCTATATTATTGTGAAATCTGTCGGGCTCAACTCGGTCTATTGGTTCCTTTTTTTTTAATTTTTCCCCCACAATTGGTTGTACCAATTATTTGAATTAAGAGAGAGACGTCACAACCAGTTAAAAATGTCCCACACACACACACATTTTGATATGTATGACGTCCTTACACACACAAATAAATATGTTGATTTCTCTATATTCACTTCATTTTATAACTTGAAGAACGGTGGGTTGGCCCAGTTGCAGTGCAAGGCCAAAGGATTGAGAGTAGATTAAACCGCCCTGGTGTTGGCGCTTAGCAAGGCCAGAAGGACCGGTAATTTCCTAGTGGGTACTACAATAAGTGAATGTTTCACAAAAACAAAGTAACCTGATGGCTGATGTCAATCCTATTACAGTTGGATATATATAAGAAAGTATATATATATATATATAAGATGATCATGAGGGTACTTTGAGAAATTCCTGTTAAATGTTCTATGTGCATCTTGAAATAAAAATCTATGTACAAATTTTATGCAGAAAATGAACTTTTTCGTTGTCAACCGAATTTGCAATTTTTAATATTCCTACTTTTTGGAGTGCAAATAAGCTATTAAATAATCCCTTGCATACATGTCAGGTTTCAGTAATTTAAAGGTTGATTACAATGTAAACAAACCTATAGATCATCTCATGATCTAAAAGGCTACCTGATTGACTAAAACAACTTAAAGTCTGAAAGCATCGATTCATTATTGTAAAGAGACCTTCTGTTAAAGTACAAACTCCATACAGTGCAAGGCAAACGTGAGTTTAAAATTTAATGCGTGCCTCCCACCTAAAGGTCAAAAACCATAAACTCTTTGGTGGTGCAAAGGCATTATAGAGTTCCATCTCCTCTTTGATTCACTTCACCACTTGATGTATCCTTTTCCACAGAAGAGACAGTTCTGGCCTTAATCAAACACCAATTACATGGTGAAACTTTTCTTTCAGCAGAAAAAGGAATCGATTACATGACTATACGGTATTCTAATTAACGTTGAACAAGTCGGTGAGAAAAGACGATGGACGTTGATCTTTCAGTCTTAGAGTGTACGTTCATCCCTGAAGCATTACCTGGGAATGCAATCAAACATGTCTTAATTAAAGCCATGTGGCTTTGTCTAATCTCGAGGAAATGGATGCAGAAACTACGTACTCTTTGTCAAGTTTTACTAGTCACTATGATTTAACAACAATTACTACCACTAAAGCACATATACAGGAGAAGTTAAAGTCACATGGGTTGGGCGACCCACCGACCTCAGAGTTTTCTAATGCATGGCTTGGATTCTGAGAGAGATTGATTCCAATATAAGCTGGGATCAGCTGCATTTTGGGCTAATTTCCAATCTGGAAAGCGGCAGAGCCACGTTTGGGTATTCGAATTGAAGCCATGCTGAGCACATGGCGCATGTGGGAGTGTTCCTAAATGGGGTTCATGCAATCCCCCCTTGTTTCTTCACTTGCTTTTCTCTCCTTCTTCTTTCTTTTTCGTTCTTGTGAACCTTTTTTTTTTTTTTGGAGTTTTTATGATCGAAGGCTAAATTTCGAGCTCTTGCTTCAATTTCCAAAATGAAGGCCCACATTGACTCTATTTCTGTTTAATAGGGAGCAGATTTTAAGCGAAGTTAAATGCTTCTTAGCTAAAATTTAAAATCATAAAATCGGACAGAATAATGCAGTAACTTCATTCAATTTGAGGAGATAGATCTTGTTACACAAGTTAATGGATGATGTGAACATGAATATTAAAACCTTTAGTCCATGTTCCAAGAAGGGCCGAAGCTATCCCCTCTTCCTCAGTTTTCAGAGTTTAGGGCTGCTTTGGATGCTGGGTAGACCTTAACTATGAGTGCAGCCAGAAATTTCTGATTAGGGGGCACTAGTAATAAACTTTAAATTTTTAAGTGACATTAACATGTACATGAGAAAAATTATTTTGAGATATCGGGTCCATGTGGACAATTGCCCACACGGTGCTCCCAAGTGCCTCCATCATTGCCGTTGACTAGGGTGTCACACTGCCATCATTTGTAGTAAAAAAAAATAGTGTCCATATGAATCAAACTAAAGATCGTACTTCCACCGATCCGTCAGCCTGACAAGCTATGTTGTGCTACTAGAAGCAAATATTAAGCTTTGAATGCCTAAACTAATTTGTAAAATCAAAGCAAAAAGGTTGGCCTTTTAACTAACATTTATCAAACAAAAAGTAAAAATTTAGATAAAGACCAAAGGTAATAGAAAAATCTGCAAATGCACATAATGAACAATGGGAGGAACCGCAAGAATCTTGCCACCTCGTGTACACATGCTAACTTCATCAGTTCGGACAATATACATGTGTGCAACATGTGATTGCTCCAATTTGTCCACTGGATTTGTTCAAAGGGAAGATGCTCCTTCCTCCCCTACATTTGGAGATGGTAAGGGAGTTAAATCTGGTATATCTAGTTTTATCGACAATCAAATAATTTTCTAAATAAATGGAGACAACATAGTTTCAATGGCATGCATCGAGAGTGTCGAGTCATTTAACCACACGATCGACGCAAACTACTATATGATATTTCTAAATTGGACTCAGAGTCGTGCTCTCAAACAGTTAAATTTGGCAAAGACTCTTATGCAAAACTCACCATCGATCGATTCTTAATCAAATTTACATTTACTTGTTCATGGCCACTAATTCAATCAAAGATTGAATATAGTTAGATGCCAAATAATGTCCAAACTGTTGGCGTCCCTACCTCTTTCTGCAAAGAATTTGGAAAAAGAATGTGGAGCCCTAACACAGCTGGCAAAGAAACCCTATGTATCGCTGGTTGGTGTACAGCAGTTAGGTGAGATCGATCGAGAGAGTAGACGAACCACTTCATTTTAGACTCGTGTTGAACTTGTCATTGGGAGTTTGAATACTTAATTAAACTCGTAAATTGCGGCCCCGGCAATCTGAATGTTCATCTTAGCTCGGCCCATGTATGTAAGCTCATCATTAACCAATTGTAATTTTTTTTTTTCATAATTGAATACATGATATAAGTAGATAAACTCCAAGCTTCGACTTAATCTGAACATGTATGTCCTCTTGCAAATCCATGTACGCTTACAAACTCAAATTTTTTAGACGGGAAAGCTCTAAATCACCTAGCTGGCTGGGTCCGGTTTTAATCATAATAGAATGTCAATGATATTCATATAGGAAAGAACTTTAGATGCCTCAAACTTTTCAAGAGGGGGGCTAGATGCCTTAAGCAAAGAAACCCACAAAGTGACCACTTTAAGGCTGGATATAAATGTGAGGTGGGTCCTTCCACAACTTTCATCCCAAAGATTTATATTAGAATATTCCCCAAGAAACATTTGTTGAGAACAATTCTATTTATTGACATGTTTTTAGAATATGGACAATCTTCCACGGCTGCCTTGGCTGTACTTTTGACAAGCTTTTGCCAACTTGAAGCGCTTTCCAAAGCCACAACCAATTGGAAAGGCCCCACTTTCTTATCTTTTGCATGTTCGTGGTTGTCCGAGACGTACTCCAATTCATAGTTGAAATGATAAATGGGCCTCTTATTTTTTGAATTTGTAAATGTACTTCACAAATTTTCTGAAGTCTGCCAAAAAGAGCCCTGGTGCTTGCTTTTCTCATTTTGCCCAAAAAAAAAAACTTTCGAATATGCTAACAGTGATGCTAAATTAAAATAGGTTTCGGATTCATCTTATGCGAGTCTCACTATTTCTGCTGTAAATTGGTGAAAGAGGTATCATGTTGAATCTTATAGTGTAGAAGAAGTGAATTCTTGTCCACAATGTGATTTCAAATCGAGGAACATTGCTTTTTCCTCATGACCTGTAAAAAGAAAAGGAGTGGTGCCACATTCTCTTTTATCCAAAATTCAGCTCTTAACTTGTATTGTGGGACAATAGTATAGCAAACTACATTGGACAATTATCAGAAAAGGTGACTGCTTAAATTAGAAAAATTGAAAAAGGTGACAATAGTATAGCAAACTACATTGGACCAGGCCCTCTAAAGAGACTTGAAAGAAGTTAGGGCAGTGGGACAGGCTGCGGCCATCAGATGCCCATTTACGGCGACTCTTATCGGCATCATTTTTTGCGCAAGTTGGAGGCATACGCATTCTTCTTGAGAGTATTCTTCAAACTCAAACAAAAAATTAGCAGAGTTTATTCATACCAAAGCATATAAAGGAGACTCACGTGTTCTGGCTTTTTCTTGAGATGCAATACGTGGGCAACTAAGAAATCCTCTCTGTCTTGTGTGGTTTCCTTGACTTGCTATGTGCTAAACTAAACCAAAAGACAAGAAAAATTCTACAGACCACCCTCGAGTTGTATCATCAGAACGTGAGCATGGACTGTAAAAAATGTTCAAAAGAAAAGAGATCTGGGGCAATTCAAGCCCAAAAAGGTTGCCGCTCAACTGATGCTTTAAAGTTTTTTTTTTTGGTTGTGACTCGTGAGTGCTCTACTTTGCCATGCCAGCGTAGTGGTGGCAAACGAAAAATTCGTAAAATGGACACGTACATCGCCACAGATTTGCTCTGGAGGGAATGCTTTTATGTGTTCCCTGCATTTTTACCTTTCAGCATGGAATTCAGGGAACACTTCTTGTTCTAGACAGGTGTTCCGTTTTGCCAATTATTTGAGTGCGCAGATGCAAAAGCATCATTCCTTCGAGACAATTTGCAATTGCGAGTCCTTTGTAGTTTCTGTTTTGTTGTTCCTTTTTCTGATAATATGATGACCAACCGTTCATAGACCCAACGCCAGTTCATGGTCCGTTTCCCTGAGAGGGAACACCAGGTGAGTTAGCTCCGACGACCATTTCTTTTGGACACACTAAGCGAAGGCTCTGACTGCAGAATGACAGAGCTGTGACTTGATCGAGGGACTTTGTGGTGATATCATAGAATCTAATGCTTCCCATTTATCAGTCAACTCACAAACATCAAACTACATAAGCTGTATCCTTCAAGTCTTCAAAGAAGCTGTGTTCCACTCATAATTTGCAGAGTGAACCAACCTCAAAAGCAGATCGCCTAAATATGATTGCTTGTACAGGTTCCCCTTTGTATTTGCTTCATGCGGATACATTTGATGCCGACACATGTAGTCTTCATGAGGAAGTGGTCATATGGGTACTATTTTTCCGTTTTCTTGTGTGCATCTTTCACATTTCCCTTGGATACAGACGTATGGGAAATCCAAGTGGGAAATTTGGAGCAGGAAACTGTATAGCTTGATCCTCCTTTACCTTCTCCCACCTGCAAATCATACAGCATTCTCATAGTCATTAGATCCTGTCACAGATTTTTCATTTCAGATCACGAGGGAGAGTAAGGCAAACTCCTATCAGATTATACTAAAGAGACCAGCAGCCACAGTATGTTGAACTCTTGGTGTCCTTCATCCTATGCCTGACCTCTAAACGATTGGATGAATCTCATATTGGCAAACTAACAAAACAAAATTGCACCTTCTTGCATTCGTTCCTGACATACAATTTACAGAATTCATCCTTGCCTAATTGTGCTTGTTGACAAATCCATCTCCCACATTTCTACTCTCAAGAAAAGTCAGATAGCAGCTTATTACCATCACGGTACTAGCAAAATGGAGTATCTGTATCATTTAAAAATTATTCGCACACCAATTGACTCCTGCCCCCTGTTTCTGATCGGATGATATTTGTTTTGATTTTGTAAACCCCAACATTTGTTTGTAAATTTGATTTCAATGACTAATCTTAAGTGTTTGAAAATAAGAGGCAGGGATGGAACAGCCGATGGGTCATAAGTAGAAACTAATTGGACGAAGGCACCATCCCCGGATCCTCCTCAGATACAATTAGGTAGGCCCACCTTTATATTTCCTTTCGTTAACCTCTGGTAAAATGCATTGAAACATAACATGTCTCAGTTGTTCCCCATCCAACTAGACTTAATTGGTTGTCAAGATCTTCAGTGGCATGGACTGCGATCATATAATGTCGAGGATCAGCTATACAGGACCAATCTGGTCAGTTTCACTGTCAGAATTGAATTGTCTTGCAAGTTGCCGGTCTGTATCAGTCATGTCACACTGGAAAATTGGCAAGTTTTGTTCTAGTTTTAAAACAAAAGTTCAAACAAATAAAGGAAAAAACATTAAGATTACCCTGGTTTAATATAACCTGCCTCACTCTAGATCTGACCAATTTGATAGCGATGGATAATACTTGGCACATCTACTGCACTATCAAGACGTCATCACCTGGATGCTTTAAAGATAAAGCTCATAAAATCAACCAGCTCATTGTTGTTTGGTGTGGTAGCATCCTAATATGGTCACCAGGATGAGCTCCACTCACCACATTAGGAATTGAAATTAAGAACTTCAAGTTGAAGAAGGTCAGGAGTTCAATACGCAGGGTGTGCATCCGTGTATGCACTGCCTGCTAATCTAATATAGTCCGATACCTCTGTTTGACAGGAAATTTGAGATAAAGAGAAAGGATAAGCATGTAGGAGTTTCTGCCATCACCTGCAATTGGTGACTAAATAGTGAAGGAAGATAGACACCTCCAGTTGAGCAAGCTGTGATCCTGGACACAGTCTGGGACCCCCACCAAATGGTGCGAACGCGGCATCCTTCTCCTGTAAAACAAACAGGGAAAACCACATCGCAATGAGACTAGAAATTAGCCAACGAGAAAGGAGAATATATGCACATAATTAGTATTCAGTCACCTGGGGAAGGCCAGCCGATTGCCACCTCCATGGGTTAAAAACCAAAGGGAAGTCATACTTTTCCCGATCCTTGTGGACTCCATCCAATGCAAGGATGATGGAGGTACCCTTGGGGATGACATAGCCGTCGGCTGGAACATCGTTGGGCGCTTCTCTCACAAGCAAACTTGCTCCATTCAGCCTAAGCGTCTCGTTGACAACCTGCAAGTGTCAGCCAATTCTGTTGCTATCAACTCACATAATTCTTCGTCATAGCTTATTAACAGTGACACCAACAAGAGGCCTGTCGTTCAGCTGGCTAAGACAAGTTTGAATCGTAATGCTTTTGTTGATAGATTTTCATGATCAGCGTGAAAAGAGTGATGACACACAAATATGATAAGGATGCCAACATTATGGTAAGGATCGTTTGGAAATGATCATGGCAGATTATAGCAAATCAAGGAACGGTTTTGCTGATAATGAATATCTTGTAACAACCCCTTAAAATAAAGAGTTATCTCAGCTGTAATGCTTAACATACTTTATCAATTTTAAGGTCGATGGCCTTTCGTGGGTAAAGAAAATATGCTCCACGTTAATCCCCTAAGTATGTTTTTCAACATGGTATCAGAGCAAGATGCTTCAAGAAGAAGATCAAAACCCGCAGATGGCTTGCAGACGACCAAAGCGATCACTGCCTTCTTCACCAAAGCAATGACTCAATCATGTGAACAAAATCTTCAAGAATCAAGCTTGAGATTTCTGAATTGCTGCTAGAGCATGATCTGCCTCCACAAAATCTCCACGGCAAATTTGGACTTTGTGAAACGCGTCTAATTTGAGGGAAGATGAAAAAAATGATGGTTAACAGGACACAAATATGATAAGGATGCCAACATTATGGTAATGATCGTTTGGAAAGGATCATGGCAAAGATCAAGACAATGGATTATGGAAACAGTTACCAGATGACCTTTCGTGGGTAAAGAAAATATGCTCCACTTTAATCCCCTAAGCTCGTTTCTATTATTGCTTTATGTTTTTCAACACAGCGTCATAATAGTATGCCTAGAGCAGGAAAACAGGAGATCCTGACTGGCGTTTTGGACACACACAGATACGAGAGGCTCATGTTCTGTGAGGTACTGGTACGAAAATCCGTGGCCTAAATGGATGGGCCACAGAATGCTGTGAGTTGCGCAGTTATGTTGTTCCTAAGTATGTCCAAGCGCAAAGCAGGAATACGGACCGAGGAGGATGAGCCAAACAGGTTACAGCAAATCAAAATGAAAAAGTGAATTGTGTATCTCTCTCTTTCTCTCATGGCTAAGCTAGGTAAAGGCTTCTTAACATCGACCACTATACGATGGTAGGTCTTAAATCTGGTGAAGAGTTTATCAAGTCCTTCTGTCAATCAAAAGAACAGAACCCGACTTGGACTTTGAGGTAAAAGTAACTTTTGGGGGCACGGACTTTGCAATTTTCGATCAACTTAGTACCTTCCACAGGCCAATTGTCAGCACGCCCCCGAGGTTTTCATTGTTAATAATGTCCCAAATGGTCAGTTTTGTTCGCAAGAAGACCATTTTCACTTGTTAGTTTGTCTTTCATGGCGGGGGAAGTTATCCTGGATGATTTCACCATAATAAAAAAAAAAAAAAAAGAGGAAGCGGTAGATCACAGAATGAACCTTTTCCCTACTGAACTGATAAAAGGCCTGCTCATCAGTCTCATACCCAAGCATGATGTCCTTTAAAGCCAATGGATAGATACAAGATTTGAGGATCTAAATTTAAGTTCTCAATATTTAAGAAGCTGAAGTGTCAAAATAGTGTTTCTTCTGGCCCGCGAGGGCCGGAAAAGGCGGATGGCAATCAAGTGATACATTGCTTTCGAAGGATAAAAACAAATTGCTGTTAACAAAACTACAGAAGCCAGCTTGATGAGAGGTCACAAAAATGTCTTGTCCCTTTCCTCTTGATCGAGAAATGCATGTATTTATCTCGCGTTCATCCAAAACTGAGAATCGATGGGACAGACACCATTTAAGCCATCGTTGCATCCTGCTTTCTTTACAGTGCAGATGGTGTGCAGTCATCGTTTAAGATGCTTAACACATCACCATCACTGCCTCAATTGAATTATTTCGAGAGGACAGAGCTGGACCATCCTGTGGCACCATGCTAACTGTCATGTCTTGACATGCTGGGAAGGGTGGGGGGGGAGGGGGGGAGAGAGAGAGAAAATTCAAACTTCGAGAAACAGTTCTCATTGATGTGGAAATTATGGAATCTTGATTAGCAGATTTTATCTTGTTTCCGTTTTTCTTTAACTGATTGTTAGAGAATTGACATTGGATATAAGATAACGCCCAGCACCCGTGACATCTGAGTGATTCATCTTGGTCCGATCAAGATGTTAGATGTGGGTTGATCAGTTTATAGAACACATAGTTTTGCATCCGCTATATCCCAGATTTCTCTATTCAGAATAGGATTGCGTATCACAAATGGAAGAGCATCAAAGAAAACTAGAAGAAATATAACTCAAAGCTGAAAAATGAATGGACCACAATTCACAAACCAAAAAAATTGAACTGCTAGCTTGCTTTGTGCCACGTAACATGTGCAAGAAGACCTATTTGTTACTGTCTAGCTAATTTCATAAGAGTCCAAGCTGAAGATATATGTGTGGCTTTATTCATAAGAGTCCAAGCTGAAGATATATGTGTAGCTAATTTCATAAGAGTCCAAGCTGAAGATATATGTGTGGCTTTATTCAGCTCACTCTGTTTCGTTTCTTAGGTTCATCAGAGCGTTTCAAATTGCGGTAAGACTTATGAGTTGCACCATAAGTGAGAAGTACATCGCATGTCGTTTCTCAATCCTGCTATGTTCTTCCCACGGTCTTATTGTCGATAGCGACTATTCTGAACCTAATTACAGTTGCAAGCTGCCTTGGCCAGATATAGCCATGATGATGCAAGCTACATGGTCGTTCATTCTTGGAGAATTAACTATTTTGCAGACAGAATCTAACAGTTGGGCAAGGATTTTACAGCATTTTATAATAGTGGCAGCCATGAGAATTCCAAAAGAAAGGACCGTCAATCTTGAGGCACTGCTTTTTGGGACATCCAGCACAGAGAACGAGGAGCATGAGTTTAGATGATCTTGAAGACAGAAATTATTCTGCCCAACCAGTGGTGATTCTGAAGTGACTTTGCCTCGGATATGTACCGAATCTGTAGTAGAGGGATTTGGAAGCGAGTATGAGGAGAAAATAGTGGTACGATGAGTGTTCATACTGCACCAACCAAACGTAAGACTAAGCGTCACGAGATGCAAGGTCTCATGTTCGGGCGCTTTCCTAATTCCCTTGTACCATTGATGCGACACAGAATGAGGACGACTGGGATCGTTCTTCTTCTCTCCGCACCCTGCGCTTGGGAGCTATTCAACAGGGTTTCGTCGTCACAGGATAGGATGGTTGAAGAGGGTAGCTGGGTTTAGCTCTTAGGACACAGGGCTACCGAGTGGTCCAATCTTTGGAGTAAAGCAAATGAATCGGACACTTCTGTACCATAGAGTTCAAAGATTTTTGGCTCCCAACTCTATCCATTTTCATGCTCGAAGCTGGTTATATGAGGTAATGACCAAAATACCTCTTTATAAAGTGAAAAGTGAGGTTTTTAAAAAGATAAAAAGAGATTGTAAAAAAGTACAAAAAAAAATAATAAAAAAGTACACTTCATTATAAAAATTTTTATTTTTTTGGCTTTTTGGAAGAGTGTATATGTGTTGCACACACAGAACCAATCTCCTGCTTGAATGGACTTCTATCTTGGTGCCTCATCAAGTGTGGCTCGATACATAATATACATCTAAGGGATGGGGGTATCATGAAAAGGAAAGATGTCTCAACCAAACGATTTTGAAAACAATCTCTCTCTCTCTCTCTCTCTCTATATATATATATATATATATATATATATATATATATATATATATATATATATATATATATATATATATATATATATATATATATATATATAGCACATCTATACCTTTTTATACTTATTTGATGAAAATAATCTAGACCGTTGAATCCAAGGAAATCAGAAGACAGATATTAACTGAAAATTTAGAAGTTAACTTAATTTGTCCAAGTTTTGAAATACCCTTCAAAAGAGACAAAGACTTTTGTGTTTAATGAAACTAATTTGCTTCACTCTTTCTCCTCCTTTAATGGTATTCCGTACTTTTGAGAAAATATTTTAGTGTTTATATTTGCAACTTAATTTCCACATTCTAATTTCATTGGAATTGACGATTTAAATAATTCCAGAAAAATCTGGTATACAATACTCTATAGCTACCTTTTCTCATATATATATATATATATATATATGAGAAAAAAATATATCATGCAAAAGCCATAGTGTTATTAAAGTGGATCTAGTTTCTGTCTTTCTTTCCTTCTATTTGTTTCTGTTTCCAAGTATTCTCGTTGGTCTGGTGTTAGACCCATAGTTTTGTTTTGGCTCGAAAGTGACACACTGGATTGTACGCCAGCAGAATTGGTTTTGAAATGTAGAATGAGGATCTCTCTCTCTCTCTCTCTCAAATATAGGAAATGTGTTAAACCAATTGCCTAGTGAGATATTTTCTAGTGTGCTGGCTCTGGATCTGACATCGGTCCGCCATGCCCCGTGTGTGACATGGCACCATTATGGGTCGTGTCTCATGTAGGGGTCTCTGCCAACTTGATGACAGATCGAGACTGCGGATTTAATCCAACCGGGATATTTCCTTTTGAATTTTTTGGTTCAAAAGAACAATTATGCAAATGTTATTCAAGAACACAGAAGTGGACGTAAAAGTCGGGATTTTGAAACATGCACACGCACACACACAAACTCTTAACAGCGTAGCACTGCATTGAGTAAATCCAACACTTACGCATTGAGTAAACTTCATCGATTTGTAGTGATCCCATGTGAGCCTGCCGCCGTCCACGTCCTTGGCAATGGCGTCATGTTCTTCCTAGAAGACAAAAGGAGAGTAATACAGTTGGAGTTACCATGGCTGTCTGTGTGCTGAGAAGGGAGAGGAGGGCTGGGGCTCACCCTAAGCTGCTGCAGGGCAGCAGGGTTGTCGGTCAAATGTTTGACGGCAAAAACCATGACCCTTGCAGAAGTATGATGGCCGGCGTGCGCCAGGAAGAGGATGAAGTCCACGATCACCTCATCCGGCAGCCGGCTCTCTTGCCTCAGCAACCTCGACAGCAGGTCCCCTCTCATCACCTCCGTGTGCTCCTCCCTCTCCGCGATTTCCTTCTTCACCCTCGCAACCAATGCTTCCCTTGCCTGTTCCGCATTCATGAGGTCGCAGAATTAGAGAATCCAATGCTCACTCTCTCTCGTTAGGTCTCTCCTGGTCTCCTACATATATATTAACCACTACCATTAACTCTAACAACTGATCCGGCTACTGGGTAATTATGTTTCTCTTCTTTCCACTATTAAATCTCATCTATATGGACTGGAAGAGATCTAAGGAGAGATAGCCTTGCACATGAGTTTTACTTGAGGGCTGCTGTCAACTCGAGTACAATAATTTTAGTTTCTTAATATTTCTATAAATTTCAGCAACCAAACATGCTATTAATTTATGAACTGACAGGATAAACATGCATGACAAAGAAACAGAGCGAAAGAATAACAAGGATTACTTTTGTTTTCATGTATGGGCCACGTGATGTGAAAATTCTTGATTTGTCTGGAATGCTTTAGGGAGTTCTGATCTTGAGAATTCATGTATCAACGCCAAACTTTTGCTGCTAGATGCCAAAGTCCCCTTAAAAGAAAGCTGGCTGCTTGTGTGCGTCGTAGTTATTTACAAATTAAAAGACAGACGGAGTGCAAGAATTTAACTTAACGTAAAATTCATAATTGGGAGACCACTTGGTATTTCCTAGCTTCACTAATCTAGATATTCCTCCTGTCATTATATGGAGTTCCTTTTTGGCTATTAATTTTTTAAACACTAATGAATGTCCCATTCCTGAGGCTTTAATTTGTGCGCGTAGTATATAAACAATCTAGTAATGTGGACAAAATACTATACAAACCTTTGTGTAAATATGACAATTGTTTGTACATTTACCCGCATGGGCACTATTTTTATTTCCAATAACATATATAGCTATACTCTATCGAATTTCAGAATTTTAAAGATAAGGTTAGATATTATGCTTGTGCTCTGAGTCTATCACATAAAACTCAATAGTTCCTATTCGAATTAGCTGTAAAGTCTACATGTTCGATTGGCATATAAAAGGAGGGTGTAGATTGTAGCCGGTTAGATATAATCAATATTTGGAAGGTAGCTAGAGCAAGAGTTGAATTATGGACCCTACAATAAACCTTGTGCGTTAGGTCGTACATTTTTCTTTATCTGATGAACGGATGCGTACAATACATGTCATATCATAATGTAACTTGGATAACTATTTAATTTAAGCATGAAAATGACAATAGTTTTTCCTTTTAGGACTAAAGTGAGCTCCACCAATTAAGCTTGACCAAGACAAAAGCATGAAAACTGTGAGAACGACGCAAAGGAAACATTATTCATAATATTTAATTTGTCAGTACCCTTCACATTTCTGTAATCTAGCAGTCATAAAAAAAAAGTATAAACATTAATTTGCAAATAAGAATCAAATAAACGAACTCAAAGGAATCTTATAATCATATAGGAAGCTGGACCACCTATATTAATGCTCCATACAGAGAGAGACCTACCAAACGGGAACATATTTAACAAGAACGGGTGGCCCGTTACAGATATAATTTACATGTGGGAGAGAGTAAGAGTTTGTCTTGGAAAGCGTGGTACTTCCCTTGACAAATATAATAAATGGGAGAGAGATAGTGAAATGCCTGGAGGGTACACGCACATGTGCATCGGAAAAGTAAATACAACTACAGAAAAACACCCACACACGCACAAAGAGAGAAAGAGAGAGAGAGTAGCATTAACACAAGGGTTGAACATGGAAGAAAGGTTACATCTAAGACTCAGGAAGTTGAAGATATCAACATGCCAGCATAAGTCGCGAGAAATTAACCAGACATTCTAAAAAATAGAGAATGCTATGTGTTGAATCCAGACAACCTCATTCCTATAAATAATATCATTCTTCAAGTTCTAAATAATCCATCAAAACATAAACAATCAAATTCTCTAAATGGTATGCCATTTCTTTTTGGTTTTGACTATAATGGTCCGTAAATCAGACCACCAATAATAGATATGTTTGTGACTCCCTCCAAATAAAGAGAGACAAACAGAGAGAGAGAAAGATGTCATCTCAACTTTACAAATAAAAACTCCCTCCAAATAAGAAGTTAGGAGAACACGGCCAGGGAAGTCAAACGGTCCAGTGAGAAACAGAACAACTTACCTAGAAACTGAACACAACCACAATGGAAGCCAAACCTACAAGCATGGAATCTTGTCTGCCACAAGAAAGTAGTAGTGCGTCTTACTCAAACTCTGTTGTAGAGGATGTGTTACGAATCAACCAAATTACAGGACTATTCGTTTATCTCTCTCCCGTAGTATGTGAGAGACAGAGAAAGAGCAGCAGTAACAAATCATTGGTTTACGTAGAGATGCTTCTACAAGCCATTTTGTAGGATTCCCGTGAATGCGACCTTACAGAAGTGCTCATCACGGCCTAAAATCTGTCTGTAACCCCAGTTTGACCAAAGTCAACAGAAATTTCTACGTTTTTTTTAGCCTTGAGAAAAAAGAAAAATTCATGAAGAAAACTCAGTACCGTACTATCGATTTCTGAACTCTTCCCAAGCACCATTATCTTTTTTAAGCGACAAAATTAAATAAAACTGTACAGCATCAATTTCCGAACGACTCTAGACGCCTAGTTTACATGTGAGAGTAGGATGCTTGGAGAGACAAGACGACTCCCATAAACTCTACTCATGCATGTAGATGTGTTCCAAGTTTTATTTCTTTTCTCTGAAAAAATCATAAAAACATGGATAAGAATACGGGCGTGAATGTTTGTCCTCTACAGGTAAAAACTCTAACCCGTTCAACCATTCTCTGTGAGCGTGTGCGTGTGCGCGTTCGATACATAAGTTTCCATTAGGTACTTAGAAGCTGCGTACTGCTGGTGACGTAGTCGACTCTTTTCACCACGCTCATGATCATGTCCATGCCTTTGAGTTATATGTCGATTCAGAGGCAAGTGTTTATATGTCGATTCAGAGGCAAGTGTTTTCTACTCCGGGCGGATCGAGTTTGAAACTAATAACTTACAAAATGAACCTTTGGCGATCGATCTGGTCTATTACTTTGGTCGACTTTCATCTGTAACTGACTCTACCGAAACCCCACGATCATCTGATTATCATATTCACGTACTAATAATCAATCCTTTCCCATACCTTGAGTGCTCTGTAGAACCTGGTTCCTGGAATCCGAATAGGTAAGCAACCGATCCCGGAACTCGTAAAATCGCGAAATTCTCGGGCGATGGCTCTCGCTTCTTCCGACGGATCGATGTCCAGTAGCTGCTTCAACATGAGCTCCAGCACCATCTGGAGCCAAGAACATGGTGACGATCATTTTCAGTAGACACGGAATAAGCCTACGCAGAGGGAATTAATAAGCAAAGGAAGAATTGAGCAGCCGACCATGCGTAGCTCGTCTTGAAGGAGGATCTCCCCGCCAACCCACTGGCGGACTCGGGTTCTGATCATGGAGTCCACCTCGGCTAGGAAATGGGCCTTGAGCTTGTCCTGGCCGAGCAGGTTGATGGCGACGCCGTGAAGCTTCCGCTGGAGGTCGCCATGGATGGATAGCATCCCGTACTTGCCGAAGACCTCGCTGAAGGCCTTTGGGAACTTGGCCCTGAACAGCTTCCCTTCGTTCTGTAGAACCCATTTGTTGAAGTTGGCATCTGCAGAGATGACCGTCCGCTTGCCAAACAGGTGGGTGGTGAAGATCTTCCCGTACCTGGAAGCAATAAGAGGATCGATTTCCATTTCTCCGTTGGGTTTTGGTGCATGAATGGAGATTGGGAGATTTGGGGAGCGTCCATTCTTACCTAGAGATCCTTGGTTGAAGGAAATCGAAGAAGCTGTGCCTCGAGGCACAGTAGAAGCTTATGTTCTCTCTCACCAGAGGCCAACCCTGCCTCCCTGGAGGAAGGTTCTTGGCCTCGCCTCCTGATAGCTTAAGCAGAGCAACCAAGAGCACCAAAAAGCCAAGACAAAGGAAGAGCATAGACTCCAAGGGAAGAGTAGTGAGGTCCATCTGTGAGAGAGAGGGAGAGAGCTTGGTTGAAAAGGGCGAGGAGAGGATGGCAATTGAACCGTTCATTTGAGCCGACAATCGATCTGTCTAATTACTCCAATATGATATAGGCTGGACTACCCACTTTGTCCTCGGGTTTACCTGCTGGTGCTTAACCAAGCTCCATTTTTGCATAGAAAATTTTGCCCATCTCCATTAATTTACTAAACATGAATCGATCCAGTTTTGCCCTGTAGACAGCTCCATTCTTTCATTTCTTGAACTCATCCACAGTAGTCCGCATTGAATGGATAAAGTAATAAAAAAAGGAGAAACCAAGTGTCTTTGACAAAATAAACGGGCCCCTTTTCGCAAGTATAAGGTCATGGCAAAGCTGCTAACCACGGTTAAGCTCGCTAACAAAAGAATAAACTAGAGTACAGTAAAAACTTTTCAGCCACCAACAGCTGAATCTATTGCTACCAGTGAGGCTAAATTCAGGTTAAATGTAACAAGTTATGGGTCAGCCGAAGCAGCGGGACCCTACTTCCAGGATGGTATTGTCTGGGGCTATGGACGAGCCATGGTCCTGACGCCAGCACCAATATGGCTCATCCTGATCCAATGCATGCGCCCGCCTTCTATACTCATCTGAAAAGCTCCCATTTCATCAGATGCGGCAAAGAATATGCTTGGTATGAGAAACTTCAAGAAACAAGTCTGCATGTTCTCAAATTTAGCAGAATTTCCATGCCGAAAAAACAAAAGTTTCGTAGGCAAAAAAGGGGTGCAAGATTCAGGGTAAAGCTGAAGGCATGGCAGTCCCGATTCTAGAAAAGAGTGATACGGCTAGCAGCTGACTGTAGAGAGGTGATCAGATGCAACGTAACTGAGCAAAGAAATGAGGTAAATGAGACGCACTGCGTCCGCCTGGTCCTGGTTTCTGGCTCTTAGGACCACAGGTTGCGCCAGCTCAGAGACAGAGCGAGGCTTGGGTACATGCAACTGAACACAAACCTGTGAATTTTGAATTCTCAAATCTCGATTTTCCAAGTTCTTATTTTCAAATTTGAATCGTATAACTGGAATTTCTATGGATCCGATTCTTGAGAACTCTCGACCTGTTGTTTGGTTGGGCCAGTAAATGAGATCCTTGCACCTATAAAAAATTGCGAGACTTCAAATTAACAAAATTCTCTCTCAACTACTAATGAAATTTAAAACAAGCCCACTATAGATTAGATTTCTAAGCTCTACACTACAAAAATTTGAAGTGTAATTGCAGTCTTCTTGTCGTTTTAACTGCACGGCTTTGAGATTTTGAGAAACCCGTGAGATGCAAGAAGATAGATCTTGGTTGGTACTTCTTCAACGAGGTTGCAAGTGGATCGAGCCAAGTTTTGGACCTGATGTTTGGATCAGGAAGATTCTAGTTACGTTGCTTGTAGTAGGTCCAACTGGACTTCCAACAAGAATTAGCAGCCAAGTCTTAATATATAGGGCAAATCTAACTCGTACTGCATTTACTAATGAAGTGTTTGGTTGGTAACAGGTTCAGATTTGGGTTTAGTTTGTGATTTGGATGCAGTGGGCAGGAGGAACATCGATCCTAAACCCTGGCAGAGACGGTAAACATTTATCACAAACCCCATAAGCCATACCGTGTCTCGTAGCTAGAGTCTCTTGGGCGTAGCTTGTGCGTCTGATCCAGATGAAGTTGTGATCGCCTGCGGTTTCAGACCCAACTCTTGTGGTCTTGGACCCTTGGAAAAGGTGTGTTGTAGCTAAAGATAGATCCCACTAAAGAGGTACCACTGCAAACATTAAAAATAGATAACAAAGACAAGATCATTGATTTGGAAGGCCCTTTTAATCGGTGGGGAGAATGGAATTACAACTCTTACACGAATATTACTAACTGATGTAAGAGGTTCTTTTCACAATCTGTGATAGAAATTTCTAGCTAACGAGCAGTAATAGTTTACAGTTTAAACTATAAGAAGCACTTAAGCATTTGTACACAAATCCATAAAAATTATAGTGGAACTAATATATAAATAAGAGAATTTATGTAGGCTGGTGTCTAAGCAATGGCCCATATCAGCCCACACCAGTCTCAAATTGATGATCTACTAGGACTCACCGATGACACCATCAAGTTCAAAAAGAGTTGTCTTAAAAATGGCTAACATATATATATTCCTTTTCTTTTCTTTCGGATTAACGGCGAAGGTAGAAATTTTTAGCCGAAGAATCGTTACAAGAGTTTTGGGAGACATCTCTGATAAGCACAGCATGCAACTGGCCCCGCCTGCCTAACTGTTGAAAATGAGTTGGTTTGCGTAAGCAGCAGCTCATACATGCTCACACCTGTTTATGCCACTGCCTGTCAACTCCTCCAGCAAATCGGTAGGAGCAATGACATTAAGCAGTGGATCCCATTCCTTTTAAGCACAAGCTGAACTACAATACCTAATACCTAGTTGCTTATGACAGCCACTAAGGGGATGGAAATGGGGCCAATCCAAACCATGGACATGACCTAATTCTTGGAGTGTTTTACAAGCCATTTAACAAATGACAAAACTGGATCTGAGCTCTAGGGAGACAGCTAGACTGTCACCAACCTTCATAATTGATTGTATATATCGTTCTTTTTGCTTCTTAATTATCATGAATAAGCGTAATTACCATTAAAGCTTTTAGTGAGAGCGCATGGCTCCATTGTTTTTACCATATGGGCTGTAAATTTATTTATTACCAACATATTGAATGACTTCTATAGAAATGTCAATGGAACTGATTCAAATTGGATATATTCTTAGACATATCCTCTTTTCGGATGTTCGCAAAATGAGATTTGAATTCACATCAAAATGTGAAGAAAATTCATATTAGGATGAATCACAAACAGTATTTTGTTTTCTGATTATAATAAATGTGCTGTCGGCTAGGGTATGTGTAATTCCTATTTCTGCAACAGGAAGTTGAATCTTTGAAAATGAATTGAGTTCAGGTTCCTTGCTATCAAGCTTAAGCAAACAACGACTAAAAAATACTCGAAGTTGAACATTTTTGTTTTTGTTTTTCTCTTGATATTTCATCATGATCAAACGGATGACCTGGGTGACTATGAAAAGCAAGAGTCACAACTAATATTTTTCATATATACATATATATATATATATAATCACTCAGAGGTGCTCTCTTTTAATTGATATGTTTACATCCTTTCGTCTTAGAAAGGATGGTGTTTATGCCCTGTAATTAAATGACAAATGTTACAAAATTTACATAAAACAGGGCACATTTTTTTTCTTGTATTTAAGCTAGCAGATGGAACATCTCGTATCAGGAAAGGTACGGTCGTAATTTATTTAAGCAGGAACATGAACTCGAGCAAAAATTAATGTTTTGACTAATTATTTATTCTCCAATGGCAAATATTATAAATTCTATAAGTTATGATTTACGATCGACAATGTTGTCCAGTAATTCTTTGTGTGTGCTCTAGCACGCCCACATTAGTCTGTTGTTTCGATCAAAAGCGTCAGCAAGAACAGGTCCACCATTGTTCCTTTCGTATATGCCATCATGATTTTCTAGTATTATGCAATAATGCAAATTTGATTTCTTTGGTCTTAAACACTGTTATTTGCCAGAGGATGAATCCATGAATGACGTCGTTTTGAATAGAAACGACGCACTAGAATGGGATTTTGAATGGGAAAGATCAGATGAGCATTAACCACAAGTATCACTTTCGTCTTCATAAAGCTATTTTTGAAGCTTCAATGGATGCTCACGGATGTTAGCTGGATTTCCCTGACCTCTAATGAACACAACCACACAGTCGGATCCATGCACATGGAGCGTCATTCTCTGCCATATGTTGCCTCCGAATCTCAATCGGATCCTTTGACTGAGACATGCCAACAATAGTGGGCCGGAATTGTTGGCCCACAAGTTTGAAGCAGATGGTGCAATCAGCGGGTGTCAGGGATGAGTCAACGGATCAAGCTATCCATGACCAAGCTAAAATGCTCGACATGTTCGTTTCGAGATCCAGGTCCCTTCTTCTGTGCTCAAAATTATTTTAGTGAATTAAAGTATTTGTGCAGTACAATCTTTTTTTTAGTTCTATATGTGTAATGGATCCACAGAAGAAGCAAAAATACATTTATCTAATTTCTTCCACGAGATGTTGTAATGTTGACGAGAAAACGGTGCTGTGTTTTTTGTTTTTTGCTGAACTTGTGTGAATGATTTCCCGCTTTTTTAGGTCATGTTTCCCTCGGATACACACGTACTGGGAATCCGTGAATAAAAAGTGGAGTAGGGAATCGCATGGCTTGGTCCTCCTTCACTTTCTCCCACCTGCAAATCGTGAGGCAACTCTCATTGTCAGTAAAAGGCAGCGTGCTAGCGAGCCTTTCGGAAATGAAAGAAACAGAAAGAACAGACGAATTCTTGCGTCGATTCATGAGAGTGCTGTCCCTTTTCAAGGAAAGAAGCAAAGCATACAACGAGAAGTCCTTGGATCCCTTGCACATACAAACAGACCCGTCGTTTTTAGTTTTAGATACGATTGGGCACATCTGCCTGGAGATCAGAAACCCCTTACTTAACTTTTCTGCTCTTCTTCTTCCAATGAGCCGTTCTCCATATTGTACCAGATTGAAGAAAGTTCTCTCTATTGCAAAGCGTCTTGAAATTTTGCATGTTCTTTTCCCCTTCCATTGCCAGGGAACTAATATCCAATCTCTTCTTTTTTCTGTTTTTTTTTTTCTCTCTCTCTCTCTGGAACCATTAAACTGTATGTATTTACTTGGGCAGTAGAATGGGATACCGTGATTTGTCAAAGTAAAAATTCTGTGTGCAACTTCTAAGCCCAATTCTGGGAAAACATTGGCATCACAAATTGCAGCCTATTTTGACAGGAAATTTAGCTGAAAAAGAAGGGAATGCATACAAGGGTAAACTTCACCTGCAATTGGTGACCAAATAGTGAAGGAAAATTGACACTTCCAGTTGGGCAAGCTGTGCACCAGGACAGAGTCTTGCACCCCCACCAAATGGTGTAAATATGGCATCCATGAGAGGCTTCTCCTGCACACAAATGAAGTGCCAACTTCATCTCAGAACGTTTAAAGTCTTATTAGCCAAGTAAACCTGCAAAAGAATTGCGTGCATTTACTGTTACCTTCAAGTCAAGTGATTGCCACCTCCATGGGTTGAAGGCCAAGGGAGAGATGTAGTTGTCCTTGTCCTTGTGGACACCATCTATTGCTAGGATGATAGAGGTGCCTTTGGGAACTACATAGTTGTTAGCTGAGACATCCTCCAGGGCTTCTCTGACAAGCATGCTCGCTCCATCAAGCCTGAGAGTCTCACTGACAACCTACAAGAATTGTATCCAGTATATGTCATTTGCCACAAGGGTCAGCATGTCTATGTTTGTCGACATACTTAATTTTACCTCCAACTGCAATGCCCATTGGGATTGCGTGCCTGATTTTCCAGTTTACAGAAAGACTTCATTGGTTCTGGACGCTCACACTATAAAAGAGAGTCCTCCATGGAAACAGAGTCCCCTGCGACTGCGTGTCCTATTTCTGTGGAGGAAAGGCTTCTCCGGCTTATCTTCTTAGATGTTATTCAAGGAAACTGATTACTCGATCCTGAATCAGTTACTCGACTGGAGCAGTAATATAAACTCCCTTTTGACTAGCTTCTCTAAGAATAATGGCTTATGTATGCATTAGTATTGAATAGGCCAACGTGGGCTTCGCTGGGTTGGAAGGAACACCTAGCTACTTCTCGAACTGGGTTCGATCAAAGTCGAGCCAGACCAGTCGGACCAAAATGAATTTCAAGCTTACCCATCGAGTGAACTGCATCGATTTGTAATCTTCCCACGTGAGCTTGCCACCTTCTCTCTTCTTGGCTATGGCGTCATTCTCTTCCTGATCAAGGCGTAGAGCGGCCGGGTGAGTACACTGATCAATTTATGGCGTCCTACCAACTGTGGCCAGAAAGGAAAACTTACTCTAAGTTTCTGGAGGGCAGCGGGATCCTCCGTCAAGTGCTTGACGGCAAAAACCATCACCCTCGAGGAAGTGTGGTGGCCGGCGTGAGCGAGGAAGAGGATGAAGTCCACGATCACCTCCTCCGGCAGGCGGCTGTCTTCCTTGAGCAACCTCGACAGAAGGTCCGGCCTGCTCACCTCCGAGTGCTCCTCTCTCTCTTTGATCTCTTTCTTCACCCTTGCTACCAATGCTTCCCTTGCCTGATCAGTAATTAGAACCCCATTAGAATTACCTTTTCCCTTTTTCTCTAAGAAATTTCCAAGGACACCTAAAATTCCATTGCGATAGAATATAACTAAATTTCGATGCTTGATACCGTTAAAAAGCGTGTAGACCAAAGTGAAACTTGTGTTGTTATTAACTCAAGTTGGGGATGATGAGATAAAAATGACAAAGATACTTTTAATGCAACATAAATTTCATGTTCATTAATGCATCATCCATTTTCACTGTACCTGATAATGGTAATACATGTTCAATTGAAATTACCTTTTATTTTTCAATTCATATCTGACATGGAGAGATGAATTTTTCACTTATAATATTAACAGCAGTTGCAGTACAAACCTATATACGTAGGTGCATGCATTCGCAAAGTTCAGTACTTTTTCCCCGCTGCTTTTGCAAGAAGATAAAATAATAAATTCTCACTGATTGAAAAGTTGACTAGAGTACAGAAATAAAATAATAAATCATTTTAATTAATAATAGAAAGACTAATTAGCTGAATATAAGGTATTCAAAGGCTAGGTGTCTTCTTTTTCTAGATTATCTTTACCTTTTTAGCTCTATCATCGAAAATTTTCCTTCCTCCTTTCTTCCTTTTCTATTTATCGTTTCAACCCCGTAAGTGGATTTGATTTGACGTTATCATACGTATGAGCAATAAATGGCATGGAGCACAGCTCAAAAGCAGCTAGCAGGATGACCTAAAGAGATTAAATCGCTGTCGTGAAGTGCGAACCTCAGATGCCATTTTGCTGTTTTAATTTCACAATCTTTTGGAACGATTACTAGTATTATTAGATAACAAGGTAAAATTTAATTTTACAGAAGGCAAGAAGCCGGTGCGGATTCATTTACAGGTCAAGAACATCTACATTTATTGAAAAGTTAGCCATGTTTCTTTTGACTGCATTAATAGCGTGACATCGCAGCTTTAGCTCAGCAAAGGAAAGCAACCGCATGCCTTTCAGTATTTTAAGCCAGACCTAAAAAAGCATTCGCCACAAATGTCACAGTGCTTCCTTCAATAATTATAGCTCTTTTCCCACAAACTCACTCTTAGAGTTTCTACTTTTTTCTGAAGCAAGTCAACTATTGAACTATAGTATGCCTTTGAAAATATTCTATCCATGAAGAAGGTGAGTCCCTACCCACTCGACATACATTACGAAGACAACCCCATGGAAAACTCAAAGCTTCAACCAATAAGATGGCAGAATTGAGATTCAATACTGTCAGCAGTTTTAATGGTGAATATTGAATGTTTATGACTAATTGTTGCTAACATTTTTAAGTTGGTCACGGATTCAGATCGTCCAAAGTTGGATGTACAAAAATACAAAATCGTATTTGTATTTTTGTATATAATAGCAGCAGATATCCGATCCTGGACACTGAACTTTTCTGTATTTTCTTGCCAAATTCATTTCTGGGTTTAAACTTGAGTTGGATGCTGGATTCTATACAGACAATTCATAAGTTGTTGGTTGACACCCCATGCACATCTGGCTGGGACGACGACTCCTTAAGATGAGCAGATCATATAATTTGTCAATATACTGAATTGCGAGAAGGAATCTATAACGTTGGCAGTCCATGTTTCAGATGTGCGGTTCCCTTGTCATGCATTAATGATGATGTACTATTGAGATGAATGGGTCTTCTGCTTTTGTCCATCTATCTAGTGGGTTCCGTTTTTAATAAGAGAGTTCCTCGTCACAACTGACAAGGTTAAAAAAATGAATAAACAATTATACAAAATTTCAGGTCATGTATTCGTATCATGCTCTAAACCCGCGTGGAATTACAGCCGGCCGCCATTGTTGGCCGATCGTTTCCAATTAATTCAACGAAAGCATTGTTGGTAAACTCTCGATCTTAAGCCTAAGCCATACGGCAGGAAAGCACTAGCTTAAAGCTTTTTTCCCCTTCTTTTAAGTATATGCATCCAACTTCAAAAGGGTTTCGTAACTGTAAGTTTGATGGCATGAAAATTATATTAAAAACCTGTAAAAACAATTTTTAGAGTTTTGTTTTAACGCCAAATCTAAGTTTTCTACGTGCAATTCTATCAGGCATGCAGTCTCTGCGCTTATATGACCATCGTAGGCGATGAACGTAAAATTGAAGTGAGCAACAGAGTAGTAAAAGAACCTTTTTCTCACCTTGAGCGCTCTGTAGAACCTAGTCCCTGGAAATCGAATTGGTAGGCAACCGATCCCCGAGCTGGTGAAGTCACGAAACTCCTTTGCCATCACTTTTACCTCTTCTGATGGGTCTATATCCAGCAGTTGCTTCACCATGAGCTCCAACACCATCTGTAACAAGGGCATGATCACAATTGCGGGTTAAACAACAGGAATATACAAAGAGAGAATTCAAAGTGTTTTTCGAGTGAGAAGAGAAAAGGAAAAGGCATTGGAGAAAGAAGACAGACCGTCCGAAGCTCATTTTGGAGGAGGATCTCTCTGCCAACCCACTGGTGGACTCGGGTTCTGATCATGGACTCCACCTCGGCTAGGAAATGGGCCTTGAGCTTGTCCTGGCCGAGCAGGTTGATGGCGACGCCGTGGAGTTTCCTCTGGAGGTCGCCATGGATGGACAGCATCCCGTACTTTCCGAAGACCTCGCTGAAGGCCTTGGGGAACTTGGCCTTGAAAAGCTTCCCTTCGTTCTGTAGAACCCATTTGTTGAAGTTGGCATCCGCCGAGATGACGGTTCGCTTGCCGAACAGGTGGGTGGTGAAGATCTTCCCATACCTGCACACAGGTTCCCAACAAAAAAACTAATTAGAACCAAATTAAAGAATTACATCAAGGAGTTATATGTATGAGACTGTAATATCTACAAGCCCCGATCCTTCAAAAACTTATGCTACCAACATTGTTTATATCAAAGAAGAAGCGACAGGAATCGATTGTTTCCATCAAAACAGATCATAATTTCTATCAGCAAATGCGAGGTTACAAAAGCATGTAAATTCGCTAACTACTTTGGCTTTGTCGATGGAAAGTTTTCCTTACTTTGAGATCCTTGGTTGGAGAAAATGGAAAAGTCCGTGCCTAGGAGCAGCCGAGAAACTGATGTTCTCTCTCACTAAAGGCCAACCCTGCCTGCCGGGAGGCAAGTTCTTAGCATCATCTCCTGCAAGCTTGATCAGAGCGATCAGGAAGACGAGAGAGGCAAGAGTAAGTAACAGTATGCACTCGAAGGAGAGGGAAAAGGGAAACGCCATTTGCCTTGAGAGAGTCAGAGTCAGAGGGAAGAGAGAGCAATTTGAAGCATTAAGATCGATGGATTGATAATATTTTAGATAGCAAATGTACTGCGTAACTGAGCGGACCAATTCTGCAACGTTACGTACGCAACATTCCTAAACATGGTGATAAATCGCAAACTCCATCTCTGGATTACGTGCTTCCTTTCTTTTTCCCTTCCTTTCTTCTCAAGTATCTTTCTGAATTGTACCCACCTTCTCAGGCAAATTCTAATAACCATCAATCCTACTTTTCCCCGATCTTTTTTTCCTAACAATGACAAATAAATTCTCCCCCCGTGGCAAGTACAACTGGTCTCTTGTTCTAGCATGGACGCCAGCTTAACCGACAACGAGATAAAAAATTAAATATTGATTAGATAAGGTGCACGACACGCGTGGCGACGTGACATAAAGCTGTTTGTATGAATTAGACCATTCATCGAATTTTTAATGTTATTTAATAAAATAGTTGTACAATTATTGTTTTATAACTTTTAAGTATGTTTACGAAAATATTATCTCCAGTTCGTATGTAGAACAGTCATATATGCTTTTGTAAACAATCAACTTTACGTAACTAGACAATGAAGCTAGGCCACCAAGTCCACGTTGTTGGTTTAAGGCATGATTCAGGTCTCTAAGAAATTGAGTTTTGGTTTTTTTTTTTATTCACCATATTCAACGTGCGTGATCCGGATGAAATGGAGTAAGGAAAGGATTGATCCCACCACAAATTTTGAAAAACAAGAGGTATGAATTCGAAAAAAGATAGTGCAAGACAGGATTCCGATGAAAGTATTAACAAGGGAGGAGTACTAAGAAACATGATGTTTCTCTAATGGGAAAATCACGACTTGCAATTAAGATGATGCGCTACCCTTTGACTCATTGAAAGGCAAGCTGCCTAGCTAGGGCAATTAAATTAATGCAAAGAGAAGCATGGTCGGCCTTCCTGTATCGGTTCTATTTTCTTCATGAGAACTGCGGCTCGCTCCAACTTTAGTTTTTCCATCTCATATTTCACTTTGGCTACCAACTTCACTAAATCCCAGATCCAAACCTCACTTCCAATGTCAAACCAGCACCTGCGGTTGGCATTTGTGCACGCAATTGAAAAAAGTGAATCAATATTTAGAATTTTCTATCGAGACAAGGCATGATTAATAGATAAAAGTTAAAGCTCCCAAATCCCATTACTCGCTCCCTTACATGTTAAAATTTGTCGATCGTCAAGGCTGATCTTGTTGTTTGTGTCCCGTAAGTTACTCTTGTTGCTATCAATCTTTCCTTTCATGACCATCTTCTTCTTATTATTAGAAAACTTAGTTCTGCACTGTAATGTTGTGAAGAAAATATGATTTTAAAGAATTGCGGAAGCTTAGTGCAGTAAAAGGGATGTTGAATGAGGTACGTAAAAGGGAGGGTCCCCCTGGAATCCGGCTATCACATCCGGTTCATGTTTCTCTGGGACAGGGCAGAAAGCATGGCATATCTTCCATCGACAAGGTATGGCATGCGAATCAATAAGAAACTTGACTTGACGTGACCTGTTGAGAAAACGTCAATTCATACCCGACACATTCGACTGAGATCGATCCGGTCTTCCGTCGCTCCTTTCCTTTCGCCCACCGTCGCCGTGAAAACGCCAAGGAGAGAGATCGGAGGAGAGAAATCGTCGGCTTCGTTCCCAAGTTGAAACTAAATTAAATCCTCTTAAGTGCAGATAACTAGTCTTTTTAGGAGTCACGTAAAAAATGAGTCGATCCTGAAGACTTCTGTTCAAAGTCGGGGTAGGTCCAATCGACGGGACCATCTTATCTAAAGGATGGGCCAAGTTCCTTCTTTCACGCTTACCCTGCGCTTTCTTTTTTCTCCACCGTTGGTTCATATGAGAGCGGGCGATCTGGTGAGGGGACCTGTGGTCTTTTTCACTGATGCAAAGGCTGAGCTAAAATTTTGAGTTTTTGAGAAAGACTCAATCAACCATATTGGCCGGCAGCATCCACCGCAGCGGTGGTGGCAGCGGCGGCGCCACGCCAGTGCCTGGTGGCAACCCTAGCAATACAAAGATTTGAAAAGATCTAATGAGGGCGTTGAGGAAGTGGGGGCAAAGGGCAGAGTCAGGAGCCATGGGTACCCATCAATTTTTTTTTTTTTTTTTACTTTTACATGTAATTTTACAATATTTTTATTTAGTCTATTTAAAAATTTTGAAAAATTGTATTTGGTCCTTATTACAATTTTGAAACTATAATTCAACATCCTAATAAAAAAATCATGGCTCTGCCGGAGAACAACCAAACGCTAGCTAAAAAGTTGCAGGTTAAGCCCAAGGGCCTGACCTGTATCATTGTCTCGGAACATTTACGAGTCCAGTGAGAGTTTCTTTAGTAAATTGTGGCCTACAAGTTTTAGATTGGAAAAAGAACGGACTTGATTCAGATAGTGGCCGAATCCTTTTTGTAGCAGGTAGGAAAATTTTTGGCCTTGTTATACTTGATCTGATGCAATGTATCAATCATATAAATCCATTTTCTCTTAAATTAAATAAGTAGTTTTTTTTTCTTTTTCCGTTATTTAATGTGCTAAATATTATATTGCATGAAATGTGAATTATGTATACATTCCTTGACAGATGGTCTGTACATTCAATTAACTATCAGCACTTAGGAAAAAAACTTGGACGTACAGAAATTAAAATAAGTTCGTCGCCTTTGCTTTATCAAAATAAATTAGATTGCGGGCGGGCAATTGATAACTATAAGCACTCAGCACAGCTTTTAACTCTTTGTTGACTTAATTATTTATTTAATGATCTTTTATAGCAAGCAACCTTTCAAGGTTATGCCCTCCTCCTTGAGAAGAAAACTCCGAATAAGTTACATTTCATTGTAATTTTTGAACATTGCTTTTATTCATCTCAGCACCCACAAAAAGTGATTGTTCTTGCAATGATACTTTAGGGCAATTTTTTCAATTTACATATTGGTACTCCTTGAAATTATAAAATTTTATATATGCTAGTACCTTTTAGCCAGAGCAACTTCTTCTTCATCGGAGAAGGGACCGTGATGACATTGTAACAAGATAAATTGTACAACGAAGCCCCGTTCCACCAACAAATCATAAAGAAAGTGCAATGAGGACTCCAGAACGAAGTATAAAGAAATTGCCATCCAATCAATTATATATAGTTGATTGATATACTTTACCAAATATCACATGTGTAAACTTAATACTACAAAGTAAAATAAAATAGTAGTTCATCTACTTTTTGAGAAAAAAGAAAGAAAAACTTTAAAAAAGCTACTTTAGGGATAATCAATCAAGCTAATTGGTTGACTCATCTCAAGAGTGAAGGTAGATGTGGGTATGTGCGGGCAATTGTTCACGACCCACAAAAAGTTGATGGTTTTGCCATTGATATTTTAGGGGGATTTTTTCATTTATATATTGGTGCTTCTTAAATTTTTTTATATATATAGCTAGTACCTTTTACCCATAACAGCTTTTTCTTCCTTGGTAACATGATAAATTATACAAAGAGGCCCCATTCCACCAACAAATCATGAAGAATTGATCATTTTGCTCTTGCGCCATGTAAAAATAAGGAATAAAGTACGACGTATAAGTCATCCAATCAATTACATATAGTTGATTGATAGTTTACCAAATATATCACATGTGTAAACTTATATTTCAAAGTTAAAATTGTACTTCATCTACTTTAAAAAAAAAAAAAAAAAACTTGAAAAAAGTTACTTTACGGATCATCAATCAAGCGGATTGGTTGACTCATAATCAATACACACAATGCTTATTTTAATCAACCCGCCCACTATAAAATAGACATTTAGTTGTAACTTCAAATGTACTATTCGAGTGCACCATTTCGCGCTTTTAAGCATTTTTTCTGCAACATATTTAGAAAAAAATTGTCTTAATGGGATATTGAAAAGTAATTTCTGGTGTTCCTTCCCGATTATAAACGCGCCCATCACACAACCAAATAGTAAAATAGTAAGTTACTAACCTAAAAATCGAACATCCAAGAATTTGGTAATCAAGTAGTAGTTGACAAAAAGGAAAAAGGGAAAAACCAGTATTATCTATCAACTTCCGCCATTTTTAAATAATTAATTATAACAATAATGGAGTTACGTAAATAAACAAAGTTGCGTGCAGTTCAGACATCCATAAATATACAAGCCAATTAATTCGTGCACCAACTCTATGATGTGAATCATGTGATGTGCATATAGAATCTTATATCACAAAGAAACGCAACTTAGCATGAACACTAGTGAACTTTGGATGAGGGTCGATATCTAATAATAGAGGTTCAGTTCGGGTACCTGTCAGTACTGCGGAAGCGTTGTCATCCTTGCTCTGCAGTAATCCTAATATTTCACATTATTTATTTGCTTGTGAAAATGCACGCTTGGTAGTGATATTTAAGCGAACAGGATTCAAACCTGGAGAAGTTTGAGTACTCGAGAATGTAGGGAACTATATGTTCAGAAATGTCACATTCAGATGATCAACAGCAATGCGAAGCAGAAAGCGAGAGAGCGAATTTGCTTTGGAGTATGGCGACCTTTTCTTTTCCGATGGAAGTTAGAAGTTAACGAACGAGGAAAAAGAATTAATTAAAGATGTGGGGAACCAAAGAAAAAGAAATTTAATCCATCCTTGCCAAGCATTTCTATTAGTCGGACTCACTAAAGATGAGGTAAACAATATTTATATTCAGAGTCAAGGATGCCTCAGGCCGCTGCCTTGTTTTCGGCAACCGATTCTCATGGAAATTGGAGTCAAGGTCTAGAAGCAATTAATATGAAAGTAAAATCTAATTGTCATTTGAAGCCTCAGTTGAATTAGAAACCATCTCATTGCACATTATTTGCAAATTGCATGTTCTTCTACGGTTTGATCCTGTATTAAGATTGTGCCAATGGAATCGAACGTGTTGTTCGTGATTTTGATGATCAAATGATCGACACCACTTTTGTTCTTTATCTTCCTTCTCTTTCATGCTTCTCTTGGATACACATGTATTGGAAATCCGTCTGCAAAAGTCGGGGCAGGGATTCGGATGACTTGATGCTCCGTTAGTTTCTCCCATCTGCAAATTACACAGCTAGTCAACTCTTAGTGAAGAAGAAGAAGAACGTAAGAAAAGTAAAAGACTGAAAATAATAACAACAACATTACTTTTACTATTAGTCTGTAAGGGAAGATTTGAATATGCGTGTACAACCGTGAGTACAAGGATGAAAATTTGTTAGAAATCACAGCTTTCAATAAAAAATTTGAGATTAGTTAAAAAAAAACAAAGAAGAAGAAGAAAGCGTCACCTGCAATTAGTCACCAAATGGTGAAGGAAGACAGAGATCTCCATCTGAGCAAATTGTGCTCCAGGGCATAGCCTTGGCCCTCCACTAAATGGTGTAAATATCCCATCCGTCGATGATTTCTTCTATACCCAGATAGTGCCAACTTGTGATTAGTTATAATATGTATCAAACCGCTAGCTGTAGGGCTGACCTGAAAAGCGTTTACAAGTTCATTACCTGGAGATCATCTGATTGCCATCTCCACGGGTTGAAAGCCAAGGGGGATTCATAGTTGTCCTTCTCCTTGTGGACAGCATCTATTAAGAGGATGACGCAGGTGCCTTTGGGAATCACGTACCCTTCAACTGGGACATTCTCCATGGCCTCTCTGACCACCATGTTCGCTCCAACTTCAAGCCTGAGCGTCTCATTGATAACCTACAAAACTTGGCTAATCCGTCATGTATTCATTTATTGATACATAGACTGCCGCTTCCTGCAATTTTTTTAGGAGTGTTCATCCCCATAATCAGGTAGAGTTTCATGGCAAACACGTCTACGGTGGTGAATTAAGATTCAGATGGTACGTGGTTATAATGTGGCTAGTATACGTATATCTAATGCATGCTCACCCATCGAGTAAATTTCATGGATTTGTAGTCCTCCCAAGTAAGTCTACCGCCATTCCGGCTCTTCCCTATGGCGTCGTGTTCTTCCTGCAGAAAAAGGGAAAGTGAGTGGAACACTGTTGTCAAAATAACATATTGATCGGATCCAGATCAAGGAGAAGATTTATTACTCTTAGTTCCAGAAGAGCTTCGGGATTTTCAGTCAAGTGCTTCACAACAAAGGCCAAGGCCCTTGCAGAAGTATGGTGCCCGGCATGCACCAGAAAGAGGACGAAATCGATGACCACCTCATTTGGCAGGCGGCTCTCTTGATCGTTAAGCAACCTTGACAGAAGATCCTCTCCGAATGCTTTTGGATCCTCTTCCCGCTTCTTGATCTCCATCTTCATCCTTTCCACCAATGCTTCCCTTGCCTGACCCATGGCCCAGAACATGGTTAGCACTTGCATGTCTGGATTTATTCACGTACCAAGATTTGGACATTCATTCATTTTGTCAAGCAGAAAGCAAGCAACCGAGCTTCAATATTTTGACATCAACCACGACATAATTGGAAAAAGTTTTCCCACAAATTTGAGAACTGGCTTATGACAAGGATTCGCCCATTACTTTATTCTGAGAACGAGTTGTGTACAGTAATTTATCATGTTTCGGACGCTGCTCAGTAGGATTTCAAAATGGCTGTGCAGCTTCAAACTTTTTCCATTGGGCTGTTTCGAGTCCCATTCATTTGTCAATGAACATTTATAAATTGAAAAAAAAAATTGTGTTTCTTGTGTCGACCTGTTTAATCTACGTGACGTTAGGGAACCTAAGTTTGCGGAAGTATGGGAGAGATTTCAAAGCTGGCAGTGAAGAAGAAGTCATCAGGTGCCCCACCTGACGTCAAACAGACAGATAAATACTAAAATTATGCATGTTGCTAAAGCATGATAAATAAAAAATATAATTAAAAACTCATGAAAATTATTGAGATGTAGCGGTTCAATGTATTTCCTCACAAGCTAGAAAATTAATTGAAGTCAGCTTTCTAAAGAGATGGATCTTAATACCGGTTCCAAACGTTTAAAGAGCCACGTGACACGCGCACACACGCAAACAAAAGTTTTGAAATTGATTATGACACAACTGATCATGTTAACTGCCCCACTTTAGGTTATCCATAATTGTTTTTTAATACGTATACTCCTTTCCTTTTTCTTTATTTGTAATATATGTGCTGTATTACGTAACTGTTAAATACTGAACACTATCAATCTTAATACTTATGAAAGTTTTTATGATGCAATGAGGATGCAATTTGATACATTTTTTCATTGTTATGAGAAATTCAAATAATTTTTCTAAGGTTAAACTGCTTTATAATTTAATGATAGTATGCTAAAGTATAAGCGATATATGATAAATCTAGATGATGGATTTGCCGAACTGGGTCTTATCTGGCCATGAAACTCAACCAACCTGACTAGGCACGGCTGATATTGTGCAATGTTCAATGTATCATTCGATAAATATCTATATCCTTGACATCAATTATTAAATAGTTCATTAAGATAAAATCTCCCGTGATTCCGATCTGATCAGCATTGTGAGTTGTCATCAATTTAAAAAAAAAAAAATCAAAACTGCCAAATAATGTAAAATAAAGACTGTAAAAAACTATTCAATAAGCCTTGATTAACAAACGTACTGCAGAGAACAACTGCCGGATTATTTAATAAATGATCATTATACTATATTTTTTTTTCTTTTATGAATTCAACTTATTTAAGAATCAAGCCACCCAAAGGAGATCAGTTCAGAAAATGGTGGGTTCGAGCTGGGTTCACAGAAGCCTCAGGCTCGATTTGAACCCCGTGTGTTACCTTGATGGCTTTGTAGAACTTGGTGCCCGGAAGCCGGATAGGTAGAACCCCGACGCCGGAGCCTGTCACGTCCCGAAATTCTCTTTCAATCTCCTTTGTGTCTTCAGATGGATCCAAACCCAGTAGATGTTTCAACATGAGCTCCAGCACCATCTGCATATGGATAGACAAGCTATATATTCAGACCCGGATCTTGTGCTTTATCTGGTTGGTCCAGTACCAACTTGACAATACTTATTGGATTTGGTTACCCAAAAAAATGCGATCATTGCTAGACCAATGTTTGGCATGCATGTAATCTGATCTATATAATATGATGCAAAACTCAGATCTGATGCTGTAGTTGTATCTTGCTTTGGTTTTTCAAGGATATGTTAATATGTAATACATGACCTGGATCTGACCCGATTTATCATTGTTATCTAAAACGTCTAGCTAGAAAGGGAGCCTAGACTTCTCAAAACTAAGTTTCCAAAGAAAAAGCTTGACGCTTCCCCAGAAAAGCATAATGTTGGAGAGACTAATTTCTCGTTTACGAAAATCTCAACTTATTTAAAAAGGAAACAAACTTCTCAAAGAATCAATTTCCGTTTCATAGACTACCTGCTAAATTTTATTTCCCTGTTTTATATTTACCTTTTGCTAAACGACTTTGCGTTTTCTACAAGGTAATTCTTCGTTAAGTTTTTTATCTTTACCTTTTTCAATTTTTACATGTTAGTCTCAACTTCCTACCACTTTTTGAGGCTTACAGTCGATGGTATGGATACTGAAGATCAATATAGTCGCCGGTGGTGATTTCATTTCACCATTTTCTGGTGTTCTGATATTAATGTCAGTCACCTGACTGAGATCGACTCCGATCACCACGCCCGGTCTCCATGGACCATGATGGTGCAACCGTGTGCGAGCCACGGCATGCAGATTAAGGCACGTACAGTTAGCAGTAAATGAAAAGGCTGTGAGACGCCGAAGGAAACGAAGCCAACATTTTAAAAAGATGACGTTGACGCAGACGATCTGGTAGGCCAAAGAAGAGAGGAGGAGAGGGACAAAGAAGTTGAACCTTTCGGCACTCGTCTTGAAGGAGAATGTCATTTCCAATCCACTGGTTTACTCGGGAACGGATCATGGAGTCCACCTCTGCTAGAAAATGGGCCTTCAGCTTGTCCATGCTAAGGAGACTGACAGCGACGCCGTGGAGCTTCCGGTGGAGGTCGCCGTGGATGGACAGCATCCCGTATTTCCCGATGATCGCGCTCAAGCCCTTCGGGTACTTGGCCGTGAAAAGTCTTCCCTCGTTCTGAAGAACCCACTTGTTGAAGTGGGCATGGGCCGAGACGACGCTTCGCTTGCCGAACAGGTGAGTGGTGAAGATCTTCCCGTACCTGCAAGCGAAGGCGGCAAAAAGGATACATTAGAAAGTTTTATTCATGGGCTCTATGGACTCAATGAATTCTTCAGGCTGGCTCACTTTGCGATCCTTGGCTGAAAAAAATGGAGAACACCATGCCGACGGGCTGACAAGAAGCCAATATTCTCCCTCACGAGAGGCCACCCCTGTCTGCCAGGAGGCAACTTTTCGGCATCTCTAGCTGATAGCTTCAGCAGAGCAATCAAGAACACAAGGAACGCAAGAAAGAGGACGAGTATGGATTCGAAGGCGAGGAAAGAGAAGGCCATATTCACGAGAGAGAGAGAACCGAGGAGGAGAAGGGAGAGGCGTTGTTTGAATGAAGAAGAGAAAGCCTTCCGACAAGGCGCTTGCTTGAAGGGATTGGTTGGATTGAAGTAGGCAAATCATTAATTATCAATAAATTTGTTTCCTCTGATAGCCATCACTTAATGACCTTATGAAACAAAATATTCTACATGGAGCCATAAAGAACCACTGAAACAGAAGGCATACTGTGTCGCCCATTTCTCCTCCTCCAGTGGCACTTTTCAGGTAAGCACATAAGGTCCCTTTTAATTAAACTTTTCAACTTTTTTTTTTTTTTGGTCTTTTTGTGCAGGGATGTGACGTTCTCTGTTCCTGCCTTTTTCTTTTTTTGTTCTAAGGCTTTCTGTTTTTTTCTTTTTTTCTTTGTAATAGGAGAATGGTTCCATGGTCGGCAATCGCCCGCATCCAACCCACTGATCAATATTCTAGCCACTATGGAATCAAGGCAAAGTTGAAATAGTGGGGATTGTTGTTTTTGTTTCAAGTGTTGATCTTATGCCACTATTATCTGAGTTTACAGTCGAGAAACTATTCAAAAATCTTCGCTTTTGAATTAATATTCAGACCCAATTACATAGAATCAAACTTAGTAGAAAAGCTGCATATGCCGCAAATTGTCGCGGCCAGTCCAAAAGCTTAGAGCATGTACGTCTCCTTGGTAAATTTGAGACCCTCATGTGTTTTTTAATATCCAAAAAATGAACGACTCCATTTGATTGTGATAGTAATTGTAATATATGCGCTGTCTGTTTAACAATTATAATTTCTTAAAATTTGATCATTTCGAGAAACGAAATACCTTGTCAGTTCTTAAAGTAAGATTTTCCTTTCCAAATTCTGCTCGATACGGTTTGTATATGAAAATTAACGTAATCCTTTGGCCCACCGGCCCCATTTTCTTGGGTCTAGAGTTTGGTCAATTGGGTTTGGTTGTTTGTCAAATAGATAGGAGGCACAGCGCTCTTTAATTTGTAAGATATGTCGATCCAAATCCAGAACGATAATAAAATGGATGGGTTCAAATCAGTTACCAAGATCTAGTTACAACGTACACAAGGGGGTCAGATGGAGTCACTTATTCACCTAAACTAACAACGATGCATAAGTTTATTTAACTTCAAACCCGGCAAATTCGAAAGGTTCTTCTTTCCATTATGGAATTTGTCTTCACAATATGTTTAGAGGGGCTACAGCCCCTTAATCAAGGCCTTTAGTTACCTCAAGAACCGTTTGAGTGTTCCATGAGTCTATTATAAAGATTGGCAGATTCATGGAACACTTAAACAAAGTAAGTGTTTCATGAATCGGTCCCAATCTTTATCATAGATCCATGTAAAACTCACATAATGTTCTTATTGCCAAAACAACAAACAACATATGGAGTTCTGCAAATGGCAACCGAACTTCTGAACTGTGAGTGAATATCACTATTTTATTAAAAGGTGCTAAAGTTATTTTGGCTTAGATAACAAGAAGGGCCATTACAGTTCCGGACAAAGGCTTCTTGGTGGTAGGCCCCCTACCTGTTATTTATCAAAAATGATTTGTGTATGTAGAGAGCAAAAAGGGGCCATTACAGTTGACTCTTGTCTCGTCATTCTTAAGGATACCTGGAAGCCTTATAGACCGTAGCTTCCTAGGTGAAACTCACGCTTTGTTCTCTTTCAAAATGCGATGTCTCTGTTAAGAAGCCTTGAGAACCAAATACGTGGTGTTTTTCAATGAAATACGCACCAGAATTTTTACATGATTGTTAGCAATTGTCACCTTTTCAAAATCTTACCATACAGTTTAAAAAACATGTTTTTGTTTTGATTCTTACAGATTTCCATGTGAATATCATCTCTGCGATTAGTCTTGTAAAATGTCGCCCTATAATGTATTTCAAGTCTAACATTTTCAGTGGGCCTATTTGTCAACTCCCGACATTTTTAATTAATTTGAGGTCCGTGGCCTTACCTAACCAAACGTATTGTATGAATTGCAGAAATACACGGTATAAAGGAAGTTCTGCTCTAGGATTCATAAGGCAGGGAACATTCCCTAGAAACCCTAAAGAGAAAACGTGTTACTAATTTGCTTAAAAGAAATGAGGATAGATACAAACACTTCATTGAGTTAAGAGGCAAGAGTCGTCTTTTTAACTTAAATCTCCAAAATATAGACCAACCTTTCTGCTAATCTCAAAGTTCTTATACTATGACACGTTCAAAAGAGGATTCCATGCTGGAATGTCCAAGTTTGATCCTACCCACATTCTTGTTAGGACACAAACCTTTTTTTATTAGAGCAGACAAAACTCTCATTGCCCACCAACACAAAAAAGACACAATAATGATAATAATTGACAACAATAATAATCATCATAATGATAAGAGGTAGGCGACTGGCGAAGCTAATGCCCCCTTCTCCCCGCCCTCAGGATTCAGAGCTAATTAGGACCAAGATACCCCGGTCCAGCAACTTACACCACTAACAGCACAACAAAAACAAGATCAATGGGGCACCTGTACGTCTAAATCATGTCAGGGCTGACCATGGTTTCCCACAGAAAAAAGAAAATGGAGATGGTAGAGGTACTTTAGTGTTAAGAGAAACTCGATCCTTGGATTAGCACATCCTGCCATTAAGTAGCCGAGACTTGAAATTATCCGAAGCGACGCCGACATGGAACAACCACAGTTTCTGGTGTAACTATATGCAGCATACAGCATACTGAAGGTAAATTTTGACCATACACGAGGCATTTCTGGTTTCAAAATCTACGCAGACAACTAGCCTTCATTACACAACGAACAATAGAATTTGTTTGCCAAGGGCATAAGGCCAAGAATGATAGGCATGGCACCCTCACAAGTCGCATTCACTTTAATTGTGCAAGTGCCGCGTGGTTAAAAGAAAATAAAATGCCATGAACTGATAAAGTTTGACCATACACGAGGCCATTCTGGTTTCAAAGTCAAAGTCTAGGTAGGTAGCTAGCCTTCATTACACAATTAACTATAGTATTTGTTTGCCAAGGGGATAAGGCCAAGAATGACAGACACGGCTCCTTCACAAGTCGCATTCACTTTAATTGCGCAAGTGCCACGTGGTTAAACAAGAAAATGCCATGAAAGTTATAGTAATATTGAATTCTCAAATGGAAACTATTACTATGCATGTGAGAAAATATGCATAAAAGAACAAACTAGAATAAAATTTCTTGAATGGGCAAACCATACGTCATAAGAATGAGTAACTGTAAGTAGCTTCAGCTGATGGGTTATGGATCTTCGCCATCAGTTGTACAAATTCCTCAGCAGGCAGTCATCAATTGGAATAGGAACGGCAGAGCAATTATTAGTCATCAGGTCTTTTCTTTAACCTACAAAAGGCAAAATAAACTTTTACCAGTGCAGTCGATGAATTATCAGATCCATCTATAAGCACTTTGTGCATCAAACTATACCATGATGCATTCGGAGTGGAAATACTTACCGAGCATATCTCTCTTCCTTTGCATCCAAAGCTTCTACTTCTTCAGCTGAGAGGATATCAATAATAGGCTCATATAAATCCCACTCCTTCCTTTTTCTGTCCCCAGGGGTTTACAAAAACATAATGCACAGACAAGCAGGTCATCAATAATAACAGATTGAAAAATCAATCAGAATACACATGCAAAAAAATTCATAATGCTTCAAGTATATGAATCCGCTTTTCCACATGAGTGTACATAACTAAATTCCATAAAAATACCCAAAACGAGAGGTTACCAAAAACTAGAGCATTTTTGCCAAGTTACATAAACTAGTAAAGCTACCTGCAGTGCCAGTCTCCACTATTATTGCAGGTAACCAACCTAATTACCTGGTTAAATCTGTCAACATAAGATTGTCCAGTCATGATATCCATTATCCCATGCATACTATTTTCCTTTTGTCTTTTCTTGTTCAAAAACATCAGGCAACAGGTTCAAGGTTTAAGATGTCCATAGTCTGCTATTTTCTCTTTACCAATACTTTGGCAAAATTTTCACAAAATTAGATATCCATACCATCAATCAGATTTCAGTGGACCACAGAACTTGTTGCAATTAATAAGGTCATACGTATCAACTTAATAGTGAATTCAGCACATACAAGAAAAGAGAATGAAACAGATTTTTTAGCATCTGCAGCAATGACCAATGCTGCCATTGCCTAATATCTAGAGCTCAAACCCTCAAACTAAGAACCTACCTGGTAACAGTAGACTTAGTTCCAAACAACTTCACCAAGTCGAAAGCAGAACCCCTAGCTTACTGCAGAGATCCATATGCATCAGAATAACCATCTAGAAGCAAAGCATAAGAGGTATCCATTAGAGTGTTCAAAATTAACTGCAAAGTAGAAACACGATAGGAAGATTGAATATGTGGCCTTTCACTGTTTCTCCAAGTATTCACAATTTCACATTCTTTCTTTCAATACAAATCTAACTTCTGTTTTAAAGATTGAAGATAAGCCACACTACCTAGCAGAAACATGTTCAATTCCTCTCTCCCGACGACCTTTTTTGCCAACTCTTGTCTCTCTTGCAGAAGTAACACTTTGAGTTGCAACCTACAAAATCATGTATTCACAAGATCATAAACAGATGGACTTGTTTGCACCAATTAATACCAACATTAACAAAAAGCAAAATGCGAAAGACATACAGAAATAATAAGTATGCAGATTTACAAGCACATCAATGACAAAATGAAACAGGTAGGAAAGGACAAATGGTGGCAGAGAAAGCAGATTCTTCGAAGAAAAGGTCAACAAACTGACCTCGTAAAGTTGCTGCCTGATGGCAACTGCAATAGCGGGCTGCACCATGCATCCTTAGACAGTCAGAGATGATGAAGAAATGTAGCAAAAACAATTCAGTCTCAAAAATGTTCAATTTTTTAAGATTCAAAATAAACTGAAAAACACTTTTGAGAGAATTTTAGATCATTTCTCCAACTGCTTATATGATAATAAGTAGCAGAAGGGCCTAAATAGAGAAGTCTGAACATATCACTTCTCAATCCAAGAAAAACAAAACATAAGCAACAGAGCACAAGTAAAGGTCCAACTTAAAGCTATAAAACAATTCTTACTCCAACTTCAGGGTCTCCGATGTCCAATTCCTTGCAAAATATCCTTGCAAACTCTTCAGGATCGCTTTCAAAATTGTTAATATCCTGAATTTTGCAAAAAGTGTCACAAATAAAACTAAGAAAGATCTTCAGAATGAGCAAACAGCAGATGCAAGTTAAATAATCCAAACTCCCGCAAGATACATTCAGAGTGAACAGCTTCCTCTGCTGCATTGAGGATCTTGTAGTTACATTGTTGAGCTAGTCCACTATTCATTCTTGGACAAGGCTCAAAAATTTAACCAAATGAGAACGTGAACACTTTAGAAATGTATTTTCTCTGATCACTTGGGTGTTGAATTTCTTACCCAGAGAAATTGATCACGTATGACTGTGTTATTTACACGAAGATCAAGCTGCAGTAAAAACCACTTCCAAATTCAGAGGAAGAAAGAAACGAAGTAGGGGGGATTCAAATTATATAGAAAAGGCCAAGGCATAAAGAGAAGATTTCAGAAAACTTTTTACCTTGAGTGGCAAGACCTTTTCACCTGTGCTCATTTCCTGTCCTTCATATGATCGAAACTCTGTTAGCTGTGACTGAAAGCAGCACATGTAGTTGTCAGTCTAGTCATTCTGTTGGAGCCTGCTGACTAACAAGCATATGCATAAGACATATTTTCTCAACAAAAAGGATGGCTCATGTTATAAGACTAGCATGAACAAATCACAGTTAATTAAGTAGATACCGTATAAACATGCAATCATATAAATTATATATAGCAATAAAGAGCAACATTCTTACAAGTTACATGTACGAGTATTATACGGCGAGGAATTTCTCGGGTATAATATGGCAAAGTTGTATATCTCGGGAAAATCTCAACAAATTTTTAAAAAATTTAAAGCATTTAATACATCCTGAAAATTATAAAAAAATATAAAATATTAAAAAATGCAAAAATGTGAAAAACCGTGTATAATACGCATATTCGTGGTTTTTCACGTTTAAAAAAAAAACGTGTTTTTTTACCTTTTATACAGCTTTTTTACCTTTTATACGGCTGACTGTGTTTTGGCATATTATACACATCTTTTTTGAATAAGACGCGTTTTTTATGACAATGTCCAAAAGTATACCGAAAGTCAGCAAGTGCACAATACTGGGTTACTAATGTAATCCAGGCTCGCATCCATAAGGTTTCTCCATCTCATGACCCATAAAGAATAAAACATATAAATAAAAGCATTCACTAACTTTGGTTTACTAAGACCACCATCAAACAACCATCTATTTCCTTCAGAAATAAGAACGCTTGCCAAACATTTGCAGATCAAACCAGTCGACAGCAGCATTGTCATTTTCCTGTTAGGACAGTACCATTGGAAGCACACAAAGAAAACAATAACGGGCGTCCATGCATACACACAGACCAGTGGCAATTTCTGGCCATGCCATTACAATGAGAGGGCACATAGAGGAAACCATAAGGCATCTCTATGTGTACAAACAGACGATTGCCCTGCCATAACATTACGCTTAAAGAGCCAGAGAGGAAAAACGAAGGGAACACCATGCATACAAATTGAAAGGTGGAGAGAGTTGCACTTTCCATTAACCGTGACATGCTTAGTAATTCAGAAAAGTATATGATGCTTTGGGGTTATCATTTCATTATATAAGGGTCGATGCATTACGCAAGTCCATATATTCAGGTAAGTCTAAGAACTTATGAACATCACTATGTTACCAATTGTACTATTTATTGTGAAGTTCAATAATACATATAAACTTAACCCATCCATGTGGTAGTTATAATTTTACACGCATCAGAAACTAAAATTATTAAACATCCCAACTTAAAGCTGCAATTAATTGAAAACCATTAGAAGATCATGTTTATCCACATAATGTATTGTCAACGCACAATTTAGAAAAAGGAAGAAACAAATGTCCATTATGACCAACTGAATAACCATATACTTCATTCATAAAATATCCTCTATTGGTGTCCAGATGCAATTGCCTTGACCTGAGATGGCAAATGAACATTTTCATTCGACAGTTTTTCGAGATAAAAGAAAGATGACTGCTCAGTCTTTTACTTGTTGAATCCAATTAAACAAAATGACCATTTTTTATAGTCAATAAGAATGTAAAGAAACACACAAAGAACTAACTTATAAAATTATTGAAATAAAACAAAAGGGAGAAGAGTGACTAGCATCCAAGCATGTTATACATCCTTGACCTACTTGAATAGATTGTGCAATAGGTGTAATAAAAGCTGGCGGCAATTTCAAATCCTTAACTGTCCGCCTTGCAAACACCACCACTTCTGAGTCTGGGTCTGCATAAAACATAAGCACACAAAAACATGATTAAATCTTTGACATGAGTGCACCAAATTCAGAATACGTGGCACTGGCTTTATGAAAGAGACAAGCAACTATGATTTTATAGTTAATGTAGTAAACTTTAGAAAAAGTTACATAAGAATCTCACTTAACCATTAAGAAAGGGGCCAGGTTATGTGCTTACTGACTGTAAGCATTTTCAATCTACAAGTATGTGCTAAGCTCCTGGTACAATGAGGAAAAGTAAAGGAAAAGAGGCCTCACTCAAGGCCTCTTGGGGTTTGTTCTAAATTTTAAATAGATCCATCATTTCTTGGTGCATCTAAATTTACTATGATGTTTACAGTAGATGCTTAAAGGTCTCAAACAAATAAATTTAGTCAAGCCATGAGAGCCTAACACATCTCTGTGGGTTCACCCAGGGACCAGAGAAGTTCTTCCATCACTAGAATCAGAATGTAACAAGGTATATCGTCCCAGTTGAAATCTATGGCAAACAAGATCTCTTGGAAGCAAGTGTACATGCGGAACCAGTGGATACTTCAACCCAGAAGGTTTGACTGAGGGTACCTCACAGAGGTCTCATTTTCAAATCGTTTGACTTAATGATAGGAAAAACCCTGTTTTGGCTGGACAGGTGCGGGGGAGGTGTTCCACTACATGCAATCGAAGCTTACCTCCAGCTCCTAGTATTCCAGGACCCTAAAGTAACGATTCTGGATATGCGGCGGCTTCCCAATTGGTATGGTTTCAATGAGGATTTGTCTAACTTCATTGGCAACAGATTGCAATTATGCTCCCCTTCCAGTTCCAGCCTCCTGGATACTCTCATGTGGGATGGGAGTGAGGTGTCGTCCATGAGGAAAGCTGATATTTGGAACTTAATACGTCATAAAGCTGCTGTACAGGTTTGGAGGGAATGGTTGTGGGGCAATGTTGGCCACCCTAGAGTGAAGTGGTTTCTATACATGGCCTGTGGAGCTAGGTCCAGATTCAAGAGGCATTGGTCGCTTGTTTTCTTTTTTTTGACTTGTCTTCCTCTCCCAAATTGAGAGGCAACAGAACATGGGATATTTCCAAGACTTTGAGGGTAAGGAAGGCTACAATAAAACCTTTTACTAAAGCCTAAGTATCCAATTCTCAAGTGATTCCATTCAACATGAGTACCATTCTGGCTTTAATGTAAGCTGCAGTGCTTCATTTTTCACAAACAGTTGCTGATACAGAGTAAATTCGACGAAAACAACTTATATAACAGAATTATTCAGGTGTTTCTAACTTCATCTCTCACCAACTCAATAGAAGTTAGATAATCCATCTTCTTTCAGAAAGAAATCGACATAAACTGATAGGTGTTAGCATTCCAAAGATAAATAAGAGAAAAGCATTAAAAAAACGGGAATTTAAGCTGAAACTAAGTACCATTAAGAAATACAACTACCAAGCAGCACAACCCAATTAATCTATGAATACCCAATTCTGCACATACCCGTAGGGTTCCATGTAAACGTATCCTTGAAACGCTGTCCCTCTACTTCAACATCAACACGAATGGGAACCAAATTCTCCGACGTCGGCCTGTATTCAAGACAGAGTTTCTTAACCACAAACGCAAGGTTTCCTGAAGTAACGGCCTACTCTAGCAAGAGCTAACTGCTAAAGCATGAAAAAAACAAAATAACAGATAAACTTTACGATATAACAGGCCAGAAGGGGAAAGCAAAAGAGAATCACAAGCCCTAACGCGACAAAGCCTCTGCTCTCTAATAGAAGCGCAAGGTGCTCGAATGGGGAGCCACCACGACGGATTAGTCCACCACAGAAGGCAATAATCATGGAGTTAGGTTTCAATCCAACCATCAAAATAGCAACACGATCAACCCCAGAACGATTTGACAAGACGCTGCTCGTTTCAGGAGAACGGTTGACTGAAAGGAGATATGCCTAGGGTCCGACCTGCCGGTATTGTTCATATGCGTGGCTGACGAACACAAGACCGAGGGAAAATGCTACACCATAGAAGGAAGATACGAATTTACATTCGAAATTTCGTCGCCAATTTCGGGGCGCCCGCCGGAAAAGTCTTCATGGTCGCCCGCCGTTGCTTCTTCGCGCGCAGGGGTTCAGTTCAGGGAGGAAATGGTTTGGCGTTTGTGATTTCAAAAGGTTGGGGACTAACAAGGCACCGGTTCTAAGTAAGTTCGCGATTTTCGTCGCTCTCCGGACCACTACAGGACTTTCGAGCGTTTGGATGATAAATTAAAACGAGGTTCTTGAGGCAAAACCTGGTTTTGGGTGTGTTTGGATAACATGAAAAATGACTTTGACCAAAACCCATTTTTCACAAAAACTGGTTTTACAAATGGAGTGAATTCACAAAAAACTGTTTTTTCAGTGTCTTACCCAAACACAAAAACCAATTTTTAAAAACCACTTAAAAAGCTTGGTTTACACACACACATATTATGTATATATATATATATATATAAAACCTTTTTTTACAAGTATCTTCAAAAATTCAGTTTTTATCATCCAAACAAAAATCAGGTTTTGAAAAGTGAAAACATGAATTTTGCTTTGTCATCCAAACAGGCCAACCAGGTTTTGAAAACTCATTAAAAAACCAGGTTGTAACAAACCCAACTTTTATGAAAACCAGGTTTATGAAAGTGTCATTTTACGTTGTCCAAAAAACAAAGGCCCTGCAGCTTTTCATATCACATTTTATCGTCATATGTAGCCCTTTCATGTTGTAACTTAGGTGAGAGTACAATTCGAGAACTGTTAGAGGACATTTGTTTAAAAAAACGTTGTATTATTAAAATACATATTTAAGCATTTTTCTTAAAAATGAGCGTATTCATTCTTTAGTTGTTGGATTTAAATGTGATGTGCATGTTTTAATTTGCTATAGATCCTATGTTTTCCCAACCGTGTAGTGAGGTTTATTTGAGTACTTGAAAGTAGATCCCACCATGGACTCGATGGTGCTGATCAAGGTAAGCGAGCGAATGACAAGAAGCCATCTCTTTACGTGCAAACTAAAGTTGCGTACATTTTCTTTAATTTCAAGAACTTTTGTGGACTATTCTATATATATATATATATATATATATATATATTCTGTACTCATAAATTGTGTTATATTTCAGGTGAGCTAAAAAAGAAGTACTCGATGGTGCTAAAGCCCCTTACTCCCTGGGTTCAGGACAGGTACCAAGAGTGTTGTGAAGTTTTCAACGCATATCAGCTTATACACTAGTTTTACACCATTGTCCTGTGTGTGAAAGGAGGGTGTTGAGAGAAGGGAGACAAGAACTTAGTCTGCTTAGCTTCATATAATGATACTTTAAATCTCAAAATCAACAATACTTCTCAACACCATCAAGATAGCACCTTTTAGGAACCGAACTAAGGACGTGGATATAACAGGCCACTCAACCCGACCAGTTGCGCTACCCAACCCAACATGGAGCCCTACAATTCAGGTCTGGATCTTTTTTATTAAACATTGATCCAGCTATTTTGGATGACATTTCTACTTCTCTCGACCTTTTACAATAATGTGCTGAAATCAAGGGCGACTTTCTTTTTCTATCGCCTTTTCTTCTTTACAGCTCGCAGGAAGTACCGGCGGTTGCATGCATCGCAAATATCAGTACTTGCGTGCCCTACTAGCTATTTCCTTGACCATTACTCAACACACCGAAAGTTTTGCTTTTGCTGCTTTTTGGAACATTTTACAGCTAACTAAACGCATCAGCAGTTTTTGTATCTCTTGTCTAAAACATAGTTAAAATGACCAAACCGACCACAGCTTAGATTGACAAAGCTGGATCCCTAACCACTGGTCCATTCACATCGTTCTTCCTGGGAGGAATTGGCACCTCTCCTAGATCTTAACTTGGTTTATTCATTCTCGAAAATTGGATTGGTAAAATAATCTATTCTCACTTGAATGCATAATGAATTCCCTAATATTTGAATTATGTATGTAAAACAGCAGTTCCTGAAATAGCAGTTTTCTGACAATCTAAAGGATCTGCCGGGGATAGTGAGTTGTTCACATGTGGGAGGTTCAGAGTTTGATAATTGAGATGAGTAATCTTCTTTGCCAGGCAAAAGCTAGCAGTCGAGAGGCCATACAAGGGAGGGAATCAAGTCAGATCTGCATAGAGGAAACCCTAAACTATGGAAGAAATAATGGCTCCAAAGCAAATCCTTCACAACCAAAATAGACAACACTTTGATCGAGTTGCAATCTTAAGTCGTCGTTAGACACTAGGGACATCGTGTAAATCTTATGAATCTGCCTCAAAAATTGAGGTTGACTCATAAAATATTAGAATTAATATTTCATGCATGTAGCATAATCTTTACGGCAAATTTATGAAACACTCAAAAGATGTCTCTACTGCCAAACAACTTGGTCAGAACTAAAGTTCTTCATTAGGTTGAAGGAGGTCAAAACTTCAACATTAGGGCTGTGATAATATCTTTCAGTCTGTATATCCAACAGAAAAAGAGGCCTTTCAATAATAAGAATATTGTTGTTTGTTGTAGGAAAATAGTGTGATATGCTCACCGCTTAATTGTTGAATCAATGAACAATATCGATAACCATGTTATATTTCCTGCTACAAGAATATCGGTTCCTGAAACATGTGTTTTAAGAAGATTATTAAATGCCCTTTAATAGTTGTCTTTTTATTTGTTAACTGCATGAGGACTCTGCGCCAAAACATGACGAAACTAATTTGTGTTGCTTTCATCTCTATCTGTTCATGCAGGGTTGAAAAAGTAGTCGATTGTGCAGTGTAACAACATTGAGGTCATATTCATATGGATGTCCCGTCGAGTGAGTCCCAAACTCAAGCATCAATGGTAGCAGACTGGAACATGTTCCCATGATCAGACAAAGCTGCTTTCATTCTGCTGGTCGGATCTGGATTCACGTAGATTGCATCCACAAGTGACACGAATCTGAGGATCAAGAAGAATCATATATGGAATGGAGGAAGGGGTATTTGGTTTACAAATGCGCATCTTTTTTTCACAGAGAAAACGGCAAGCATATTTGATTAGTTGATTAAGACTCTGATAGCAACAACTGATCATAATTAGTGGCGTTCCTGTCAAAGTGTTAAATCTTCGTGCCCGCACTCACACACCACTCTGATAAATTTTCTTCCAATAAACAAGCCGGCCACCTACCGAGGCGGTTGGGAAGAGATTCATGGCCCCAACTGCCCCATCTCTCTCTTTTTTTGCTTTAAAATGAAGTTAAAGTTAATCTGCTGGTAATGGCATTAGTATGAACATGGTTGAGTTTTAATACGCAATAGTTTATTCTGGCAACAATGACATCAGAGAGGACCACAACCAAACACATCAAAGAAAGACATGCTTTGCCGCCCATTCCAGATTTGGGTATACAGCAAAGCACTCCTGCCTTCAGATGCACGTCATTCGATGCAGGGAAGAAGATGGTGGTGGTGACAAAGTTGCATCGGAAGCAAGACACGAGGCATGTCACATCCCAACAACAACACTTTTGAGTTATTTAAAAATATCAAAGTATAACATTATTCAAATTTCATATTCCTTTGTACTAATTAAAGCTGTACATGAAACTTTATCTTGATATTTACGTCTAAGCTTCTCTTCTTTTGGCTGCCTACCGAACAAAACTGTGGAGAGAGAGAATGTGTGGAAGGAAGAGAGAGAGATTAATATTTATAAATATTCACGGCTGCCCTTGTGATCTTCAACCTCTTTACAGTAGTAAGAAAAATCCTGCAAGGAAAAGAGGAAAAGATAAATGTGGGTTCCGTCGAGAAATTTCAAACTGTAGGCAAAGAAACGCAGAAGCGTATATGGTCACTTACTCCCAAGGGACATCTCCCACCATCATCCAATCTCCTTCTTTATCTTCATAGGTTAATACATACATCCCTTTTGAACATTCGCCTGAGATATCATGATCTAAAGCAAATTCACAGGAGAAAAAAGCCAACAATATTAGAATAACGCGGGGTACGCTTCCTTGTGCATAGAAGGTAGATGAAGATAGGATATAATAGAAAAAACAGCTTCCTCTCAGCAGTTCTAAAGAAGAAGAATTATATGAAAGGTATTGGAGATCTAATGGAGATCACCTTTTGTTATGAGAATTGCACAGTTCCGGTGAAAATCAGCAAGTTAAGTTTCTGATCATACGATAAATGATCTTTTTACATATATGTTTAACAGCTTAGAGAGAAAGAGAGGGAGAGAGAGATTTACCGAAAATGCTAGTCTTGAACATATCTCCGAGGGCTCTTATCAGTCCACCGTAATCGTCAAACGTGAGCAAGTCGAGTTTACGGCCGATTGGGACTCCCTCCTTGTAGACCTTGACGAAGAAAGTGGCCGGATTCCGGCGCCGCGCCGTAATCTGGCTGCGAAGGTGGGATCTGATCGGCGGCCAACCGGAGAGTTGGTCCCTGCAAGCACCACGTGAAGAAAGAATGGCGGCATCAAGGGAAAGGAAAAAAAAAACTTGCGTGAACGAATTCGCAACGGGAGGACTGTGACACATTAGAGCAATAAAATTAATCAGAGCCGCACCTTGCTGCGGACGAAAGCTGCGATTTAGAGGTCGAGACGCTGAGACCTAAGCTCAGCTCTGTGCTCAGATCGCCGTGGTGGTGAGCGAGGGAGGACGCCGAAGAGGAGTGGGAGGCGTAGCTGCTGCTTGAGCAAGAGGAGTCGCAAGCGTCGGCATCCATCGGCGGCGCTGAGAGGAAGAAGATCGGTGGAGAGGCGGACTGGAGGAGGTTTCACGGATCAATAAATAGCGAGAGAGAGAGAAAGACAGAATATATAGAAAGAGGTCGCCAAACGACTCTTGGGTACGTTTGAACTGTCGCGATGGTGGCCGACATGCTTACGTGGTGGATGTGACGTAGCTTGACTTAAGGAGGCTCTTGTTTTCACAGTCTGTCGCAGCGACGGCCGAGCTTGACACGGGACACGCTTTTCTCCTCTCGAGCACGAGCTGCTTCGTCAAGAAAACTTGAGTTATTTTTATATATTATGTATGAAGTGATTGATACATGGAGAATGATTTTGGCAAGTTTGTCTCATTCATTCCTACTAGTTCTAATTTTCTAAGTTATCGAATAATATAATGTCCAATATAAATTATTTACACTTATATGGAATACATAAACGAGGAGACCAAGGACCAACAGCCTTTGTCCATATTCGAGTGGATTGTAAGACAAACAAGCTCATCTTTGGCTAGCCTTCTAACCAAAAAATGACGTTAATGAGTGTTGGGAAGTAAGCTTTTTTGTTTCTTTCACTAAACTTACCTCCACAAAGCTAGCTAGAAGAGTGCGCATTTTTAGCAGAATAAGCGTCGTTGCTTAACGCATGAAGTGGGTCATGTCGCCATTGATTTAAAACGGTAAATCAGGCAAGTTCGCCTTCTTCAAAACTTAATTAAGATAGCACAATGAATGTGTGTATGGTATCGTGTAGAATGTTTTGAGTCAAAGGGTGCATGTTTGATTTTCATTCGAAAAAAGTTTTTGGTTAAAAACTAGGGAAAACATGTAGCTATTATATCTTCATACACTGAGTTTGATTTGATGCAAATCTTTTGGACCGCCAATTTTAGGAAGATGTACAGTGGAGATTAAGTAGCAAATATAGAAATCAAGTTGTTTTTTTGAATTGGTTTAAGGAAACTCATTTTTTTTTCATCTTTTTTTTTTCTCTCTCTTCATTGAGATGTTATTTAAAACAACTTGACTTTCATATTTACATCTTTTCATATTTTCTTCAAAGTCTAGCACATGAGAGTCTGGTAGTTACTTGTTTTCTCTCATATATATTTGCACTTTGCATATCTAAAAACAAATATGTGGCTGGGCTAAGTTCGAACAGGCCAGGAGCTGGCTCAAGGAGTGCAACCTCATGGTCAAGCTCGGTTTTCACTCGAGTTGAACCTGACAGGACTCGGCAAGTTCAAGAATACTCAGCTTGCCTCAAACTTGTACCAAGAATATTGAGGTGTCCATGTGACACAGTATAATCTTGACCTTTGAAAATTAAGTAGGCAGACTTAGGACATTGACTAGCAAAAGTCCAGTCAGAGTCATGCTAGTCAATTGAATAAATGCACAACTTTGACTACTTCTAAAGCATAGTGTAAGTTTCTTGTCGGCAAATAGGAAGTGCTGAAGATACATATCCATGAAGCAACGGACTGGGTCAGAACCGAACACGTCGAGAACATCCATTAGTAATGGACCGAGTCAGAAGATATTATAATACTGTATGTTTGCACAAATTTTTGCTACAGTAATACAGTTCCATGGTAATAACCAAACTTTATGTCGTTACATTGTATGATTCAACTAGAAGAATTGATGTAATATTCATTGTTCAAGGACACGGAACTAATCTTTTCCTTTATGTATATATGTGCGTATGGAAAGAATTTTGCACATACATTTGCATAATTTTTCTGTATTCGCTAGTTGGACTGGATTTGTATAATTCAAAAGTGCAATATAAGATACAATATAACTATGTAATATATTCCAGTATTGTTCATTCGCTTGAACATTCCAATACAAGCTGTTTTGGGAGATTAGCTCCTGTCTCCGTGCTTTTCATTGAGGTCCCAGTAGTGATCATTCTAACTCACAGTACAGTGTGATACACTACAGCGGTAGCGGTAGAGAGTTTAATCACACCTACCTAATACAATGCACTCACAATACAGTGTGATACACTACACTGAGTAAAGAGTTTAATCACACCTACCCAATACAATGCAGAGTTTAATCACATCTATCCAATACAATGCATCAAATGCATCGAGCATTTCTAATTAGATAGATCTAAAAATAGCAGCACATTTAACGAAGGTTAATTCAAACTTTCATAAATGAAAGATTTTGAAGCCATAAGACATGTCGACCTTGACACAGTAAAGATTAATAACATTGCAATTCAAGAGACAGAGGGAGAAGGTAGAATTTAATTTTAGTCAGAGCTGCCACAAAGGCGGCGAAAATGAGGGAATCCCACCGCCCTCGGCAACAGCTGCCGACATTGCAGCTGTCTGTGCCATTTCCGGGTCTTTCTTGCCTCCACCTCTTCTCTTTTTCCCTCTTCTTTCTGGGCCGAAAAGCCAGCCAGCACTTCAGCCTTGCCTTCACTTTCCTTTTCCCCATGCAACACACCCACGCACTCCACCTCGATTTGAGCAGACAAACCCCACCGAACCCAGTCGGCTCGATCCCCGGTTCGGCCAATTCCACATTTCATGGCCCCACCTTAATTAGCCGGCCGGCAGCTCCTCGCTCCCACAATGTTCATACCTCATAATTTTCTCTTCTTCCTTCTCCACATTCTTGCTCTTCTTTTACTTTTTCTCTTAATTTTTACTATGTCTGTCATTTGATACTCCTTTCAATACACATCCTTGCAGCCGTTTTCTTAGAAGGAGCAAAGTTCTTCTCATGATCATCATTCGTTCGTAGTATTTTTACTTGTTAAGGTGTGCATGAATCTTCATATGCATCAAATATTTCTTTCATTTGATTGTTGTTACGCTTCGCAATTTGCAAACAAATGGCGTAACGTCTATTACTTGACAATGGCTTAAAACAGTGGAATTCTTTGAAAACCATACCAGGATGGAAAAGAATTTGATAACCAGTGCGCAATCAAGCGTTACTAATTTTCCTTACTAACAAATTGGCGAGAATGTCCTCTAGCCTGATATGAATTAGTCCCAAACACAGACCTAACAATATTTTTGAAAACTCAAAGAGAGGACTCTATCGGTCCGATCATTCTTCAATCAATAAAGTTCCCATGCATTGTACTTCCTGAGGAAGAGAGACGATTGCCGCGTCAAATATGTGATGCGCCAGTCTTTTGAGCAGAGAGAACGCGATAAGTTGTTTTCAAGTGGGTGAGATTGCAGTGAAAGCCGCAGTTTTCCTTCTCCTTGCTTTCAGGTTCAAAGCTGCATCGATGTTCATATATGAGCAGAGCCACCCACAAATTCCAACCAGAGATGTGCCTCCAACACAGACTTGGGTACAGTATGTTAAACATTTAACTTTGGTTAAGGGAGCAGCTATTAGTGGAGAATCTGGAGATTACAGACAGACAAAAATTAAATTACAGACAAGAACAAGTGTCTACGTCTCTTCTCTTTTCTGTTTTCATCTAATAAGCATTTATACATTAATATGTATATACCCCCAGCTCAAGTATTGAAACCGATGCTCCTCGATCTAACTTGTTGACAACAAACAAGAAAGCAAGTAAAGGATTTAGAATGCGTGGAAGGAAGCTCCATTTTGGAGGGGCAGCGACTTTTGGCAACAGCGACGTGTGTCTGGTCATTTAGAACATACATGGGTACACGAAGGCGCTCTGGATGCGCAAAGGGACAGGAGTCAGGAGGGTCCTGAAAAGAAAGCAGAAGAAGGTAGAAGGGGTTGCAGGAAAGATTGGGGGAGCAGATCAGCTTTTTAATTCGAGAAGGCCACTATTTTATGCAGAAGACGCCATTATGGTGTCTCTTGCTGTTTAAGAAATTAAAGACTAGAGAGGGAGAGGAGACAGAAGGGGAGGTGGTTGGGAAAGCACTGTCGCCGCGGGCGTCATGGGGGATTGCATGGTCGGTTTGGGGCTTTAAACTATAGGGACATGGCGTCTAAAAAGCGGCGACAAGCGGGCGGCTGCGTCGGACTCATCCTCCCCTTCAACGGAAAAAGCCGTCCACTTAGCCCACCAACCTCCTTACCATTTTTACTTCTCATTATTATTATTATATTTATTATTAAAGCGAACGGGTAATTAAACATAATCAGATGACTCGAACATGCGCACGAACTTGTGTGGTTGTTAGCTGGCAAATTAATTAATTAATTATAACTATTATTGATTTTATTAGAATACTGCATTGCACGTATTCATTTACAAGTCTTAAGTTTTTCAGTGGAAGTGCGGAACCGCATTTGTATTTGAAACTAATTATTAGGCTTTATTATTATATAATATAATGTGCCATATGGGAGAGTTATTTTTTTTCAAATCAATGTATTAGTTGATATTTGATTTTTCAAATACATATTAGCAATATGTTTTTCATCAGGAATAACAACAACTTATCTAATTACCATATCATATCCTTTGTTGCCTAAGTATTTTAAAGCATAGAATGGTTACACAATGTAGCCAGTGCTAAAAGATTAGGACATTGTTTTTTGCTTAAGTGATATTACGTTCATTCATTTACAAGTAGACTTGAATTTTTTTCCCCAATTTCTAAAATTCAGTGTTTGGCTTAGTCTTAAAGTTGTTGAAACATTATAAATGACCAAAATATTACTGAAAATTAATAGTTTGCTGTCGACTTAAAACTCGTACCAACACACAGCTTTTCATAAAAATGAGCATTGCAAATACAATTACTACGTACCTACCCAAATTGTTCACAAACTTTCACCTTTTCTTAATTCTGCCTTTTCTATACACAGACAAACACGTTCTTTAAGCCCGAAAGGTAGTGTTTTTTAAATGAATCATGCGATAGCGTATATGTATGTATACATATATATATATATATACACTGTGTGTACACACATATGTACAGAAAGTGAACTTTTTCGATTGTCTAAATGCTCGAACCTCTCACACATGCATCCTATATATACACATACACTCACACACATTCAAATTCAAGCTTGATACAATAAGGTTGAATGTGAAACTAGATCATTGATACAAGAAGGAAACTATTAAATTAGGGTTTCAAAGGTAGCAGGCAGGCAATCAGACTTGCAGGCCCACCACCAATATTCCCTCCCCTTTCCTCCACACCTTTGCCTTCCAGGTCCTACACTTTCTTTCTCTCCCTCTTTAATTTTATGTTCTTCTTTCTACTTTTCAGTTGCCAACTACCCCTTTTCTTACTTACCCCTTAAGAAACGCAAAACAAGTATTACTACTAGCTGCTGCCCACTTCATGTTCCTCCCATGAAGCATCTATCTCCCTTCCATGCCTTTCATCCCTTAATTTCCTTCACTTAGTGTGCACTTCAAGAATGTCCTCTAGTGCTTCCCACTCATTCTTGGTGAGTGGGGAGATCAATGGTGGGGGCACTATTGTCATTGCTATATCGGCCCTTCGCCCCATTAGCCTGAGTATCGGCCGGTATTATCAACCAGTATCACCCAATCTGACGCTGTATCGGCCGGTATTGTCAACCAGTATCACCCAATCTGACGCCGTATCGGCTGGTATCGGACTCGTACCAACCAAATGAACCAATATCACCCAATGCGAGGCCGTATCGGTCGATATCAGTATTCTTTAACACAAAGAACGTTTAAACATTACGGATCGAAACCGAATCCGGAAAACCGATACACTCCAGAACCGAATCTGGCGACAGTTCAAGGGTCGGTTTTACCAACAATTGTATCAAGGCTGTACCCAACATTGGGGCACATGACATCTTAAAAAGGCCACTCATAACATGTTTGTGGCTCAAATTTATCGTTTTTTTCACGCTCTGGTCCCTTGAAAAGGGGTTTGCTCGTGGCTCTCCAGTCCCATTCTTTATCTTCGTTTCATTCCTTTGCCTTCTTCCTTTTCGTTTCAACAGTAAGCTCACAGGTAATTCGATTTCTGTCCCGTGAGTCTCAATTCCAGAATTCAAGAGAGAGAGAGAAATGAGTAGAGGGAAGCGGCGGATCCACATGCTGGTGGACTCCTAGAAAGGGTCATAATCATGTCTTCCTGTTGGGATGCGGATCTCCTTTCCTCAATCATGAAACCCAACATACAGATCTCTCTCTCTCTCTCTCTCTTTATATATATATATATATATATATATTGACAAAAGAAAGTTGTAATTTTTCAACTTGCTGACTATGTTTCATAAGCATTTAAAACGAGCAGCTAAAGTTTTTGAGCTCATAAAATTGTAGGTGCAGAGTGAGAAAACTTGTTCGTACTTTCTTGAGCATGGGGATCCATGTCGGCAATCGATTTTGAATTGCAAGAGGGGAAAAAATTTGTTCACGTACACACTAACGAGCAGCTAAAGTGTATTATAATATTGCACACATAATCGGCGAGCACGCGCGCCCCCTTCTTGCTTTCAGGAGAACATCTCGATGGTGTTGGTGGCTTGGGCGTTTCCATTCCCAAGGGCTCCGGCCAAGTAACGCAATTTCTAGCGATGCAATCAATGACTGGAGTCAACAGCAGGGGACAAGATCTAGTGGCTCGGAACAGGAATGTTTTAGACAGAACCCTCTATTTACAGCTCTCCGGCACAAGCTTTACAGATGTAAAAGAGGCCAGATTTCTATGTTTACAGACGTAAGAAGGGCCGGATTTCTAGAAGCTGTGGGAGAGAGCGTAGAGTTTGCAATCTCTTTATGGTTGAGGGAATAGAAGAAAGAGCAGCTGAAAAGTTTTCAGAGTAGAAGGAAAGATCAGAAAAATCAGTCTCAGTTCGTTTGCATTCAAGTACAAAGCAAAGGTTGCTTTCGTTAGACACCGCATGTTGATGGATGGACGATGGCCCGTTAGCTGAAATTTGCAGCTAAAATTTGTTCACATGCCTTCACGTGCACTGGGGTAGACAATCAAAAGGTAGTAAAAATGTTAAAAGAACTTCAAATCAAAACAGCTCACTCTCAAAAAACGCTACTGCAAGAGTCTGGCCTACAGCCAAAAGGAATTGATATACAGAAAATATTAAGATAGTAAGAGGCACGAGTGCTTGACCAGAATAACCATGTAAGATGTGATGGAGAGATTTCCACATGCATACACAGAAAGAAGATGCTCTAAAACATGATCTTGTTCATGCTAAATCATTGAATTAATACTTTAACTATATCGGAAGCGTACTTGAATATCTAAACAACCGGACGGTGAAATCGCAGTAGGATCTTCTAGGAACTGTACGGAACACGTGCGGGTTTTCTCAGATAGGTAATAGACAACCCTAAAAAGCGATATTTCAAGCAACCGTGCACGACCCCATGAATCACTACCCTTTTATATTATGAGCAATTACAGATTCAATCCATAAAAAAATTCATAATTACGGATAAGTATCTATACATTATAAATTGTCTCATACAATATAAAATGACATGATATTATAAAACGCAATCACTTAACCAAATATTTATATTAAGATAGTCATAATGTCTAAAATTCATCAGGTCCACCAAATGATCCTTACGTTCCTGATTGGGAGGTCATTAGTTACCAAAATCTGGTTAGAAAGTCTTTTGATGGACATTAGATCCATGCGCAACATACTTCAGACCCTGCAATAAGCATCTTCTTCCACTTCCACCTGTTTTGGTTGGAAATGACTCTAATCATACCCGTTATGGCATCACTCCAGCATTCCAAAACTCAATCCGAAACTTCCTCTTGCGAGAGCTCCCGACGAAAAGGCAGGACAAACTTACTGCCATCTTCAAAACAGATGGCAGAAGCCACTTTCCACTCTCTCCTGCTCCCCTGTGGAGACGATCTCAACACACGTGAAAGGAGAAGGTGAAAACAAAAGTGAAAAGCGACCAGCCACACTTATACAATACGTGATTGGCAGGAATTAAAGCCGTGAGGGACGGGAAGTTCCGTGAGGGAAACGAAAGAAAAACGCGCAACTTTCATCCCCAGTGTCTTCATTTCTCATGTTCTAGTATCTCCGAGCTCGTAGTTTTATCAACAAAGAAGATGCTTCGGTCCAAGATTTGGAAGAGATTGCAGAGGTTATATTTAAAGTTTAGCAACGTTAATCGTTCAATTTTCTTATCGGGAGCACAGAGTAAAGTGTAACAGCAGTGTTGAAGGTCGGGGCAACTTCAACTCATCCTAGAACGAGACAGCAAAATCGTTTGACTCATTTTAATTTGGTAATTTTAAATTGTGTGGCTAGTAGGAGAGGCCAAAATGGTATTACATATAAGCTTGATGTGCTTGGTTTTACGATTGAAACTAGCATTTGTATAAACGTTCACATTGGTTCCTCCGTGGTTTGCAAGGTGAAGCCACTCCCTTGCACCTGCCCCCAAGGTCCAAGATTGCTTGAGGACCTTGGTAACTTCAAGAACTTGGTAGTCAGTTTTATACTACACCATTTAACTCGATGATCATATATGCCGCCATTTATAGTCTACAGGAGTAGCACTTACACAATTAAACTAAGAACCACATCCTTAACACGATACTTAGGACAACCAGCTATGCCGCACCCCCTCCAGGCTCCCCTTCTCTTCGACTTGTACATCTATATGTAAGCTGGTCAACCTCTCTCACCGTCACTTCACCAAGGCGAATCTGAATTAGGTAGAGAGCATTTCTGACCGCCTGACCGATTCAACCGAATTACGTCCGATCTTTTTTCCTTTTTTTTTTTTTCATTCTAACTTCAACGTTAAATTAGACGGCCTCAAATTTAGAAGCTAAATGAAATCACAGAAATCCAGTATGTACATTAGATATTGAATCGTATAATCCCTTAAATTTTGATCAACTTAAAACAATTGATTTTAAAAGCTTTTATAAAATCAAATGCTGAGAGAGAGAGAGAGAGAGAGAGAGAGAGAGAGAGAGAGAGAGCACTATGTAACAACTCTGCCTCTCATTAATGCGCAATATACATCGAACGCATGAGAAAATTAAAAAGTTTTCATCCTTTCAACTTTTTGTAGAAGTTAGGATTCAATACACACACACATAATGGACACACACAAAATGGTGTTGCCAACCTTCCGATTCAAGTGTACCAGGTTATGCCAATTTGAAATCTGGTCCAAGAGGTCCCTTTGCAAGCAATGGTGGAGTCGCATATAAGCTGATGTGGGCAGTTACACACACTAGCTTCTCAATTTTCTTTCATTTTTTTTATGTTAAAGATCATTTAATATTTAGTTTGTTATACATGTAAGTGCCCCTTCAGCTATGATTTTATACATGTGAATTAGTGTTCCTCCAAAACATTTTTTTGGCTCCGCCACTTTTTGTAGATAATTCTTGAAAAATTATGTTTTGTACGTGATCATCTAATCCAGGCAATATTAAAAAAGTTACTTGAATACATTTCTTTTTGTATAAACAAAAAAAGGGAAATCAGGTTATCTTTTTCTTATTTCAGCCAAATAATAGCAGCTACCACTGTCATGGTACTCTTAAGAAGAAATGAACTGAACAGACAAAATTGGAGATTGATTTTGCACAACACTGGTCGGAACAAATGTATCATTTACAGACGTGCATATCTGGCCAAGTAACTAGATATTTCTGCAGCGCCCTCGTAGGCACCTTCAACGCATCGGCCCAAGGCCACACCTGATACATAGTTTCCGCCAAGAAAAAGACCATGAAAGCCACCTTCTCTAAGCGCAGCTTTTGCAGCTTCGAGATGATCAAGATGACCGATCATAAACTGGGGAATAGCTTGTGGCCAGACCCTCACACCAACCACAAGTGGATCCTTTGCATCCTGCCTTATGAGCATTTTTTTGAGATCTCGATCTACACTCTCGACAAGCTCACCTTCGCTCTGAAGTCACATAAACAGAAAACAATACATGAATTTGGCTATACAAACATTATCCAGCGCAACTAGTTCATTTAAAGACAGTACAATGGGTGTAGCATCGCAGGAATAGTACCGCACACAGGATTTAACCAAAGGTCAGAAGAATCTAGGAGATGATAATCCTGACATTACCGTTGGTTCAACATCATGTTATATAATATGAAGACATCATTAGTAAATAGGAAAAAAAAAACTTTGGTTTAAGGTGGCCCAAAATTTTATACACTTTTTTTTTGTCAATCTTAGCTCATGATGATCAAAAGTCTAAAAGTATGTACCTTGGATAGAATTCCAGTGTTTGTCGCACCTCCAATGTAGTTAAGAAGCAGAACACGCCCTGGAGGTGCTCGACCAGGAAAGAGTGATGAACTGTATATGGTACCTGCACCAGCAGCAACAAATGGGTAATTTCATTATTATTGCATCAGTAGTTAAAGAATGGAGAAGCCAAACAAATAAGACAAAATTTCACTTTTGTTCTCTGGCATGTATTTCTATAAACTAGTGATGATTCAGGGGTACGTATAGCCAGCCAAAGGCACAGAGCGTTCCTCAAACTTCATCTGCTTTCTATATGGACAAGTATTAACAATCATGATGCCCATGACGAGGACCATAGTCAGCAAATCATGAGCAGTGAGCATGCCTAGCACAAAGGTGTGAAAAGTAAGCTACCAGTAAAATAGTAAAGATATGCACAGGAAGAGTTAACAACTATGTGATCCCTAACATGCCTGAAGGGCATGGATACTCGACTAAGTGGATTGTTGAGAATTTGCTTGGTTGCAGTGGGCAGCTGTAGTAACATTAGTTGCCCACCTTCAAAATAACACTTCATTCTTTGGAGGATTTCCTGAACACACTTAAGAGAAAATGCACAAGTAATGTATATGATCAGGCTATTGTCCACATATGGCAGCAATACAAATTAATAAGTCCTCAACAGACAGACACGGCCCTTTCAGAAGTTCCACTCAGAAAACCAAACACCTTATACAAGCTAGTTATAATTTTTGCTTGTCTCTGCATTAAAAGAAAGTGCAATAGTGCAAAATGGTGACCTGTCCAGGGTCAGGAAGAACATATCTCCAAGAAAAAGAAACAAGAAAGAACTGAATAACATCAGTAAAACAATTCATAAACATGCCTTGAGAAACTTTACCAACTTGATACACAATACACAAGCAAAAAACAAGAAAATTAAATAAGAGATATATTGAATTCCTTAAATGATGCCTATTAGTGATAATTCACAAGGGTAGAAAAACTTTACCTAAAGTCTCTACTCCCTGACTACGTGGGTGCAACTGACCAAACCCCTTAAGTTCACCATCTACCAAACACTCCTTTCGGATTGCAGCATCTGGATATGATAATGTAACAGCTGCAACCGGTGGATAGTAAAACTTTGAGAGTGCATCTGCAGCAGCAGCCTGGAAATGAACACAAGGGAACAGGTTCAGCTAAAGTTTACTACAAGAAAACAAGATATGTGCGTATGGCACAGAAAGTAATTAACGGATTGAAGTAATTTCTAGTCTAGATAAAATAAATCACTTAAATTTATGGTGACCAGCATAACAAACACTATCAACATCGTGATTCCCAAGAGAATCATTTCTCAAAATTCAGCCATTTTTGGAAGCATAAAACTTCAAGTTCATACAAAAGAAAATTTCCGAACTACAGCATTAGCACCAACAAACTACTGTTTTTTTTTCAAATAATAAATCACTCTGACAACTGTTCAATAGAATCTACCTGTTAATATATCTTTTGCAAAAAAAACATCTATCCACTCATTTTCTGTGACCAACATTTTTAAATGCCAAAAAGTTTCAAATTTTCACAAAGAACATTAAAAACAACTACAACAATAGTATAATAACAGGATCTTATTGTTAAATATCAAATCATTATCACTGGTTGGTGTGTGTATGTGTGGCCTGACTCCATTTCCCTTCACCATCCAGCACATCCCCAAAACACAAATTTGCTGACAAATAGACATACCATTTGATTGAAAATGTCTTCATACTGCCAGAAAACAACAATCATATCACCCATGCAAAGCAGATAGTAACAACCAAAGCACCATATACGCCAACACCAAAAACAGGACTTCCGTATATTGAGACAACAATATCCAAAAGTACCAAAATTTAGATAGACAAAAATAAAAAAGTAAGATGGAAAAACATGATCACACCTATATCCTGGTACTTGTGACAAAAGACTTACAGATAGAGGATGTAGAATGCCACTTGCAACATAGGATGGCACAGTGAGAATGACACTTTTGGTCTGGAGAGAAGTTGGCCCATTTGGTGTTTCATATGATAAAATATAGCCTCTCCCATCCAACCTTCTAATGCTCAATAATTTCCAAGAGGTCTTGACCTTTGCACCTAACCTAAACATAATATTAAGAACCATCATTAGTTTAAGCTGCACAGGTAAAACAAAAAGTATAGGTCATTGACAATAGATAGTTTAAGAATATTTCTACATTCATCATAAATTATTCCAGCAGCCTGCCTACAAAATTTTGGTTTTCAGAAATTGGAACGTAAGATCTTTAAAGAACTAGATGTCACCCGATTAGGTGGTGACATAACCAAGAACTAGCACCTAAAACGAAGTTCTCTGCTACTCCAAGGCAAAAGTATGCATGAAACCTCAAGTTAAGTGCTTGAATCTATAGTTACCTCTTAGAAATGGCATTGGGCAACATACTAAGTCCTTTTCTGAAAGATCCAACTGTCTGGCCCTTCGGCTTAGGTAAGCGTCTGAATATGAAGTGAATATTAACATAACTGCACATTAATACAACTAAGAAGAAAAATAAATCAAATCACAACAATCTAGCATATCATTACGGATCTCGAGGAGGTGGAGGATTTTTTCTCCTCTCTTGAATAGCTTTAAAGGTACCGCCAATTATACTACCGCCATTCTGCTCCAGTTTCCAAACCTTTCCAAAGGCTGCTTTCATGCTAAGTTTTGCAGGATTCCCAGCATAGACACCTACATGGAGATGCATGTCAAAGGAAGAACAGGCAGATGATTTTCAATTCAAGGGCATAATTTCATGCAGCTTTAAAAACTAACCAGAAAAAAAAAAATTATATCAGACATGTTGCTATAGGTGAATTTGTTCAGATGGGTCTTCACCAGCTTTTATTGCCCTTTACATGTAGCTTGCAGTTTTAAATGTGTTTCATGGCCTAAAACTGTGAACCTACTTTTATGGACAAAATTGCTTCACCACTGCAGCTGAGTAGTTCCGTTTTCTGGAAATAAGAGATATGCTGGACAATAAGCTGAGTAAAACTTGAGCAATGCCGTTGACAATATGCTCAAGCTCAACATCTCAAACTAAATACCTCGTCAGCACATTTAAAAGAGAGAAAAGAAAGGCTTCTAGGCAAGGAAGCTTGATCTCCAATACCAAGATACTTAGTTCATAGAAAGAGAAGTCTCTGTACAATTATTGTTGTGTTGTTATTGGAATAAATTCAGTATCTTAATTCTAAAATCCTAAAAAAGATTTTTGAGGGTTACTTGCAGCAACTCAGAACTTCGTTAAAAAAACAAGGAAGAAAATAGTCAAGCAAGCAAGAGAAAATAATAAATATATAAAATGTTTAACACAAAAATGCATGTCAAAGATGGAAGTTTTCCACCTTTGTTTGCTACATGATCTTTGTAACCCTAATCAAGGATGACAAATGAAGGCACTGAGAAGACCTGAGTTTCAAACGGTGCCTCATAAGAAGCATCATACTAAACACCAAATTACTGGGACACTGTAATCATCTAAAAATATGTAATGCCTATTTTCCTAATAGACCCTCGCGCATAACTAACCACTCATACCCTTCCATTCAAACCTATGCTCACAAAGGTGCAGCTTGTTATTGAGAAGACGACAACCAACTCTTCACAATCTTTTCACAAAGACATCAGTCAGTAACATCCATCAAGTGACAATTCAATTTGAAACTTTTCAAGTTCTATTCCATGATGGCCCATCTCAAACTTCTCATGGAAAGTGGGCTACTTACCAACATGGAGGCACTTCTACTTCATAACCTGTGGTGCATATAGTGCCTTCTTGACAGATGTGCTCATCAAGTTTTACATCAATACCACTTGTAAGGTTCAGTCAGCAAGCACCTTGTATCATGTTTCTAGAACTTTTCAATAATTTGTTTTAGTTTCCCCGTAGAAATATAAAACATCTTTGAGATTGAACTCTAGCACTGAAGTCTGTTGCTCAATTATCATTATGAGTATCAGATAGCAGACTGCATTTACTTTCCGGAGTTGTTCTCATGATATGTAAGGTCATCAGGGGTTGCTTCATTTAACATGACACTTTTTTAATGCTACCATGATACCATCTGAGTAAGGTGTGAGGTGCATTTATTGAAAATTTTGTGTCTCCTGCATATCACATACAGGTGAATCACGGTAAGACAATGAAGCCATACTGGATAGATTCTCTGCTTATGCAGGCAACCTTCCTCATCGGTTGACAATCTTTTCCTCGTAGAGAAGGATGAACCTCACAGCAGCATATGGTACAAGAAGCAATGCCAATAAGTGACTCCATAATTTCACAAAAGAAGCCACAGGAAGGTAATAGAAATGAAGAGCCTTATAGAAATCATTATAATAAGTGAAAGGCAGGATAAAATTTAGTTCAAACCTGAACAGAAGGGTTCTATCAGGCGTTCAAAAACTTCATCACCAAGATTACGACGAACAAAATCCTCAACGGATTCTTCACGACCCTAGCTTTTGCCAAACCTTTAGCCATTAAAGTCACTCCACGACAGGAGAAAGAAGAAAGACAAAGAAAAAGATGCTACCAAACATGTAAATTTCTTTTTCATACTACCAAGTCAAAAAGAGGTAGGAAAGAAACAGGAGTACAAACCGGCGGAGGTGGTCGAAGCCCAATCGCACCAAAACCAGCCCGTAGTTTCCCACCAAAGCTCATCAAGTCAAAGAAAGGCAAATCAAGAGGACTTGCAGGCACTGGTCTCAGCCTTCCACCCCATAACACAAAACGTGGAGCATTCGGATCACCCAAGACAAGATCATCCTTCAGTCCACTATCAACCTACGAAACATGCGTTAGCGACAAATGTGTGAGATGGCCATAAGCAAACTAGAATTTGAATGAATGTTCATTTCAGCAAGTACAATTGACCATAAAAGACCAGAATTCCTCCATTCCTTCAGTCACATTCATGAATGCTCGAATTTCCAGCTTTATAAGTATAAAAAAGAAGAGTTTAAATGTCAATAATTCGTGATTTCATCAACCTTTCTTTATTTCAGTAGGTCAAATCCCCATGTGATTTCATCTACATCAAAGTATGAGAAAGGAGAATAAGAAGAAGGGAACGAAAAAAGTATTCGAGTCTACCGCCATGGTTAGCATAGCATCATTGGGCTGGAAACTGTTGGGACCCTCTTCCCACAGATACCCGTCCCTCTCAACCGTCGTTATGTTGCCTCCGACTCGCTCCCTCGCCTCCGTCACGATGACGCTGCCAACGGCATCCCGATGCTTCGTCGCAAGAGCCTGGGCGATACACAGCCCGCTGATCCCCCTCCGACCACCACGCAGTCCAGCAATTCGCCCGACGAAACGTCCGACGGGGAAGCGGATACGAACGATTCCCTCGTGGCGGAGCAGCGAACCCTAGCTCCACATTTCCTGCGCAGGAGAAGGACCGAGGAATGCGCCTTCGGGAGAGAGGAAGAAGGGAGAACGCCGGAGAGCGGGAGGACTCCGGCAACCAGGCCGGATGATTGGACGGAAATTGTGAACCCCGGCGGCATGGCCAGACCGACGAGCATTGCGACTCGGTGGAGGAGCAAGAATCCGGCGTACGCTACCTTCGGAACCGCTAGCCGGCGCAGAAAACTGCCCACTCCGAAGTCCGAGTGAAGCGCGGGACTTCGCGGGCTGAGTAAAAGGGATTAGGTGAGAAGGCGATCAACTTCTCGACCAATCCGCTCTCAGAGTGTCGCCGCGAACTCCTGGTTCCCGGTCAGATGTGGGCTCCACCGACGGGGCAAAGGGGTCGGATCCTGTATAATTTCAGACCTGACCCGAAATTCAATTACAGGTTGAGGAACCCGCGGCTGTTGCGCTTAGGCTTAAACGGGTCGGGTTGTATTTGTATTTTGACTGGTTTGGATTCGACCTGTTTTTACTGCTAGTCCGACCCCAGGCAAGCAGTTTCTGTTATCGTTGATATAACTTTTTATGCGATTTCCAATTGCCACAATATAATGCCTAAAAAATAATTATATATTAGGGATGGAGTTGATTACTAATAGGTTCTAAGATTTGTTTTCTGGATCTGCCTGGCACCAATATCCATATGGATCTTCATATCCATATGTTTGAGCCCAAATCCGGGGTGGATGAGTTTATTGCGGAGCTTAAATGACCAAAACGTCCGTCTTCAAATGCATATTACCACGATGAGATGAGAGAAGGTGCAGGGGTAGACGGAAAGATGGGGACGGTTTCGACATAATGGAAAAGACGTCGCTACAATTATCGTCTCGCAATTGCCTCAAATGTCCAAGGCCATATTCAAAGCCGATACGATCAAGAAGCCCCACATTCCCTTCCCATTCAAAGTTCTCCCGTGCCTTTCTGGACTCCCTCCACGTTATTTCACTCGTTCCCGCCAAACTCTCCATCTTGGAAATTTGGAATCCCGTCGCGTCCGATCGTAGTTCCGGCCACCGAATTCGCATTTTTTTTGCTGGCAATACATCGCTCAAGAAGCCACTAGGCGCGACGGTGATCGGACGTCGGACTTTCTGATCGCTGGTTCTCATTTCCGTCATGGAAGCTTCTCCATGATCGAAGAATCCGAAGGGAAGTCAAATCCGTGCGAGCAGCGATTCTTCCGATCGCGGAACACCTCCGTGTCGCTTGCGAGGGTTTCTTTATAAAGGAAGGAGACTGATCCGGGACATTGAAGAGCAGGAGATGTTTTCGCGATGAGGATTCCCGCTTCTTGGCGGTAAAATCAATCATTCGCAAGTAGCTGTGAAGAATTTGAAAATTGACGAGGAATATCAGCCATATAAAAAATCAACATGGATGCCAGTGGTTCTCTATACTAAGTTGGCCATTCAGGAGTCCCGTTCTATTCCTCACCGGTTTAGCAAAAGTTACCGCTCTCCTTTCATTTAGGTCTATTTTCCTTTTAAGATGATTAGCACGAATTTTTATAAATCTCTAAGATAACAAAACTAACATGACACTTTAGCATCCAATAATAACTGGCCAGCAAAATATATCCGATGCTAGTTGTGCATAAGCCTGAACCAAATTGACAATGATACTAATCCTGACCACCGGAAATCCGAATCTTGATTTTGCCCTATTTATTCAATCTGTTGCTGTTCTAAGTTCTGAAGAAGCCATTAACCGAATCTTATAGGTCCAGTTTTTCTTTGTTCTAGGAAACTGCAACTGCGGCTCTAATTGGACACCAGAACTTGAATCCGTAGACCCTAAATACATTGCATGAACAATTCCATATTTCTGTAATGCCAGCTTCTTATTGGATTTAAAATTTTGTCATCATGACGCTTCTTTCAGACAAATCTTATAAAACTATTTTAGGTCTATCCCCATAAATTTGCTTCGCTCTTCTGAATTCTATTGTACAAGATTTAACGTACAGTTTTAATTTTCTATAGATATCGCCCTGGCTAGTCCTGAAACTTTATATACCAAAATGTTTGTTGTTTATTCAACTGTACATGAATCACTTTCTCTTCCAAGTTCCAATCAAAATAGAGAGGCTTAGGACTACAATGCTGCAAAGCAAGAAATGGATTTTGGCATAAAGTAAGAACCAGACGAATAACACTTCGTTTTGAACTAAGGACCGTATGTAGTTGATTGATCTTTGGCAATGTTAAAATGCTGAGCTAGATTACTGGTGTCTTCCTTCCGTTGTTTGTGGTTTATCGCACTTGTTTTCCCTCATGCTTTGCATAAATTCTATCTTGTTTAATTGTTTTTATTTGTTAAATCCTGTTCAGATAGAAGATACTTGACTTATTTTATCAGTAAGATGGTGAAGAGCACCTGCATGTGAGATAAAGAGGAAGAGACATGAACAGGTTGTGAGTAGATTATAACTCTCGGTGGGGCCCTTGATTCTTTTACTTATGTATGATTCGTTGTCCATTTCCTTAATCATTTTCACAATGTTGTTCGGATAGAAAGGTGGATATTTGGCATATTTCACTGAGTTGCTGAAGGACCTGAAATGGAGATAGAGAGGAAGAGACATAGGCTGCTTGTAAGTAATTCACAATATTGTTCGTGAACATGCATAAATGTACTTTTCATATAAATATACCCGTGAGCTCACTGCTGATGTGGTCCTTCTTCCCCTTCATGTTGAGTGGCATTTTCGATGGAAGTTAGTGGCTGAAGCAGAAAGCAAGTTTTGCTTGTTGGTTTCTTGAAGGGGATCTAAGAGAGGGTTTCTCCTGCTACGGCACACTATGTTGAAGCTGCTTAACTTGAATGAGTTTTTTTTTTCCCCCCAAGTGCTTTACTGGATAAGTTATCTCGGATACTTCTACCAGATGATGACTACAATTTTCCCTAACCAAGTCCTGTTCTATTTAAAATAGAAATTGTTATTGGGTTCTGCAAATGTTCAAACTAGAAGGGAAGGGGGAAGATCACAAAGTTTGCCTTCTCTTTAAGGATTTCTTTTCTCGTTTAAACAGTCATAATGTTTGATTTTCTATATTCCCCTTTCCCTTTCCCTCTAACATCCACAAAATCTATGACTTATCTTCTTAATGAAGTACAAGACGCGGTTGATATAGCACATAGGTTGTCTTTATTACTTGCTATTAGTGAATGCGCTGCCACTTTGATTGGCTTTTCTAGAAAGTTTTAGTTCACTGTTGAAGCTTATGATGTGGTACTTATGCTTATAGATGGAACCTTGATGCGAAAGATATCTGCTTGTTATGCTTGCGTTTGTCCTGAAACTGAAAGAGCAATATGACCTTCGTCTGACAATGTCCTTGATTGTAATTACTTGGTTTAGTGGGGTCTAAACAATGTAAATGAGCATTTTCCATACGTGTGCCCAGCACATGAAGAGAATCTTTTCCACTTTCACTCTGAACCCATGATGGTATTCTGTTATCTAGTTCAATAGTTTATGAGAAATATAAATGAGTAGTCAAATAGCTACTGCACAGCAACAACTGCATATAACATACGCAAGGCTGACATGTATGTCTGAAGCATGAAGTTCTAATTTGATAGATCAGCCATGCAAGCCTTCACCCCTCTGGAGTCTGGATATAAGCAATTACTCTTTGTTGTTCAATGTAGAAGACTTACAATACTATACCATCAATGCGAACCATGGGGATACTGACTGACTTACTACTACTCTTCATTATCTGAGAATTTTACTCTGCTGAATTTCTGGGCAGTATGGAGGTTCTTCAGCCTTGCCTAATGATATTGAGCCAACATTTTCACGTAATAGAATTTTCTGTTAGTCAGATGGTTGTCATACAAAATTTCTGCTTATTATATATTAGTTTGGAGAACAAATTTTAAAATAAAAAGATGCCTTCAGCTCAGCATGTCTTTGCCTCTACTCCCAATGGATGATTGGTTTAACTGTTGTTCCCGGATTGTGGCATATTTTTCCTTTTCATACTTATATACTTAAAAGTCTTTCAAGGAGCAAAACAAGAAGACAAATAATAATGCCTATTTTTTCAAACTGATGTAGGAAAATGCTGGTGCCGGCCCAAGCTTCAGTAGTAGCTATCATTCTTGTAATCAACACCGTAAAATTTCAATTGGTGTCACAGTTCAGGAAGCTTTGGCAGGAATAGGTTCAGTCACTAAAATGAAGGATGGGACTGGTGCTTCACATGCAGAGAATATATCTGGTGAGAGGACCACACAAGAAAATTCAGGAAAGTTAAGTTTCAAAATTGGCCAAGCAGAAACTAAAATTCAGAAATCAGGTGCATGGGTTTCACGTGCTTTTCATAAGAAAAGAAAATCTATAGAATTCTATGCCAATAGGTCGTCATTTTTTCAGTCTGAAAATGGGATGTCAAAAAGGGTTGGCTGTGTCACGTATTCAAGAAAGAGCAAGAACAATGTTGGCCCAGATAAGTTAGAAGAGTATGCTTTTGCAGCAACGCAAGAAATGTGTGTAACAAATAAAAGGGAAATTAACAATAAAATAGTGGTGGAAAAAGATGGACAACTCCAGACGAACCAATGCAGTGAATCTTTGAGAATGAAGCTGTGGGACATACTCCAATCAGCTCCATCACAGGCAGAAGACAACAAATCAGTTAAAATTCCCAAAACTGATCAAAATTCTGATACCATTGAGACTGATTCTGAGAAGCCAATTCTCAATTCCTGTAGACCTGTCACTTGTTCCATATTAGAAAGGAATTCAACCAACAAATTTCTAAGTAAGCAACAAAAACTCAAAATTGGGCATCTTCCTCCATGCGTCCAGCAGAAAATTCCAGAGAAAGGTGTCTTCAGGTTTACTGGAGAAGAAGGGCAAATGTGTGCTTCGGGCATGAATAGGAATTCGTCCAGCTTTAAAAGGAAGTCTAAGAGGAAGCACAGTCTCATTGCACCTCGGCGAATTCAATATTCACCAGAACCGATTCTTGAAGGTAAACCTGAAGAAAATCCGAAGCATGAAAACCTGCAGTCACCATTGCTGCCACCCCATGAAGCAACAAAGGCAGAAAGTTTGAGAAGTCCTCTCCTAGTAACCAGTGGTGATGGGGTGGTTCTATCCTTTCCAATGGAGACGAAAGAAAAAGAGAAGGCACAGACTGTTGTTCCTAAGATGTTGCCAAGGCAGAGTATCAGTGACAAAGTTGTTGAGGGAACACCATTTCATCAATGTGATGTCAACGTGGTTCAAAATTCACCAGTCCCAAATAATGCAGATGTAGAAGAAGAAAGCACCCATAGGTCGTGCAAAGGTGTTGTGAAAGAAAAACCTGAAATCAATGCAACTAAGGAAAATAGGTTCTTAAGCTCACAGAGATCACCAAACCATAGGTCTGATGTGGTTGAAAATTTTCCACTTCCAAATGACGGAGCTGTAGAAGAAAGTGGCTTTTGTCAATCATGGAAACGTGATGCAAAGAAATTCCAAACTGATGCTACTGAAAATGAGAAATTTCAGAGTCCACAGAAATCAACAATACATAAATATGTTGGTGTGCTTGACAATCTGCCAATTCTAAAGGATAGAGATGTCGAAGAAGGTTGTTGCAATAAATCATGGAAATGTGATTTAAACAAAGAAAAGCCACAAATTGGCACAACCAAGGAAAATAGATTCCATATTGAACAGGGATCACCAATGCATGGAACTGATGTCGAGTTTGAAAACTCACCAGTTCCAAATGATGCAGCTGTTGAAGAAGGAAGCTTATGCAGATATGAAGTAGACAAAGAAAATCTCCAAACAGAGGTGTCCAAGGGAAAGAGTTCTCATATCCCACCATTGCGTGCTGTTAACTTATGCCTTGATAGTCCAGAACTCCCTCAACACATGACAATATCAAGGGGATTCTTTCATCATAGAAGGCATTCACATGCATGTGTGGCATCCTCTGTATCCTTTATATTTTCATTTGCCGATTGGCTTTGACTTTAAACAGATTTTGTGCGCCTCCTTAACTGATTTTGCAGGATGATACTACAGAGGATAGAGAAAATTTCTCTGGGACTTCACCTATATTTCAGAAGAAAGATGTGGCGGAGAACTCTTCTCCGTCTTCAATTGAAAAGCAGAGTGATGAACCCTTAGAGCATCATATGACCAAAGGAGGTAACTAATCTCTCTATAGAAACATGCTGTTGGATAAGTTGCTTCTTTGCATACAATGTGAACCGCTTCAATTGTGTCAATCATGTGGGAAAATTATAAACATCATATTAGTTTTAGAGATTCTGTCCTGAATGTTGCTTCACAAACCTAGTCCTTTCTTATGTTCCAAGGAATTTGGAAGATATAATGTTTCTGAAATGCTGGTGAGTCTGGCTGAGCCTGATTCTCTATACCTCACCAAATCATGCCTTCAACCATGTTATGCTTGTTTGTCAAATATCTGAATGCACTATTGTTTGGTTCATTTCTGAATTAAAGCACTGCTCTGTAGCAAATTTGGTAGAAAGTTGAGAACCACCTTCAGGGAAAGGATGGCCAAGTTTTTATCATTGGTCATGTTGTTTTGTGCTTCCTGATGCCAACAGAGAAATGGACGCCAAAATGCCAGCAAAAGCCACTCTTTCTGCTGCATCGCAGCACCAGAGTGCATCGAGAAAAAATTGCCAGAGCTCCAAGCCCTGTTTTGCCATCCATGAAGGGTAAAACCTGATCCTTTTTCTCTTTCAATCATTTTCTTATTGTTGTCCTGCTGACTGTTTCCTGCAACATTACCCCAAATCCATAGGAGAGGAAAATTCTCAACTGGATATTGGATCTCAGCAAAGTGAGGACGCACTAGCAAGGTTTTCTTTTTTCCGTACCATTTGTTTAATTTGAGAATTGAAATCAAAAAATTTTTCACTTAGCAAGCATGGATTAAGATGCTCAAATTGATTTCCAGTATCTTGCATTCGCACATGAATGCTTCTAAAGGTTGTATGTAATTGATTATTGATAGGAGGCTGGGATGCTGGACCTAGCTTTCCGACTCCAAGACATCAGTTACAATATATATCTTGTAGTTAAGAATAACCCATTTTGTTAATAATTTTCAGGATACTGGAGTTGGCTTTCCATTTTCCAACTCCAATATTATTGAAATTTTAGTTTTTACTTTTACAGTCAAAGTTGGATTGATACCAGTAGAAAATCTCTGTGCTGTTTTTTATACATACTGGGAGGCGTATGGAGTGTCATTCTTGCAACTTACCGGATCTGTCCTCTTGGAGGAATCAAACTTTGGAATTTTCACTATTTACCTTGTTTGCGTATGCTCCAGGGGAACACGATGATATTGCTGTAAACCTGCCATTGCATTCAACATTATGCCTTTCTGCATCAAAAAACCTGAATGACATACGGCTACGTCATCCTTTGATTTCATATTGCTATCTTTCAGCTTTGTCCATTTAGTGGACATTTTCCTCCTAAGAAAGTTGTTCTCAAGACCGTGTTTTCTTACCAATAAACTTTCTCAAGTATGAATTTTGAAAGTTGACCAAAAAATTGTGAGGAAATTTACCAAATTTCCACTATGTAGGTGCATGTAAGGGATCTTACCTTTTGCGTGCATTTTGTTCCTGTGGATGTGATTATTCGACTATCTTCTAACAAATTATTTTACTCACGTCCATCTCTTTACCACATTTTATTTTTTGTAGTACAACTTTGATATCTAATTTTGAACTAAAGGGCATTCTCTGTTTCATGGAAAAGCAGGGCCATCGCTCAATTTGCTTCAGGTTTAGAAAAATTCAAGATTAGAATGAAGTCTCATACACAGAGAAAAACCTCGGAGATCCTCTCAGTTACAATTGACAAAATTCAAGCACAACTACAAAGTGTGGATTCTCAAATACATACAGAACTGTAGGTGATCTAAATCACTCTTCCACTTATCAACACAAGATCTTTCCACTCATGGCACATTTTTGGTCCGGTCACTCTTTCTTTAGTAGTAGTTGTCCTCAGAATTCTTTCGGCTTGATTTTTCAATATTTTAAAGGTTTCCTCGTGATATCTTGGAGATGATTAAGGCTGCAAATTTTTGTGAGTAAATCATTTTCTAGTACATTTATGAGTCATGTCTAACATTGTTGCTGCTTCTGTGAAATACAAACATGTACGTCTGGCTCTGTATATATATATATATATGGTTTGTGTGTGTGCAAAACGTGTAAAAACGATTCCAAAATAGGAATGGATTTTCGAGTCTTTTTCTCTTCCCAGGATAGATCCTAAGATGAAAAGGATGGTCGGAAAAAGGTAAGCGAGTGACAGAAGGAAGAAGGTGTTTATATATATATATATATATATATATATATGTATGAGTACATAACAAAATTCTATATGCTTTACATACCCCTTTAAACACCAATGCCATGTTAAGTCGCATTTTCTCCTCCTTTCTATAAAGAAGTATATAGGGTATCAGTGTGCAGGATCGAGTATATATATATATATATATATATATAAAGTAAAAAGTAGACCACTTAGGTAAGAAACAAAAACCAGGCTCATTAAAATTAATTTTTTTTTGTAATGTAATAGTATAGATATGAACTTAAGAGTGATTTTGTGAGATATATATATATATATATATATATATATTAGGTTAGTCATTTTCTTAAATAATGTTTTTTAATAATAAAAATTGTACGGCTCTTATAACGTCAAAATTTTGATAGTAGGAAGATGCTTTTTTTTTTACATGACTTAAACTAATCCATGATTTATGTTATATTATTGTTTATAAACATATTAGAAGGTTCACATTTTGTTAAAACACTTTTTAACAATTTAAGAGGTCTGTTTTTATCCTTATATATATATATATATATATATATATATATATATATATATATAGGGGAAGACTTTATCTTGAATATATATGCGTGTGTGTGTGAAGTCGGTAGAGTTTATTCATCTCCGTTGTAATTATCTCTTACAGGAACAAGCTTATCAGTCTGAGCAATTCCAAGAGGAGGAGGTTAGAAACGAGATTTCAAGGTAATCTAAATAAAAAGGAAAATTTGTGGTATCTTTTAAATTTGTAAAAAAGACAAAACCAACCTGTATTTTGGCCAAGCAAATTGACCGACTTCGTTGACCATTGATGATTTGCTCGCTTTTCTTTCACGTGCATAGGGCAACAAGAACGGCTGCAAACAATACAGGCAAAATTCAAGGAGGAAGTGAATATACATCTCCAAGAATGCAAGAACTTGCTAGGAGAGATAGAAGCAGATCAGTTGGAGCTAAGGGCAATCTCGGAGAGGCAAAGTATGGCTTTTAATACTTAAAGAATTTACCCTCCAATTCATATGATATGAAACCCGTTTTATTTTGTTGAATGATGCGGTGAATCGGTTGTGTCGGCTGATGCGTTTCAGTCGATGCATATTAGGTGAAAATGGTCCCTTAATATGATATTTACTTAAAAAATTAAAGATGCATGTCTATTGTCATTCTATTATAAAAGGGCCTACACCTGCTAAATTGAATAATTTAGGTCAACTTGGCCAATTCAGCCACCATATTAACTGGTATAAGTAGACAGGTTTATTATAGCATTGGTAGGAGGCCGATAGAATGGCTCAGTAAATGCAGGTCAATGTGCAAAAACATTGATAACACCGTCCCCTCCCACCAAAGAACTACTAGTATTTGTCATTGAATTGGGTCTGATCTGCTAGGATTCGGTGTTGAGACCCCAGGATCTCAGGTCAGTGTACGTGATTGGGTGGAGCCTATATATTCAGAATTGTGAGAAACAGTTCAACAGTCAGACTACTTAAACTGGTCTGCTTTTTGTTTTAACATCCCGCAGAGAGGCAGGATTGAGAACTCGAGACTTAATTTTAAAGCAGCAACCCTCTTATTTACCACAACAGCTGGAAAGCAGTAGATCTGAACCGACTCCATGTACTACCAAGTGCACAAAAAGACCTTTAGATTTCTATCGATGTATAGGATACTGCGGTAACTTCGGAGTCATAAGGAAAGTGACAATGACAGGAGGACACCCGATTTGCAGGTCAGTCACCCCTTCAACCTAGATCTTCGTTGAGACGACTAAGGCATGTTTAGGAGAGACATTGTCTGGTGGATTTGGATCCTAATATGGTCATGCTGTTAACAGTTTATATTGGTAAGGGCAATGTCTCAGTAGGTATAAGCTCAAACCTGAACTTGGTATTTGATTAGGCAGATTCCAACCTGCCTTCTAGCTGGCCACCTTGTGCACTCAAATCGAGCTAGGAATAAGACTTGGTAGGTAGAAAGTTAAGATGCATATGGTCCTTTGACAGAACTCAATTTTTGAATGTAAGGTGAGTTTGCGTCAATCTTTATACTTGAGATATTTTAGTTTACCTCTTACAATGAACACATATCTATCGGAGTTGGACTTGGAGTACTGAACATAATTTTGATACCAATTACATGGACTCTTCGGAACCGGCTTTGAGTGTCTGGTTTGAGTGGGCTTGTGCCCACCTGAAAAATTAGCTTATTAATTTTAACGTCGACATTCTCTGCCAATTTCTCACACTTGACATGCTATAATAGGGTCTAAGTGCTTTGCATTACTTGCTGCTTGTACAGATTGGAAAACACTTTAGCTAGCGATATAAATAGTTTGGACTCGGTGTCTGCCCAGGTTTTATCAAGTCCAATCTGACTACACCTCAGTTGGACTCGGTTTTGGTTTTGAACTTGGACATAACCTTTTGAAACCAGACCTAGGTTCAGTTGGTTTCAGACACACATCATTACATGAAAGTTGAAACGGTATTGGCTTTTTTATTATGGGACTTGGATTTGAATTAAGTTGCATAGCTGTTAAATTCGTGTCTAATTAATTGCCAGATCGTATTTTCTTTTAAACCTGGTGCAGACTCGGGTGAATCCGAGTAGCCGCAAACTTATGTCCAGCAGGCTTGGTTAGGTTTTAATTGTATCGGATCGGAAGGAACTGTTGGGTTTTTACCAATTTGAGCAGAACGAAATTACTGTTCATTGGATGTCCAACTCAAATTGGCATTGGCGTCATTGTTGTGGCTGCCATTTGTTCATGAATTCGTGTGGTTTAATTTCACGCATATATTTAGCTTATGATGAATCCTCAGAGATACTGCTGCTGCAAAGTTATGTCTAGCAGACTTGGTTTTAATTGGATCGGACCGGAAAGTGAACTGTTGGGTTTTTACCAATTTGAGCAGAATGAAATCAGGGTTCGTTCAGTTGGTTGTCCAACTCAAACCCTTGGCAGTGGCATCATTGATGTGGCTGCCATTTGTTCATGAATTCGTGTGGCTGCTATTTGTTCATTAATCCTTAGAGATACTATTCCAACTGGGAGAGTAATGTTTCAATCTTACCTTTTTCTCTCATTAATTCTCTCAAGCTTTTCTTTAAACTTTTCATAATTTTTAGAGAATGGCATGCGAATGGCAGTCACATTTCTTAACGTGGTTTACGTTGACTGAGACACTTGTACGTTCATCACGATCGTGTCTAATTTATGTTCCGGTTGAGTGGTTAGTGTCTCTCCTTGTGGTATCTATGCTTTCATGAGGATTCTATCTTAGAAATTATTATAGACATTATAGGTTTACCTTGACTAGACACTTACACATTCATCACGATCTTGTTTAATTTATGGCCAGTTGAGTGGTTAGTGTCTACTGTTGTGATGGAAACTTCAGATACTACAGGAAGTTGATATCTCAGTGCATTTGCATTATGATTTTCCTTTTTAATTATGCTTTTATTTTTTAGCAAAGGCTAACTTCATTGGATATTAAGCTGGAACAGAATGATGCCAATCTGGTAGAAGGCGTAACTCGCAAGAAGCTAATGTATGCGTCTTCATGTAATAGGACTCTTACCAAAAGCAGCCGTATTTGTCAGGCCACCGGTAAGGTTTTCGGCCTTCAAATGTGTAAAGGCTTTGCCAACGAAGGGCTGCTGGGGACTAGACCCGCCTTTTCTTATGAACTAGAATATATGTCCGATTAGAAGTTACTGCACGCGCGCCTACCATGTGATTTTGCTCGTGTCGTAATATTTCTATCCTGTTGCTGCTCCTTATTTATTTTAATGGAATATGCCCGTGTTTACATCTTTGTCCTGCCTTGGGAGAATTTCGGTTTGCACCTTCACTTTCATTTCTTTGTTGAACATTGTATGGACGGTGCCATGACTTGCAGAGGCATCGCACAGAAAGCTGCTCT